>NC_090302.1:14877500-16077500 GCF_039906515.1 Pseudorca crassidens | reverse complement strand
TCACTATCACTAGTTGCAAGATAGAGAAAAAGGAAACACTTTATTCTTGTATACCACGGGAATGATTTTTCAAAGATTTTTCTCATCATCTTACCTGAGCCTGCTAAAAATCCCTTAACAGGGCTTCCTTGCCCTCAGAATAAAATCTAAATTCCTTCGCATGGATCTCAAGGCCCTTGCAGATCTGGTCCCCGCTCACACCTTTACTATTCTCAACTGATTCTTGAACTGAATGTCTTTTCAAGCCACACCACAGAATTTCCTTCTCTACCTTTAAGACAGAGGCTCTCTTTTACCTCCAGGCCTGGATATGCACTGTTTTCCCTATTCGAACAACTATTTCTTTTTTCCCTATCTCTGTCTGTCTTCTAGTCTTAGCTTAAACTTCATCTGCCTAAAAAGTCCTTCTCTGACCCCAATAGAGTATGTCAGGGTCGCCTCCTTTGTACCCTTCCCACCATATTGCTTCACACACTAATGGGAATGGGTTGCTTCATTTCCTACCTTTCCTGTTAGACTGTAATAGGGTAACATGGGGACAGGTAATATGGTAATCTTCCTCACAGAGAGCCCACTCAAGAACCCTGAATACACATACTTTAAAGAGTGGATCAGTTATTGAGTGTAAAGCCCGAGAAAAAGGGAGGTATGGACCTTCAGGATCAAGACCAGAAGGAAATATCTAGATGGTAGCTGCAGAGCATGATCTGAAAATCCAGCTGTTGGTAACACCCTGCTAAAGTCATCAGAGCAAAAGGAAAATCCTGAGCAGTTTAGACCAGGAAGGAACGAATGCTTCCTGTGAAAATGGGAACTTAGGCCAAGGATCCAGGGCAGACAATGAAGTTATGGGGACAAGAACTACAACCAACAGCCTCACTGATATCTGGCTAATTCTACCACACTGCCTTTTTGTTACCTGGAATTGCTTGTATTAGTTTATACAAGGTAACTGTTTTCCGGGATGACTTAAAGGTCTCTCATGATATCTGATAGGAAGTTTTAGGCCCTTGCAAAGGACTGTGTGATGTGCGATGAAGATAAATCAGAGCTGCACTGGTATAGTCCAAATGAGCTCAACAGTTGACTCAACTCTATCTGTGGGTGGTCTACCTTTCCAAATTTAATAGTGACTAAGAAAAGTGCACTGGTCCTGAGCTATAATAAAATGGAAGTTCCTCTTCTTCTGCCAAAGTCTGATGACCACCAAATTCATATCAAAGGTTGCTTTGAACTTGAAAGCAATCTTTGAGAGTATCATCAATTTAACTTTAATTATCAGCCACAGTATTAAGCTTGCTTTTGCAAACTTGCATTTGCATTATGGAGACACAGAAAGAGAAAATATTATATATATATTATGTGTGTATATTATATATAATTTATGTATGTATTTATGAATATATAATTTATATTTTATGTATATATATGTTTAATATATGTATTACATATATTATATATAATTGTGTTATATCTCTTTTGTATATCCAGCTGAGATACATTTCCATAAAATGGAAATTTAAGGAAATAATTTTATTAATTTTTGCCTTCATGGGTCTAGGATACACTGAGGATTGTGTTTTGTTAATCATGATATTTCACATAATAAGTTTCTTCCAGACTTTACACTCAATGCTTCCATGATTCTGAATGATATGATTTCCCTACTAATAGGAAGGTTATCAAATGACTGATTTCCTTAGTGTTGTGTCTACAAAACCCTTAGTAGCTATTAATCCAAGCCTTTTTCGTTTTCATTTTAAAAACTCATGTTTCTCCAAGGAAAATTCAATCCACTTAATCTTCATTGATTGGCATTTAGTGCAGCAAGATGATGTTTTGTGAGAACTCTGCGTGTCTAACCAGCAGTTTGATCAATTTGTTATGCTTCTTGTCATGCTAATCATATTTTGCACCTGGAAACCATGTTTCCCCTGAAGTGTTCTAACTTCATTTAAAACCAGTGTCATTTCTAATTTGACAATGGAGAAACTGAGGCATGAGCTATTGACTACCTTAGGTTAGTCAGTGTTATCCACAGCTCTGTGCTACTGGAATTCCTCCATAATTAGATTGCATCCTCTCCTTTGAAAAGAAAAAGTGTCTTTTATTTTTGTAACACCCGTACTTTTTTGTGACCTTGAAATACTTATTTAGGATACTGAGCCTTGGTTCCCTCTCCTATAAAATGGGGGAAATCATTTTTACCACAGGGCTTTTATAAAAATTTATTAAATAGATTTATGAGAAAGAACCTAATGTAGTACCAAGAATATAGTAAATGTTCAGGCATATGGCCTGAAGGTGAAAATAAAGAAGCAGAAGGAGTAAAGGTAGTGAAGACATACTCTGAGAACTTCCTAAGACAGGGTTCTCCAAGTCTAGTACAGGTTCCATTTGAATCAAGGTTATCGGGAGTGTTTTGGGGTTTTTTTTAGATTTTTAAAAAAATTTTATTTATTTATTTTTGGCTGCACTGGGTCTTTGTTGCTGTGCTCGGGCTTTCCTTAGTTGCAGTGAGCAAGTGCTACTCTTTGTTGCGGTGTGCGGGCCTCTCACTGCGGTGGCCTCTCCCGCTGCAGAGCACGGGCTCCAGCCTCGCGGGCTTCAGTAGTTGTGGCTCGTGGGCTCCAGAGCGCAGGCCCAGCAGTCGTGGTGCACGGGCCAAGTTGCTCCACGGCATGTGGGATCTTCCCAGACCAGGGCTCAAACTCGTGTCTTCTGCACTGGCAGGCAGACTCGTAACCACTGCGCCACCAGGGAAGCCCAGGGAAGCCCAGTGTTTTTAAAAGTATGAATTCTTATGGCCCATTAAGACCAACTGAATCAAATCCCTGGAGGTGTGACTCAGGAATCTGAATTTTACCCTTCTCTCTGACACTTCGTATATACTTGGATGAGTAGTATTTGGGTGTATAGGCAATACTGTAACCTTTTCATTAAGTATTCTAAAATCCCAGGGAGGTCCTAAGCAGAGGACGTTAATTGAGTAGACAATGATGGAAAAGGGTGTTGGTTCTGGCACAATGTTGGATCTGTCCTTTCCATAGAAAAGGGGGTGATATAAAGAAGTTGCAGCCCTCTTTTGGCTCTTTGGTTTGATTCAGCATAATCCTCCTTTTTTGGTGTTCTGGCCTAATGTTGTGTCGCATCCATCGTGTTTCATTTTCTGCCATGTTTCCTTGACCATGCTCCAAATTCATTGCCTCTTCTTAACAAGGACCTAAGGGAAAAAAATTCATGTTTGCTTTTCATACAAAGAACATTTGTATTTCTAGATAACTTGCTTTTTTCACATGTAAACTCAATTGGTTGACTAAACTAGTTACCCTTTTCTATTTGACTACCAGGAAACTTAGAAAAAAATTCATGGAATGCCATAAACAGATGCCTGGTTCACTAGAGTCTAATGTTTATCTTCATTTCTTGTTTGTTCACTCAGTTATACATGCTATATTATAAAGTTTTATATGTCTTTGAAGGCATCTTTAAGGATTATCCCGTAGACAAGTAAGTGCTGGGATTGTGAGCAGAGTAACTGTTCGAACATGGATACTAGTTGCCTAGCCTCAGGGATTGGAGAAAGAACCAGTTTCCAAAGAAGGTGAGGTAACTATGAGCTGGAAATACACACATGAAAGGTGTTCATTTTTATTCAGGCACGCTGCTAAGTCCTAAGAAATCATCCTGAGGTTGACTGCATTCTTACTTCTCGAAAGTCCCCTGGGCTCCATCCATCTGTTGGGATGTCTCTAGATTAGAGTTGAAGTCAATGAGAGTTGAAATGATCATAATAAGCATTTACTCAATGCTTATTAAGGAATAGACAATGCACTAAACATTTTAAGTAGCTGTTACGCCAAGTCCTCACAAGACTCCTATGGAGTCACACCATTATCTCCATTTATGGATGAGGAAACTGAGTCATAGAAAGGTTAATATCTGGCCAAAGAACTTCAAATTAAAAATGGTGAGGGCAAGTTTTGAAGGAGGATAACTGATACCAGAGTAGCAGTTGTTAACTGCTTATAGTGCTGTAGAAACTCCCTCCCCAGAGATAGCTCCAGGAAAACCTAACTACATACCAGTGGTAACCAAGTTTCCCTAGTCATCATAATCTGAAAGGCCCATGGGAGCCTAGACCAGACTTTCCACTGCAGTGTGTTGGACAAGATCTTTGTTCTAGTCTATAATAGCCAATTAATTTACTCAATTTGAAACATTTAAGGTTGAGAAGATTATAAACCCAAAATAAAAACACAATATTTTTACCTCTTCAACTAACCTAATTCTTATACTAATGTTGAGAGAAAGTCATTCACTGTTTATTATCTGTGTTATAGAGATTAGGAAAATAAGACTCATAGATGTTAACTGACTTGCATGCTGCTAGGTAATGTGGTAGATCTGGATTGCAGTACCTCTGACACAAGGGCAAAAGGTCTTATTCATATACTGCATAATTTCTGCTGTAGAAGATTGTAAGTTGCAGTTCTCTGTGGTTCTGAGTAGAAAGTGAGACAACTGAAAGAAATGTAGATATAAAATTGCATGTGAATTCAAAGGTAGAAGAAACTAGTAATTGGAGACATTTGGGTAAAGCTCTACAGAGAACAGTGAGAGGCCCGCGTACCGAAAAAAAAAGTATGTTATAATAATAATTACTAATAAAAACAGTTATAATAATCTGTTCTCTCAGTAAATCCAAGAAAATGTTTTCCTCCTCCCCATATTTTGCATAACACTCCCAAGTGAAAAGAAATTATACCCTTCTCTCTGCAAGTTGGGTTTGAAGAGGATTCAGTAATCCTCTTTCCTCACACAATGTTATAACCATCAGTTTTTCCAGCTGCTATCTTCTTTTGTGTTATTGTTGGAATCCTTTGTAGAAGAGCGATAACCCAGGTAAAGCTTTTGTTTCCTTTAACACACAGAACCAGGAGTGATGTCACACAGTGCCGGGTTGAGTTTGTGGTGGGTCTGATACCAGATGGCCCAGGTGCTTAAACATTCATCAGAAGAGAGAATGTGGAATAGTGGAATCATTTACAATTAACTGCAGCATCAGCAACAATCTTTTTTTAATTTTTTTATTTGTCTATGTTGTTTTAGTATTAGCACAGTATTTCTAGAAAATATATCTTTCCCAGTCAATGGACTGAAGGAACTAGAGGAAGGTTACTTGTTTTATTTTAGTTTGTTTCCTTCCCAGATTTCTTCTCCCATTTTGGCTTTTCAACGAGTCAATGAAAACAATGATGTATAAATGCAATTTACCTGCACCTCTTGAGCTCTTCTTGGAAAACCACGTAACAGTGGTTCTTAAAATATTTGACTCGTGGATTTCATTGAGAAAAATAAAACAAGTTTCTAAAATATAGTGCAAACAATTTCAAGGTGTTCATTGGTCCCCTTACCTAAAAGAACTTAACCCTGTCTGTTGCCCTGGTCTGCCACCAGTGAGCTGTGTGGCCTTGGTTAACTTCCTCATTTTCTATCTTTAAACTAAATTGTGTTTACTGTTAACATGAAGAATTTGAACTAAATGATGTCAAAGGCTTGTTTAAGAGTTGTTATTCTATGAAGCAAGAGAAGGTAAACTAAATATATGGAGACTGGACAGGTGGCAAATAAATGCACTGTGGATCTCAGAAGCTTAGGGAAGTTAAGCGGCATGCTGGGTTAGACCAGAACCTGAGTATTTAAGCCTTCTTTTCCTCCTCAGTGATGATAACCTGGGTAATGTCTTGTGTTTGAGAGAGCAATTCTTCAATCTTTCTGCAGCCTTCAGCATGGTGTCCAAAAATCCAACAATGTGTGTCTCTCACATTCCATTTTCTTCATCTTTCCCCGCTTTTGCCCCAGTTGCTTATATCCATGCCCCACCAGAATGGCATGGGCATGCCTCAGTTCTGTTTTGCACTCACCTGTCCTCAAGGCCCTGCCCATGCCATCCTTTTTCCATAACATCTTACCTGTCAAGCCAAGGGTGAACGTTTTATTCATGTGCTATATCCTCTGACTTGGCAGATTTCTTGCTCTTATTGTTTTTTGTTTGTTTGTTTTTAGTTTTTTATTTTGTTTTGTTTTACTTTGTATGGTTTGATCAGCACAGAAGGCATGCCTTGAGTTGGAGAGGGGGGTCAAACTAATGACAATAGAAAAGTCTTACCCAGATCTAGAGTAGCTGTATAGAGTGGTAGGTGTATAGAGAACAATAGCAGGAGAGTGAATGTGGCCGAAGGCTAGATAGGAAGGTAGATGTCAAAGGCAGTGTTTGGTGTGGAAAGTCAGTACTGAAAAGGGCCCAATTGCAAGTTACTATTTTTAGGGATATTACCGATTCTTGAGTTTCTCTTGTACACAAAATAGCTAGCTTAATATTTTGCATAAATTATTAACTCTCTGGAGTCAACATGCCTGTTTGTATTCTGGTCCTTCTATTTGCTTAGCTCTGTGACCTTGGACAGGTTAATTAACCTTTCTGTGCCTCAGTTTATATTAATTAATTAATTAATTAAAATGGGAATAATAAAGCATACCTCGTAGGGTTGTTGTAAACAAAAGAGGAAACTGGGCTGGAGTAACCCTTTGTCCTGGACTCCATGGAAGAGTGAGCACATAGAAAGTGCTCAATTCATCGTCATTATCACCATCATCATCATCATCACCATCATCATCTATTGTTATATTGTTGTTATCCTGTATATCAACTTTATGAGATAAGGATAGGTACTATTGTTAGAAGATAAAGTGAGGCATATTAACAATTGTAAGAGTTTATTTGAGCAAAAACTCTGTTGGAATTGGGCAGCATCAAACCAGAGTGGCTAGGAGTGCTCCTTGATCGGGAGCTCAAGGAGAGACTCTTACAGACAAAAGGTGGAAATAAAGTAAAGAGATTACTGATTGGCTATAGCTTAAAGCCTAGTTGGCTATTTGTGATTGGTTGTCCTTAGGTTTCAATTTTGTGTCCTTGAGGCCTTTAGAGGCTTAGATTTTGCTTTGATTATTAGGCCACCAGGGCACTAGGGGCTAACTCAGTCTAATGGCCTCCTTGTTTAATTGATAAAATTAAAAAAAAAAAAACTTAACCACTTATTATATTCATTTCTTCAGTGAATCAATGATGTGTTTGAGCTTGGTAAAGATGAGCAGGTTTAGACACATACTTTTCTAGGAAAGTGAGAGAATCCGTGTTGAGCTTTTGTTTCCTGCTTTTTCCCCAGCACATCATGGAAGCATAGCATCCTAGGAAGTAAAACCTCAAGACATCCGCTCCCAGTCCAGCCCTGGCCATCCTTCCTGAAGGGAGCCTATGGGACTCACTTCCCCCAGGCTTTAAGCTGAAACTAACTTCCCAGGTCAGAAGCTGGGAACTCAACCTAGCCATTTAGCCCTGAGTTTCTTTTCCTGCTGATCAATTCTGACCTTCTGTTTTGAAGTTTAAAAGCCTCCAAAGCCTCCTTGGACATCAAATAGCTCTTACCAAACTCCATTTGGGCAATTTAAATGCAAATGAATTGGCAGTATTTGGGCTGCTTCCAGTTAACTTGCTTGCACTTTCCCAAACAAAAGAGGAAGCTGGGCTGGAGCAACGCTTTGTGCTGGACTATGTGGTGTCAGAGTAAAATTGTACCGGACATTTGTTAAAAATAGCAATATGGATTTTATTCAGGCTACTGTAGTAGGTGAAAGAGACTTCCGTTCAGGACAGAGCTCAGCTATGCTGAAACAAAAGGCAGGGCTGTTTTCTTAGCACTGGGGTGAGTTAATAGAAAATTACCGCAGGACCTTGGGTGGAAGTTGTTCAAGGTGATTAGGCCATCTGTGTGTATGTGTGTGCGATTTGTCGCTTATTGAAGTTAGGTTCCGACCCTCCTACAGAGACTGGGAGATGGGGTGCTATGTTCCTTAATGATGACATCTTAAAGCAGTGGCTCCTAGGTCCTCGAGGAAAAACACTCCTGGGTTGTAAAATGGCAAGTGGCTGGGAAAAGAGTTATATCACAAAGGAGCAGAGAAAGAATTTATAATTACAAGTTTCATAAAGTAAATGCTCTAAGAAAAGGGAAGTCAGCGTCCTAGACTCTGGAAGAAACATGTCTAAATTTAGTCAAGCTGAGGGGAATATTAAGGTTATCTTGATTGGTGGTCTTCACAGTTCTTAAAAAAATAAGTTAATTCAAGACATTGGACACTCATGCTCTGAATCTACCCTGCATTGGTTTCAAAACCAGTAGAGATGAGTGTTTTCATCCTAGGAAAAGGTAGAATAAAGGCTCACAGCCAGAAAGAGACATAAACCTGGAAGAAGGAGGGAGAAATCAGATTTCTACTTCTGTCTTTGCTATTAATTCTGCGGGTGGCCTTGACAAATGACATTCATCTTCCTGGGCCTCAGTTTCCTCATCTGTAAAATGAAACCACTGACCTCTATGGATCTCTAAGGGACATTTTAGATTATAAAAGATATTTTATTTTCTTGATTATGTGACTCTATGAAACTCTGGTGAGGAGAAAAACAGTTACTAAAGATAGCTGCATTTCTGTTAGGGTAAAACTTTCTTTCGAAAACTCTTACACGGACCTCATGAAAGGCTATGAAAAGGAAGGACTGGCATCATCTAACTGGGAGAGGTTAAAACTGAGAGAGCCAACGGTGCTTTGTGACCACCTAGAGGGGTGGGATAGGGAGGGTGGGAGGGAGGGAGACACAAGAGGGAAGAGATATGGGGACATATGCATACGTATAACTGATTCACTTTATTATAAAGCAGAAACTAACACACCATCATAAAGCAATTATACTCCAATAAAGATGTTAAAAAAAAAACCCAAAAAACACAGAGAGCCAAATTCCTCTGAGTACAAAAATTCCTTTAAAAGAATTTCTGGTTCCTCTAGGTTTCCTAGGAAAAATATATTAGGCCCAGAAATTTGGTGAAGGTGATAATGTTTTGTATTTTATTGAAGTTTAGTTGATATGATTTACAGATGTGCAATATAGTGATTCACAATTTTTAAAGATTATACTCCATTTATAGTTATTATAAAATATTGGCTATGTTCCTCATGTTGTACATGTCCTTGTAGCTTATTTTATACGTAATAGTTTATACCTCTTAATCCCCTACCCCTAAATTGCCTCTCCCCCACTTCCCTCTCCCCACTGGTAACCACTAGTTTGTTCTCTATATCTGTGAGTCTGCTTCTTTTTTGTTACATTCACTAGTTTGTTGTATTTTTAAGATTGCACATATAAGTGACAATATACAGTATTTGTCTTTGTCTGACATTTCATTTAGTATAATACCCTCCAAGTCCATCTGTGTTGCTGTGAATGGCAAAATTTCATTCTTTTGTATGGCTGAGCAGTATTCCATTATCACATCTTCTTTGTTCATTCATCTGTTGGTGGACACTTAGGTTGCTTCCATATCTTGGCAATTGTAAATAATGCTGCTGTGAACCTTGAGGTGCATGCGTCTTTTCGAATTAGTGTTTTTGTTTTCTTCAGATATATACCTAGGAGTGGAATTGCTGGGTTGTAAGGTAGTTCTATTTTTAGTTTTTTGAGAAACTTCCATACTGTTTTCCACAGTGGCTGTACCGAAGGTGATAATGTTAGTAGCTAATACTGGCATTTTTGGAAATGTTCCAGGCTCTAAGTGTTTTACCTGTACGAACTCATTTAATCCCAAGCATAACCCCCGTGCAGTAGGTACTGTGATCCCCATTTTACAGATGAAAAAACTTGCTTAAGTTCTTACAATTAGAAAGTGATGGCCCCGAGATCCAATCCCAGGTAGCTTGAGTCCAGGCAAAGACCGTATGTGACTCAGACATTATGGATAGAGCCCAGGACAGGGATCACTGAGCCAGAAACCAATAAGCGACTTCTATTCAAAGGATGGGGAATGAGTTGTTCATTAATTTTAGCTGCAGTGATTTCTGATGCCGTTTTAAGTTCCTCTGCCTTGGTGCTTTCTTTCCCCTCCATTATCCCTAACCTTTCAGGAAAATAATGTAGGGTTCCTCAAGGCACTTGAGGTGCTGGAGAACTGAAGCGTTGGAGGCCAAGCTTATGCATGGACTGAAGCTGAATCATGACAGAAGAAGAATGAAGTTGAGTGAAAAGAAAGAGAGAGAATGGCCATAAAGATGATGGTAGGAGGTAGGCAGTCAGTGTGAAGAAGTGAGGAACAGAGGCTGCCTAGGGGAAATAAAGAAAAAGTAGACAAAAGGAGTTTGAGTTGGAAGGTGACAGGCAGCCCACATATTATTTTAAGCACTGACACGATTACTCAGGAAACACTTAGAATTATGAGAAGAGTCCTAGGTTCCCGGAAATTATGTGATGTGGAGTCCAGGAAGTCTTCCCCAGGAAGAAATGGTGACTTCAGGCTGCTCTGGATTTCGGAATATTTCAGTTACAGGCAACCTCTTCAGCTCTGGACTATATTGCAACATCACGTTTCTTTTTTTTTTTTTTTTTTTTTCGGTACGCAGGCCTCTCACTGTTGTGGCCTCTCCCATTGCGGAGCACAGGCTCCAGACCATGGCTAGAGCGCAGGCTCAGCGGCCATGGCTCACAGGCCCAGCTGCTCTGCAGCATGTGGGATCTTCCTGGACCGGGGCACAAAACCGTGTCCCCTGCATCGGCAGGCAGACTCTCAACCACTGCGCCACCAGGGAAACCTGCAACATCACCTTTCTGAATTCTTCCTGGTCTTCAGAGATCAGTTCAAATCTATCGCTCATCACAAAGATTTTCTTGTCCTTCCAGTGGACATTCATCTCTGCCTTCTATGAACCCCAAGAAGCACTTAGAGGCTAAACTGCTCAATCTAGCACTTGCTCTAATTTTGCACTGTAAATTAAGTGCTTTATGTAAGGCACTCATTTCTTCCAGCCTGAGAGAGAGACCTTGTCTTTATCTCATTTTCATTTTACAAATTGTCTGGCACCAGACTGGGCACATGGTGGGTGCATCAAATCTATTGATACTTGCTCATGCAGTTATCTATCTAGCATTTTAGCAGAATTCAAATAGCACTTTACAGGTGGTTTTCATAAACTGCTGTTGAATTAGATGGTTTCCACAGTCTTATCCTGAATCCAATAAAGAATTTGAGGTGCCTTTTTGCCTACATGTTCCAAACTCCATTCTCCCTGTCCTTTCTCTCCTCTCTCTCCCAGCAAGACAGATATATGATGTCTACGATGATTTTTCACGTCAAGAGTATGGATATAGGATACACGTCCTGATGGCAGATCTGCCAGCATTTTGAACTTGAGTGCAAGGGAAACATTGAAACACAGTCTTTTCTCTATGCAGAGTGTGCTTTGGTTTTGCATAATACATTGTGCTTCAGGTGCCAAGTTCCAGACACAGGGAGAATTAACGGAATAACATCGGTAAAGGGGCTTTAGATCCCTCAGAGGAAGTTCCCAGCCTCATTAAAGGTAATATTATTCCAGAAGAACAAAATAATATTTTCCTGTCTTTATTGCTAATTTCTCCAGGCTTGTCAAAGCAAGCTGTGCTGTGAATTCACAAGCTCTATCACCCTTGTGGATCTCAGAATTGCACTTTAGAATGGCCTCTACCAGGGTACCAATGAGTGTGAATCATGGGATATATAGGCACATGCATTTTCCAAGTATTTTTGTGCATATAAACCTTGTCTCTCTGCACTTTATTACCTGTGAATATGTCTGTATTTCCTATTGAATTGTCAATTTCTTGGGGGCAAAGGACCTTATTGTTTTGTTCCCTGATGTGTTCCCAGTGACTGGCACAATGTCTGGCACATAGTAGGAGTGTCATAAATGATGAATCATGCATGCATGCACACGTAGCCAAGAAAAAAGACTGAAGAAATCCAGGGAGACCAACCAATCTCCTTGTTCTGATGGGAAGATTCTATGAGCTTACAGGAAAGTTTTTCAGAACATTAATTGAGCTCTTCCACCTTCCACTCCAATCAGTCTAAATTCATTGAATTGCACACATTTCAGTGGTGGCCACCAGAGACCATACATTGACATAAAAAAATCCATGATGATCTGGCTTCTATTTCTTTGGTCTCGTCTTCTACCACTCTCCCCTCCTAGACTTATTGTCTTCCAGCTACTGTGATCTCCTTGCGTGTCTCAAACACACCAAGCACTCTCCTACCTCAGGACCTTGTACCATGCCCTCTGTACTTTTTCTCTTCATGGAGTCACTTGAACAGCGTACACAGAGAGGCCTGCAGGGACCCCCTACCTAAAACACCATCCGTCTTCACGCCTTCACAAAGGTAATTGATTATTCTCTATACACAGCAGGTATCACCACCCAACATTTATTGTATTTTTAGTTATTCATTTTTAATGTTTTCATTCTTCCAGTCACTACTACAGTGTTTTTCCATGAGAGCGAAGGTAGTATTTGGTTTATCGCTGCTTCTCCATGACAGAACCTGCAAACAGTAGATATCTACTGCATACTTGTTGAGTAGATGGATGGGTAAATAAATAAATGAATAAACTTTAACATGCACCATTGATATAACACTGGGCCAAGAGTCAAAAAACTTCTTGTTTAAGGTCCCTCTTCTGTTATTTCTAATCTAGGTCTCAGTCCTTTATTTCAATTCTCTGAGTTCAGCACTTAATATGTGCCCAGCATTCTGTTTCGGAATTTGCCTGAATTTTCTCATTCAGTTCTTTCAAAAGTTCTGTTATCTCCATTAAGCTTTTCTTTTTGTAAAATAAGGATAATGATTATCTTCATTTTAGAAAAGAATAAAGGTAAATAGAAGATACATATAAAAGTACTCTGCAAAGGGTAAAGCCCTTTACAACTGATAAGTATTCTCATCAACAAAGCTCTCTACCCCTGTTCAGCTTCTATAGTGAAGTTCTTCTGAATTAGGTTTTTATATTGGTGCCTTCGTTCATACAGTGAGTAGACACAAAATATATGCTTGACCCGAATGTCATGTGCTCATCAATGTTTAACAGCCAGATCGCTGCAGGGAAAAGCCTCTTGTAGCCTTTGCCAGGTTCCATAGTGTAAATGCTCCCACCATGAGATTACATGCTGCCAACTTGAAGTCCCTGCATTGGAGATAGTTGTTGACAATCATCGCTCTTCAACCGGAAGGATGGCTCCAATGCACCACTGCTACACAGTCTTGTAATGGGTATATTTCCCTCCAGCCTTGGCTTCTCTCCTTTCTCCACAATGCAGCCTGAGTGGTCTTTCTAAAAATAAAATACACCATTTGGTGAAACCTTCAGGGCCTGACATTCCTTTCAATGCCAAGTTAAAGATCGAATGCCTTATGTCTGGTCTTACAAGACTGCATGAGTTCACCTTTTGCCTCCTCCCTAGCTTTAACTCATCTGTTTCCACCACTCTTCTTGAAGGACCCAGAAGTGCAGGGACTATGTCTGTTGTGCTCACCACCGTTTCCTCAGTTCTCACCACAGCGCCTGATGCTTGTTAGATGAGTCTATGAGTTTAAGATGTTATATTCTGAGTACAAAGTCTTTGGCCTGTTATACTACGTGACTGTGCGTTTGCCCAGTATATGCGCACATTTCCAACTTAAGGTGATTTAACTTGCCATGGAGCATCACTGAAGTTGCTTTGTGTATGGTACATTATTATTCAATTGTATTTCCCCTGATGGAAAGCTGGCAGGCTGCTCCTCCGTGACAGATGTGCTTGCTTTGGTTGAGTCACCACCACAAGGTGTATTATCAGTTTTACTAATGTTTGCTCTTTTACACTCCAACAGGTAGTGTGATTCCTCAGGTGCAGGTCAGGAGACTGATGCACACATAAATCTGTATTGCGTGAAGGTGTGCACACAAGATTTCATCCACGGGGAGGGAAGGACCATGGAACACATAACCGTTGCATGCGTAATACATGAACATATAAACAAAGATACAGTTAGCTTATGTATTCATGGGCACACACACTGTCGTTCATGATCATTTGATTTCAGATGCTCCAGAGGATTGGGATGGATCTTTTATTACTTGTTGCTGTACACCAGTTTGCCAATCTGTGCTAGACTCAACACATCTGAGTCAGCTGGAGATAGTTTTCACGTACAGATTCCTGGATTCAGAACATAGATATTCTGTTTCAGGACAGTAGGGGTAGAACCTGGGAATCTGTAGTTTTTAAGAGCTCCAAAAGTTCCGCAGCTGATTCTAATGGGCAGCCAGCCTTTAGAACCCCTGTTTTTAGACGATATATACCTAATATGAGCAGAGGGATTTGTGAGACACTTGTATATATACACCTAAACTTTGTTAAAGTAAAACATTTATTGCAGTAGGGTAGACAGTTTCTACCATCTCTGCCTCCATATTTCCCTGGGTCTCAGATCTGGGAGGTTGATGTCTCCATCCATGTTTGAAAGACGAGCACAAAAATCTGCTGTATAGGAAATACTTATGAACTTCATGGATTGCAAGCTCCATGAAGATAGGATGTATCCTTTTTTCTTCTCCATATCTTTAGTGTTAAACACAGCGACTGGCACGTAACAGGTCCTCAATAAATACTTGTCGAACGAATGAATACATCCAGCTATGTGTTTCAAATTCATGAAAGCATGCAAGTGGACGTTCACTGACCAAAATGTTATTCTCAAAGGACCTCACTGAGTAAGGAAGAAAAAAGGGATTAACTGTCAGCCTTGTTCTCCTTGCCTGACCCATTCAGTTTTACTTCACTATCCTTTAGTCTACCATGAATAATAATGAAAGAATGGACAGCTGAGATGTAACAGTTTAAATTTTATGGTTTGGAGTAGTTTTCACTCTGGATTTTTAAAGCGCATTGGGAAAATATGTGTGTGTGTGTTTGTGTGTGTGTGTGTGTGTGTGTTTAATCAGACTCTATCAACCTCTTTATTTGGGCAGTGGTGACAGATACCCTCTGCACGTCTCCTAGGCCATAACACCTTTCTGGTAAATGAGGCCATGCAGACCACCAGAAGCACAGCATAAAGGCTGGGCTGCCAACTGAACTGCAGTGAGGTGGGATGAAAAGTAGTTTTGTTCGTTACAATCGGATTCTCTATCTGTCTGGGGTGGTCCTTTGTATCTCTCCATCACTGCACTTACTTTGCTGGCTCTGATGAAGAGGTGAGTAGATTAAATTCCTGGGCACAGACAAATACATAGCCTCCCTTGTTTTTCCCCTGAGCTCACCACCTAGAATACTCCAGAGACTGAAAGAAACTAAGAGACTCAAGAACAGGAGTGAAGCCCTGTAAACATACTAAGCAAGCTCACCTGTGAATATTTAATTATTCAAAAGCTGAGGGCTAATTATTAACTGAGCATCAGCTTGTATGGGGCAATGAGGACAGGTGTTCAGGATATGGTCACTGCCCCTATAATTTCTGAACATCTCAAATGTGGCTTGATTCGGTTACATCTAGGGGTGGGAGGGTGTGGACATTAGCAGGCAAAGGATCTGAACCTGGAATTGGATTCAGCTAATGTGGAAGGCAGTCAGTGAGGGTATAAACCTAGCTTCAGGGAGCAGTAGGAAGCCAATATATTTGGTTAACACAATATCTAAGGAGGCAAGTGTACCAAACATCTTACGTGGTTGCTCCAATGTGTGTTTTGTTTTCCAACACCATCAAGCAGTTCTACATACCAGCTGGGTGTCCTACACTTCAACTCAATTCTCAGGCTACCTGGAGATAGCGTCAGATCACACAGGTTAAGGGCTCAGTCCTACGAGACTGCTCCCTCACCATATACAACGTCAGACACCCATCACAAGTCCAGGTTTTCACCTGTGTTTCTAGCCCATGAGCTAGACCAGAGGTTCCCACAACCCCTTCCTTGGATTTGATTAATTTGTTAGTGTGGCTCCCAGATCTCAGAGAAACTTTTGCTTATTAGATTGATGATTTATAAAAGGATACATACAACTCAGGAACAACCAGATGGAAGAGATACATAGGCAAGGTATGGGGAAAGGGCTAAGGAGTATCCATGCCCTCTCCAGGTGAACCACTTCCGGAGTACCTCTATGTGTTCACCAACCCAGAACCTCTAGGAATTGCCTTTTGGGGGGACTTTATGGAGGCTTCATTACATAGGCATGATTAGTTAAATCATTGGCCATTAGTGATTGATTCATTCTCCAGCCTCTCTCTCGTCTTTGGAGGTCAGCAGGCTGAGATGGAAATTCCAAATCTCTAATCACATGGTTGCTTCCCCTGACAACCATCCCCCAACCTTAGGTGATTTCCAAAAATCACCTCATTAACATAAACTCGTGTGGTTGACAGGGGTCTGTTATGAATATCAAGACAGCTTTATTGCTGTTAATCACTTAGGAGATTTTCAGAGTTTTAGGAGCTCTGTGCCAGAAACAGGGACGAAGACCAAACACATACTTCTTATTTTAAATCACCGTATCACAGCAGTCGCCAAACACAACTGTGACTCTGAGTTGACTACAGGAAATACTGTAGGCTGATAGACTACAAAGAAGAGATGCCTCTGAGAAGAAAAATCTATATCATCTAGCAGATAGCTAGACAGTTTAAGTGACATAAATTAGCAGACTGCAGGACTCACAAAGACCTGTAGTCTTAGGCACAGGAGGTGGGGAATTTGCTACATGTCAGACGGGGTGCTAATTCAGTAAGATTTTAGAAAAATGAGTGTGATTTAGAAATATAATTTTCTGTGCCAATATCCAACATAATTCAGTGTTAAGTCATGAACTAATTTTTAACTCAAAAAATTAAGTCGTGCTTCTATAAACCTGACAAATGGTTAATTGTTAAGAATGCTTAACACTCCGGATATGAACCATTTATTTGTAATGTACCATACAAAACTGACATTTAAAGCACATGTGGGTACAGTAGGGTTAATTTATAAGCCATAATTTTTCATTGTTTCTTCATTTTCTTGTAGTTCTTGCTCTGGTCTAAGTCTTCACTTTTCCATTTAAAGCACTGACTTTCTCAGTGGAACAAGTTGTCTTACTCATTTTCCAACTAGAAAGGCCCATGGAAAGTTCATGTAAGGTTACTAAAAGTTATCTCAAGGGCTGAGATAGGCCCTTGAGATACCTTTTATTCCAAAGGTGAGACTCCTTGGAATAAAATTCTTCCTCATTTATTTCCACTTAAAGTAGGATGATTCAACTTTTATATGTTTAATATATTAAATTCTATGTAAAATCACATAAAAATCTTTTGATACTTTGCGAAGTTTGTGAAATGTTGAATTTCAATGGCCTCATTCTTGTCTACCATTTTTAAAAAGGTAGAAATATACACATTTAAGTTTGTAAAGCATGATTTGAGAGGTCACCTATTAGGTATCTTCAGATAAAATTAGTGTGATTGAGTGGTAGGGAAGGAAGTTAGGAAATAGATCCAGCCTCAAGTGGTAGTTCTAAAATTTCTATATAATGATAGCTAATGTGTATGTGGGGTTCACTGTGTGTCCAACGCTATTCAGAGAACCTCAAATAAACTCATATAATTATCACAACAGATATTATAGAAGATATTATTAATATTTTCTATTTTACAGATAAGAGAAGGGAGACACAGAAGTTAAATAGCTTGTCTAAAGTCACATGGTCAAAAAGATGCAGAGCTAGTGATTTCAACACCTGCAGGATACCCTCAGAAGTTTTTTCGTTTTTTTTTTTTTTTAATTGAAGTAACATTGGTTTATAACACTATATATGTTTCATGTGTACAAAATAATATTTTGGCTTCTGTATATACTACAACATTCTCACCACTAAAAGTTTCAGTTTTCATCTGTCACCATACAGTTGACCCCATTTACCCATTTCACCCTCCCCCTACTCCCCTTCCCCTCTGGTAACCACTACTCCATTCTCTGTATCTATGTGTTTGCTTCTGTTTGCTTTGGTTTATCTATCTATCTATCTATCTATCTATCTATCTATCTATCTTTCTAGTATTCCACATATGTTATCCTGCCTTGAGTCTCTACTTCAGGAGCAGGAAATTTGTCCTGAACCAGCATCAGTACATTCACTTTGCTTTCTTTTGTACACACCATTTACTTATCCATCCATTCACTTGGCAATTCAAAAAATATTTATTTATTTATTTATTTGTTTGTTTATTTATCTGTTTATTTATTTGGCTGTGCTGGGTCTTAGCTGTGACATGAGGACTCTGATTTGTGGCATGTGGGCTCTTAATTGTGGCATGCGAACTCTTAGTTGTGGCATGCATGTGGGATCTAGTTCCCTGAACAGGGATCAAACCCAGGTCCCCTGCATTGGGAGTGTGAAGTCTTAACCACTGGACCACCAGGGAAATCCCGGCAACTATTTTCCAAGACTTACTATTTGCTACAACATCACTTAGATGCCTTTCCTCATTCCTTGATATTTATTTAAATATATTTGATTAAAACATTGAATTTAAGTGAAAACCACTTTCATTGACTCAGAGTTTCAATTTCCTATGAGATACAAAGCACTGAGTGGTCTAAATCACTATGAACCCTCATCTTGCATGGATTTACTTACCTGCAAGCAAATGGGAAACAGCTTTTGTCCAACTCCAATATATATTGTAACCCAAGTCTACACTCCTAGAGTCTTCTGCTCATAGCTCCCACAGCCTTATCTACTGATGTGAGTGGCCTTGGAAATCAATGAAAAGACATATCATCTTTTCAGTTTCTTGAGGGAAACAAAAAGTTGTTGCTTTTTTATTTATAACAATGAAACTGCATTTGGAGCATGGACACCTCAAAATGTGATTATTCAAACAACCCTCTTTCTCAAAGCTAAATTCACTGAAAGGTAGTTTATGTCCTCAGAGAAATCAATTAATCCACCTTCTTCAATATGGGTGTCCTTCTGGCATTTGTATTGGGTGCAATCTCATTTTATAATTATATTAAACCAATAAAAGCATTCTAAGCATTCTCCTGGCAGGGAACAATAAAAAAAAGGCAGCATCCTGTGTTAGATAAAATCTTTCATCATATACAACCGAAATGCCATGTATTTTGCAATGGTGACACGTATTTGTGCATTTTACACATGTGATGTGAATCATTTTAAAAGCCATAATCACAACACAGCAGATGCTAATAAATTTTCAATCTGTTAGGCTTTGTTTTCTGGAGAATGAATTTGATCTGTGATACAGATGTTACATGGGTGATTGTGTTTAGCCATAGTGATTATGGGAGGTCTGGTATGCTGACCTCTGGGGTATTTTTTTTTTCTATTTGATAATGTTTGCAAAGAATTCCACTTCCTAGGGTACCATGCTTCACTGCAATGGGCCCATTCACCTGTCTTAAGCTCTTTTAGAATACTCTTTCCAGCTCTGTGATGTGTGTTAGGACCTGTTTATCAGGATTCTAAATCCTCTGAAGGATATTGAACAATGAGTCTTAGTCCTGAGATATCTGCTTTCCTCTCCATTATTTCATTCCTAACAGTGGACTCTTGGTTAATCCTTACATTGCTCCTTCTTTTAGTAACTTCAGGTATGGTAGCTGATCAGGTAATTCCTGCTACTCACTTTTCACTCTGATCTCCTTATCTTGACCTTGGCTCACATGCTGGTAATGGCCCCATAATTCGGCAAATTACAATACAATTCTCTTTATGCACGATGAATACGGCTTGAGTTTGAAAGAGATTCCGTGGTGAGAATCCTTCAGGACTGAGGGCTACAGCTGGAGATTAGGTGACTAGAGGTACCTCAGGAGAGCGAGCTCAAGACAGAAAGTAAAAGAAAGCTGTGGATAAATGCAGAATCCAGGATCTAGATGCTTACCACAGTATAGAGAGAGATCCAGAAGCTACAAGCAAAAGAAATATGGACCAAACTGGAACAGAATGCACTGTAACAAATAGCAGAAAATTGGAAAAGTAAAAAGATTCAACATCAATATACCACCCCAAATTGTCTCAGAAACTTTGCTTAAAGACTTAATGTAGCACCAGTCAACTTATATCTCCTCTCCTCCATATGTCACAGTTTTCAAGCTAAGAATATCTTCTTTTTTAGATTCTTTCCCCTTAGAGGTTATTACAAAATATTGAGTATAGTTCTCTGTGCTACACAGTAGGTCCTTGTTTCTTACCTATTTTATATGTAGTAGTGTGTATATGTTAATCCCAAACTCCTAATTTATCCCTCCCCCCAACCCTTCCCCTTTGGTAACCATGAATTTTTTTTTTCTAAGTCTATGGGTCTCTTTCTGTTTTATAAATAAGTTCATTTGTATCTCTTTTTTTTTTTTTTTGACATAGAGATTATCATACTAAGTGAAATAAACCAGACAGAGAAGGGCAAATATCATATGATATTGCTTATAATGTGGAATCTAAAAAAACTATATATATATTTTTTAACAACTTGCAGTTAATATATTTATGATATTATGCTCTAAAACTATTCCAGATTGCAAGGCAGATATTATAACATAGTTCATCCAGTCTGTATAACATTTCATTAATGTTTTATAAGTTAATTAACAGTTCTCCATTTAGGAGACATTTATATCATATTCATATTTCCTTTATTGTAAACAATGACACAATGAACATCTTTCAATAAATGCAGACTTTAAGTAATTGATTCTTTTCTTTGGCTACAGTACTAAAAAGTCTATTCCTAGCAATCCATTGCAATATACTTTTATAGTTTTTATTTATTGCACAAAAGTGTTTTCCAAAGAGATATCAGAATTTATGCCAGTGCCAGAATTGTGTATGTACCAATTTCACTGTAACCCCTCTAGCATTAGCTAGCTATATATGTATATAATTTAATTTAATTGGTGAAACACAGAGCATCCCACACCTAAAATTAAGAACTTTATAGCATAATGTGTTGTTAGAAAGATTTCTAGAGGTAACCTAGCCCAATTCTCTTATTTAAAGTTCAAGAAACAGTCCTGGAGAAAGCCAATGATTTATTCAAGGTTACAGAATGCATTACTATTGGAGCAGATAATTGAATACAGGTTACCTGACTTCTTGTTCAGTGGTCCTTTACATCAGCACTAAGTCCCTTGGGCTTCTCATGGATTAAGTCACTTTTCATACCTATCCAAGAGCAATACTTGTTAGTGTATTTTTTATTATTGCTGCAAAACACATATCTGCATGTTTATGTTTCTGCACCTCAACCAAGAATGTATTGGCCTTTTAAAAATAAAGTTTAGACTATTTTTAAATTAGTGGATGTTAATGTCTTTAATAACTTGTTTGTTTTGGCTGTTCAAGAAATTGTCCTTCCTAATAGAGCCTTAATAGTCTTTGGCAGTATCTTCTCTTTATCTCTTTGGATAGAAGGGTATGGTAGGCAGAATTTTAGATGGCCCTCTTGCTATTATCATGATTATGTTACCTTACTGGCAAAGGTGCTTTTGTTGATACAACTAAGGTATGAATCTATTGATTTTAAAATAGGGAAATTACCTAGGTGGGTCTAATCTAATTACAGGATTCCTTTAAAAGCTACCTTCTGCTACCTTCTTCAGTTGGTCAAAGAGACAGAGATTGAGAGTGAGAACGGTTGGACGCAGCATTGCTGGCCTGAAAATGGAGAAGAGTAAAAGTAACGACTAGAGAGCTGTCTCACAGATGAAAGTGACCCTTAATTGGAAGCCAGCAAGAAGATGGTAACCTTAGTCATCCAGCTTCAAAGAACAGAAGTCAGCCACCAACCTGAATGCACTTAGAAGCAGATTCTTCCCCAGAGGCTCCAGGTATAAGAGCCTAGTCTGGCAACCACTTGATTTTGGCCTTGAGAGACCCTGGGTTGACCACCAAGTGAACCTACTGAGACTTCTGACTCACAGAACTGGGTTTTGTTTTAAGCCCCTGAGTTGTAGTAATTTTTACACAGCAATAGAGCGTTAATACAGAGGACAATTCAGGATGACTGTCTTTCTCTGAGGAAGCTCAAGAGATTAGAGACACTTTCCTCTACCCCAGTACACCCAGGAGTAGACCTAGGATTGAAACTCAACCAACCCGACATTCCCTCTTAGGATTCTGTATTTGACTCCAGGGTGGCAGTGTTAAACAATAAAATTCAACTGAGTAAATTTGAAGACCTAAATGAATTTATTAAGTGATTCATGAATCAGGCAGCATCCCATCGAACACCTAGAAGCGTACTCTGACGGGTTGTATAAAATGGAAGGTTTTTATAGGAAGAAGTATGGGGCAAGGGAACTATTAGCAAAAGAAAAGAATTAGTTTTAAACCAGGACATCTTTGCGGGGGAAGGGAACCATTTGGTTTTATCATGTATACATTGCTTCTGCAGGATGGCAAGGACCCATGGGACAAATTACCTCATTGGTGCCGACCAGAAAATTCCAGACTGGTTGATTAAGATTACATTTCTGGGGAAGTTTGAAACTGTAATTAAGTCAGATTTTTAGTCTAAGTTTCATATCATGGGCTCTAGCACAAGTGATGCCATTTTGGGCCTGTGGGTTTTTTTCATTTTAACAGTAAGAAGAGTCAGAAGCCAGGAATTATAGATGTAAAATTCTCACAAGACTATTCCTGATACAACTGTTGTATTCCTGCAGGCTAGCCATCTGCAACAGGCTTCCCTCCTGAATTCTAAACCTGGACCTCCAGATATCCATGAGAATGGTAAATTCCTTAATATACTTCCCAGTAATTCTCTTTTGGTTAGATTATCAAGAGTTATTTCCTGATACCTGTAAGAAATACGCCAAATGATAGAAATGCTAAGTAAAACATAAAACAATTATTTTCTAAACCTTTCAGTCACATTCAGCAACCAAACCAATTTCTTTCCAACCTAATTTGCTTAATGGAATATTTCACGGCCGCATAGTGCCAGTACACATCTCTGTCAGCCCCATCTGCTTAGTTTCTACCTACTAATTTCTGGGACCAATATCTGAGTTCCAAAGCCTAGAAAAATGAGAGTCAGGTATAATGATAATGTTGGGAATTGAGGGATGGTGATTTAGTCAATACTTATCATTTTGTTCATTAGGCAGAGTCTGAAAAGAATATTCTTCTTATTTTGAGGAATTGTTTCCTATCTCAATAATAAAGGTCTACTTAAAGCTGTCAATCCCAGCACCTTCTATCCTAGTCACACTGTAGACATGCAGCCGAGGCTGAACCGATCATATAACTCAATTCTGTAGTCATAGGATTTGATTCAGAGATGGACACATGGCCCAAAGTGGACCAATCAGAATCATTCCCCAGGATTTTTCCCAATGGATGGAGCATATTTAAACCTACGTATTTCATTTTCTTTGGAATGACTGCAAATGGCATTGTTTTAAATTTTTGGTTTTGTATGTTCATTGTTAATATATAACAATATGATTTATTGTTACTCATTTTTGTGTGTTCTGTGGCTGTGCTGAAGTCACTTATTAGTTCTAGAAGTTTTTTGTAGTTCTTTAGGCTTTTCAACATAGACAGTCATCTGCAAATAAGGACAGTTTTATTTCTTCCTTTTAACTGTATAGACCTTTTATTTCTTTTTCTTGACGATTGCAGTGTCTGTAATTCCCAGTATCCTAAATAAAAGTGGTGAGAGTGGGTATCCTCACCTTGATCCCAATTTTAAAGGGAAAGTACTCAGTCTTTCACCATTCTATATGATTACATGAAATATTAGCTGTAGGATATTTGTAGATGCTCTTTGTCAAATTGAGGTAGTTCCCTTTTATTTCTAACTTTCTGAGAGATTTTTTTTTTCTTTTACTCATAAATGGTTATTGGCATAAATGATTTTTTTTTTCAAACCTGGTTCTAGGTTTCTTTCTGGAACTAGAACCCTTCTGTGGGTTTCAGGGACACTCATTTCTCGTCTCAATCCCTGCTGGCCCATTTACCTGGACTAGAGGCTGGACTGTACTTCTCGTATCCATCATGCCTTCAAAAAGCAGTTATTTGGTTGTCTTCAAGGCCCTCAGTACAAAGATGGATAAGGCATGGAGCCTGTTTTCAAGGGACTGATAGTTTAATGGAGGAAGTAAGAATGATATTAGAAGGTATAACATAGATAGATGTCATGAGAAAGAGGGCAGTGGTGGACACAGCACATTCACATGGCTCTAAAGAATTAGGATAGCTTTTTGGAGGCATTGACACTTATATAGAGTTTTAAACATAGTGGATCTAGCCAGAAATAAAAAAAGGAGGGGAGGAAGATGGCAGGAAGCAGGAGAAGGTGTTTTACACATACACAACTGGCTTCGAGTCTTGCATAACTAAGAATCAGATTTGAAAAGGGACATGCAAATGTCTAGGTTGCAGCAAAAAAAAAATAGGTTAAAGTCAAAATGGGAAGTGCTTGATGGCAAAGGATATTCAATGATGAGATCTTGCTATTATTGGAGTTAGAATTAAATAGATCATGGAGACCTTTAAAAAGAAAAGATATCTTTTGAATGCCTTAACTCTAGGCCTATACTAAAAGCAGAGACAGAAATATAGTGATACAGTTAGTATTTTAAACAGCTAAAAGCATTTTCATGGACATTATTAGCTTGGAGACATCCAAAATTACTGAGCTCTACCCAGTCCTTACACTTCTCCTCTTCAAATGCCCACCCTACCGTAATTATGAACTCATTCTCAAGAGAAACAAAAATGTCTTTAGACAGCAGGTAAGCAACCTGAAAGATTACATCCAGCTCAGGTAAATGAGAGAAGATGGTATTTTTCACAAAATGGTGTAACTCAACCTACTGGGAGCTATTTGGCCATTCATCCTTAGCTTATTGGAATTTATTTCCTCAACTTAAATACAGGCATATAAAAAATGATTTTTCTTTTACCCAGTAATTACCAGCAACAACGGAAGAAAAGAATGAAGCCCACATTGCCAAACCTGATTTCAATAATTCTACTGAAGAGAATCTTCAAAATAGCAAGTAAATATGAGGCCATACAAGGCATTATTATTTGGCTAATATGCTAATTGATTGTCCACTTTGCAGCAGTCACTGTGCTGAGAAATGTAGTGAGCATGGATGAAGGCAACCCTATGCAGTTCCCACAAGCAGTTTGAGGTGAGAAGTTGGTATTAGTATGAAACACCCAAGTACAATACTAGTGGAGGGAGAAGGACAGAGGGAGGTGAAAAATGTTTAACTAGGAAGTGAGAAGATGATGAAGGGCTGTTTTATTGCAGAGCAAAGAAGCTTGGTTAAATATATGTGTGTAGCAAACAAAATATGCTTAGAGAATTCAGTTTGGTTAGGATGTAATGTTTAAGTAGCATGAGTAGAGAGAAAAATATTTTTAGTGCTGTGTTTGAAATATGCATATACTACTCTTACACTATAGAAGACTTACACTATAGATGGCTTATCTGTATCCTGTTGATCAAAGTTCAGAAGGCAAGTTATTCTGTCTGACTCTCAAAAGATTCAAGTCTTCAGTCTCTTGCCTTGGTTATTCCTTATGCAGATGGCTACTTGTCCAGTTGATGACTGGTAAAGTTCTTTTTGTTTTATCTTACAATTCAAATCCTTTGAAAAATATGTGGTTTTTAAGACCAACTTTACTTTGTAATGCTGACAGCCTCTATTAGCTCTAGGGTCTTTGATTCAGGTGAGTCAAAGTTCCAATAATTAGAAGTGTCTTGAGTCACCTTCAAGGCCGTTTCTGTAGTGCCAAAGCAAAGATGTTTAGTTAAGCATCTTTGTAGGATGCCATTTATCAGTCCACTAGCCTCTTTCAACGTTTTTCACTCATTTTGTATTTTCCCCTTTGTTTACAATTAACCCATCAGTCTAGGTTTAAGTAATAACTCAATGTCATTTTTATATTTAAATCATAAGTATGTCTTTCTTAGACTTCTTCAGAGACAGTAGGAGGACTGAAATAAGTGAACCAATTAGATTTCCTCCCAGATATTTTAAAATTTGTGACCCAAGGAGAGTTAAGCGTTCCGGGAGAAAGCTGAATAGACACACCATGAGACAGTAAAACCCTTAAAAAAACAAAAGCCATGAGTGAGTCAGAGCCATGTGAGAGCCAATAGATCTAATATAGTGCCTGCACATTCTCCAGTGCCTAAATTACATATGTTTTCTTGGTCCTAAAAAACTTTGCTTAATAGTTATTTCCTTATTTCCATAAATCTTCTTCCCATAAAACATTGTGCCTTGAGGTTAAATTGTACCAAAAATTTAGCTAACACAATTAGACTTCATGTCACAGGATAGGCAATGTGAACTTAGATCCTGGAGATAAGAAAAAAATTTATCCTACAGGTAAGGCATTGGAACAGACTGGGATAGAGAACACTGTGTGCAGGAAAGAGGAACTATCTTATGCAAAACACTGAATGGGAGAGCAATTCAGAGGTGTAAGGCCAGTGAAAGGGAATCACTGTTTGTGGCTGGTTCTCAAGCTGGAAGGTCATAGAACTCCAGTGTCAGAGTGGACCTCATTCTTAGTAGCTGAAAGAGTCTAGAGAGAATGATGTATAAGCAGAAGCCCGAGGAGAGGGAGAGAAATGGGTCAAAGGAATAAAAAAAAAAATCTGAGAAGGGCAAGAATGACTCAGGTTCTGAAAGAGAAGAGACAGGATCCTCAGTTCCAAAAGTCTGTCCTCACTGTACATTATATCCTATCTTTGGATAACTAGAGCTATGCTTAAAAATTCTCCCACCTTACCCCCATTCCTCCATCCCCATTATCATGCACACACACCAATTACTTGAACTTCAGATAAATAGTTGTTTCTTCTAACATCAGCAACACCACTACTTAAGTAAACCTGGACTGAATCCATATGAGCTCATTTAGGGTTACATATCATGCTATGAGTTTTGGACTTGACCCTGTAAGCAGGCTTCTAGGCTAGTGATCACTTTTTCCCAATATTTTGTTATTGAAAAATTTAAGCATACCGTACATGTGAAAGAATTTTAAGTAAATACCTATATACCTACAACCTAGATTGTATCATTAACATTTTACCATACTTGCTTTATCACATACCTACCCATCTCTCTACCCCATCCACTGATCGATCTTATTTTTGTTTCATTTCAAAATAAATTGCAGAGATCCATGTGCTTCCCTCTAAATGTTTCAGCATTCATATCATTATCTAGCGTTTGAAATTTATTTATGGTTTTTAATGTAAAAGTTATATACAGTGGAATGCACAAATTCATACAGCTCTGTAATCTAAACCCTTATCAAGATTAAAGTACCGTGTTATTATCACCCCAGAAAGTTCCTTCATGCCCCTTACCAGGCAATCCCTGTCCCCACCCCGTAGAAGAAACCAATGCCTTCATTGTTTTTCTCACTATACTTGTTTGCCGTTTCCAGAATTTCGTATAAATGAAATCACACAGTAGATGGTCTTTGTGTAAAGCTTTGTTTGCTCAGATAGTTGTTTATGAAATTCATCCATGTTGTTGCATCATAATTCATTCCATTTTACTGCTGAGTGAATTCACTGCAATTTGCTTATCCATTTTCCTACTGATAGGCATTTGAACTGTTTCCAGTTTGTGGGTATTTGGACTAGAGCTCTTAGGAAAATTCTTGTACAGGTCTTTTTTGTGAACATATGTTTTCATTTCTTTTGGGCAAATACCTAGAAATGGAATTCCTGAGTCAGAGGGTAGGTATAGGGATATGTTTGCTTTTATAATAAAATGCTAGACATTGTTTTTCAGTATGATTGTACTATTTACAAATCCTCAACAAAAATGTTTGAGAGTTTCACTTGCTCTGCAACATCACCAAACTTTAGTGTTGTCACTCTTTCTAATTAGCCATTCTAGTAGGTGTATAATAGTTTCTCACTGTGTTTTTAATTTACAGTCTCTAATTATTAATGATGTTGAGAACTTTTTCTTGTGCTTATCAGCTAATTGTACATTCTTCTTTGTGAAATATCTGTTTATTACTTTTGCCCATTTTTATTAAAATGCCTATTCATTCTCATAATGGTTTATTCAGATGTCCAGAAGTTTTAGATTTTGATGAAGTCTAATATATCATTTTCTTCTTTTATGGTTATTTCTTTCCATTGTGTGTCTAAAAAACCTTTGCTCGCCTGCAAGGTGTGAAGATATTCTCCTCTGTTTCCCTATAAAGTCTTGGTAGTATTTTTGCTCTTATGTTTAAGTCCGTGATTCTTCATGAGTTAAGTTCTGTGTATGATGCAAAGGAGGAGTTGAAATTCATTTTTTTAAATGAATACCTTGTTATAGCAGCACTGTTTCTTGCAATCATTTGTCTATATGGGATATGTCTACGTTGGATTCCTCCACTGCTTTTGTTGAAATAGTTTGGGTTCTTTATTCTGTTGCTCTGACCCATTTACTGATCCTTGTTCTACTACTGCACTATCTTGATTACTAGAGCACTTTAGTAAGTTTTGAAATCAGGTAGTGTACGTCTTCCAACTTTACTCTTTTTCAAGATTGTTTTGTATATTCCTGGTCCTCTGTACTTCCATGTAAAGTTTAGAATCAGCTTGTCAACCTCTAAAAAACAATCTCCTGGAATTATTTGGGGAGAATCATCTTAAAAATATTGAGTTTTCCAATCCATAACATTTGTGTCTTTCCACTTATTTAGGTGTTTTTAAAATTCCCCTCAGCAATGTTGTGTGGATTTTGACATATAGGTCTTACATGACTCTTATTAAAAGTATCGCTAATTCTTCCATAAATAATCCTATTGTAAATATATTTTTTATCTTAATTTCCAATTTTTTGCTGCTAGCATGTAAAAATACAATTGATTTTTGGATTATTCTTTTATCCTGAAACCTTGATAATTCACTTATTAATTCCAATAGATATTTTTTGATTCCTTAGGATTTTCTGTGTTAATAATCGTGTCATCTGCCAGTACAAATTTGATACAATGAAGCATCATTTTTTTTCTGCCGTCAATAGAAATACATCACTGGAAAGGGGAAATTTAAGAAAGAAGAAATTTAAGAAAGAGGAATTTAAGAAATGGAGTTCAGAATCACTGGATAGATATTCAAGTTCAGTCTTTTTCTCTTTAATTCTGGATTGAAGAGCAGTATAGAAAATCCGGAATGATGAACAAAAATTCGATGATCTGTTCCCTCTTCATCTAAAGAATCAGAATTTTTTTTTGAATTTTGTTTTATTTTATTTTATTTTTTATTTTTATTTTTATTTATTTATTTTTTTTGCGGTACGCGGGCCTCTCACTGTCGTGGCCTCTCCCATTGCGGAGCACAGGCCCCGGACGCGCAGGCTCAGTGGCCATGGCTCACGGGCCCAGCCGCTCCGCGGCATGTGGGATCTTCCCAGACCGGGGCACAAACCCGTGTCCCCTGCATCGGCAGGCGGACTCTCAACCACTGCGCCACCAGGGAAGCCCTATTTTATTTTTAATACAGCAAGTTCTTATTAGTTATCTATTTCATACTTATTAGTGTATATATGTCAGTCCCAATCTCCCAGTTCATTCCACCGCCCCCCCCCACCACTGCTTTCTCCCCTTGGTGTCCATATGTGTGTTCTCTACATAAAGAATCAGGCTTCTTATTCACATCTTATAACTTAATTAAGGGAGAGATAGAGCACCTTTCAAAGCTCCCTTTCTCTTTCATTCCTGAACTCCTGAAAGCCAGTCATGTTCCTAGGCTTCCCTTTCCAGAGAAGAAATTCAGGCTATATCAATTTTGGGTAAATAACTTTATTTCCTATTGAATGAAATTTCTCCCTGATATGACAGCAAGAAAAAGTGAACTATAGACATGGAAAGTGTAACAACCACCCATTAGGTGCTGTGGAGTTTAAAAATAACGACATCAGAGGGGCTCAATTAGCAAAGGCCTGTTGCCTGGTCACACAAGTGCATCCCGGTGGGGTGCGCCACCTTTGTAGATCCACAGCCGTTCAGGGACTGTCCCTGGGCTTGCCTGTCTCACATACTCATTGTTACAAGTGTTTCAGAGTGTATCAGATTCAGAAATACTGGTTCACACTAATGAAGCTCGCAAGAGGCTGATGAATAAAGCCAGAATAACGATGTACTAATTTACACTGAGAAGTATAAATTTAACATAGATTGAGTTTTATGTCAGCCTGGGCAGTGCATTCTCTCTCTACAGAACAGATAAGTGGGGAGATAAATTAGAAGAAAGTATGCCTGATCAGCACAGGATTGACACAAGGCAGATGAGTTTATATGACGCAGATACTTAATTGCCTCAGTTTAATAGGCTCTGATGTATCCATCCCAACAATAGGCATACTCCAGCAACTGGAACCAGACAGGTGATATTTTTAGGCTAGAAAATGTTCTTTCCTGGGCAGAGGAAATCTAATGATGGTTCTGTACTTCCACTGAAGAATACTTCCAACCTATTTTTACACATCCTTTCTGTAGTTGGGTTTTTACCTTCCATTAGACTACTGAACTGATTTGGAACAATTCTGTATTTTTAAAGTTACTTGGCATTTTCTTACTCATACCCATCATGGGTTGATTTCATGGCCTCTACTTTAGTAAACGATTTTGTCTACCTTATTTAAAAATTCTTATTTTCTTTGGAGTGTTCTGATTTGTGTCCAGTTGGAAGCAAGGCACAGTTCTTAATATATTAAGTCTTCAGAATGATCCTGAGATGTAAACAGTATTACCATATTTTCTTTTTACAGACGTGAAAACTGAGGATCAGAGAATTTAGGTGATTTTACCATTTTCAGTTGACAAATAAATAATGAGCATCTACCATGTGCCAGGCATGGTGGGAAATGAGAGGATAATAAACAATCTATTCATACCGTCTATCGTACAATAACATAATGAGGCTTAAATAATAGCATAATGAAATTTAAGCATGTGAGACATTTTGCCAACTTAGGCTATGTCAAAGCCAGGGGGCTTTGTTCCGTTTGAAGCTCATTTTATTCAGTGACTTATATGAATGAGTGAATGAATGGATGAATGAATAGGCACTATTTTTTGGCATTGTTTCTTTCTATAAATAAAGGAAAAGCAAAGTTGAAGAAGTATGTTTACATTTTTAGAGATTTCACGTGACGAGGGTCCCAATTGTTGCAACTTTTAATGAAATCCAGCAGTGTTTCTGGCATTGTGCAGGATACAGAGGAGATGTGACCCAGACTAACAGACATGCCATCAAAGTGGGACAAAGGCCACCAGGATAACAGAAGGAGAAGGTGAATAACTTGTTCCAGGAGGACACAGCTGGAGCTGGTTTCTGAATGCTAAATAGTTTTGAGTTTCTCTTTGATTCAAGAAAGCCAGATCCTCATGACTTAAACTTTGAGATGTGTTCTGAACGTCGGCAAGACCCCCGAACTGAGTAGGCTATGTCCTGTGGAGAGGTTTCCTTGGGTTATTTTCTTAACTCCTCTCTTCTGCATCAGTTCAGCAATGTAAGAGAAGTGGCCTTCGTCTGATATTTTCTTCTCAGATCCTAGCACAATACTAGAGTGGCAAAGGTCTTGCAGCATATAAAGGGGAAATATAAGTAAGATGTTTCAGTTTAAAACAACATAAAAGGGTTCTATTTATTTCGTTCTTAATACATACTAGGTACTGTCATAAGCATTTGTGTCTTATTTTAACATTAAGTCAACTGTGGGTGAGTGGGGCTATCATAATCTACATATTATAGGTGAGGACACAGAGATCCAGAGAACAATATTGACTTATCCAAATCTAGTAAGATCTGAGCAAGAATTTAAACCCAGTTGTGGAAAGTTCTAAAAGTTCAAAGGCTTCACCATTACCCACACTGTCCCTTTCAGTTAAGGGCTTGCAGGCTTCACCTGCCACAAAATCTTCCATTCTGGCTGTGGCCTAATTTAATTACCCCCTTTTTTCTGTATCTTCTAGAATATCTCTTTTGCCTCTAACAGAGCATTAAATATTTAGTGTTGTTTTAGGTGTCAAAAAGAAAAAACAATGTGCTTCTGCACTAGATTCTCCTCTCCTTGAAAGCAAGAATAATGTTTAAATTTGTTCTTTCCACCAATATTTCATAAGACATTATTTAAAACAATCTTTAGCAAACATTCATTGAATTGAAGGTCATTTGAGTGCTTGAAGAGGTTTGAGTAATATATAAGCTAATGTGAAAACGTCGCAGGTTATCTGTTTAATGAATTTTGCTAAGACCGTGGACCAATCAGAGATGTCCAAATTCACAAGCAGGAAAACCTTGCCAATCTCTATTACGAACAAAGAACAGGAGCGATTTATTGAGCATCTACTGTACTCCCATTATTTTGTTATACACTATAGTTCTTGTCTAAAATAATCCATAGTCTTACAGGAAAGAGCAGAAAAGCACATCTCTGGAGGGATAGAAACATTTATTTTTTATATCTTCAGGGCCTATCAAATTGGCTGTCCCAGACAAATCCTTATTATGTGTTTGTTGAACGAAATTAAAAAACAGAGCAAAGTGACCTCAGCAAGATGGCCAAATAAGATGCCCTTCGCTCATATCCCCCCATCAAAAACGATAATTATCAACATCTATCAACAGATAGAAGTGCATTTGTTGGGGCTTTGGGATTCAAGTAGGAGGTTGTGAATCCTCAGTGCAGCCCAAGACCAAGGAGAGCCATTCTGAGAAGGCTGCCTGGCACCCAGGAAGCTGACTCGCTGACCGTGGTCCCAGATACAGGCATGGAAAGAGCTCCATACCCCTGAAGGCTCAGCTACAACCCTGTTTGGCTTTGGTCGTGTCTCCAGCACCATACACCAAGGAACCCAGTAGAGGTCATGCCCATTCATGTATCAGATAATGGGCATACAGACCTTGATCCTGGCTGTGGACCCTGGAGTGGCCTGTGAACAGCCCCAGCCTCTCTTGGCCACAGTCCAAGAGCCCCTGTAGGTAAACCGACCAATTCTGTCAGACTGTAGATTCTGAAAGGACCATGTAACTGGGCTCCAGCCCTGTCAAAGTCACAGTGCACCAGCACACCTGCCAGTCCAGGGACCAAGCAAGAGGCACTTCAGCCTGCACTCCAGGAGAGCTTGAACAGGCCCTTTACTCGGCTCCAGCCCCTCCCAGCCACAGTCCACGGAGCAGTACTCTGGCCCAGGGAACTAGTGGGAGATAATCCGTATACACCCCTAGAGAACTTGAAAGGGCCTTATACTAAGTGTAAGCCCTTCCCAGACACAGTCTGTGAGCAGTCCTACCTGTACAGGGACCAGGCAGAAGACACCCATATCTACATCTCAGGAGATCCTCAAACTGCTCTATCATCCGCTGCATCCCTAAAGCTTTGGACAGGGACCAGATCAGTCTGCCCAGGGACCTGATAGCAACACACCCATCTATGCCTCCAGAGCCAGGTTTGCAGACTTCAATCTTGGCTGCAGAAACTGAAATAGCCCTGAGACTTTGTTCTAGTCCCTCAGCCACAGTCCAGGGCTAGGCTTGCCCACCTAGGGACACTTATCAGGCAGCAGCCTTACCAGAGACCTGCTGGAGCCATGCCTGAATGTACACCTGGTAATAGGTTGGCTGTCTGAGATCTCAACTGTGGACCCTGAAGTGAACACTTGTCCCATTGCTATCCTACTGAACAAGGTACCAGGAGGCAGTCCAGTTCACCCAGAGATAGACAGGATCCATGCCCACTCGAGCCCCTGGTGACAAGCTTGACATCTGCAGACCACACTGCAGACCCAGTGGCAGCCTTGTAACCAATTCTAACCCCGGACAACTGCAGTTCTGGGTGTAATTCCATCAGCTGGGGAACAGACAGGAGAAGGTCTTTACCTGCTGAAACCTGTCTTTAAAGGCTGGAAGATGTATTTGAATATAGATGTAAAAAAAAAAAAATCCTGGAGCTGAAGAATACAAGGACAGAACTGAAAAAAACTATATATATAATATATATATATATATGTGTGTGTGTATATATATATACATGTATATATAAAAATCAAATCATTAAGTACAACTTAAATTTACACAGTGTTATATGTCAATCATAGCTCAGTAAAATTGGAGAAAGAAAAAGAGTATGAGTCATGAACTGTACACCACCAAAGCTTGTTTCCAGGTCTTTAAAAGAACCTTTGTAAGCTAAACTTTCTTAGGTTGCAACAGAAAACCCAACTCAATATTCTGCTTGAAGCTATCCTTATTTTCTCCCCAATCCCATCTGAATTAATATACTTTACATCTCTTAAATCCAGAGGGTCTTCCTTTAACTTGGAAGGTCCTAGTTTCCTGGAACCAGTTTTTGTTTCAGAAGACAAGTGCCTTCTAAGGAATTAACATGCAAGAACCAGGACTGTATGAGAAAGTCAACTGACATAAAACTGTCACTCTACAAAATGGGTTGATTAAATAGTAAAACGTATTTAATTCAGATTTTGTTAGAATTCAGTCTGAGCTAGAGTGAAATTTACATTCCCATGCCTATGAAGACATGATTTGGTAAGAGAAATGATGTGGTTATATTAGAGAAATACATACTTAAAACTTGACAAGATGTTTTCAATTTTAGTTTACCTGTGATCATCATAGTGCCACTAGCAATTCATTGATACATTTTTGTTGAATCAGATTCCTTAAAAACTTTCAGTAGCCAGAACCTTATTTATCTAGTTATTTATTTATACAGTTTCTTGTTCTAAAAGAAATTTGAAGTGGCTAATACCATTTTTTTTAGCCCAATTCAATGGAACACCATGCATTTGTAGATTTAATTACAAAGGACATCTGTTTGTGTATCTCAGTTAATTCACATAGCACATTTCCTGAAGTAGGTAAGAGAGTTTATGGAGCCCATTTCACTAGTGAAAAAATTGAGGCTCATATACTCTTGATGACTTGTCTAAGCTAACCTTAAAAATGGTCAAGGGGTGAGGCAGGACAAGGTCCAGAGAGGGTTGCGGTGTGTAGTCATCTCCATTGCACTGGCTGCCGCCCATAATTACTATACATGCTTGAAAATAAATAGAGCTCTGCTTTCAAAACAAAAACAAAACTGCATCTCTAAATCAGGTGCTTCACTAATCAGTTAACTTCTGTGAAAGTTAAGACCCCAGCCTTGTGTGTGAGGGGCACTGAAGAATCACAGAGATGGAGCAGGAAACTCTGACTCAGAGTGTTGAGGAATGAGCATCAATGAAAGGTCAGGCCCAGATGTGGAAATGTCACAGTCATCTCCCGCACACACACTAGCCCTGACACTGCTGTTGTCCAAGCTCTTTTTATCTCTGAAAGAGGCTATTGCAGTAGCCCTGGTTCCAGTGCTTATCCCTTAAAATTAACCCTTCCTATTTCCAACAAAATTCCTTAGCTAGAATGTAAAATCCTTGAGGGTCTTCTCCCAAATTAACTCACTTTCCCATGACGTGCTGCTCTCCAGATTCCATGTGTTTCTTCAGTTATTAGGGAATTTTACATTCCTTCCTTATCTGATATCTGTTCATATTATGTTCCCTCTGTATCCTGAATGTGCTTTCCCTCTATACCACTCTTTTCAGGTGCAAATCTTTGCAGCCTTTAGGGTGCAGTTTATTTATTTATTTATTTTTGGCTGCATTGGGTCTTCGTTGCTGCACGCGGGCTTTCTCTAGTTGTGGCGAGCGGGTGCTGCTCTTCATTGCGGTGCACAGGCTTCTCATTGCGGTAGCTTCTCTTGTTGGGAGCATGGGCTCTAGGCACATGGGCTTCAGTAGCTGTGGCACGTGGGCTTCAGTAGTTGTGGCTCGCGGGCTCTAGAGCACAGGTTCAGTAGTTGTGGCGCACAGGCTTAGTTGCTCCGCGGCATGTGGGATCTTCCCGGACCGGGGCACGAACCCGTGTCCCCTGCATCGGCAGGCGGACTCTCAACCACTGCGCCACCAGGGAAGCCCTAGTCTCCTACCTTTTAAATCCATTTAAATGTTGATGACTTATAAATATATACCTCCTGCTTGGATCTTTCCTCTCCGTTCAGCTCTTTTTTTGAGGTCTCTACTTGAATGTGCTACATATATCTCAAATCTAACATGGTCAAAAGTGAATTCCAAATATTCCCCCCCAAACCAGTTCCTCCAGCATCTTCCCAATCTCGGCTGATGGCAACTCTGATCCTCTAGTGGCTCAAGCACTGGACATCTCTCATTCTGTTACTTACCATGTCCAGTCCATTGGCAAATTCTGTCACCGATACCTTCAAAATGCATGCATAACTTGTTCCTTTCTCACCACTTCCATGGCTATCACACTCATCCAAGACATTTCTCACCTAGATCATCACGATAGCCTCTTAAAATGGTTTCCCAGATTCTCCTCCTGCATCCTCTATCTAGTCTCAACACACTCAGATATCATTTTAAAATAAAATCCAGATCTTTCCCTTCTTTGCTCCAAACGTTTTGAAAACTTCCCATCTCACTTACAGTAAAATCCAAAGTCCTTCTGATGGCCTACCAAGCCCACAGAATCTGACCATTGATTTCATCTCTGACATATTCCTATACTCTCCTCTCTGTTTAATTGGCCCCAGCTATGCTGGCTTCCCTTTTGTTACTGAAACATTCCAGGCCTGTTCTTACACAGTCTTTGTGTTTGATATTTCCTGTGCCTGGACTATTCTTCCTCCAGATATCTGCATGGCTCACCCCTTCACTTACTCTTTATCTCAAGACTTTACTCAAATATACCTTCTAAGCTGTGGCCATCCTGCCTTCCTTCCTTCCTGACCACCCCATCTAAATATGCAGTCTCAGCTTGATGTTTCCTATCCCTTTACATGATTCAGTTTTCATCTTACTATCTAATATATTATAAACTGTATCTTTTATCTTGTTCATTGCCTTTCTCTCCACTAGAAACTATGTTTCCTGAAGTCAGGGATTTTTGACTGATTTCTTTCCGTAATCCTGGTACTTAGAACAGTGCTGGAAAAAATAGACAGTTGTCAAAATAAGAAAGGAAGGAAGGAAGAAAGGAAGGGAGGAAGAGAAGATCATCCGTTACATGTATTGTTATGAGGTCATTCATAAGAATGAGGCTGATCTATAGTCATGATATGGAAATATTTCTAAAATACATTACAGAAAGAAATCAGTTTTCAGAACAGCGTGCATAATATCGTTCCAGTTTTTAAAAATAATTTTATATCAGGTTGTATATATATAAAATGAGGGCAGAGAAAGGTATATGCCAGTTAGTAGTGGTTGTCTCTGAAAGTGGTATGAAATGGTACTTATCATCTTTGTCTTGCATTTCTGCATAATTTGCATTTTAAAATATGTATGTATTAAAATTTTAACAGTGAAAATTTGATATTCAGTGATGGTGTAGATACATTTTTTTTTGAACATTGAAAGCTGTTTATAATATACTCATCATGTCGGAGAGCAGTTTAGAATAGTAATAATGTAAGCGTTAATGTTCAGTTTGGAAATCCAAACACTCTGCAAATTAAATGTACTTTTTTCATTTTTGTTGCCAAAACACGTTTGGCCACAAAACCTAACCTGAACTGACATGAGTTTATTTATAGACCTTAGCACCACGTAATGTGAATATTCATAATTTTCACTAATTCTGCCTCAGAAGCTGCGATGATATGTCATATAATGAATATGCTCTAAATTAACTTTCTAAAATCTAAACAAATTCTGAAACACATCCAACCACAAGGTTTTTTACATAAGGCATTTTGGACGTATTTTACTATCCTTACAACAAAACTATTATCTTTGGTTTGTATGATTTTGACTAATTTTTTTTTCCTCTTTTGCTCAGTTGAATCTTATACATTATTACTTTCTATAATAATTTGTATAATCTTATACATTATTGCTTTCTATAATTATAATAAGTCTATAATAGGTGACTTGGTAATAAATAAAATAACATGTAAATTAAATTAAAACTTTAGTTACGATTACACGCATTAAAAAAAAAAGTTTTATGATTGAGAAAGCTATTGCCTAGTCCAGGTATGGCTTTGTATGTTGCCTCTTGAAACTAGCCAACCCTATGATTTAGTTGACTCAGAGTCCCCAGGTAAGAGCAAGGTAACCTATTAAATTAAAATACAAAAATGGGTAGATTTGGATGAGATGGGGATATAAGGGAGGACAGATTCCAAGAATACTCCGGGACAGGTTCTGCCCCAGGGACAACTTCAATACTGCAGCGCTGACAGATGCACAATCATGGTTGAATTTGTTGGACTTCAGTATAGGGCAGTTGTACTTCTCCCATCCCAACATTTCAGGCTGGTTTCCGTTAAAGACAGGAGGGCAGGCCGGTGATATTAATAGCAGAAGCGTGTTCTCTTCCTGTTCAGCTATTTAAAGAAATGCTCAGCGGCAAGGTGTGCTGCTTTATGCAGCTTATCTTCTTCAACCCAGATAGAGCTCACTGCCCTTCCCTCCCATCACAACCCTCACTCAATGGATCTGTAACTGACTTACATTTTGTGATGTAAAATTTACAAGAAAAAAGGGTGCGTGTTGGTGGAGGGAGGGACACTGTTATTGTTTCCAGGTGCTGCTGATTACACTTGTGTGGGTTATGAACACCCTTAATTGGGTTCCTGGCTATAAATGTGTCATAAACAAATTTAGGAGACAATCAGGCAGTGTTAAAGGAGAACTGGGAAATTATTGTCACCAACTAGGTAACCTTAAAGCGCAATACAAATTATTCTTTATGGGGATTAGAAACACAACCAGCTATTCCTGAATGGCTTAGAGATGTGGCCAGCCAAAATGAAACAGAATTAGACCCCAGAATAAAATGCAGCATGTGGTTTGGACCTTGGATTTTTAGAGAAGGATCTCACATCTGTTTCTTGACATCCTTTCCAGCATTCAAGTCCTAGTTCAAAAATTGTTTCCTCTTCAAAGCCTTCCCAAATTCCCACTAGTTGGAATTAATTCTCCCTTTCTCTCAGTAACTGCTGTTGATGTTTCCTGCATCTACTAGGCTATTTGTTATAGTTTATTTATTATAGTGTTTGACTTTAAAGTGATTATGGTTTTATGGAGCATCTCAAATGCCAGTTATCTGTGCATATGAGATATTTTGCCAAATCTGCATGCTGTCCATACTTTATTTATTTAATTTTCTCTTTATGTTTAGCAACTTGTAGAAACATTTCTTCTTTAACCTCATCCTAGGCAATAACATCAATGAAATTAAAATTTTAATGTAATTATATGCATGCATATATGTTTATATATTTGAAAATGTATCAAAATAAATACATAACTATCAAATTTTTAAACTAGTTTAATGTATAGCCTCAAATCATTTGGAATATTATCAGTAATTCTTATAGTCTATATCAAATCCATACCAATATTTGCAAAACACTGCCGCATCTTACACTGTTAGGCCCTTAGGTAGAGAAACCATTTCTAACACAATGCAATGTATTCAAGAACCTTTGCTGAGACCTGCTCTATGCAAGATGGTATGCTAGGGCACCATAATCTCAGTAATCAAGATAAAATATTTTAATACTATAGTATTTTGACATAGTTGAAAAATATAAAAATATTAAAAATCAAAACAAATGCCAAGACTCCACACAAAACAAAACATCAACATTTTCTTTATTTTTCTTTTTATTCTTTTTTTTTATCGAGGTATAGTTTATTTACAATATTATATTAGTCTCAAGTATACAACATACAGATTTAAAATTTTTGTAAATTATATTCCATTTATAGTGATTATAAAAAATTGGCTATATTCCCTGTGCTGTGCAATATATCCTTGTGGCTTATTTATTTATACATAGTAATAGTTTGTTCCTCTTAATCCCCTACCCTTATCTTGTCCCTCCCCACTTCCCTCTCCCCACTGGTAACCACTAGTTTGTTCTCTATATCTATGAGTCTGCTTCTTTTTTATTATATTCACTTTTTGTTTTATTTTTCATATGCCACAAAAACATCAACATTTTAAATAAAGACAGCATCAATTATTTATAAACAGAAATGATGATTCCTGGCTTAGGGACTTGTTTAGGGAATTATAGAAGGTAACATATTAAGCGTCTGGCCTGTTTTCCTCTAAAGCCCATGCTTTTAAACTTTGCTGTGTGATTGCAGAAACTTTATTCTTACCACTTCATGTTTCCTGAGGGAACTTTTCTAGGAGAATGCTTCAGGGCTCTGCCCACAGCCAGCTTCTCCGCCCAGGAGGAGGAGGGACAAATGATGGGATGCGGGAAGGGATTCCAGGTAGGAGCTCCTGGGAACATCATGCCTCCAGGTGCCCCTGTGAGTTAACTGTCCTGTCCTTTGCCCCTCTGCCTGTACCCAGGTGAGTAAGGGTAAATCTGAGAAGAAGGTGCTTTATAGGGAAGCTTGATAATGGCCTCAAGCCCAAAACATGTCCTGCAATAACTGCTTTAACAATAACAAACTTGTATTTTAATTCCCACCTGTCTAAGTTCTGGAACTATTTCTGTTATTTCTGAACTTAAGGGAAAGAAAGGTATGTTATTGATTAGCCCCCTTAAACCACAACACAACATGCCTTCCTATTTCAAAGTGCTTTGCAAACCCCAAAGCATTAGAATAAGCATATTTATTGTCATATTTCATCAGTGTTTTTGTAATATAAATTCACTGGTATTCTTACTAATTATTTTATATAAACTGTGTACAAATGCATAGCTTAGTGCCTGGGAAACAAAAAGACATGTTATTTGTTTTCCTTTTTCATGCCCTCTCCCCACTCCTATCTCTTAACTACCAGTCACATAATATCAAGGAGTTTTCTATCCTTGGCCCATAGCTGCTGCCTCCGTCCCTCCGTCCCTCTCCCTTTGTGCCCTGGGCCTCAAGGAAAACATCAAGTTTAGGATGATAATGTAATTAAGGTCATCTTCTGCCTTCAGTCATCAATGTGCAAATGCTGTATGACTAATGAGACAGTCTTAACAGAGTCTCCTAAACTGTATCCTCCAATGAGGCTAAATAGGCATGGTTTCCTCGGCCACTTTCTGACAAGAATGAAAATTTGTCCTCGCCTTTGGGCTTCTGGCAGAGTCAGAGGAGTAAAGAGAATCAGTGTTATAATCATTGGCATTTGCAGAACATGGATTCTAAGAAAAATGAACTTCATTCCTCCTGTCTCTCTAGTCAGCTGCATCGTCGCTTCCTCTCTGGAAGATGCACTGGGGTATGAGGATGGGAATTCAGGTACCAAGAAAACTGGACTTCATGTGGACTCAGAGGATATGCAGGCATCAATAAAGTGCAGAGGATCAGAACAGAAGACCCATTCCAGAGTATCTGGGTGGAGGGGAACCAGCCAGAGTCAGGAGACTGGAGCAGGGTTGCAATTCAGCTGTGGCTCTGGGGTTTAATTCTCTCCATCCCCTGAAACAGAGGCCTAATCCTACCTGCTTTCCACAGGGTGTTTTTTTTAACCTTTTGTGTTTATTTTTTACCTTTCATAAACTGGAGATTAATGACCACTTGACAGGGCTCATATAAGAATTAAGTGAGACCACGCATTTTTCTGGTTCGTGGTGTACCGTAATGCAATACCCCAAGTAAGTAGTAAATAAATATTAGTTCTTTTCAATAATTTAAAATCATAGACCTGGTCTTTTTGTGACTAATCCTGGGCGTCAATTTTTCTACTGATTTTTATTCTTAAGTCACAACATTGGTCTAATCATAACAATTATATAACTTCATTATTCCCCCCTGTACTACTGGAGAAAAACAAGCAAACTTAAAACAGCTTCCTCTTTTTGCCTTCCCCAATATTATGTACATAATACCCTGAGCATAATATTTTTCTAAAATGCATATCCAATCATAGTTATCTCCTGCTTACAATCCTTCAATGTGTTTCCACTGTTCTTAGAATAAAAAGCAAAATCCTCAACGTGACATAAGATGTCCTAAATGATCCAGCTCCTCACCTCATGCTGCCTTTCTTCCCTTCTTCTTGAGCCTCTAACCATGCTTGTCTTTCTTTCTGAAAGAAGTCACTCTTTACTGTCTCAGGACCTTTGCACATGTTGTTCACAAACTTCTTTCCCTAGTTAATTCTATGTGTGTTTATATCCATTTAAACATCATTTACTCCAGGAAAACTTAATTAACACTCTCCTTGCCCCACCTCAGATAATAAAGAGTCCCCTTTTTTATATGATTTATTTACTGCATGTTTTTTTTTTCTTTTAGCACTTACCTAAGTTAAAAATTATGCATTGGTGTGATTATTTTGACTACCCTTCAGTCCCTCTTCATGAGGGTGTGCACCTTGTCTATTGAACATGTTCTTATTTCCCTGGACCTGAAATTGTTTGGAAGGCACTAAATAATTGTTTGTTAAGGCACTGTGCTATAGCTCCATTTTAAATATTCTGAAAAAAATTGAAATTAAAAATTTTAAAATGATCTGTTCAAGGTCATCCAGCCATCAAATGCTAGAATGTTAAATTGGTAGCAGTGTTTAAAAAAAAAAAAAAAAGGTTTAAAAGAAGGAGAACTGAAATGGAAATGCAATCAGATTAGAGACGTAGAGTTGGCAGAGGGCTTCATACCCTTCTTTCTTCCCACTGCAGACATTTTTAGTCACTCCTAACACTCTTTCCCACTAAGCACGGATTGGTCCTTCTCAACACAACTAACTCTCCAACAACTAGTTGAAACCCATTTGCCACTTCTAGCAAATATTTGAACAAGAAGATTTTTTGAATGGTGAACAATGATGAATAAATATTATACTTATTATACTATCTCTGTGGCAATGGTACCAGAAAGTATTGGCTTAGCTTTTTTCAAATGTGTTTTGAATTCCTCGGTTTTTCTTGAAGCCCCTCAAATGCATATTATCTAGTACACCCATATGAATATATAACCAAACTTGGATAAGTAATTGAATAAATGAATTTAACAGTGAATGAATGAATGAATGAATATAATTGAGTCACATGGGAATAATAGCAGTTTCACTCTTAATTTTGACATGAAACCTAAAATGCCAGGTAGTATAAGCATCTCTGTCCTCTGGTTTATTCTATAGTCAGTTGAGGGTCTGACCACACTTGGAAGGCCGTATAAAATAGGACAGGGAACACAGAACATTTCAGCTTCCCCTTGCTTAGTTGCAGTTGTCTTCCAGGATCCTGTTCCAGGTCAGATTCCCCGAGTGTTTTTAATGTCCCGGTGTAACACTGAACATGAGGGAAATTAAATATGATGCATGTTACCTGGTCTTCCTGGACTGCCTAGGCCACTCTGACTCTAGCCATTGGACTCTATCCCTATCCTATTAGGATTTGCCTCTTCCCATCAAACAGAAACACTTCTGATCCACAGCTGAGCTTCTGCAATCTTTTTGACAGGTTATCCACTACTTGAGTTTAATCTGCCCCAGGTAGATCAAGAAGAATTGATATGAATTTTTTGATTGGGTGCCTGTCTTTTTTCTCTCCATTCTTTACCTTTTGGCAGCTGAAGGGGATCCATCATGATAATTTCCCATTATTAGGTTTGAAGTGTTTTGAATGTGAAATGCCTTTTCACTTAGAAAGAATTGATGCCTATAACTTGTAATGTGTTAGCAGTTTGGTAGAGTGCTTGACAGCCCAAACTGCATTACAGGTAGCTAATCCCCATGGCTGAGCTCCATTAAAGAAGAGATCGTATCTGTTAATACAGCCATAGAGTGTGGGTCATTGTGCTGAAAGGCAGTCTGGCTGCTGGGAGAAAGATTATTACGTGACTTTATTCTATTTTAAACTTGGAGAATGTATGGTAGATATACTAGTCATGACTGATTAAAGATACCAGAGGGGATTTTATGACTCTCCTGGTATGTGCCAGGTTTATAATTCCCACCAGAAAGAAAAATGCTCCTAACGGCTTAAACGAGACCAATAGCAAATATCAAGCTATGGACAGCTACCCAGCTCCTGTACATTCTTCACTTTGACTTCCCCCATATTTCATACAGTTCTTCGGAAGAGATGAGAGGCTGATGCCCTCTGATTCTTAATGCTTATTGATATTGACTCCTAAGAAAAAAAGAGTTTCTGGTCCAATATCGTGGCCCTGGTCCGATGTGGGTTATTAACATTTTTTTTCTGAAAGCCTAGAAAAGGTAAGTACAGTTCAGTTTATGTACCATCTTTAATCAATAGATAGGGAGAATCTTGTGGTTCTTTATTGAGGTCTAATAGTGTGGTAATGTGTCTGTACTATGATTGATTAAAAATAACCACCTTCAGCAACAGATGAGAGAGGATGCCAGTGTACCACATATTCGTCATCCCTGGTATAGACGAACTCATGCATAGCTTGGTGAACTTTGGAATAATTAAAAATATAGTCAGGTTTATGGCTCTTGCTGATTCATATAATCTATAGGAAAGTGCTATAGACTGAATGTCTGTGTGCCCTTCAGATTCATGCTTTGAAGCCTAATCCCCAATGTGATGTTATTTGGAGGTAGACTCTTTGGGAGATGATTAAGTCATGAGGGTGGAGCCTTCGTGAATGGGATTAGTGCCCTTATCAGAGACAGCCCAGAGAGCTCTCTTGCCCCCTTCTACCATGTGAGGACACAGAGAGATGTCCATGAGCCAGGAGGCAGGCCCTCACTAGCCACCAAATCTACCAGTGCCTTGATCTTGAACTTCCCAACTCCAGAACTGTGAAAAATAAATTTTTGTAATTTAAGCCACCAGATCTATGGTCTCTTTGTTATAGCAGCCCAAACAGACAAATACAGAAGGCCAATTAGAATATCTGAAGTCTGGATTATGAGATAGCTCCCATTTTATTATGTTAAATGTAGTTTTTAGTAAGCAAAGCATGATTAATGAAACTCCAAAAAATAGCCCATTGAGCAGTCAAGATTTCATTGAACAGGCATCTGTGTATTAATCCCAAAATTCCATAAGAGGGAAGAGAAGTGCTGACAAGATGCCTAGCCTTAAAAAATACACACATCATGGCAAGACATGAGATGCAGATGTATGGAGTAGTTCAATTACCAGCCAAATGGCTTTCAAGTACCAGAATGTGAGTAATCTATGGTTTCAAAAATTGACCCACACAAAATGGCTTCAAATTCAACTCAGAGTTCCTTTGGGGGAAAGGATGCTTCTCAAGGTCTACAAAGTACTTATTTCTTGTAAACCAAAGATTGTGCCTTAGAATTTATCTAGCTCATGTCCTGATTTATAAGGAAACTGTGTGGTCAGTGGAGATTGTTATATTTATCAGAGGTCCTCAGTTTTCTTTGTTTTTTTTTTTTTTTGCGGTACGCGGACCTCTCACTGTTGTGGCCTCTCCCGTCGCGTAGCACAGGCTCGGTACGGGCAGGCTCAGCGGCCATGGCTCATGGACCTAGCCGCTCCGCGGCATGTGAGATCCTCCCGCACCGGGGCACAAACCCGTGTCCCTTGCATCCGCAGGCAGACTCTCAACCACTGCGCCACCAGGGAAGCCCAGAGGTCCTCAGTTTTGACAGCAGATCAGTTATCTGAATTCCTAGTCTAGTGTGGGTATGGGAAAATTCTAATAATTTTATTAAACAATTTTTAAAACCAAAAAAACCCAATTTTAGGGTCATTCAGTTACTTAGTAATCTCAGTCATTTAGTACTTTATCATTTCAGATAGCCTTGCGTACTAAATAAGAGCAAAGGATTGGGATTAACATAAATTTGGCACTTCCATTTAGCAGCCGAGTAACATTGGAGTCATGCTCTGTTTTCCCATCTGTAAAATAGAGAAAATAATGCCTACTAGATAAGGTAATAGTGAAGTTTAAATGGGAAATTTATATGAAACCAATGTACAGAACACATACTAAATATCTTCACATCTCCATATCAGAACACCTTATCAATCACAGAAAAGGTGTGAAATCTCACTGGTTCATTTTTCTTCTCCTGTATGTAGTTTCAGCTGCTGAAATGATTGAAACTGCAATTAAGATACAAATTGGAAGTGATTGTAATGTATCTTTGTGTCCATTTAGTCTAAAGAGCAGGCTAATACAAAAAAAAATCATTCATTTTGCATTCATTATTAATTAGCAAGTATTGAGTGAGCATATTTTAAGTAAAATTTACTTCTATTATCTATAAGTTTTCTCAGAAAACCTTGCCTATAGCAATAGCTCAAGATAATTGTGTTCTTGATCTTAAATGCAAATGACCCAAATGTTTGTTTCTAAACCAACTTTTAAGCCTTATGATGACAACCACCTTCTTTAAGGTTATCCATTATATTCAGTGCTTTAGTTTAGTGTGATATGAGAACCCAGTACCTCCTCATCTTCTGGCTAAAATCTCTCTAGTAGGAATATTTGGACTTGTGTCAGAGTTCTTCCCGCTTCTCAGTGGTCTTTCTCTGTCATTGTCTCTCCCTAGCCTCCCTACACAAATACTGACAAACCAATAATTAAGGTCCTCTATGGGACCCCATTTCTTGCTATGGGGGGAAACAATACAAGTGACCAGAACACAAATGAAACCAAAACACCTCATTCTCAAACCATGCAATGAAGATCCAAACATGGGCTTCTAAGACCAGTCTTTTACATGCTCAAAATTATAGTCATTGCTTTGTAATCCCCACAAAGACCCCTCCAGTTTGAAAGGAAACAAACACAGGTACTTGGATGTGGTAGATAAATATTAAGACTGCAATTATTACACTCATAGTTTTTCTGTGTTTTGGTTTTCTACTTTGATTATTTTTTTCTGTGTTTCACAAATTCATAAAAATAGAACTATGGCTTTTATTTCATTGTTTAAGCTCCTGATCAAATGTATTTTTAACATTTCTGGAATATTTCCAACAGTTAGACATTTATTCCCTTTTAGAATCTGTTGCAATATGCCTTTCCCCTGTACTTACCTTTTTGCTCTAGATTCATATTTGTCACTGTTAGGTCATGTCTTTCTTTTGTAACTTCTGTATCCAGGTTCTAGAAACTTGCTCTAGACCCTGCTCTGAACTTGCTCTGAAACTTTCCTGTAGACAGATAGCCTGATGTCAAATATTTGCCTCCATATCTGGATCTCTAAGGAAGCCTTCTGGAGTCTCCAAGGTTATGCTCCATCTGTTTTCCTGCCTGAATATTCTCCTAGGTCTTGATGTTAACATGTTTTCTAGATTGCCCTCTTGTGTCCCATCACTGTCCAAGCTGGAGATTATTTTTGTTTGTCATTCTGGACTTCCTTTCATCATCTGTGCCTGAACCACCAATTCTGAGGCATCCCAACTTTGGGGTCAGACCCCCAGACAGGTTCAGTTAGTCACTGTCATTACATATGAGAAGTAAAAAAAAAAAAAAAAAGTCCCTTTTTACTCTTTTCCCATTAATCACAATGAGGCTTAATTTTCACTTAAAAAAAAAAAAAAGTGAATGCCCACACCCCACATACTAGAAGTTAGCTGATCCTAACCTTATAACTAAAATGTATTGAGTACTTACCTTATGACAAACACTGTACTAAGTGCATTATGACCCTTATATCCTTTGATAATGAGAATAACCTTATGAAGTAAGTACTTTTTTTTACCACCATTTTTCAGATTAAAATGAAACAAAAAAACTTGAGTCTTAGATCAGCTGCTCAAATACATTCTATGACTAAGCAGAAGAAGCAGAACTGGAGTCCAGGTCTGTTGATGTTACATTACAGCCCGGTTGCCTTTCCACCAAAGATCCCCGCTTCTTGACCAATTTAGGTAGAATATGTATTTAAATATGTATTTATTGAGTCAATGAGTCACAATGGTTTGTAGAGCAAGAGAACAAAAAAAGGAGGGAGGAAAAAGATCTCTTGTCCCCTGCAGGCAACAACTAGGCAACAACACTGATATAATGATGTTAATTCATTAGGACTTTTTCATTGCTAGAAGTTGCCAGACTTCAGAAATTCTTTAAAAAATAAACTTAGAACTTTACGTGACCTCCTTCCTTCCGTGCATGCGACAACTAACAGATGTGCGCATCTGGCATCTAATATTCTGCCTCACATGGCTGCTTAGATCTGCAGACTTAGCAGCAGTCGTGGAAGGGAAAGTCGTGAGGATGCTCCTGTGGGGAAGCTCAATGATTTCTTGGTCCATTCTGACCCTGTTCTGTTTCCTCAGCTCCTCTCACGTCTTTGGCTTTGCCGGGCCCTTGCTTTCAGGAGCTCCCTCACCGTACAGTTTGCCAACTTGCAATTTCACACCACATTTGTCACCATAGCAACAAAAAAACCCTACAAAGTGGAAAATTTGTTGAATCAGCCATCAGATTTGTGTCTTGCTGGTGTCGAGTCAAACACATGCCTGCATCTTGGGTAATCTGTGCAATGGACTGGTATGTTTCCAGAGGGTGTTAGAGCCTGAACTTCAATTTCCAGCTGTTGCAATCTCTCCTTCACTGACCTTGTTTGCTTCTGACCCTGGCTTGGTAGTTGGCCAAGAAGACTTTTTCCCCATTCACACTTCAGGTTCTGCTTTCAGTGAGTCTTCCTCTGGTGTACAAAATGAACCCAGACTGAATTAATCAATGTTTACGTAGTGTTTATCATACATAGTCTTTGGTGTTGGTTGAACAGCATGGAAATAATTGCATCTAAATCTGAATACTATAACTTAAGAGAGATTTACATGTTAATTATAGTCAGGGAGATCCTGAAAATGGGTGTCAAGAACCAACTAGTTAGTCTGTGCTTAAAGTCAAAGTTTAGTGTAAAGCTAAAGTGAGGCATGGTGGTGGCCACAGTCTGAGAGAGAAGCCCAGTCAGACAGATGATTGTTCAAAATGTCAGGCTCAGGTAGGGAGACCAGGTGCTCATGTCCGCACAGTGTGGCAAACTCAAAGAACAAAGAGAGCAGGCACCTGTAGCTCAGTAAGGATCTCCTTCACTACTGCCCAGGGAGCTCTCATTTCTTAACGCCAGCTTTGCGCCAGAGACTAGGAGGGCAATAGAAAGTAAAGGCTTTTCTCTGCAGGCATCCTTTAAAGCCATCCACAGAACTAGATGACTCACTGCTCCCGGATTCTGCAACAGTTTTCTGTCTTTCTGTACCTCTAAATTTCCTTTTCTCCATTTAGCTAAATATGCAAATCCTATCATCCTTCAAAAAACCAGCTAATGGGACATCTGCTCCTTGGACTCTTTCTTTTACACCACTCCCAAAATTAAATAGGACTGTCCACCCCTTCTGTACAGTTATAATTGTCGATCCCTGTTTCTCCTGATACATTGCTTGCTTTATTCTTTGTATTCAAATTGGTACTCCAGTTGGTGTGTGTGTGGGTACACAAACTTACAAACTGTGTGAGGGTAGGGATGATATCCAGTTCACTCTAACTCCCACAACTAGAGCAGTTCTAGTTGCTATTATTTCTATATGCACAGATGAGAACACACAGGTTTATGCTAATGGTTAGAGTGTATTCTATCTGGTGCAAATTATCGGTGAGCGGGATGTGTCTTTAATTTGCCTTTCTCTGGTGCCTAGTACAATGCTTTGAACATAGTAGGTTCTTTGCAGATCTTTGTTCAACAAAGATCTCTCAAATTTATTAACTATAGAGATTTTCCAGTGCATCTGAAGAGGCCAGACAAGTTTCCTGCTTATGTAGATCAATGCAAATAAGTATGCAAATATTACTAAAATGATTCAGGGAAGGTGGACCCCTACTAACAGAAATGACTCACAGATGTCTCCATTACCACTGTTTCCCAGAATCCCTCAGCCTGCACATGCCCAGTTGAAGCTCCATGGCTCTTCCCAGGAACAAAGATGATGGAATGATGTGCTACCTCTGGGGCTCTCTAAGACCCTCTTTCGAACTCCCCAAAGTGAGCATGACAGGAGAGACCTGTGCAGCCCCTAAATGAGAACTGTACAGCCAAGCACTGTTGACACTACTTCATTATGAAGATGCATGGGTTGGCTTCTAGCTAATGAATGCCAGTGCTCGGAAGGATAAACTCGGCTTCTCCCTGATACAATTTAACATTGTATTTCCCTAATTTGAGTCTGATTTAGTGGCTGGGGTATTTGGATGCCTCTTCTATGGTGCCGATAGTTAATTAAACAGATGTTGCAGAGGGAATCATTAATTTTAGTGCTGCAGATGGGAGTGAAATGACTTTGTGAAGTTAATGTTTCAGCAAAACAATGGGCTTCTGTCATCAGATGGTATAAACTGAGTAAATTAAGAGAACAAGTAGAATAGGGTAGATCGCTCTGAAGAAATATCAATTATTCATTTTAGGAATTACACTTCTTTTTTGTCTTTTCCTTCCCATAAGGGGAGAAAAGTGGATGTCTGCAGGGAGGGGTAGTGGCAGCAGGAGGAAAGCAGATTGAAAAAGTCAAAAGCTTTAGCTAAGCAAAGATTTTTAACTTTGTCAGGGTTTATTTTGTATATGGGAGTGGATGGTTTAGGAATATGGACTGAGTCAGATGAACCAGGAAAATCTGTGACAAGATATATAGTTAGGAGAACACACCCCTGGAAGACAGAGAAATGTTCTTATCTATTGTACTAAGAATTATTCATTATTTCAGCAAATATTTATTGTTAAGTGGAACTTGGGGACCAGAAACATGGCAATGAACATAGAAGGGGGTCCCTGCACATGTAGAGCTCACAGTCATTTAGGAAAAAATGTATAGGTGCTAACTCCTTGTCCTAGAATATTTCCTCACAAAAATATGTCAGTTTATCACACACATATGTGGGGAAGAGAGATAACATTCATTGAGCAGCCCCCATGAGCCATGCGTGCTTGTGCTTAATGTTTGTTGTGAGGAAATTTGACAAATTTATGGGGAAACTGAGACCCCAGGAAGTGGAGTGTCTTCCCAAAATCATGAGTGTTATGAAGAAATTGCATATTAATATTGGTTCAGAAATAAATGTTGCCTTCTAGAAGCTTACATTCAATGAGAAAAGATACATTATGCAAGTAGATCTATCCATTATACAAGATTTAAAGTGACTCGCTATATAAATAAAATCCAGTGGAAATTCAAGGAGGAAGACACAGATACCCACAAGGCCAGTCACAGAGGAGGTGGCATTTAAGGTAACCCTCGAAGAGTGGGTTTCACTTCAACATGCCAAGATGGGAAGAGGGCTTATGGAGGACACGGATTTCATCAAGCCATTTCATGATCAGGATAATTTCTTCTCATATGACACTGTGAAATTTGTGTTTATCAGTCTATTCTGCTCTGGTAGTCAGAAAAATGGCCGTACAACTATGTCCCTCTCCTCATCTCCAGAATGTGTGACTATGTTATGGCAAAGGGAGATTTTGATTACAGTTGCAATTAAGGTTGCTGATCAGTTGACCCTAAGGTAAAAAGATTATCCTGGATTATTCCAATGGGCTCAATGTAATCACAAGTATCCTTAAATGGGGGATGAGGGAGTCGGAAGGATCACAACCAGAGAGAAGGCAGCATGGAAAGGCTTGACTGTCCATTGCTGGCTTTGAAGGTGGAAGAGTGTCATGGGCCACAGGATGTGGGCGTCCTCTAGAAGCCAGAAAGCAATCGAATGGATTCTCCCTCAGAGACTCCAGAAAGGAATGCAGCCCTGCCAACGCTTTGCACTTAGCCCAGTGAAACTCATTTCAGATTTCTGACCTCCAGAAGTATGAGATAATAAAACATGTTGTCTTCAGCCACTAAGTTTGTGGTAATTTATTACAGCAGCAATAGGAAACTAATACATTGACAGAAGAGGCTTATTTCTTCTTTGGTTTGAGTAATTTCTATCAAATAAAACCCAGATGCTTGTCTTTTCTGATTCAACTTTTTTTTTCTTAATGAAAATGTATATTGCATTCATTTTTTGGATCCTGATTAATCATTCATTCCATGAATATTTCCTTAGATTTCCTGAGGTAAGATGGTACATAGAATAGATGGATTCCCTTTCCTCCTGAAGCTTACATAGTGAAGAAAAGGGTAGAGGTTAGATTTGAAACAAGGTGGATGGGCCTGTCATTTGCTGTGCCAGGGAACGCAGGAGCAAAACCAGGTATGGGACAGAAGAGTATTAGTTTAATTTTATCTGTGTCGCATATAAGGTTCTAGGGTGCAGGTTTGCAAGTCAAAAGTGAGAAATGGGCTAGGAATACAAATCATTGTACTTATTCAGCTTCCATCCCAATTGCATTTTTAGTGCAGGTCGGGTCAACAGAATGGTGCCATCCGTGGCACCTGAGGACCCCCTCTACTGGGTGGGCTCAGTCTCCACCTGTCGGTGTCTCACACATGATTCCTGGTTCCCTGAGCCTCACTGGCCAGGATGGGCATTATGGGGAAACATTGATGGAAAGAGCCCAATGGTATACAAAATGATTACTTTGCTCCATCTCAGCGTGGTGCTGAGCACACCTGCTGTGCAGGGCCCATTTATGTGACATCACTCCAAGTGGGCTGATTGAACGTTATGCTCATTGACCTCCGGGGACTCTATTCTGTTATGGCACTGACTCAGCTGGGTAAACAGGTTTTATTGCTGCTTAGTGTCTCGTGATGGGCCCACCTAATTATTCTTAATCCACTTTCTGTAATATTTGGTTTCAAGAGTATACCCCAACCCCAACCTAGATTATGTTTTCTTTCGGTCTCTGATAGGTACACAATCACCACTTGATGGCAAATTTAACCAAAAAACACCCAATATTCCATAATGGCTTAAGAGTTGAACCCTGTGTCTATCTTAAATTCTCAAGCTTTCATCTTAAACTATTTGGTCAAACTGGACCAATTTACAAAATCAGTCATAGACATGTACATAGATATGGGATATACTTTGAGTCTAAACAGTACTGGGAATCAAAAATTTTAAGAATTCAAGCCTTGTAAAATGAAAATTGAGGCTGGTACACTATTACAATCATTGCTAGCTATTTTTGTTTGTGTGTGTGTTTGTTTTTCTTTATATGGTAATTGTAGGATTAATTCACAGACAAGCTGCTACACGTAAACTCAAATTGAAAAGCGCGCTTAGAGGAGACGAATCACATACAGCAAAACATGGTAAAGTCCTTTAATTAACCAGAGCAACAGTGCAAAAAAATTATTGAGAATGATCTCCAGGGTATCTTCTGTTCCCTGAGGCAACTTCTAAATTATCAAAATTTATTTTCTTACCGTAACTGCTAAACTGTGTTTTCATCATTACTTCTTCCATTGTTACTATTAGTCAAATAATCTCGGAAATATGAGATACCATTAAATCCTATAATTTTCCTCTTGGGGTTACTGAGACCCTAAAAGGGCAGGGGATTTGCCCAGCTCTTGTCTTACAGCAACATGGTAGACTAGATGTCCTGAGGGACACTCCTCTTTAAGGGAAAGAAAGAAAAAAAAAGCTAGGTTATAAAAAGGACAAAATTTGGATGCAGTGTTAGTGTTTTTTAAAGGTAGGGAGTATTTCCACAAACATCCTGCTCCCAGAACATATACAACTCTAAGCTGGTGGAAGCTAAGGAAAATGGGCCAATGAGAGAAGTAGCAAGTGCTTGAAGGTAGGTATCTAGAGAAATCCTATATTAGAATTACTGAATCTTGGACTAGCAGAGTGGTGGAAAGCTGGCTCTGTGGCTTCACATTAGCCATGACTCTCAGTGGAAGAGCAAATGTCCCCAATCTGGGGCATACATAGGGTTGAGGAGAGGCAGATTCATACCTCCATCTGAAAGTCATTTCAACACAAACACAACCAATAGCCGAATACTATGGCAGTAGAGACAGGCTGTTCATGACACCCATTGCTGAGGGTCTTTTAGAGCCCTATTGTGACAAGACACCAAGCACAAGTGAGGACATTTCTAGGTCGGGATGCACTTTTGCCCAAGGGAACGGTAAGACTATGTGAGAGAAGGTCTTTCTCTCTGTACAAGAAGGTCTTTCTCTCTTGTAAAGAAGAGGCTACACTAATGATTATTATTTCTAATAATTGTAGCAATCTTTCTTGTTATAGTGCTTAGCTTCTGGAAGTTTCTGACATGTGCTAATGAGGACAAGATTGCAGGTTTGATGGACAGAAGAGTGAGTTCATTTTAGTCCTGCCATCAATACTGTCAGTGTGTATTACTGATTAGGAGGGCCACAGATATTAGAAGTGTGGCTGCCTCTGGTTAACCCATCACTCTTATAATAATCCTCCACAGTATAGGAGTTAGCAAGAAAGCGTTCGGCATCAAAACAGATGGTCCGTTTGCTCTAAACTTGATGAGTCATTGTCCCAGTTGCTGGTCTCTAAATTCCACGAGGACACAGATTATGTTGGTCTCATTCATTACTATATCCTGAATGCTTAGCTGAGGTCTTGGCACATAGATGGTAATCCTTTACTTTTGGATGAATGAATTATTTTAATCAATTTACAAAATATTTAATGTAATACCCTGGAGGGAGTCCTGGCATTGGAGCCACAAGGTCCAGGCTGTGTTAGCAGACTTCCCCATCAATGTTGTGGCCTGTGGAAGGTACTTTAACCTTTTAGGACCTCACCACCTTTCCCATTTGTAAAATGGAGCTTGGATACATATTTCACCAGATTGCTTTATGAGTTTAGGAGCTGTAAAGTTCTCCACAGATATTAGGTACTATTGTAAATTTAGCAGTTATGCAGCACTGAGTGAAGAAATATAAATGAGGAAATAAATAAATTAAAAACTGATAATTATTGAGTAGCCCCGAATCATACACTAGACACTTTTATATATGCTTTACTATTTAAACAATAGCATTTTTAAATAAGTGTTAGTGTCTCTTAATTATCAGGAGGACAACAAAAGCCTCAGGTACAGATTGCATTTACCTGGTTTTAAATGGCTATGATGATTTCCGTCTCTCCACCATGTCTCACTGCCTCCTGGCACAAGTGTAAGGGCAGAGAACAACAACATGTCAGAGTGTACTTAATTACTTAATTACGTAGTACCACATATAATGCTGCAGTTTGGAAAAGAGGAAGAAGGGGGATGCCAGGAAATGTCTAACAGACAGAGTAGGAATTTAATGAAGCTTTGAAAGATGGGTGGAATTATTTCCTCTGATTTAAAAGGGAAAGCATAAACCTTTAGCATACATGAAGCCATCAGCACCCACAAAGGAACAGAGACCAACATAAGTACTGGGGTAAATTCCATTTGCAGACTTGGGCAAAGCCAGTATATGAGAGTAAGGGAAATAGAATTGAATTGCTTTGCTTCACCCAGATTATACACAAAAATATTGAGCCCTTTGTGCACCAAGTGTGACTACTTATTTGGGTTCCCTGATCTTGATCCTGAACATACAGGTGCTAGGAATGAGGGTCAAAACTTGTCCTTGAAGAAGCTGGTAGTAGCACAGCCCACCACAAACTTCCTCATCACCACAACCCAAAACAAATCATAGAAATATTGTTGGGAGTGATGAAAGAGATGCTGGAATTCCAACAGTCTGAGCCATTTTTATGTGGGTATTAAATAAAAGTATTTCCACAGAATCCCAGAGAACTTGAGATATTCTGGAAATAGAGAGTTACACTTTACTCACTTTCTAGTTGCAGCTGTTTATGTACTTGCATTCATGGGCATTGCTGTTACTATAGTAGTTGATTGTCTGAATCTTCTTTTTATCCCTTAAATGAAACTTGCATTTTAGTAACTGTCAATTCTGCTTGTATGTCAGAATTACTTAGGGATATTTTTAGGAAACTATATAGACCAGGGTCCCACCCCCTGAGATTGTGATTTAATAGATTTAGGGAGTCATGGAATCTAGAGTATGAAAATTCTCCCCTGAGATTCTAACGCAAGGCCAAAGTTCACTTCCAGTGGCGTAGATCATACAAACACCTGATCCAGGTGACCCGTGAATTAATAGCATTCTTTAGGATTGGGAGGGCTCCTCCATCTCCCATCCATGAGTCCTATCTCTGGCTGTACTTAGTTACATAAGGTTTTTTGGGGTATTTTTTTTTTCTTTCAAAAATAGATTCTTCGGCTTCATACTCGTTTTTTTTGTTTGTTTGTTTTTTGCGGTACACGGGCCTCTCACTGTTGTGGCCTCTCCCGTTGCGGAGCACAGGCTCGGGACGCGCAGGCTCAGCGGCCATGGCTCACGGGCCCAGCCGCTCCGCGGCATGTGGGATCTTCCCGGACCGGGACATGAACTCGTGTCCCCTGCATCGGCAGGCGGACTCTCAACCACTGCACCACCAGGGAAGCCCCATACTCATTTTGATATAGGAATATGGATTCTGTATTTTTAATAAACTTATTTTTTCATAATTTTAGGTCTACAAAAATGTTGTGTAGCTAGTTTAGAGTGTACTCCTATACCCTTCACCTCAGCTTCTCCTAATTTTATATAACCATGGTACAGTTTACAAAACTAAGAAATTAAGACTGGTATATTGCTATTAACTAAACTATAGACTTTATTCAGATTTCACCAGTTTTTTCATTAATGTTCTTTTTCTGTTCCAGGATTCAAGCCAGGATATGATAATTCATTTAGTGGAGTCTATATTTTAAAGACAATTTTAAAGGTGATTTTGATATAGTCAGTCCTCATACCAATGTTTGTAACTTCCAACCTTATCCAAGCTGCTCAGTTTCGAGGTAACTGAGCACATTCAGAAAGGACTCAGTTAACCCAGCTATCTGACAAAAAACAGCAAGGCTTATGAACTCCTGGTTATCCCATTATCCCACACAATCATGACTAGGCTCCAGGGGATTTCAAGGAAGCCAATGAAACCTTGTGGAAATAAAAGCAGTTACAACACTCAGTAGGAGTGAAGAGGCTCAAAGACCTATTAGAGCTTGAGGATAATGATATGTAATTGGTAATGAATTTGGTAATGAATTTGAGGAAAACTGCTTACCCTAGTTTTTTTTTTTTTTCAATAGTGTATGAATTAATAATCTAAGATTATATCTGTGATCAAAGACTTAACCACACAAACACAAGACATGCTCTGTACTCAACATTGGCAAAATCTATTTTCCATTGATTTATAGAAATAGTCAATGGTATACAGACTTCTGCAGGAGCAAAAAGTGTCAATACCTGTAAAGTAATTATAAAGATAGAAATCCTAATTTCAAATAAATTTCTCGGAAGAGAATTTTCTTTTCTCTGTAAACAGCACTTTATTTCAAAGAGCTATACAAATACTGTATGGAGTTGGAAAATGTAAACACACACACAAACATCCACTTATGAGCATGTAGCCTCTCAACCCTGAATAAAAGACCGTTTGAGGTGAAGTCCTCATGCTCTCTGCTTATGATGCTTTGATTCACCTCCTGACATTGCTTGGCTAGATTTCATACTTGAATTTATGTCTTTAGAGCTCAGCTGGTCTAAACCATTGCACCTTGATGAAAATTTATTTAATTTTCTTTTTTTCAAGGTATTGAGCTTCTAATATTCACTTGCTCAGCATTGCAATCAATGTTTCAAGCTATTAATATTTTTAGGTACTAAATTCTGACCATTGTCTAGCAAGGTAAAGAAGAAAGGGAGAACATTCTCAGAGGAAAACATATGTAACCACATCACCTAAATTTTATTTAACCAAGGTTTTATAGTTTGCAAAACGTCATCTCCTTATTTGAGTTTTACAACAAACCTGACAGATTCTATGGTACTTCCATTCTACCCATGCGTCTCCTTATGGTTCCAGGAATTATATAGTTCTTGGGAGTAGTAAAATTAACAACCAAGAAAGATTCATCCACTGCATTTACAAAAGTTCACTGACTGCTTACTATGTGCCAGTCATTGTACTGAGTTCTTTTAATAAAGAGACATTTCTTAACCTTTTGGAAACGCTTGACAAACATATATAACATCCCCCCAAATCTAGAGAATTTCTTAAAGGCTCTTACCATGAAATAAGAGAAGTCCATTGGGGTGCTGGCTCATACACTGAAAGTCACCTCAGTTGACTTCTCAATTGACTTTTTACTCATGCAAACAAGAGGGTATCTTGTTATAGGATTCAGGGTGGGAATAATGCATGAGCCCAGATATTCTCTTTGAACAGAAAGGTTAGTGGATATTAAGCCCAGGCCAGATTTAAGATTAGCTAGAAGACAGCGTTGTCAATATGCTATGATTTGTTGTGCTTGAAACATCTCCACTAATCCATGCCCTGCTAAACTATTTTTCACCTTGACATTGAAAAAGTGTCTAATATCCTTATATTAATCACAAGGTAGTTAAAGGTTTAGGGATAGATGGTAGATTAAAGATCATCTAACTCAGCTCATTGATTTTACAGATGGGGAAATTGAGACCCAGTGAAAGGAAATGGCTTATCCAAGATTATGAACTATTTGGTTGTGAGCTCAAACTATAACATAGCTCTCCTAACTCTGTGTCCATTATCAGTTTCTCTTTATACTCCCCAACTTTATGCTATTGCTACTGTATAGCTGTTTCACACTAATAATGAAAAATGACCTCATAAACTTTTTAGGTTTGTAGTTGTATAGTTCACCACAGAATCTATATTTTAATAAGTTATCCCAGGTGATTATAATGCACCTGCCCTGGTACAGGTCCACAACCAACAGTGGGAAATTCCAACTCCAGTCTCCCTTATCAGAGACCAGGTATTATGACCCTCTTAGGAATTTATTTTTGCATTTATAAATGTTTCACTATATATTTAAAATAACGTAATTATGATTACTCTAGCATATTGTTATTAGGACTCAAGACAACTTGGAGCATTTGTGTTAGAAGCCCAACTCTCCCTAAAAAGACCAGAACTAGAAAAGGCAAATGGCAACCAAGAAACACAAGATCATGAAAATTAAATCAAGAAAACATCCTGTAAATATTTTAGTTCAATCCTTTCTTTGACATGTGTCTCAAAGGAAATAAGAGACTTGTTTGATCACATAATGATGTTGTCAGATGTTGTATTTGTCTGCTAGAGCTTCCATGACAAAATACCAAGATTGGGTGGCTGAAACAACAGACATGTATTTCCTCACAGTTCTGGAGACTTGAAGCCAATGGTCAAGGTGCTGGTAAATTCCGTTCCCAGCAAGAGCTCTCTTTCTGACTTGTAGACAGCTGCGTTCTTGCTGTGTCCTCACATGCCTTTCCTCAAGTATGTGCATGGAGAGAGAGGGCACGTGAGCGAGCTCTGGTGTCTCTTCTAATAAGGACACTAATCCTATTGGATCAGGACTCCATCTTTATGACCTCATTTAACCTTAGTTACCTCCTTAGAGGCCCCATCTCCAAATACAGGTCCTCTGAGGGTTATGGTTTCAACATAGGAACTTTAGGGGGACACAAACATTCAATCCATTACAAATGCAAGTACCAGTTTTCTTATTGGTGTTTAAAAAGATACAGCATCTAGGAGGTGGGAAACGTGCTGCAAGTACCCCTTTATGAGCATGCATCACAGTATATTTCACATTGGTGTCTTCACTGAGTGTGGGCTTGGAGTATTTTCTAGGTTAAACCTACAAGTAAAGATTCTTACATTCTAAGAATATGGGTGTATGATAGAAAGGAGAGAAGATGGTGAGGAGGAGCAGGATACATATTGCTTATACCAATGTACACAAGCCTATTGTTAGCACCTCCCTGTGACTCTGTTCGGATAATGTCACATCAATGACATAAAATCAGCTATAGTGGGAGTATTTACAACACGCAAATTGGTAAATGTGAGAAATCAGGGCCCACTCCACCCTACCCCCATGCCAAAGAGCCAGTTATGAATTATTTACCAACACACTGTTTAACAGATTTGGTCAGTGATTTGGGTGTGTGTATGGGGTGAGTAATAGCTTATGGTGGGGTCTTTGATCAAACGATAGACATTCTGTTCTATAATGTGAGTATTTGGGTGTACAGCATAAAACAAATATCATGGTGCTGATGGGTTGTGGGAAAAAACACACACTCTTGATGATTCTAAATTCTCCCATCTGTAAAATGGGATGTTATCTACACTTCAGATTAGAATATGACATTAGAAATGACTGTATGTTTGTATGAATTTCTAAGAAAATATTGCATAATGATTAAAAAAAAAGATTCAGAATCTGACAACATTTAATATGGGGTCAGGCCCAGTGATTTAATAACAATGTGACCTTAGATGAGACTTTTAATTAGTCTTAACTCCATGTTTCTATTTATAAAATAGGGTTAATATATCACTTTCTCATAAAATGACTGTGAAGGATAATTAGATCATGATGTAATGTGCTTAGCGCACTTCCTGGCATCTAAGTAGTCAATTCATATCACAACTTCTACTACTATTACTACTTCTGTTACTACCAATACTTCTATTACTACCACTTCTAATACTCCTACTACTATTACTACTAATGAACTTCCTCACTTTACCAAGTGCAAGGCAGGAGTTGAGAGTCCTGAGAGAAGGGAGATTACAGCTATTCCTGGCTCTGAGCGTCAATATTCTTTTTACTACAGAGCAACTGAATTGATGTTCTCTGCCACTGGGTTGGCACCTTTCCTATGCCAACAAGTTTGGAGTTACAAAATCCAAACTTACAAGAGCTTATATCTGAGCAGAGAATTAATAGCACTTAAACAGGTTCATTGTGAGCACCTCAGTGGAAATCACTCTCTCCAGTTCATTTCTTCTGACAGCTGGCTATGGTCGGGAGACTAAATGAGAATTTCCAGGGAAGGAGACAAGGATGATTTTGGAATTCAAAGCAGTATTTTCAGATGGCAAAACGTGAAACTGGGCATTTTTAAACTGTGTTGGGAAGGTTAGGTGGAAGACTCCTGCTGGAAAAAACCTATGCCTGTTACATTTTAAACAAGAAGTGGATAGATCTTTAGGGGTATATTTAGATATGGAAGGAGAAGTCTACATAGGTCAAGAACTAAGGCTTTGGAGACCCTTTCCACATAATTTAGCCTGAGGTATGGTTTCCTCATTTGTAATATTGGGATATTCATGTGCTCTCCTCAAAAGGCTCTTGGAAGAGTTAAATTATGCAGTCTATGGAAACCAGAGATCATAGTGCCTGAAACATAGTATAAGCTCAATAAGTTGAATTTATTGAGTTTATTTTTACACACATTATCAATTTCTCTTTCTCCTCTTCTGTTTTCTTCCCTTCCCCCTCCTCAAGCTCCTTTTTTTTTTTTTTTACCATAGTTGTCATCATGATCACAATCATGATCATCATCATCTCATTCTCTCCATCATCTTCTAATATATGTGGAATTCTTACTATGGGCTGGACACTCTTCCTATTTAATATTCATTATAATTCTTTAATGTAGATATTTCATTAACTCTGTTTTACAGATTAATAAATAGAGACACAGAGGAGTGAAGTAACCAACACACATAACCAGTTAGGAGTAAAACAGAGTTGTAAATAGTTATCTTGTATTCAGAGCTGGTGTGCTCTCAAACATGTATATATTTGTGTATTTGCTAATCACTGCCAAAATGTAAATTCCCTTCTTAGAATCATTGCCTTGAAGGGTCTAGTTTCAATTTTGTCATCTGGCTATTTGGGTGGTGAATTGAATTATAATCATCACTAAGGTATTAATAACCTATTTAAAAAAACACGACTATCTGATAGCCTAAAAATGATACTGACAATGTAAGATCAGGGTTTAGTCATTCACAAATATTTAGAGATTACTTACCATATGCTAGCTACTAATCTTGATGAGGATAAAGTAGTGAAAATACTGGCAACACTCAAGTTACTATGGAACTTACATTCTAGTGGGAGGAAATAAACAATGAACTAACAAGAAGGTTGGAAAACTTTTTTCTGTAAATGACCGGACAGTAAATATTTTATGCTTTGATAGCCATATGTTCTCTCATGCAACTATTATAAAGTGCAGAAGCAGTCATAGAGAAAAAAATAAATGGCTGGGTTCCAATAAAGCTTTATGTATAAAACCTAGTGGCCAGCCAGATATGACTTTCAGGCTATAGTTTGCTGACTCTTGAATTGACACAGAAATGAATATGTAAAGTAAAACAATATTAGTTAGTGGTTAAGTGCTAAGTAAATGATTACTGTAGGTAATGTCACAGATGGTGACTTATGGTGTCTTCTTTAGGTTGTAAGGATTGAGAGGATCTTTTAGAAATGTAAGCTGAAATTTTAATAAAATGAGAGAAGCAACCATGAAAATCAGAAGGAAGAACATACAAGGAGAATGCAAAGTGTCTAGAGGAGAAAGTCCCAGAACTTACTAAGGAAGGAGAGTGAAATAGATAAGGCTGGGAGGGTAAATAGTGGACATATAATAATTTATAGGCTAGGTTAATAAATTGTAATTTTATTATAAATGAATTGGGAAGTCATAGGAGGGTGTTAGACAAAAATTTACATAATTTGTTTAGTGTTAAAAAATTACTTCGGAGGGTTCTAAGAAGATGGTAGTAGTAGCATAGTCTTGTATTCTCTCTCAATCATCATCTAAAACAAAGAAACTAGATAGGGAAACCAAAAACCACTGGATTATATTTACAACAAAAGTAGGTGACAAGATATTTCCAGGAACACAAAACTACAAGCAAATTGCCAGAATCCATAGGACCTGTCTAATATCAACATCTGTGTGGCAGAAAACAGAGGCAAACAACAAAGAATCAAAACCCAAAACAGTCAAGATATTCATTAGAAGAAATACAGCATGTCAGTTTGAGAACAGCAGTTGAAGGGATTTTGGTCAGATGAAGACAAGGAGTCTATGGCAAGACTAACAGAGCTTGAGCAGGTAATCAGCACTGAATTATTCACTAGCAATTACATACTTGAGGATATTGACCCAGGAAGACCATACGAAGACATATAAAATTACTAGACTTTCAATAAGAAAAATCCTTTGAACATCTAGGCAAAGACATCAAGTGACTTATAAGGGAAAAAGAAAAGTCATCTTCAGACTTCCAACAACAATGCTTTATGTCAGAAGAAAATAGAGTATCGTATTTCATATTTGAAGATAGAAAAAGTGAGCTAAGAATTGTTATCCAGCAAAATTGACTCTCACATATAAAGAGTGTGAACTGTTATCAACATGCAAGAATCAAGGAAATACTGTTCTGATGAGCTCTTCTTAAAGAATCTGCTAGAGAATGAACTTCTGAAGACCAAAATAATTGGAAACACATTGATATTACTGGTGTAGAACATAAAACATATACAGTTGACCTTTGAACAACATGGTTTTCAACTGTGTAGGTCCACTTATATGTGGATTTTTTTCATTAGTAAATACTGTAGAATTACACGATCCATGGTTGGTTGAATCCACAGATGCAGAGCTCAAGTAAGGGAGGGCTAACTCTAAGGTTTTCAACTGTGCAGAGGGTTGGCCCCCTTTACCCCCACTTTATTCAAGAGTCAACTATAGTTACTTATAGACTTAAAATTATATGAGGTTTAGAACAATGGATATAGTATGCAATAGCTATATGCTCAGATAATGAAAGCATAAAAATAAAAATTGTTATGCTCACAGACTTAGAGAATGAGCTTATGGTTTCCAGGGGGGGAGGGCAGGAGGGGAGGGATAGATTGGGAGTTTCGAATTGCATGTGCACACTGCTATACTTAAAATAGATAACCAATGAAGATCTATTGTGAAAAATAATAAAAAACAATTGTTTAAACCTGAAAATAATTTTATATATGTATACTATTAGGTAATAAATTTTATTGGGGAAAACAGTTTTTAAAAATTAAAAAATAAATAACTAAAAATTGAGGAGGTGGGGCTTCCCTGGTGGCACAGTGGTTGAGAGTCCGCCTGCCGATGCAGTGGACACGGGTTCGTGCCCCGGTCTGGGAATATCCCACATGCCGTGGAGCGGCTGGGCCCGTGAGCCATGGCCGCTGAGCCTGCCCGTCTGGAGCCTGTGCTCCACAGCGGGAGAGGCCACAACGGTGAGAGGCCCGCGTACCGCAAAAAAAATAATAATAATAAAAATAAATAAATAAAAATTGAGGAGGTGGAGATAACGAGGGGAAAAAATGTGACTTTTTTTACCCTTAGTGGTGGTGGTATTAGTATTGTTATTCTAAGAACATTGTGTAGATAATGTGGGTTAAGTAAATGAAAGTATATGAATTATTTTAATTATATTATTTTATGTATCCTCAAAGACCATGATTCTTGCTGTGCAAGAGGAGTGATGCAGATGTCACACAGAGGAAGTAGCACTTTTACAAAGAAACAAGCACTCAAACAAAAAGGCCTATAGTTCTAAATTAGACTTAAAATTACCAGCAGCATTTTTCTACATCTATGTCTATATATATCGACATCTTTATATCTATACCTATACCTTTTTTTTTCTTCAAGTTCTGTCTAAAGAAAAGACATTACCAATGACCAGACCAGTAGTGATGAGCTCAGAGAATGTACTTGAAATATCACATTTCATTTAAAGAAAAACAACAACAAACAAAAACATATAGCAAGACTTCTTGGAGAAATGGCTACGACCAGGTCTGGGGCAGGAAATGTTCAAGATGAACCTAGAATATCTTGCCATTCCGGGTATCTAGGAAGCAGTCGAAGATCACTGAAGGCATGTCAAATAGGCTCAAGACTCATCATAAGGAGGACCTCACTGCCAAACAAGAGGCGACTGAGCTGCAAAATGAATAGTAAGTGCAGTTAATTGAAAACTATCAAATACGTTTAAATCCATGAGTTCTGGATGACATTTAAAGCAAAACAAAACAACGACAAAATGTAATTGGTCACATTTGGCCATAATAGGGCACCAAATCTTTATCTAGAAAACTGGTAATTAAAGGGAAAAATTCAAATGTTTATCCTACCTGTCTCTACAGGTCCCCTGTGAACTCTACCACTGGCTAACCACACAGTAGACAAGCAAGCATCTCTTTACAAAAGTACACCAACTGTTCAATAAAGACAGAAAAGAAATAATTTGAATATCAACATTTGGCAACTCCTAATGAATTAATGGATCCAGACACTGAGCTGAAACAGCTGAGAACTTCTCAAAAAGAGAAATAGCGGGGGTGATGTGTCTCCTGACGAAAGCACACACCACCACTTCTAGTTTTGCCAAAGAGATTGAACATGAGTGTGACCTGGGCTCTGGATCCAGCTGCCAAAGTGAAGGGTGAAAGAATGGGTGACCTGTACCATGGATGTGTAATAAACAAAAGCCAGGCTGTGGGAAACTCTAGAAGTTAAAGTCTTTGGGCTATTCAACAGATAAATTGTAAGAGAAAGAAAGGGAAGAAGTGGTCATTGTGGTTATAGATTATAGGCAACACTTATCAAGGAAATCTGATGACAAAACATTAAACACACACACACACACACACACACACACACACACAAGATTACTATAAAAGTCAGGAGAGTGGCTGCTTTTGGTTGAGTGAGATATTTGAGTTAGAAACAGCCAGACACAGAGAGGGACTTCTGAGCTGGATGGCAAAATTCTACTTTTATCCTTGGTAATGGTTTCAAGTGCGTTTGTCTTACAATAATCCATTAACCTCTATATTTGTTTTGTGGTTTTTTTGAATCTTTTGTTTTACAAGGAAAAATACTTAAATATAATATTTGTTCTTCTGTAAAGAGATTAGTTGAAAGGGGAGCAAGGATTAAAAACAAGGACCCAGGTTAGGGAGCGAAGTAGCCTAGGCATGACGATGGAGAAGGAGTTTAGCAGGATTCCCTGTTGTACTTCAGAGAAAGAGAGAAATCATTTGGGCTGCATTCTTCTTCCTTATAGAAGAACACTCAAGACACTGAAAGGAATGTGGAGACAGATGTACCAATAAGTGTTTGGACTTAAAAATCGTCACTGACAGGCACTGCTTTAGTAGGACTTTTGAGAGGCATAATGGCCAAATTACGATTTGAGACTTTTGTATATTACCAGATTAGTTTTAAACTAGTATATATTAGTTCATATTGGAGGAGACCATTTCAATTCTGGGGAAAAGGGTTGGACAAGGCGTTGCCTATGGATGTTCCACAAATCCATGATTATAACACATATCGTATGTTGTTAGCTATTAGAGAAGGGACCTGTCTTATTTACCAGTGCTGCTGTGCAAATATGTGATAAATTGAATCCAAAATTTAAATTCAAATTGAGTTATTAAATTATTACAAAATTAATTAATATCTACAAATAAATGACATTGATAACTTACTCACACCAAACTCACACTTACTCATTTTTTTCTCTGTAAGTGACAGTAGATCTTTATGATTACTGTAGAGGCCAGAAAGGATGGGATGTGTTAGGGATTGGGGTAGGGAACTGAGAGGACAAGGAATGGAATATGGACCTGGGGGTGGAACAGAATTGAGTCGGATGCCTGACTTTAGTCATTACTAATTGTGTAAACTTGGGGAAAGTCCCTTATCACTACTCGACCTTAACTGCCACCGTTGTAAAAAGGGTGTAAAGCAGGAATGATAATTATGAGTGTTGAAAGAACTTATTATAGTCAATGGCTCCATGCTCCTATGCCACATAAAAGTTGCTCAATAAAAGTTACTTTTTTTCTTCCTTAGAGATGATTTTATTTGTGACCTTCTTCTACCAGTTCTGAAACCAGCTTTTCCATGTTGGCTAAGCCCTGATGCACCACATCCTGCTGAGTGCTTTTCATCTTGAATGGGTCACTGTTGACATCAGGGTCGACACTTCCCAGTACATCCTCTGCAACTGCTATGTTGATGCCAACGTGACCTGAGTGGCTTCTGTAATAATCCCTTTCCTCTACACAGTCACCTGCTGTCAGGAGCTGCCTGTGCAGAAGGAAATGATTCCCAGTCCCATCAGAGCCCTAATTAAAAGTGCACCAAATTAAACTTGAATGCATGGGAAACAATTAGCTCTCTCTTTTGTCTCTCCATTCAGATCCATAATGCAGAGCAACCAGGTGTCATGTTCAACAAATCTCCATCACTTGATGGCTAGAGAAAGGAATGGTGTTGGAAAAGCTCCAGAAACTTCCCCCGGAGGCCTGTTCTGGCTTTCCCATCTTTTCAGGGACTCAATTGTCATGATGCTTCTGCTCGAATCCCTCTTTCTAAATATCTCCTTCTTCTCCCATCTTTCACTATCTTCTTCCAAGAAAACAAACCTCAAAATAAGTCTCTTTATCACCATGTTCTTTATCTGGAGGTTTGCAAAATGTTTTCAACAAAATGCGAAACATGGTTGTCTGGCCTTTTTTTTTTCCACAGGATTAAAGCATCAAACACAGACACCAGTTCACTCTACTGTTGTCCTAATATTACATACATACCTTAGCAGAAGGCATCCCTGCTCCCTGCCATGGTAAACATAGTCAACCCTGTGTAGGCTGTGATATTTTTTCTCCATATATATGCATAAATTATTCTACCTAGAATACTTTCTTGCAACTGAGTGATCCTTAACCTTATACTAATTCCAGTAACTAGGCCTCTGCCGTATACCCTCATAATTACAGGGGAACTGAATAAACTGCTCAATTCCCCAGTGTCTTTTAGACTGGGGCCCTTACTCAATCACCCAAGCCCCACCATTCCCAAGACCTGGAAAATTATTATTTCTCTGGAAACTCCTGAGGAAAATGGTTAGGAATCCAAAATTAAATCAAAATATACAAACAAACCTATTATCTTTTTGAAAACAAGATCTTTGGGAGGAGAGACTCATGGGCTAGTGAAAAGGAAAAAGTCCAGGCTTCGTACTATACCATTTTGAATTCAAGTTTTGTGACTTGAATTATCCATGTGACCTTTGCTGTATTACATAACTTCTCTGTGTCTCAGTTTTTCTGCTTATAAAATTGTGATAATAATATAATATCTATACATGTGCTGTTTTGAGGATTAGTGATGATTTACATAATGTCTTAGCATGGTGTCTTAAGTATATGAAGGATGGTATTGCCAATGTGAAGGAGGTCAGTCTGGCTAGAACCAAAAATTCACACTGAGCTATTGTCTGGAAACAAGACTGAGGGGAGGACATATTACAGAATGAGGTAGAATGAAATTTGCAGTTTCTCATGGTGATACTATGACTATCATAGTCTAATTTAAGGGCCACCTGGTTGTATAAGTTTGTGGGAAGGTCATAGAAGCATTGGAATAAATGGAAGTTCTCTTAGAAACGTTTAGTCCATGGTAAGCACACAGCACAATTGCCACCACTTGCCATCTTATCATCAAAGCAGATTCTGCCATTTGGTCCCAGGGCTCTCTCCCAGTGATTTGGGCATATTCTCAGAATTCTTTTCAATTACGTAAATGGTTTATTGCAGCCTCTAGCCCACAAAGCCTCTAATGGTAATAACATACTCAATTTTCTCATTTTCTAGTTTCCCCAGTCAGAAAATGTCATTTGCAGACACTCAGCCATGCATGCACCTTCCTGCTTACATGAATGACAGTCGTGATGAACACACAAGTCTGGTCAAATCTACACAGCAGTGGTGAGAAACATTTGTGGTTGGCAGCACACATTCAGATACTAGAATTTCTGTTGTCTCACTTGAAGGCACAAAAGGACTCAAAACAACACTAAACAAGTCAGCAACAATTACAACATCATCACTACCGTGGCATAACAATGACTCACAGATTCTTTCTGTAAAAGCATCCACAGTTATTACACCATTCACCTGGTCACCCTTTGGCACTGTTTTGCTATTTGAGGAGAACTTTACAGCTCTGTAGAACTTTCTTACAATCTTGAGACTTAATACTCAAATGTTTCAGTAAATGCCTGATCATTCTCTTTTGCTGGTCTGCTGCTTTATTGCACTTCTTACCTCTTACTGGTAGCAAGAGGTGAGCATTGCACAAACCTCTCTGCCCCGAGCTCCATCAGACAAGCATCACCTCGTGATCTTTCTCTGCGGTTGTAGCCAAAAGGAATTTGAAATCAGCATCTGGTGATTCACCTGGGATGGGCTTGCTGTACACCAGTGTGCTGTGGGGTACATTTTTATAGAGAAACAAAAGCTCCCACTATAAATCATGAAGGAAAGTTGGACTGCTTAAGAGGGACCAGTGCTTCAGGGAGAGTCTTTGGAACATAACAGACAAGAATAAAGCCTCAAGGAAAAAATCAGAAAAATGGTAGCCATATGGGACTGAGGGGAAATTCTCATTCTTTTCAGTATTTATGAGAAAGAGGTGGAGAAACTTTCCAGAACAGTTACATAATTATACCCATCAAGGAAGATATTCCCAACAATTGGTTTTCAATGGGAAAGGGAATAATACAAAAATGAAATAACTACCTGGAAGATATAAAATGGGGTGGAAGGCTTTTCACCCTTTACTTCTAATTACCATTAACCCTTTTCTCTCAACAACTTCATAAGTTCCAACCACTATATCTCTTTTCTAGGAAAAGTCCTCCTTTCTTATTCTGTTAATATGGTACACAACTTCTGTCTTAGGTTTTTATGTCACGAGAGTTAGAAGCCAATGAGTATATAATACTCTTATTTATTCCACCTATGTTCACCCAGCCTCCATTATTGTTGGGATGTTCTTTATTGTTGTCAACTCTGTATGCACTTTAGAGACATTGCATAAGCGATGTCTTGTTATTGTTATTGGTGACTGTTGCCTTATCCTTTACTTGGAGTTTAGAGAGTGTCTTTAGCTATATCCGTTTCTCAGTTAATCGCGATCTGGTAATTTTCATGTGTGCATGACATTTCTATCACTTTTACTCACTTATTGCTCTCTTATGTTTCTTTTTTATTTACTAACTTATATTTTTGTTTTAATTTTCTTCTTTAATTATTATCACATAACCTTGTAATATGTTTGAAATTGTCATTGTAATTACAACTTCTCTATAGTGTATCATATACTAGGATATTCAAAGGGCTTGCCTTAGAAAATAAGTATCTCATTTTTGATTCTGCAGGATCTCATCCCTGGTGTGAACCGGCTACCTGGATCTCTGTACATCACTTCTTAACTGAGGCCTGAATTCAGTTATCTTCCTGTGTCTTCTCAACATACTTTTCATGGAATACCTGCCTGCCTGGTGAGTTTTCATTTTGTCCTCAGTTTTTTTTTTCCCCCATTATCATGTCAATTACTGATGTCAGAACCTAGCCCCACCCCTCATAATTGCAGTCCCTTGATCCTTCAGAAAAGACGAAACTATTCTGGTTGTCAGAATATTAGGTTATTTTAGTCATGTCATTATGACCATGACATCATGAAGCAAGACTCTGGACCAGCGATTCACAACCTTTTTGGCACCAGGGACCAGTTTCATGGAAGACAATTTTTCCATGGCCGGGGTGGTGAGGGGATGGTTCAGGCAGTAATGCGAGCGATTGGGAGCGATGGGGAGTGGTGGGGAACGATGGGGAGCGATGGGGAGTGGTGGGGTTCAGTGGGGAGCGATGGGAGTGATGGGGAGCAATGGGAGCGATGGGGAGTGGTGGGGAGCGATGGGAGTGATGGGGAGCAGTGGGGAGCGATGGGAGCTATGGGGAGTGGTGGGGAGCGATGGGAGCGGTGGGGAGCGATGGGGAGCGGTGGGGAGCTATGGGAGCGAGGGGGAGCGGCACATGAAGCTTTGCTCACTCGCCCACCACTCAACCTCCTGCTGTGCGGCCCAGGTTCCTAACAGGCCACAGACTGGTACCAGTCCGTGGCCCGGGGGTTGGGGACCCCTGCTCTGGACAACTTGCAGTTTGGTCCAAAAATATATTGTGACTAAGCCTTATATACATAATAAAGCCCTTCTTCCATACAGCTCCCTCTCCCTGACCTCTTACCTCACCACCATTACCAAAACAACCTACATCTGTTGTTGTTCCCCAGAGGGAAGATTACCAGAAGATAATAATTTTTAAAAGGCTGGTCAGTGCAATCTTGGATTGTCTTTTACTTTGGAGACTTTATGTTATGACATGCAACCTCCACCTTTAAATTCGAATCGTTTTCTAGATTTTGGCATTACTCAACCTATCAGTACCTACGGTGTCTTTTAAGTCTTATGTATTGAGCATCAATCATCAGCCAACTATTAGAGTTGCCTAAACCCCATGCATCAATTGAGGGAAAGACTAAAGGAGATTTAGGATCTCACTGAGTTTATGCTGCAAAATAAGGGATGTGGGCTAAAAGATGTTGCAGGAGAACTTCATGCTGAAAATGAGAGTACAAGAAATGTTAGGCAGAATTTTTTTCCAGTTCTCATGTACTTAAGCAGCATATTCAGAGTAACACTTTCAATTCATTAGGGAAGTTGACCTTAACAAAGTCAGTCTCTGGCACCCAAGTCTTCCACTGAATTCTGAGCTCAAGACGCTATTGTGAGCCTCTCATCTCCGCCTAGTTTCTAACCATGGGCTGCCTGATTCTGGATTTTACTTCTTACTTAGTCTCTTGATCCCACAATCATTCTTCTCCCCTGGTACTTTTATTCTTTTTATCTAAATACATATTACTATTCATTTGTACACATTATACTGCAGTCTTTAACACTTATCTTGTCTTTTTCTAGTTTGTTTCTCCCAAGGCAGAATATCTACTGGGTAACTCCTACTCATAGCTGTGGTTTTGGGCGTCTACTGAGAAGTAGAAGCCTAGAAGGAATGATTAAGAGGTTTACTGGGGAAGGGAGCAGGAAACAACAGAGCCTTCAGACGGTGATACAGGTCTGATTCCTCAGGAAAGAGAAAGAAAAGAAAGGAAGACTGGAGTGACAGGAGTTTCACATTGCAGCATGGTTCCAGGAAAGACTTATCCAGGTCAAGAGGAAGACCTTGAGCCATGGTCATCCGTCTGATTAGTCCCTGTCTCACTAGCATGGACCTTGTATAATACCCTTATTGTGCTCAGTCACTGGCTAGGATCTGTCCGTGGGAAGCATGGCGGATCCATAGGGCAGTAGCTGGGGACATCATTCTGCTAAGCCATCCTGCAGTAGGAGATCTGAAAGTTGAATTTTCCTGTCTGCCACATGAAGTCAATGAACAATAGTGGGATCTAAGGCATCATTATGAGATATTTTTGGCCCGAGGTCTTTTCTCATGACTTTTCGATGCGACAGTCAATTTTACTCTGCCTCCTTTTCTTATTTAAATCTTAACTAGAATATCAACCTTTCAGGGGAGCTTCTCTGACCGCATCATTCAGTGTTCTCATTCCTGAGCAACTCAATGCCACATTGTCCTGTTTTATTTCCCTTGTAGCCTGAATTGCTATCGGACATTATCTTATATATTTGAGTGCCTGTTTACTGTGTGTCTCCCCCACCCCATCAGAGCAGGAGTCTAGTCTGACTTGTTCACCATTCTATTGCCAAGGCCTGGAAAGTGTTTGATAGCAATGCCTAGAAAGAATCAAATGCCCTGTAAATGTTATCATTACTAAAGTTATTTTCTCTTCTAATTCTATCACTCACTGTGGATCCTCCTTCTTTAGACCATCTAAAATACCACACTCATCCCCAATATTATACAACATCGTAGCCGATATTTTCACATCTTCTCTTACTAGTGTGAACTAAGAATGTCACCTGCCATATCAGTAGACAAAGGATGTTGTGGCCATCAAGCCATCAGCCACTGCAGCCACCAGACTGTGCACCCTGAGGGGATTCAGGTTGGGAAAGAACAAAACCTGGCCCTCGACAGTTAAGGTGCACATCAAAGGAGCGATTCCAATGAGCCCAGGCTCTTGCATCTTCCCATACATAGAAAAGAGCTAAATTCATTAACTTAAGATGTCTGGTTTTCTTTATTTAACAGTAATCTTTTGATGTTCCAACTACCTGGTTTTTGTTGCAAAACGCCTATGTATCCTGGTTCCTCCCTTACCTCTTGGGAGCAGTGCCTCAGAGCTATCTGAGAGGCTGTCTTCTAGGCTTAAGTCCTCAGTTTTGTCCACCGAATAAAACAGAATTCTCAACTTTTAGGTTGTGTATTTTTTTCAGTCCACACTAGTCTGTGAACATCTTGAAGGTGAAGGCCATGTTTTAGACTGCATATAACAGTGCATTGGGTATCCAGTAGTACTGATGAATGAGTGTTGATAAATGGCAGAAAGAATGAAGGGGAGATTCCCAACGTATGCAACTTTCTCAGTACACACTCATGTGTATAATGGCCTGTGAGTTAGTGCAGTACAACATGTGCATTTGAGTATACACACAACTATGGAAGAAACACAGCAGGAAAAGATGGAAAATGGACCTGAGAATGAGCAGAACAACTGTGAGCAAAGTCTACAAGATGCCTTTTCTCTTTGCAGGAGGTACATCCATTTGGTGATCAAATAGGAGGTACACAGTCAGGTTCGGAGAGGAAATCTGGTGTTTGCCTTTGTACTGGAGACAGGCCCTGAGGCCGCTGCCTGATCCTGGGACCAGGGACAGCAGCTGATTGCTCCAGCATCCTTTCTTGTGAGCATAACTGCTTTGTGCAGTGATCAAAGACCCCTTCCATTTCCACATCTCACACTTCAGTGCCTCTTTGTCACATACCCCCAGAGAGAGGGTTTTCCCCCCTTCCCTCAGCTGCTTCTATTTCTTAGCAGAGAAGGAGCAGTTGAGTTTGGCTGTTCAGCATTCATCCTGTCACAATTTGTTTTTGACATTGTTCTCAGTTTTAAATTCCCTGATTTAGCAACTGTTGGGTTTCATTTCTTTTAGAGGAGGAATGTACTGGAACTCTGTGTTGACAAGGAGGGAGAATTTTAGCTCTAGCCTTTTCTAACTGTGCTGTCACAGGCCAGTTACTTAACTTCTCGGTGCATCAGTTTTTATAGCCCCAGAGTTTGAATTGCAATACGCATCTCATAAGATTCTCCTGATGGATATACAAGATACTGTACGCTTTACAAACACAGTTTCTGGCCCATACTCTGCTCAACACACAGTGATCCCCTGCACTGTCTCTGGAATAGCTCTCCCGTAACCTTTATAGTTACCCAATAAAATGAGTGCACCTCTAGTGGAGGAGGAGTTGCTTATTCCCCCAACCCCAATGCTGATGCTTTTTTTAAAAATGGAGGGTACCTAGAATTCTTTGTCCTAGTTGAGGTATTGCTTATGGAGGCAGTTATGAAGCAAAGAAAGCCTTTCAATCTATTTATCAAAAGCCTTGCAAGCTTCTGCTTCAAGGGAGGTGAATCAATTAGATAGTATTGAGCGGGGGAAGTTAATCTGCATCCAGAGCATTTTACTGCACAAACAAGTTAAATGAAAAATCAAGTGCAGGCCACTTGGCTTTACTCCACTGTGGCTGGAATTGAAAGAAGAGGAACCATTCCCTCTGAATCTCTTCTGATTCTTTCTTACCTGTGCCTTAGAGAAGAAGCAGAAGTCTTGTGGGAGTAAGAGACGGGAGAGTCCTGACCTGTGACAAACAAGAAGGGTGACTGATGCTTATTAGCTTAAAGAATTAAAGACTCTTGTGGGTATTACTGTTCTTTTAGTGACTAGGAAGGACTTTTATCCAGAGGAAAGTTTGGGCCAATGGGTTTATGTTACAGGGAAACCATTTCTTCCAAAGAGATTTTCCTTTCTCTGCATATACAGTCACCCCTCGGTATCCATCGGGGACTGGTTCCGGGACCTCCATGGATATCAAAATCCACAGATGCTAAAGTCCCTTATATAAAATGATGTAGTATTTGCATATAACTTATGCAATCCTCCCATTTACTTTAAATCATCTCTAGATTACTTATACCTAATACAATGTAAATGCTATGTAAATAGTTGTAAATATAATGTAAATGCTATGTAAATAGTTGCTGGCTGTGGCAAATTCTAATTTTGCTTTTTGGAACATTCTGGAATTTTTTTTCTTCTGAATATTTTTGATCCTTGGTTGGCTGAATTTGTGGATGCAGAACCCACAGATACAGACTGTACTCTCACTGGATCTTAGTGTTATCTCTGACAGCTCTCTCTTTGCACCCTGCACCCAAGCAGTCAATAATCCTTAAAGAGTCTATTTTAGCATATTAGTCACTTTTCCCCATTCTAAAGGCCACCCCCATATCTATATTCTCATTAACTCTTACTCAGAATGTTATAGGATTTTAGTTTAACTCTGCACTCCTTTTTTAGTCTTACTCTCATCTCTAGTTCACTCTGTACACTAAACCTAAATTAGTCCTCAGCACAACATGGTGGAAAGAATACATATTTTGGTGTCAGAGACTCCACTTTGCATCTCTACTTAGCTATTTACTGACTTTGGGCAAGTTACTCAACCTTTCTGAGCATCTACTCATCTGTAAAGTGGGAATAATTACAGCCCTACCTCACAAAACATTTGTGACAAAAATGATGGTTCATGGAAGTCATTTACTACAATGCTTGGCACCTAGTAAACACTCAATAAATGGAAGCTATTAAGACACCATAAGAGTTCACTGAAAAGTGACTTTTTCTGATTATGTCATTGTTCTTCTAAGACTCTAGTTTCCTTGTGAGCAGAAAACATTTCTGAGTCTTCTTTGTTTCCACACAAGCATCCGCAGTGCAGCGCATAGGCAAGCACTCTTACAATTCTACCTATTATAATTAAGGCAAAATCCCAATTTTACTATTTATCTTGTAGCTAAATATAAAGTGTGGAGGGATTGTTTCTAGATGAGGCAACAGTGTAAACAAAGATGTGGAAATAGAGATCAGTGAGTAAAGCACAGTGAATGTCTATGCAAAACGTCTTGTGTAAAAGCAGCCTGATGACCCCAAAATGATACTTTATGTAGCAAAGCAATGAGATAGATATACTGTGGAAAGGGGTTTCAGGGAGGCTCCTGGAGGTTCCAGAATGCTAGGTTATGAGTGCATGAGGACTGGGTGCTTATGGAGGGTTTTGAGCAGGAGGAGTGATGGAATGCACTGGGCAAGAGAAACAATGTCCACCCATTTAGGTCGGAGAAGGACAAGGCACAGTGCCTTCACAGCTCAGAACAAATCACCCAATTCTATTTCCCGAATTGTTCATCTTCTATGAGGCATGATGAATGCTGACTTTAGACTCCTTCCTCTGGTTCTGCCAGCAATTCAGTAGCTTAATCTTTTTTCCAATCTCAGCTGTTGCCTAATAATCTGTTCCAAGCACAGAAATTTCATTAACTCCTCGATGATGTCCACAGGCTTTGACCATAGATTTCATCTGTTAAGCTGCTTTTATATCAGCTACTATACAAATTACCATCTGCCTGGGAAAAAAAAAAAAAAGTGTGTGGTGGGGAGTGCTACAAGAAAAAAGAAGGGCTGAAGCCCTTCTGTATTTCTTAAACAACTTTCCTCTCCATGAAAATAGATGTCCAGAGAAGAAACGGAATTTCAAAATCAATGACTCGATAATGGAGTGACCCCAAATTTTCTCACCAGTAGCTTAAGAGGGGGCCACTGTCACAACCAGCATGATAAGTGATTGTCTTATCATCCCTAGAAAACAATATTGTATTTGATAGAAATGGAACTGTGGCCAGTGCTAGAAATCTGCTAAGTGCACACTGGTTTCTGCTAAGCCTGAGAAGTGGTGAGATGAAGAGGTGGAGACGGGAAAGTGGGAAGGAGGTGGAGGCAGGAGAGGAGATACCTACTAAAGATCTCCTGCTTAAAACTCTTTCCAGGTTGCTGTGCACAGCTGAGTGAATGATGTTGGAATTTCAGGCATCAGTGGAGAAGGTATTTTTGGACAGGAGTCATTCTTTGTAAACTTTCCTCTTTAAGCTTCTTCTAACTTGTAAAGCAAGTTGCAACTTCTCCTGAGTTCCTATGACACATTGAATCTTCTTTTGTGTCCCATATCAAAATGCATCACACCACCCCCACGCCTTGAGCACACCTGGCCCTGCCATGACCCCGCCCTGCCCGATTTCAGGTACTCAGACTCCACCTTAACTTTCACCTACGTTGGTGGCCCCAAAGGATGGGCATGTCTAAAATATCTTGAGGAGGACCTTCAAGATGGCGGAGGAGTAAGATGTGGAGGCCACCTTCGTCCCCACAGATACATCAGAAACACATCTACATGTGGAACGACTCCCACAGAACACCTACTGAATGCTGACAGAAGACCTCGGATGTCCCAAAAGCCGTGTGGCTGACGGGGTCTTGGTGCTCTGGCCAGGGGTCAGGCTTGAGCCTCTGAGGTGGGAGAGCTAAGATCAGGACATTGGACCACCAGAGCCCTCCCGGCCCCATGTGATATCAATCAGCAAGAGCTCTCCCAGAGATCTCGATCTCAATGCTAAGACTCAGCTCGACTCAACGACCAGCAAGCTCCAGGGCTGGGCACCCCATGCCAAACAACTTGCAGACAGAAACACAGCCCCACCCATTAGGAGAGAGGCTACCTAAAATCATAATAAGTTCACAGACACCCCAAAACACACCACCAGCCGTGGTCCTGCCCACAAGAAAGACAAGATCCAGCCTCATCCACCAGAACACAGGCAAAAGTACCCTCCACCAGGAAGCCTACACAACCCACAGAGCCAACCTTACCCACTGGGGTCAGACACCAAAAACATTGGGAACCAGGAACCTGCAGCCTGCGAAAAGGAGAAACCAAACACAGTAAGCTAAACAAAATGAGAAGACAGAGAAATACACAGCAGATGAAGGAGCAAGGTAAAAACCCACCAGACCAAACAAATGAAGAGGAAATAGGCAGTATACCTGAAAAATAACTCAGAGGAATGATAGTAAAGATGATCCAAAATCTTGGAAATAGAATGGAGAAAATACAAGAAACATTTAACAAGGACCTAGAAGAACTAAAGAGCAAACAAGCAATGATGAACAACACAATAAATGAAATAAAAAATTCTCTAGAAGGAATCAATAGCAGAATAACTGAGGCAGAAGAACGGATAAGTGACCTGGAAGATAAAATAGTGGAAATAACTACCACAGAGCAGAATAAAGGAAAAAGAATGAAAAGACTTGAGGACAGTCTCAGAGACCTCTGGGACAACATTGCACGTACCAACATTCAAATTATAGGGGTCCCAGAAGAAGAAGAGGAAAAAGAAAAATGGACTGAGAAAATATTTCAAGAGATTATAGTTGAAAACTTCCCTAATATGGGAAAGAAAATAGTCAGTGAAGTTCAGGAAGCACAGAGAGTCCCGTACAGGATACATCCAAGGAGAAACATGCCAAGACAGGCATGAATCAAACTATAAAAAATTAAGTACAAACAAAAAATGTTAAAAGCATCAAGGGAAAAATAACATCCAAGGGAATCCCCATAAGGTTAACAGCTGATCTTTCAGCAGAAACTCTGCAAGCCAGAAGGGTGTGGCAGGACATATTTAAAGTGATGAAAGGGAAAAGCCTACAACCAAGATTACTCTACCCAGCAAGGATCTCATTCGGATTTGATGGAGAAATTAAAACCTTTACAGACAAGCAAAAGCTAAGAGAATTCAGCACCACCAAACTAGCTTTACAAGAAATGCTAAAGGAACTTCTCCAGGCAGGAAACACAAGAGAAGGAAAAGACCTACAAAAACAAACCCAAAACAATTAGGAAAATGGTAATAGGAACATACATATTGATAATTACCTTAAATGTAAATGGTTTAAATGTTCCAACCAAAAGATACAGACTGGCTGAATGGATACAAAAACAAGACCCATATATATGCTGTCTACAATAGACCCACTTCAGACCTAGGGACACATACAGACTGAAAGTGAGGGGATGGAAAAAGATATTCCATGCAAATGGAAACCAAAAGAAAGCTGGAGTAGCAATTCTCATTATCAGACAAAATAGACTTTAAAATAAAAACTATTAAAAGAGACAAAGAAGGACACTATATAATGATCAAGGGATCAATCCAAAAAGAAGATATAACTATTGTAAATACTTACGCACCCAACATAGGAGCACCTCAATACATAAGGCAAATAATGCCAACAGCCATAAAAGGGGAAATGACAGTAACACAATACTAGTAGGGGATGTTAATACCCCACTTCCACCAATGGACAGATCATCCAAAATGAAAATAAATAAGGAAACACAAACTTTAAATGACACATTAAACAAGATGGACTTAATACTTTTAGGACATTCCATCCAAACACAACAGAATACACTGTCTTCTCAACTGCTCATGGAACATTCTCCAGGATAGATCATATCTTGGGTCCCAAATCAAGCCTTGGTAAATTTAAGAAAGCTGAAATCATATCAAGTATCTTTTCCAACCACAATGCTATGAAACTAGATATCAATTACAGGGAAAAAAACTGTAAAAAATACAAACACATGGAGGCTAAACTATACGCTACTAAATAACTAGGAGATTGATGGAAAACTCAAAGAGGAAATCAAAAAATACCGAGAAAAAAATGACAATGAAAACACGATGACCCAAAACGTATGGGATGCACCAAAGCAGTTCTAAGAGGGAGTTTATAGTAATAAAATCCTACCTCAGGAAACAAGAAAACTCTCAAATAAACAACTGAACCTTACACCTAAAGCAATTAGAGAAAGAAGAACAAACCCCCCCCCCCAAAGTTAGCAGAAGGAAAGAAATAAAAATCAGATCAGAAAAAAATGAAAAAGAAATGAAGGAAACAATAGCAAAGATCAATAAAACTAAAACCTGGTTCTTTGAGAAGATAAACAAAATTGATAAACCATGAGCCAGACTCATCAAGAAAAAAAGGGAGAAGATTCAAATCAACAGAATTAGAAAGGAAAAAAGAGAAGTAAAAACTGACACTGCAGGAATGCAGAGGATCATGAGAGATTACTACAAGCAATTATATGCCAATAAAATGGACAGCCTGGAAGAAATGGACAAATTCTTAGAAAAGCACAACCTTCTGAAACTAAACCAGGAAGTAATAGAAAATATACACAGACCAATCACAAGCACTGAAATGGAAACTGTGATTAAAAATCTTCCAACAAACAAAAGCCCTGGGCCAGATGGCTTCACAGGTGAATTCTATCAAACATTTAGAGAAGAACTAACACCTATCCTTCTCAAACTCTTCCAAATACATAGCAGAGGGAGGAACACTCCCAAACTAATTCTATGAGGCCACCATCACCTGGATACCAAAACCAGACAAAGATGTCACAAAAAAAAGAAAACTACAAGCCAATATCACTGATGAACATAGATGCAGAAATCCTCAACAAAATAGTAGCAAACAGAATCCAACAGCACATTAAAAGGATGATACAACATGGTCAAGTGGGGTTTATCCCAGGAATGCAAGGATTCTTCAATACACGCAAATCAATCAAGGTGATACACCATATTAACAAATTGAAGAAGAAAAACCATATGATCATCTCAATAGATGCAGAAAAAGCTTTTGACAAAATTCAACACCCATTTATGATAAAAACCCTCCAGAAAGTAGGCATACAGGGAACTTACCTCAACATAATAAAGGCCATATATGACAAACCCACAGCCAACATCGTTGTCAAGGGTGAAAAACTTAAACCATTTCCACCAAGATCAGGAACAAGACAAGGTTGCCCACTCTCACCACTGTTATTCAACATAGTTTTGGAAGTTTTAGCCCCAGTAATCAGAGAAGAAAAAGAAATAAAAGGAATCCAAAATGGAAAAGAAGAAGTAAAACTGTCACTGTTTGCAGATGACATGATACTATACATAGAGAATCCTAAAGATGCCACCAGAAAACTACTAGAGCTAATCAATGAATTTGGTAAAGTAGCAGGATACAAAATGAATGCACAGAAATCTCTTGCATTCCTATACAGTAACAACAAAAAATATGAAAGAGAAATTAAGGAAACACTCCCATTTACTATAACAACGAAAAGAAAAAAATACCTAGGAATAAGCCTACCTTAGTAGACAAAAGACCTGTATGCAGATAACTGTAAGACACTGATGAAAGAAATTAAAGATGATACAAACAGATGGAGAGATATACCATGTTCTTTTGTTGGAAGAATCAACATTGTGAAAATGACTATACTACACAAAGCAATCTACAGATTCAATGCAATCCCTATCAAACTACCAATGGCATTTTTCACAGAACTAGAACAAAAAAATTCACAATTTGTATGGAAACACAAATGATCCCAAATAGCCAAAGAATCTTGAGAAAGAAAAACGGAGCTTGAGGAATCAGGCTTCCTGACTTCAGACTATAATACAAAGCTACAGTAATCAAGACAGTATGGTATGGGCACAAAAACATAAATATAGATCAATGGAACAGGATAGAAAGCCCAGAGTAAAACCCACACACATATGGTCATCTTATCTTTGATAAAGGAGTCAAGAATATACAATGGAGAAAAGACAGCCTCTTCAATAAGTGGTGCTGGGAAAACTGGACAGCTACATGTAAAAGAATGAAATGAGAACACTCCCTAACACCATACACAAAAATAAACTCCAAATGGAATAAAGACCTAAATGTAAGGCCAGACACTATAAAACTCTTAGAGGAAAACATAGGCACAACACTCTATGACATAAATCACAGCAAGATTCTTTTTGACCCACCTCCAAGAGAAATGGAAATAAAAACAAAAATAAACAAATGGGACCTAATGAAACTTAAAAGCTTTTGCACATCAAAGGAAACCGTACACAAGATGAAAAGACAACCTTCAAAATGGGAGAAAATATTTGCAAGTGAAGCAGCTGACAAAAGATTAATCTCCGAAGTATACAAGCAGTTAATGCAGCTCAATATCAAAAAAACAAACAACCTAATCCAAAAATGGACAGAAGACCTAAATAGACATTTCTCCAAAGAAGACATACAGGTGGCCAAGAAGCACATGAAAAGCTGCTCAGCATCACTAATTATTAGAGAAATGCAAATCAAAACTACAATGAGGTTTCACCTCACACCAGTTCAGAATGGCCATCATCAAAAAATCTAGAAACAATAAATGCTGGAGAGGGTGTGGAGAAAAGGGAACCCTCTTGCACTGTTGGTGGGAATATAAATTGATACAGCCATTATGGAGAACTGTGTGGAGGTTCCTTAAAAAACTACAAATAGAACTACCATATGACCCAGCAATCCCACTACTGGGCATATACCCTGAGAAAACCATAATTCAAAAAGAGTTATGTACCACAATGTTCATTGCAGCACTATGTACAATACCCAGGACATGGAAGCAACCTAAGTGTCCATCAACAGATGACTGGATAAAGAAGATGTGGCACATATATACAATGGAATATTACTCAGCCATAAAAAGAAATGAAATTGAGTTATTGTAGTGAGGTGGATGGACCTAGAGTCTGTCATACAGAGTGAAGTAAATCAGAAAGAGAAAAACAAATACCGTATGCTAACACATATGTATGGAATCTAAAAAAAAAAATGGTTCTGAAGAACTCTGGGGCAGGACAGGAATAAAGACACAGACATAGAGAATGGACTTGAGGGCACGGGGAGGGGGAAGTCTAAGCTGAGACAAAGTGAGAGAGTGGCTTTGACATATATACACTGCCAATTGTAAAATAGCTAGTGGGAAGCAGCCACATAGCACAGGGAGATCAGCTCATGCTTTGTGACCACCTAGAGGGGTGGGATAGGGAGGTTGGGATGGAGATGCAAGAGGGTGGGGATATTGGGATATATGCATACATATAGCAGATTCACTTTCTTATACAGCAGAAACTAACACAACATTGTAAAGCAGTTATACTCCAATAAAGATGTTATATATATATATATATATATATATATATATATATATATATATATATATATATATATATAATGTATCACACCAGTTAATTTACATATCTGCTTTTTTCTTCACCTTGGATTTTTTTGAGGGTAAAAGTCAAGTTATATGAGGCTAACGCCAGTGCTATGGAGACCAGAAATTCTCTAGGTATCAGCAACAGCATAGCTAAGGACAGAAGTTACTAATTGGTATCCAAGGAAACCAGAAATATAATAAGAGACAGAGCTAATTTTGGATTAAATAGAATAATGTGTGTATACTGCATATTATAGGACCTAGACACTCAGTACTTGGTGGTGATGTCAGTAAAGATGGGATGTTTGTTCTGTCACTTCAGTGGGCACATTTGTACACACTGATTTCTGTTATTCTGCCATGTAGAAATTTAGCTAGATACTCAGAAGCTTCTGGAGGAAGAGGTAGAGATTTAGGGTGGAGTGGGTACTGTTAACGTTTGTTTGCTCATTTGTCTGTGTTGAGAATCTGGGTTGCAACTCTACTTTTTCTTCCTCTGGGATCTGACTATATTATTATACGTAAGAGGAGGTACAGGGTTAATGGCACTAAGGAAAGACCAGAGGAGGTTCTCTCTCATTCTGGGTGATGTTTCCACATAGACATTTAAAAGAGGTTGACCAGGGCTTCCCTGGTGGCGCAGTGGTTGAGAGTCCGCCTGCCGATGCAGGGGATGCGGGTTCGTGCCCCAGTCCGGGAAGATCCCACATGCCGCGGAGCAGCTGGGCCGGTGAGCCATGGCCGCTGAGCCTGCGCGTCTGCAGCCTGTGCTCCGCAACGGGAGAGGCCACAACAGTGAGAGGCCCGCGTACAGCAAAAAAAAAAAAAAAAAAGAGGTTGACCAGGCATGAGCTAATTTTAGCATTGCTGACATGCTTTCAAAATATTTCTCGTAACCAATTTTTGGATCAGTGTTTTATCTTGAAATAAAATGGCAGCCTGTGAACATTTTCAAATGAATCGTTTCTAAAATTTTCTATACAGTGTCTTTTTTTTTTTTTTTTTTTGCGGTACGCGCGCCTACTCACTGCTGCGGCCTCTCCCCCTGCGGAGCATAGCCTCCGGACACGCAGGCTCAGCGGCCATGGCTCACTGGCCCAGCCGCTCCGCTGCATGTGGGATCCTCCCGGACCGGGGCACGAACCCGTATCCCCTGCATCGGCAGGCGGACTCTCAACCACTGTGCCACCAGAGAAGCCCTATACAGTGTCTTATACAAAAAAATGCCTGCCCTTTGATTATGTTGCATTTAAAACATTTTTCTTGTTTTGAAATATACCTTTTATTTATAAGATATAAGAATGTTTTCTATTGTATATGAAATTATCAGTTTAGAGGTGCTCTAATTCAGTAGGGTTATGAATTGATGCGTTTCTATCTTGGGTGGCTTTAATTTTGTTTTCTTTGAAAACCATGAGTCAGTTTCACATATCCTATTTCTCCACATTTCTCTGTAAAGTACATAGGCTGGCCCTCTTAGTTCATAAATGGGAAAGTTTGAGGACCAGAAATATCAATCAACATGCTCAACATCATGAGATACCTGTGATAAAACCAGAATTTGAAGGCCCATTCTTTGTTCTAAAATGACCTGAAACTAACATAATGTTGTATATCAACTATATGTTTTTAAAAAACTGCTGCGAGAGAGAGGCTAGAATCTAGTGCAGTTTCTCAAATAGAGATAAGAGAATGCCCTGAGAATCTGTTTAAAATACAGCTTCCTACCCCAGACTACTACACCAGAATCTCTGGAGAAGCACGTGGAAATTTATATCTTCAATATGCACCGAATGTGCTTCTTCCACATCTTAGGGATTTAGAACCATCAAAATAAAAAGAGTATAGCCAAAAAAAATGCTTTGGGGATATCTTACTCTTCCCTTTTTTAAAACCTTGTTGAGGAGTAATTGACAAATATAATTGTATACACTGAAAGTGCACAACATGATGATTTGCTGTGCATATACATTGTAGAATGATTACCAAGATCAAGATAATTAACACATCTATCACCTCACACAGTTAACATTTGTTAACTCTTGTGTGTATGTGTGTGTGGTGAGAATGCTTAAGATCTACTCTACAACTTTCAAGTATACAATCCTGTATTATTGACTATAGTCACCATGCTGTACTTAGATCCTCAGAACTTATTCTTCTTATAACTGAAAATTTGTGCCTCTTGACCTAAATCACCCTGGTTCCCCCTCTCCCAGTCTCTGGCAACCACCATTCCATTCCCCATTTTTATGAAATCAACTTTTTTTTTTTTAGATTCCACATATATGTGCTATCATACAGTATGTGTCTGTCTCTGTATGATTTATTTCACTTAGTGTAGTTCCCTCCAGATTCATTTATGTTGTTCATCCATCTTGTAGTAAGTGGCAGAATTTTCTTCTTTTTTTATGGCTGAATAATATGCAATAATATTCCTGTGTGTGTGTGTGTATTTCTGTGTGTCTGTAACATTTTCTTTATTAATCCATCCAAGGACAATTAGGTTGTTTTCATATCTTGGCTATTGTGAATAATGCTGTATGAACATTAGGTGTGCAGATATCTCTTAAAGATACCGATTTAAATTCTTTCAGATATATACCGAAGAGTGGGATTGCTGGATTATATGGTAGTTCAATTTTTAATTGTTTGAGGACCTCCATACTGTTTTCCATAATGGCTATATAATTTTACATTCCCACCAATGGTGTATAAAAGTTCCCTCTTTTCTGTATCCTTGCTAACATTTGCTATCTCTTGTCTTTTTGATAATGGCCATCTTAACAGGTATGAGATGATATATCTCCCTGCGGTTTTGATTTGCATTTCCGTGATGATTATTGATGTTGAGCATATTTTCATGTACCTATTGTCATCTTCAGAAAAAAGTCTATTCAGGTCCTTTGCCCATTCTTTGACTGGATTGTTTGCTTTTTTGCTATTGAGTTGTATGAGTTCTTTATATATTTTGGATATTAATCCCTTATCAGATACATGGTTTGTAAATATTTTCTCCCATTCTGTATGTTGCCTTTTTAATTTATTGATTGTTTCCTTTGCTATGCAGAAGCTCTTTAGTTTGATGTAGTCCCATTTGATTACTTAACCTTTTGTTACCTGTGTTTTCAGCGTCTTATCCAGGACTCTCTCTACTTTTGTAATTGCTTAACTTTTTTCCTGTAAGGTAAGTCTTTACCACCATCCCTACTTCCACTCATCTGCGAAACTAAGACTGATTTCAGTCAGGATCTCTGCAAAACTCTACAATCCCAAATTTTTTAGACTTGAGTTACCTCTGATTCTGCTATTACCTCTATACCTTCTTCTCTTAAGGAAGTAGCATATAGCATAGTGGTGAAACTCAGTTTCTACAGGCAGGCAGAACCCCCAAGTCTTCCACTTACTGAGATAACACTAAACATGTTAACTAAACATGTTAACACTGAAGTTTTCTTCCAGATATGAGATTTAAATGGCATAACTCATGGAAAGTGTACAGTAATGGGTGCATTTTTTATACTAGATATGATTAACATTGGGATAGATAATATTAGCCAGGCCCAGTGGTCAGGTTCGTATCTGAACCTGAATTTTGTCAGTTGATTCTTATTTTCTTTTCAGTGCTTGAAACCGACTAGGTAAATGTCATCATGTTTTCTCCAGTGCAATGGTTTCTCAAAGTGTGGTGGTCAGACCACCTACATCTGAATCTCCTTAGAAGATTGTTTAAAATGAGATCCCTGGGACTTAACCCATCCTATTGAATTTAGTGGGACCCCATCCTATTGATTTTAGTGGGACGTTTTTAGTTTTCTGGGTCTCTGAAAATTTCCTGCCTTTGTTTCCATTTTGTGTTTAATGTAATTACCAAGCACCTTCTTTACTCAAAGTTAGAACCTCCAAAGCTGACTCTTCTCCTGAATTCCATCCTTTGTTTACTGTCATTCATTTAAAATAGCATGTGTTGCCTCCTGGACCAGACTTCATTACATCCCTGCCCCTCAATGTGCAAAATTCTTGGCTGGATGTGTCAATTTCCTCCCCTTTTCATCAGTAAATATATTTCTCCATTTTTTCTTCTTTTTCCTAAATGATGTTCACCCATAATTTGGGAGGGATCATCTTTATTTCATTAGCACTCATGCCTTTTGGGTGGGATTTGACCCTACCTCTGGCTTCTGAGATGAGCCTGAATAGCTTGAGTGGATTAAGACATGCCATCTCCCTGACTAATAATGACCACTGATCTAACTTGGTCAGTGAGAAATAAAGAGACATGGGGAATGGGGAAGAGGCTGATTTCAAGAAAGAAATATATTCTTTTTGTGAAAATTATTGGAAGATGCACTATTTTTTCCTAGGTCAGTAGCTCACAGTCCTGCTTGTATGTTAAAATCACCTGATCATCTTAGGCTACAGTGTTCAAAAAATAGTTGGGTTAGTTACTTTTTCCCTTTCAGCGTGGTTATACTATTCATTTCAAATTCAGTAAGGAGCTTTTGTTTCTGTTTGTATTCTGGTTCATCCTTCTTCCCCATCCTTGTTAATATTTTTTGATTATGTGATACATGAATCCGGTACCAAAGGTGAAACTATACACAAAGCTATCCCTAGAAAAGTGCTACTACACCCACATTGTGTTCACCCAACTCCCACTCAAGCCCACTGGTAACCAATCTCAGTAGTAGTTTCTAAGTTCTCCGTCCTCTGATTCTTTATGTATGGTTGAGCAGAAACTTGTATATTCTTATTTCTTCTTTCTTACACAAAGGGAGCTTCTACAGATTTTTTATTTTTGCCTTTTGCTTTCTTTAAATGACAATATATCTGGAAATATTTTCATATCAGTCCATGCAGATTGTCCTCAGTTCTTTTTCAGCTGTACATTGTAGCACTCTACTTGTAGATGTGCCAGAGTTTATGCAGCCACTCTACTATATGACTTTTTATGTTGTTATTACCAATATTTTAAAATTACAGACAATGCTTCAATGTATATCTACATATTTTTGTATATCTGGAAGATAAAAATCAGAGTAAATTTCTATTGCAGGATTACTGGGTCAAACAATAAATGAATCTTTATTAGATACTTCCAAATTCCCATCCAAAAATGATTGTACCAACCTGCATTCCGATCAGCAATGTATGAGAGTATCAGCTTGCCCACAGCCTGGCCAATAGAATGTGTTATCATACTTATGTCCATCTAATAGGTAAGAAATAGTTTCAATGTATATACCTCTAATTATGAGTGAAGGTGAATGTCTGTACACAGGTTTTTCATATATTTTTCTCTGTCAGTAGTTCTACCCTGTGAGTGTGCATTAGAATCACTGGGTGTGTGGGTTTAGAGTGCACATTTAGCTTCTAACCTGAGAACTTTTATTTTTAAAAGAACCACAGGTGATTCTAATACACAGCCTATAGTGTAAATTACTGTTTGGAGTGATTCAGAATGAGGATATGGGTCTGGAATTACAACAGTCACTGTTGTTATCATAGGAGAAACCACCTGAAGAAGAAGCCCAGAGGGAAAAAAGAAGATATGAACCCACTAGAGTAACCTACACATATAGCCAGTCCCATCTCTATGCCTCTTTTACATAATTCAGTGCATTTTTCCCCATAAGTCAATATATTGTTTTGTGTGTATATACGGTCAATAGGCAGCTCCATGTGAGTGAGCCTTCTTAGCCATTCCAGCCCTGCTAAGTCTCAACTTGACCAGACCCTGTGAACAAAAGAACCACCCAGCTGAATCCACTCAACCCACAGTTGTAAGAGAGTTTAAAATGGTTGTTTTAAGCCACTGAGTTTGGGGGTGGTTTGCTAAGTAGCGATAGATAACCAACATATTAGTATACAAAATGCCTAGCTTAAGGCTCATTTGATATTTGCTACATCCATCCATTCAACATACACTCTTTGTGTACTAAGTACTGTGCTAAATACTGCAGCACTGCTATGTGTCTTGAGAAAAATAAAAGGAGATTGCTTTCTCAATTCACAAATGATAGCATTTAGTTACAACGGTTAGGAATCTTTTGACTATAAATCATTGACCCTCATTTGGCCTTGATCAAGAGGCTCTTTATCCCAATCAGGCCTTGCTGAGCGCCTGGAATAATTTCCCTAGGCACCAAGCACCGTGAATCATCCACACCCCTCCTCTAGTGCAGCCCCTGTAGGGCCTGGGAATCCAACAACACCCGCTGCTTGAGAAACAGTGGAAACATGACCTACTTCAGTCATGTCAGCAGAGATTTTGTCTTGCAACAGTTCATTCTTTGAGTAAATGAGGTGCAATCTTGAATAGCTGTAGGATAGTAAATTGATCGCTGATGGAGCTCGTTCAAGCAGCCCCCTTTACCCACCACTCAGCCGCAGTTTACAGGCAGCTGTGACAGATTAAGTCCAAAAAGAGCACAGCAATTGCAGCCGCCTTGATGCCCAGAGCACAGGATGCCCTTTTTACCATTTTGGAGAATGAAAGAGACAGAATGAACCACCATACTGCACTCTGGCCCTGACAATGTTCCTCTCATCCTATTCCCACAGCAAGGGATACTGGAGGCTCATGGATGGTTTGAGCTGGATGAGACCTAATGCAGCCCAAACTCAGCATTTGCCAGATGAGGAAAAGGAGGCCCCGAGAGCTTAAGTGATGCTCTGCTAATCATACAGGGAATTAGAAGCACAGCTAAGACCACATGTCAGGTCACTAGAATCTTAATCATATGTCCTTTCTATTTGAATACCGCCTCTCTGCTTCACTGGTGCTTGGGACATTTTTTCCAATAACTGCTCATGCTTTGAAAGAAATCTACAGTTTCCTTCAGAGGATAGATCATAGGGACCAGGATATGTGTCAGGACCATCTCTAAAACCTCATCACCTTCCTGTCACTAGCAACCTCTTACCTATATAACTTCATAATTTATTAATTCAGCAAAGTTTCCTGGGTGACTAATAAATAGAAAATCCTATACAAGGTATTTTGGGGGTACACAATTGTAGAACACTATTTTCTTGGTTCAGTAAACATATTTGGCAGGTGATAATTAATATTCAAATATATACAATAAAAATCAGTGTGTGATAACTATGTGTATGATAATTAATAGTTTAATTAAACATTCCAGTGAAATGAACCCTGATTGTTTCCATGAAAGAGTGGAAGTCACCCAAAGATTACAGATATCAGACAAAATGAACTTTGTCTAGAGCCTTGCTCTGGTGCAGCAGCAGCAGCAAACACCTGGGGCGGGGGCTTCGTTACAAATGCAGATTCTCAGGCTGCGCCCCAGACCTACTGAATCAGAATCGATACTTTAATCAGATCCTCGGGAGGTTTGTACCCACACTGACATTTAAGAAATCTGAAACACAGTAAAGAGGAACAGAGGAAGGAGGAATTATTTTGACTAATATGATGAAGGAGGATCCTACAGCAGAGGGCAGCAGATTGATGTGTTTATCAAGGCACTTGGATCAGACAGAACTGGATTAAGCTGGAGGAACTCGGCAAGTTATAAACGACGTGTTCATAAACCGGTGAGGTATTAGTGCCTGTCTCCTAGAGTGCAAGAAAATACTTGTTATGTGGAAGTTAGGTGGGTGTTGGCAGTGAAAAGTTGGGCATGGGAAGGAAAGGCATTAGGATTAAATAATCCACAACATTGTTGCCACTGAAGAGACAGAGGGAAAAGGGTTGAGTTTATAGTCATCCAGGTGGTTGCCTGGAGTGATAATGCCGTTAGCAAAGATAGGGAAGCTGAAGGAAAAGAGGTTTCCTAGAGTGGAAGAGGAGGAGGATAGCATTTCTAGTCTCATTCTGTGAATTTTGACCCTTGAGCCTCACTTCAACGTGTCAATCTCTTAACTCCAGAGCATGCACAAAATTGAATTCAGTGGAAGTCGAGGTGGATTCTTCCTCTCAATTGCATCCCTCCACTGTGCTCCTGTGGGGCTCTTGAATATTTCCCTGAAATAGATACAGAGCAGCCCTTTAACTCCACTGTAAAAAGGCTCCCTAAATGCAGCTCGATTTTTCACTCCACATAGCATTTTGCTTTATGCACATAGTCACGTAATGTAAAGGGTAATTCGGGGTTGATAAATTAGCAGCCGGGAAAGAGGCCTACCCAGAGCTTCAGTGAGCCATTTAGCATTTGGTGAGTTCTGTAGAGCTTTGGTCTCTTCCCACACCCAGAGATAGTAAATATCCCTCTCCGATGGTGCTTGTGGAGAATGCCTCTGCATTTTGATACTCTGTGAAGTGCATTCCTGCGAGTAATAGTCATTTCATGTTCTAGATTAGAACTTCGGAGCCATACTTCTGAGGGTCCTTTTGGTTCAGTGGGGAAACTATAGACCAGGAAGGGGTCCTGACTTCCCAGCGTCCTTACTCAGCTAGTTATCTAAGTGAGCTCTTTAGGCCAGGTGATGTATTTCTTTTCTTTTCTTTCTGTTTCTTTCCTTCCCCCGTCCCTCTTTCCCCACTCCCTTCTCTGTCTCTATTTCTCTCTCCTCCCATGACTTCACTGCTGGTGAAAAGTTACTGATGTTAGATCAATATAACTGTAAAATTAAATTAAGTCAGGCTTAAACAAGCCCTTAAGCAAGGGCTTCCCTGGTGGCACAGTGGTTGAGAGTCCGCCTGCCAGTGCAGGGGACGCGGGTTCGTGCCCCGGTCCGGGAGGATCCCGCATGCCGTGGGGCGACTGGGCCCGTGGACCATGGCCGCTGGGCCTGTGCGTCCGGAGCCTGTGCTCCACAACGTGAGAGGCCACAGCGGTGAGAGGCCCGTGTACTGCAAAAAAAAAAAAAAAAAAAAAAAACAGGGAGCAAGCATTGAGATAATTTTGCTTTCTCCATGATTGAGTTGCAGTAGTCTTTTTTTTTAAGTATAGTTGATTTACAGTGTTATGTTACTTTCAGGTGTACAGCAAAGTGACTCATTTATATATGTAAATTAATATAATATATAAAATATAATATAATATATATATATTATTCTTTTCAGATTCTTTTCCCTTATAGGTTATTACAAAATATTGAGTATAGTTCCCTGTATGGTCCTTGTTGGTTATCTATTTTATATACAGTAGGGTGTATATGTTAAGCCCAAACTCCTAATTTATCCCTCCCCCTCTTTTCCCTTTTGCTAACCATAAGTTTGTTTTCTATGTCTGTGGGACTATTTCTGTTTTGTATAGAAGTTCAGTTGTGAGATGCAGTAGTCTAATTGTGACCCTGCACAATACCTCATCTGGTTTAGGAACTGAGACCCCTACCCAACGTTAAACTCAATATGAATCTATAGTGTGATGTATCTGGCCAAAAACAGAAAAAAAATGTTAAAGGATCTGATATAAACATCATCTCCGATGAAGGCTGAGCTGATGAAGGTGAAGGTTATATGCATCCCAAAGGGGCTGGGTATTATGATATTAAAGTTTCTCCTGGCTCCAGAAGTTTCCTCCTCTGGGAAAATTGTTTCACTAAATTTAGCAGCTCCAAGCTGGTAAGTTGAGGAGAAACAGGAGATAAGGTGAGCTTTTTTAAACTTGAAAATTGCATGTGTGGGCTCTGAATTCAGCATCTTCATTCCTTTGGAAGGAATTGGCTTTTCCATCAGGGCTCTCTGTGGGCCTGAGCTATGTAGAAGGAAGTGGTTGCTTTTGAGGTTGCGATGGATCATTTGCAAAGGAAATCCATTTCACTTGCAGGCCCTATCCTAGTGGACTGTTTATTGGAATTATTGTTGTTGTTGATAATATGCATAATCATTTTGCTACCAGCTTCCTCTTGTTTCATGTTAATATACTGTGGTCTTTAGAGGGAAACATAGTGATGCAGTAAGGATACTAGACTAGACAGCAACCAGCCTGGCTGCATTTCTATCACCAACAAATTGCCGACAACGAGCCACTTACACTCTCTGCCTTTACCATACCACTCACTGAATAGAGTAGTTCGAATCCCTGGCATTTGTGTAGAAATCGACAGTTTTAAGTCACTTTTATATTCATTTTTTTCATTAGAATCTCAGAATTACCCTATGAAGAGAGAAGGATGATATAGATATAGATTTTTAAAATCACTTTACTGAAGAGGAAACCCACAGGATGATAAATCAAATGATTGCTTAAGGTTAGACTGCGATAAATTATGAAGTATGTATGTCCTTGAACACATAGTTTTTGACTCTTATCAAAAAATGCATATTTTTTAAAAGATAAAATTACACCTCTCACACAAATATAAAATGAACACATTATTTATTTTATTTAATTCATTAATTAATTAGGGTACCCGTAAGATGTTACAACTGGTTCAAAGGAAAACTCAAAAGTTTCACACATTATAATCAGATAAGAAATGCTGAAATCAATTTACAAATGAATTTTTAAATTTTAAATTTGCAAAAATGTTCAATATCCATAGAGTGACAATCCATTGCATTCCATTGTATAATTTCCATTTCTATAAACAAAAATTATTTGTATTACTGTCAGTTTTCTACAACTTGCAGGGTTGTAAAATGACTCAAAGACAACATAAGGCAGGGATAACCTTAATGGGTGAGCATCTTACAGAATCTTTAACAATACTTTCCTAAACTCAAAATGTAATGTCCTCATTGTATAACTCCACACCCTTAAAGAATAATCTTTTTTCTCTCTCTGACCCTATAACTGATCATCTGCAGTATTTGTTAGATATATGTCAATATTTAAGAGTTGCTAGCATTCAGGAATAGATGCTAAAATACTCAGGTAATTATAATATTGGTAAAAATTTTAAAACCATAATAATAATTAGCATTTTTTGGGCACCTACTATGTACCAAATGCCAAAAGCATCTATTAGTAAATGGCTTTGCTTTTCTTATGTCATTTAATCATCAAAGCAATCTTATGACATAGGGGCCCATTTTTCAGACAAGAAAACAGTCATGGATAGAGTAATTAACTTGTACCAAACATCCATTTAATATTTAGTAGAATAAGAGCCTATATTTTAATTATTTGGTAGTACTTAAATGAATTACATTATGGAAAAGATACTTAACTGCCCCATACTTGAATTTGGCCATCTGAAATTGGGGTGATGATATGAAAATATAGTAGTATTAATGCTAGAAGGGCTTCGAGAACTTAGGGAAGGAAAATGTTATATCAGCCTAAGGCTATATCACTAAGAGCTGTCTGTGAAGCCTCCATGTGAAGTGAATAGTTTTCATTAATGCCCCTCATAGGACTCCTACTGAGAGATTGTTCTGGAAGAGAGGGGTATGAGTAGATGTCTCTAATTATAACAGAAAAGCACTCTTGATTAAATTGTGGCCTTCAGAACTGGATAGAGTTAACACTTCCTCTTAAGCATTTTTCAAGATTTATTTAACCTACCTGAGCCTCAGTTTCTTCATCTTAAAATGAATAAAGTACCATTACAGACCTCAGAAGGCATTATGGATTAAATGAGATAATGTCGATAAAGCACTTAGGGTTGTGCTTGGCACATGGTGGCTTTCTACGAACGGAAATTTATATGATTTATTATTATTATTAGACCCCTTGCATTCAAATTCAACATCCTCCTTTAATATTACTTTACATTTTAATTAATGATTGTGTCTGAAGACAATTTTAAGTAATAGATATTTTAGAGTGCATGTTTCCTGACCCTACCATCTCTTTAGGGATTCTCTTACATGCCCTCAGGGAACCGTGCTTTTTCAGTTGAGAACATGGGACTAGCTCTCCAATGTCCCTTTGAATTTTGTCTTGTGTTATAAGGCGGGCTATGCCTCTGCCCTCTGACATCAGAATGGAGAAAGGGACGGGGTACAGTTTAATTGAAACCTCAGTAGGGGTAATTCTTAGCTTTTTGTTGGGATGAGCAACTTGATACAACTATTTTCTCAGTTTGGAAAAGATGATTTCTAATTTGCTTAAATCAAAACTCTTACTTCCAAAAGTCTACCATTTGTAAGGCATTATGAATTTAACCCAGTTCAGCCCTTCATTCTACTTTGTTTCAGGTTCATTATTAAACTATGGGCAGGGGGCGTCATAGAAATGAAAGGATGAGTCCCTCTCCTCCAAGGACTCACTCTTTAGTCGGGAAGCCCAGCATTCACAGGGACATGATTCATGCTAGATTTAGAAAATTAACATTAGAAATGACATCCAGAGGTTTAAAACCATTGGCTAGTAGACCTGCGTGGTCTACAGACATGTGTATTTGATTTGAATTCTGTTGCAAACTTCCCAAGTTTAAAGATAAAAATCAGTAATTTCCTAAATTAAAATAAAAGTAGATCTCATAAGAAATTCAGGATTTCGGGTATCTCCCTTACATGGGCCTTAAAATCCTATCCAGCAACCATGAGCGGCCTGTGAGCAGTAGTAGCCCATTCTGAAAGGATCTAGGGCTCTCTAGTTCACCATATCCAGTTTAAATTACTGATTTATTGGAACTACCTGGTCCCTCAGTACATTTGATCATGTAACCCCGGAAATAGTGACCCTGAAAAGTGTAATGTGTCCAGGGGAAGAGACAGATTTGTTTCAACCGGGTAATGAAGCTGGGGAAAGAGCAAAGTAAAATTTGAGCATCTACTGTGTTTCTCATACTTCACATACATTTTCTCGATTAATTTTGCAACGACTCTCTTAAGTAGATGGCACTGTAAGCCTTTCACATTTGGGAAAAAATGAGGCTCAGAGATTATTTAGAAGTAGCCTAATTGGCAGAGCTAAGATGTAATTCCAATATAGCAGAGAGAAAATAACCCAGCAAGATTTTGTTTTTAAATGGATATACTTGCTTTGTAGTTTATATTAATCAGGATGGCGTAAGCTATGCTACGGGAATAAACAAACCCTGTATATCAGTGACAACTAATAGTAGTGGGCCCAGGAAGCTCCAGGGCAGCTCCCTCACAAGAAGCGACTGGTGATCCCAGCAGATTCTATCTGGTGGCTTCATGATTTCAGTAAGAGGTTTCCATAAATTGCTGTTGCAAGAGGAAAAGTGAGCTCAGAGGTTTTGCATGGATTTTCAATGTCTCAACCTAGACGTGTTATTTCTGTCCACAGTTCATTGTTCAAAATTAATGGAATGACCCTGCCAAAAAGCGAAGAGCCTGACAAGTCTTCTCTGTGCCCAGGAAGGAGAGGGGGCTTCATGTAAATGAGCACAGGTAATGTCCACCATGATCACCTTAGCCAGTTATAGAAACTCTTTGTCTCACTTTTCTTGTTGGGAAAGGAGAATAAATCTTTCTCACAAGATTTTAGTGGTGGTTTGAGATGCTGTTTGTAAAGCACTGAGTACGGTGGATGACTTCAAACGACCGATAAATTCATCTGTTTGATTTGCTATGTGCGATAAAGAGAGTGTGAGATCACAGGGCTTTTTCTGTATGGAATCAGACAACTGTGTTGTAGCCTCAGTTCCAGTACTGATGACTAGGACCTGTGGAGAAATCTCTGAGGTTTTATCTAAAGGGTAAGAGGGTTGAAATACGTGATCTCTAGGTTCCCTTCTGCTCCCAGTTGTCTGTGTCTACCAATGGTTTCCTTCAGAACAACTGTAAATGTTGTCCACCAGCACCCTGCACAAATCCTTTGACCCAGAGTTATTCCACTGGGAGAAATATAGAAAGAAAAATTTTCCCATTTGAGGATTCTACCATGCACTATGTTAGATAAAAAATAAATGTTTGAGTAAATGAGTGACCACCTGTATTAGACATCTCAGACTGCCATAAAAAAATCCCACTGACCGGGTGGCTTAAACAACAGACTATTCTGCTATAATTCTGGAGGCCAGGAGTCCAAGATCAAGGTGCTGTTGAGGTTCGTCTCTGATGAGAGTGATCTTCCTGGCTTGCAGAGGGAGGTGATCTCTCTACCTTCTTGCTGTGTCCTCACATGGCCTTTTCACTCTATGCACATGTGCCTGGTGTCTCTCCCTCTTCTTAGAAAGACATCAGTCTTATTGGATTAGGGCTTCACCCTTGTGATGTTAATTAACCTTTACTACATCCTTATAGACCCTATTTTCAAATACACTTACATTAGGAGTTAGGGCTTCAACGTATGAATTTGCAGGGAACATTATTCAGTCCATAATACCACGATAAGCCATGATGACTGAAAATACGGCCTTAGAATCTGGGCCATAAAAAATGCTCTACAAGGACTCCCTTTTCTAAAGGATACAGTGATTTCGAATGGAAAGAGCTCTCCTTTGGGAGCACTTTCTTATCAAATCCTTATCACTTCTCTTGGTCTCTCCTTCTTATCTGTAAAATTAAGGTAGTAACTAAGCAATGTATAGGTTTTATCTCAGATCTAATTCAAAAAAAAGATTAATGGTGAAAACGAAAGAACTGAGACCATGTCTGGGATCAGCAAGAAAGTATAGTATGATTAATTAGAGATGCTTTTTATGGGCACAGAAAGTGACAAAGATGATATTCACAGAAGTTGTGTATTTGAAATTTTTGTATTAGAATGAACTTTAAGGAAGTTCACTACCTACTTTTAACATTTTATCCTTCTGTGAATGAGAGCAATCCCTTTTAGAAAGAGGGTCCCTTAGACTCAGGAAACCAGAAAGTAAATAGTATTTGTCCAGTTGTCAAGTCGAGACCTAAAAGCAAACTTGAAATAAATAATGTGGTCCTGAGCAGAGAACATGCTGTGTGTTCACCAAAAGGGGACAGTAGAGGCCAGGCTCAGCAAAGTGGGTCAGAAGACCTGATCTGGGCCCACAGCTGCCACTCTCTGTTGTAGATGCCAGTTACCAGGAGAGCGCACAAGGGGGAAAGCCTGATGCTTAAATGACAGGGCAGGAGTGATTTTTGCCAAGGGGCACTTGTACCATGTAGAGAGAAAACTATGGCTTTCCGTTTGCTTTTAAATTGTCCCCCTCACCATCTTGAACTTGCTGACCTTGACCAGCACATTCACCCTAAGGAGGAACAGCCAATTGCATGTCTCTTGCTGACCTGGGAGGGCTGGAGCAGAGCCCCTGGCAACTTTTATGCAACCCCCTGCCAGTGTTTATTTCTGCCTCTTGGAGGAGGGCTTGTTAGGGAGGACGATTAACTCATCAGCTACTATTAGCAGGGCCTAATGACTGCCAGGTTTTTCTGGGAAATGGCAAACCTCTCACTGACCTTCCCAGAAAGGACTTCCTCCTGCCAGGAGGCTATTTAATCAGAACCACAAACAATCATGAATAAGGGGAAGGCAGTTGTATTAAGCAGTGTCTCTCCTGTGGGGAACCCAGTGATTGCAGAGGAGAAACAGAGCAAAGCCTGCCTGAATGTCCCTGGGGTGTAGAGACTGACTTCCATAGAGTGTGAACAAGCTGCTCTCTCTGTCTTCCTGATGACCTCTCGGTGATGTCAATCTTGATCCTGTTGCCCATCCTCTTGGTTATATATTCAGCCCACATTACATAATTATGCTTATATGCTTTTTATCTAAGAATTGAGCCCATATTTATTCTAGACACATGTACTAAACATTTTCCCCTCCCCTTATACTACTCCCTCCAAGGCTACTCCAGTAACCTTCTAACGGATTTCACTTTTTCAGTTCTTACTTCTTTCAATCCATTCACCACAAAAATAGCCAGAGTGATTTTCAAAGAACATCACTTTGTCAGATCGTGGTAATCAACTTTCTTGGAAATTTCCAGTGGTTTCTCACTGCATTTATGGTAAATTCTCAACTTCTCACCATGACCTACCATGCCTGGATTGACCTGGAACCTGCCCACTCTTCAACCCCACCTCATGACACCATTCCCCATGCTCATTTTTCTCCGTGTGTCTTTTAAATCCAAGAAAAAAGAAAGTGTCTTCCTTTCTCAGTGCCTTTGCACATCTTCTTTGCTTTATTTAGAATCTTCTTCCCCACCTCCTTACTTAACTAAATTCTACCCATTCTTCAAACCTCAGCTTCAATGTCTCTTCTTCATAAATGTCTTTTCTGATCTTTATAGAGGTTGTAATAGTCAGCTAGGGCTGTCATAGCAAAATACCATAGCCTGGGTGCCTTCAACAAGAGAAATTTATTTTCTTGCAGTTTTGGAGTACAGAAGGTCAAGATCAAGGTGCTGGTATGGTTGGTTTCTCCTGAAATTTATCTCCTTAGCTTGCAGATGGAGAGACTTAGCCCAGCTTCACTCCTTCTCTCAGCATCCTCATAGAGCCTTTATTATGTTTGTGCATCCCCGTTATTTCTTCCTCTTCTTATGAAGAAACCAATTATATTGGATTAGGCCCCCCTCTTATCATCTCATTTAAACTTAATTGCCTCTTTAAAGATCCTATCTCCAAATATTGTCACATTTGGGGGTAGGGCTTCAATACCTGAATTTGGGGGGGACACACTTCAATCCATAACAGAGACCTTTCCTCATCTACACTCCCCATGATATTATCTGTTATAGTACCCAGATCTCTTCTTTCATAATTTTCTTTTTTTATACTTTAAAAAATTTCATTATTTTAGAGCATATATTTAGTTGTCTATTTATTGTAAATTCCACTAGATTGGTAAACCTGACGTCCTTTTTCACCATTCTATCTCCAGCACCTGGAACAGTGCCTAGTACACAACAGGCACTCAACTATTGATTAAATGGAAGAATAATTTGACTGTTCAGTCACTGGGCAGGGACTAGGTCTGCTTGTTCATCACCTAATCACCAATATTATAACTAAGGCTATTACCTATTAAGTTGAATGAAAGAGCAACCCATTATAGAAAGTAGGTACTCATCACTATCACTTCAGACATCGTGTATTGATCAGGGGTCCAGTCAAGAGACAAAATACATCTGTAAGTTGAATGGGAAGCTTTCAATATAAATATTTATTAACAAGTAAATAGGGATTAACTGCTAAGAGGGGTAAAGAGAACTCTGAAGAATATAGAACTCTGCAGAAAGAAGAATGTTTACAGAGACCAGCTCCAACACCACAAAGCCAAGTGAAGAAAGCTGTATTTGGAGCTGAAAGGAAGTAATTTGATAAATGTAATACTTAGTGCTTAAGAACCCAGACCTGGGTACAGGAATATCTGGGTAAAAATTCAATATAGGACTATAGATTTTAATTTCTAAATTTGGAGGGGCAGAGAACTCTTTAAAGGAGAAGTAGAATTAGAACTAGACTTTGATAATTTTATCAATATATAAGATGAATACATATGATAATAATATCATATACAGAAGGATATGTTATAGATTTTAAGTAACTAAAGACCTAATTCAAAGTGACTGGGACTTTTTTCCCACTTACAAAGTGTTTAAGATAGGGCTTGGTTATTAAATTCAGTGGCTCAACAAATTATCAAAGACTCATGTTTTTTTAACATCTTTCTCCTTGACCACATACAACATGTAAACTTGTCCCCTTATAAAATTTCCCTCATGGATGCAAGTTGTTTGCAGTTGTTCCAGTGGTCATATTGATTCACCACTCCCTAAGACAGAAAAGGGATTGTCCTTTTCATGTGTTTCTTTTTTTCTTGGCTGCGTCAGGTCTTTGTTACAGCACGTGGGCTTTCTCTAGTTGTGGCAAGCGGGGGCCACTCTTTGTTGCGGTGCACGGGCTTCTCATTGCGGTGGCTTCTCTTGTTGTGGAGCCCAGGCTCTAGGCACACAGGCTTCAGTAGTTGCAGCACATGGGCTCAGTAGTTGCAGCTTGCGGGCTCTAGAGTGCAGGCTCAGTAGTTGCAGCACATGGGCGCATGTGGAATCTTCCCAGACCAGGGATCGAACCCATGTCCCCTGCATTGGCAGTCAGATTCTTAACCACTGTGCCACAAGGGAAGTCCCTTCATGCATTTCTTTTTAAGAGCAATGAAACTTTTTTTCCCAGAAGCTTCTCCAACAGACCTCTTCTATGGTCTTCTTGGCCAGAACCAAGCATAAGGCCATATTTAAACTAATAACTATTAAGGGTGATGGGACAGCTGTATTAGCTTAAACCCATCATGATTCAATCTCCATGGTGATGTTGAATATGGTATTTACTGAACCACAAACTGGGGTTATTTTAGGAAGTAAGGGGATGACTTTGAATAGGAAGCCAATAATATCTCTGCAATAGAAAAAGATTTACCCAGGGAATAGAACTTGGTGAGGGTAATGGTACCCAAAAGGAACAGTTTGTGAAAAGGAACAGGTGTTGGAAGCTGTTAGACTTAATTAGAATACAGTTAACCCTTGAATAACACAGGTTTGAACTGTGTGGGTCCATGCATATTTTTCTCAATAAATACATGCTACAATACTACACAATCAACAGTTGGTTAAATCTGCGGAAGTGGAAGCATGAAAACAGAGGGCTGACTGGAAAATTATATGTGGATTTTTGACGGTGTGGCGGTCAGTGCCCATAACCCCCTGTTGTTCAAGGGTCAACTGTATTTCAAGTCACCCCATTCAACTGGATTATAGGTTGTGATAGGGAAGACTGAAGCAGAAGACTGGTAATATCATTTGGTGCATGCTTACAGTGTCTTTGATGCCAAGCAGTTGTTTTGGATGAATGAGAAAACTTTGGAAAATAGGTGTCCAATTTCCAGTTATAAGTATTGTACATGTTACAAGTCTGATTCCTCAGTTCACGAGCACTTTAAAAACAGACATAATTTCTTCCACTAAAATTGTAATTTTGCAGAACCTTACAAAAGTCTGTGTAGAAATAAATAATAAAATAAATAAATATCAAGAAAATAAAAGAAAAAATTTAATTTTAAGAGGAAAGCATAGTTATAATTTCATAGCATTATAAAACTTGGGCCAAAAAGAATGGAAGAATTTGGTTCCAAGCCATTAAAAGAGAATTTAACCAATAAATCGTTACTTGATGAACATCCACTATAATTTTTCCAAAGTTGTACCCACTAGAATTTTAGCTTCTCGTCCATTTCCTGATAAATGATATAGCTGAATTGTAGCCCTCCCTCCAATAGAAGATATATACACCCCAAACCAGTGAATGTGTCCTTATTTGGAAAAGGGTCTTTGAAGATATAATTAATTTAAGGATCTTGGAATGAGATTATGCTTGTCTGAAATCCAATGACAAGTGTCCTTATAAAAGAAAAACAGAGGGTGATTTAAGACCTGAGGATACAGGCAGGGGAGAAGGCCATGTGAGAATGGAGGTAGAGATTACAGTGATGGATCTATAAGCCAAGGAATGCCAAGGCTTACTAGTAGCCACCCAAAGCTAGGAAAGAGGCATGGAATGGATTCTTCCTCAGAGCTTCCAAAGAAACCAACCCTGCTGACCCCTTGATTTCAGACTTCTGGCCTCCAAAACTATGAAAAAATTAATTCTTGTCATTTCAAACCACCAAATTTTTGGTAATTTGTTATGGCAGCCTTAGGAAATTATATCAATTTCTTTATCCATTCATCCATTGATGGACACTTAGGTTGTTTCCATATCTTGGCTATTGTAAATAATTCTGAAATAAACATAGGGGTGCATATATCTTTTCAAATTAGTGTTTTTGTGTTCTTCAAATAAATATCCAGAAGTGGAATAGCTGGGTCATATGGTAGTTCTATTCTTAATTTTTTGAGGAATCTCCGTACTGTTTTCCATAGAGGCTATACCAATTTACAGTCCTACCAACAGTGTATGAGTGTTCCCTGTACTCTACATCCTCTCCAACATTCGTTGTTTCTTGTCTTTTGGGTAATAGTTATTCTAATAGGTGTGAGGAATATCTCATTGTAGTTTTATTTGCCTTTCCTTGATAATTAGAGACATTGAACATCTTTTCATATGCCTATTTGCTAGCTGCATGTCTTCTTTGGAAAAATGCCTACTCAGATCCTCTGCCCATTTTTAACAACTGTTGTGGTTGAGTTGTATGAGTTCTTTATACATCTTGGATATTAACTCCTTATTGGATATATGATTTCCAAATATTTTCTCCATTTCAGTACATTGTCTTTTAGTTTTGATGATGGTTTTCTTCACTGTGCAGAGCAGAAACTTCTTATTTTCATGTAGTCCCATTTGTTTATTTTTGCCTTTGTTTCCCTTGCCATTGGAGTCAGTTCCAAAACAATATTCATAAGACAGATGTCAGTGAGTTTACCACCTAAGTTTTCTTCTAGGAATAATATTGCTTCAGGTCTTGTATTCAAGTCTTTAATCAATTTTGAGTTAATATTTGTGTATGGTATAAGATAGTGGTCTAGTTTCATTCTTTTGCAAATGACTGTCCAGTTTTCCCAACACTGTTTATATAAGAGACTATTTTTTTCTCGATTGTATATTCTTTGCTTCTTTGTCATAGATTAATTGTCCACATATGTGTGGATTTATTTCTGGGCTCTCAATTCTGTTCAGTTGATCTGTGTGTATGTTTTTGTGCCAGTACCATACTGTTTTCATTATTATAGTTTTATAGTATAGTTTGAAATCAGGGCACATGATGCCTCTAGTTTTATTCTTTCTTAAGATTATTTTGGCTATTTGGGATTTTTTGTGGTTTCATACAAATTTTAGAATTATTTTTTCTAGTTCTGTGAAATATACCATTGGAATTTTGATAGGGATTGCATTGAATTTGTAGATTGCTTTGGGTAGTATGGACATTTTAACAATATTAATTCTTCCAATCCCTGAACACAGAATACCTTTTCATTCATTTGTGTCTTCTTCAGTTTCTTTCATCAGTATCTTATAGTTTTCAGTGTACAGGTCTTTCACCTCCTTGGTTAAATTTATTCCTAGTTATTTTATTCTTTTTGATACAATTTTAAATGAAATTAGTTTCTATTTCTGATAGTCTGTTTAGTGCATAGACACACCACAGATTTCTGTATATAGATTTTGTATCCTGTGACTTTGATGAATTAATTGATTAGTTCTAAGAGTTTTTTCTTGGAGTCTCCAGGATTTTCTATATATAGTATCATGTCATCTGCAAATATTGACAGTTTTGCTTCTTCCTTTCCAATTTGGATGCCTTTTATTCCTTTTTCTTGCCTGATTGCTGTGGCTAGGATTTCCAATATCATGTTGAATAAAAGTGGAGATAGTGAGCATCCTTGTCTTGTTCTCAGAGGAAAAGTTTTCATCTTTTCATTACTGAGTATGATGTTAGCTGTGGGCTTGCCTCATATGGCCTTTATTATGTTGAGGTATGTTCCCTCTATACCCACTTTGTCTTCTAGTTACTAGGGACCCATCAAAACTTGTATCTAAAGGAACCACAATAAGTACCTAGCATGTATCTGAATGAACAATAGCAATTACATTTTAGGAACAGGATATATTAATTTTCATGAACATGATATATTATTTTTCACAACACAGTTGTAATGCATGAACAATTTGATCTAAGCTGGGACATATATTGCATTAGCATTCCAACATCAAAGATGTCCATGGGAACATACTTGAGAACATATGGGACATTGTGAATTGCAGTCTTTCTGTGCAGCTCCAAATATGCTGTTATATATTTTCCAATTGTTTCTTCCAGAGCAAAGTTAGTCTCTCCCATATGTGCCACTGCCTATAACAGCAACCTAATGAACAGGCCTCTGTGGTAAACATTATTAGAAGTTAAAGAAAAAAAAATAAAGTTGTTGGAAGAAAGGGTCCAGTATCTCTCTCTCTGGCTAGTTGTCCATTCTCCAGGGTTTCTTTACAAGATTAAAATATGACATAGCTAAGGACCCCTGTAGAGAGAGGGAGAAAAAAGAGATGGTATAGTTGGCCTAGGAAAGCAGGTACAACAGAAAATTTGAGCAGACTCTGTAGTGTGAAAGAAATCCTAACACAGAAAAGGCATGAATTTTAGAGAGACAGAATCCAGGCTCTGAAAGTTATTCACTGCAAAATCTTGGCCAAGTGCTTTAATATACCTGGGACTCACTTTTTCAATCTTTAAAATAGAGGTCATACCCTCCTCACAGGGGTGCATTGAGAATTAAATGATATAATACATATTCTCTTGGCATAGATTTCATCTATGTAGAGGATTGGAGGTAGGAAAAAAAATTAGAAAGGACACCTTAACTGTAGGTCTTTACATGTTTGGCCGTTCTTTATATAGAGTCACATATCTTTGTACTCAGGGGTTTCTACATCTTTTTAAGATCCACAAAGTCTTCACTGATCATACTTATACCAAACGGGAAGCAAGCAGAAGGACAGAACTGAAATCCCTAATGTTACTAGTTTGCAATAAAAGATTAAGCAAGTCATTTTCTGTATCTGAGCCGTGGTTTTCTTATCTAAAGAGGGGAAAGAGAATACTTTAGGGCTAAAATGTTTTAATCATATAAGCTCATCATGAGACATCCCTCCTGGTAGCTCTTAGAATTAAAAGTATGTTAGTTCATATCAACTTTTTGAATATTTTCAGTTCTCTTTGCAGAGATGTGGGTACTAGAGTAGTGATCAATTCAACTTTGAACACTTACTGTGTGTTCAGCTGGGCAAATGATTTAATTCTTTTTTTTTCTTTTACGGTACGCGGGCCTCTCACTGTTGTGACCTCTCCCTTGCGGAGCACAGGCTCCGGACGCACAGGCTCAGCGGCCATGGCTCATGGGCCCAGCCGCTCCGCAGCATATGGGATCTTCCCAGACCGGGGCACGAACCCGCGTCCCCTGCATCGGCAGGCGGACTCTCAACCACTGCACTACCAGGGAAGCCCTGATTTAATTCTTATAGTGACCTGATGAAGGAGGTCACATTTTTCTTACATTTCAAATGAGGAAACTGAAGCTTAAAGACAGAAAGCAGCTTTCTGAAGGTTTTATAGGTAATAAATTGGAGCTGGGATTTGAGCCCACAGAACTGACTTAAAAGCCTGCACTTTTTAGGTCTGTATTCACTATCGTTAAGCCCTGAGGGCTCACAGTGTGCCTCATCTGTATACCCTAGATTGTGTCACCCTATGAAGAGAGGTGGTGGAAACAGAAGTCAACAAGTAGCCTGATTCTGCTCTTTTTTACTGTGCTGTGGTAGAAATAGTTGTAAGAATAGGGATCAGAAGACTTGGGTTTGAGTTCTGTCTCTGACCTTGAATAAGTGACTCACCTACCCTGAGCCTTTGTAAAATGAAGATAGTATCACCACACAGAACTTTGGTATCCTCATTTGAAATAGGGTGTGTGACAGTGCCTGCCTTACAGACTTGTCCCCAGGATCACAAGGAATTATTGACATAAAAGTCTTGGGGGTGTGCCTGGAGGGTGGGGAGTGCTCAATAAGTAAGTCCCAGCTATTGTTATTAGTGATTGTGAATCACACTTTGAACTTTCCAGACCTGTAGAATTTGGGGTTTCACGTCTTTTGATGTGTTTCAAGGCACTGGCAGTACTTGTGTTTTCTAGAGATTTCATTGGGAAAAGGAGGACTGTCAATCTAGGCCTGAATCAAGAAGCACAAATGCTGTCATCATCAGAGCTGGAGCTAACTCAGTAAAGTATTGTCAGAGTGGAGGAAGCCCAGCCATGTGGGAAAGTGTGTATTGCTCAGTGGTGTTGACCGCAGAGGACTTTATGGTGGGTGAAACAATCAACTGGAACCAGAAAATGTTGGCCCAGATTTTGTTCCTGCTGTTAGCCAGTTGCTCAGCCTTAGGCAAGTCTCCACCTCTTTGAGCTTTGTTCTTCTTATAGTGAAACACAGGCATTAATACTAATTTCATAGGGCTTTTGTAAAGCTAAATGAGAAGATAGTTAACGCAGAGCCTGGCACACATTCATAATTTAAGTACTTATAGGAAGTCAGTTTTCAATCTTTTATTTGTATTTAAGCAAATTGTGACACATTTCTGAGAAGTCAGACAGTATGTTCATAGAAAAACAGGATTTTCAATTTGACCGTCACTCTCAAGATAACGTTATACAGGCTTCCTCCGTAGCGTTCATTTATTTGTGTTTGTTCATTCAGTTGTTTATTCAGCAAACACAGAACATCTGTTCCTATAAAACACTGGGGAAGGGGAAATCAGAGAAGGAAGCATTCACCATCTCTTCGTCTACCTGCTTTTCATTCTTTTCCAAGGAGAGGAAGTAGAAATCTGTCAGATCGCAAGAAACACATAGGACCGTGTTTACAGCTAGACAGAATTGCTGTGTATTAAACTGTTATGCTGCTTTTTATGCTTGTGTCTTCTACTGCCCTCCCAAATTTGTGCAATTGGTGTTATTTAAAAGGACAGAGAATTCCGTCTGGGGGCCCAGGCAAGCAGGTTGTGCCCAGTTATAGCAACACCACATAAGTGGACTGGCCATCTTAGATTCCTGTACCATGAAGCTAGTCATATCATGGTAAAGTTTCAAGGTCTAGTAATAGACTAGCAGTGAGGTGGAACCCTGTGGGCTTTAACTGGATCTGCAGGAGCCCCATGTTGGAATGAATATGGCATAAACACTTGCTTTAACAAAATATTATTCTTACTTGATGTTATCTTTGTGAGTATAACTTTCTTAGGGTGAAAACTGACAACAAAAAGAATCACGTATTTCTGTATCCTCTAATCCAGTGGTCCTCAACTGGGGGAAGGGTGGCATCTGCCAATGTATGATGATATTTTGGTTATCACAGTTGGAGAGAGGTGCTCCTGGAATCTAGTAGGCAAAGACTAGGGATCTTGTTAAACTGTCTATAATACATAAGACAATCCCCCCTCCAGATGGAGAATTACATAGCTCAAAATGCCAATGGTGCTATGAACTAACATTGAAATCTTATTAATAGATATCATAGGCCCTATATACCAACATTTACAGTCTAGACCAGTTGATCCTCTCTAAAACAGTAACCTTGGCATCCACAGGAAAGTCATTAGAAGTGCAAATTCTTGGTCCCTACCCCAGACCTGCTGAATCAGAAATTCTAGGATGTGCCCCAGAAATCTGTGGTTTATAAGCTTTCCGTGTGCTTCTAATGTTTCATCAAATATGAAAACCACTGCTTTAGGACCTGGTAAGTACAGAATGATAAGTACAAGAAATGGGTATATCAAGAGGAGGAGTGGTAGGAAAAACTGGGATCAGATAGGATATGGATTTAAATAGTTTTGAGTAGCTGACTTAACTGATCCAAGTTAGTTTTTAGGATGGCTAATCTAGCAGTAAAGGTGATACTTTTTTTTTTTTTTTTGGCTCTGTTGGGTCTTCACTGCTGCATGTGGGCTTTCTCTAGTTGCAGTGAGCTGGGGCTACTCTTCATTGTGGTGCAAGGGCTTCTCATTGCGGTTGCTTCTCTTGTTGTGGAACACTGGCTCTAGGCCAGTAGTTGCAGCACGTGGGCTCAGTAGTTGTGGCTCGCGGGCTCTAGAGCACAGGCTCAGTAGTTGTGGCGCACGGGCTTAGTTACTCCATGGCATGTGGGATCTTCCCGGACCAGGGATCGAACCCATGTCCCCTGCATTGGCAGGCGGATTCTTAACCACTGCGCCACCAGGGAGGCCCAAGATGATACTCTTATTAGTCAAGAAAGTGACAACGACAGACAACAGAAATGGTGTGCAATAAGAAGGAACTAAGTATGAAGGTAAAACCTTTGTAGAATAAATATAATACCTCATGTTTATTTTCATATTTTTGTATCAACCACTACACTAAGTTTACATAATTTGGAGGGAGGACATATACATTTTTACTCAAGAATTCAGGACACACATGTCATGTAGACCCATGCTTACAACTATGGGAAAAAACAGATCCAGCTATCATAGATCAAAGAGCCCAAGAGAGGGATCTCAAGCATCACTGCTCTTAAGAGATCAGAAGTCCATCTCACAGCAATAGTATGTAGCCAGAAATCCAAGAATCAGGAAGAAAAGAGCAAGGATAAGTGGGCTAATGTAAATGAGGATGTAGCAACCGGCAAGATTAGATGCTGCATCAATGTGCCAGAGGGGAGCAGCATCTGGTGTGCTCGCCCTAATCCTACTGCTTCCCATTTTAAATCCATAGTCCACTCCAGAGAGATGATTATTTGGTTTACATTTCTCCTATGGCATACAGATGGCTACTACCATGAAAGGGAATTTTATTTTATGAGAATTACAATTATAAGAAAGGTTGTTCTTATACCAAACAAAAATATCCTAGCTAAATTGTCTGAGTATGTTCTATGTCTGCTATCTGGGTATATATGGAATAAGCTCCTTTTCTTATGTACCAGCCTTTGATTGTTTAAGGTTGTCTTTCAAGTTTCCTCAGTTTGTTTCTACATCAACAGAATATCCAACATCTTCAAATATTCCTCATATTTCAAAATAGTTTACTCCCGTTATCACTTGGGTTGCTTTCCTTTGGATATGCATCAGTTCAGTCAGGTGATTCTAAAACCAGGCTCCCAGAACTGAACCCAATATCCCAAATACAATAGCACCAGTGTGGAAAAGGCTGCAATTATATGTACCCTATTATCCTGACACTATATTTCTATTAATAAGCCCAGGCTAGATACTTGGATGGTGACCAGAATGTGATCTTTATTACCCAAACTAGGGTAGTATTTCCTCAAAGGCAATTGAAAATCTTCAGAGATGTTGGAGACCTTTCCTGAGGCTGCATAATTATATTTTTTAAATGCCTTCAATTTCCTATGACAAGTTTGGAGTGTCTAAAGATGGCAAAGTGAAGGAGATAAATAGATTATTGATCAGACAGGCTTGTAATTCCTTAGTGAATTGGATTTAGTTTCTTCATTGAGATCAGGTCAATGCCATAAATCTCCTAGAAAATCAATGCAACAGAGATTGCTGTGTGAGCTAGGCTTGAAGACATTTCTCTGGCTGCTTCAGGGCTGGGAATGATGGAAAATTGTTATATGAGGGAATCAAATATTGGGTATGTGGGTGAAGCATCTGAACGAAGTCAAGAGACTTGGAAATTCTTGGCTTGGCAAGTGTCATATATGTGACCTTGGGAAAGTCACTTCACTTTGATCATCCTGTATATTACAATGACAAAGTTAGACCATACAAACAGTTCTCTATACAGTTTTTCCCCACCTGTGTGGGGAAGAGCAAGACAACTACTAAAATATACAACTCCAAAACTTGGTGACTTGACACAATGAAAGCTTAGTTCTCACTCTAACAAATATTCAAATGTGGGTTCTGCCTCAGGTATTTCATCTTTAAGCAGTTCCTTGGGGACTCAGGCACCTTGGCTTTTCATATCATGCAACTCTGCTGTTACGTAGAGCCTTGGTGTATATTGCTTCCAACCTACGTTGACTGGCACAGATACAGAAGGTAAGATAAAAATAGAATGTGAAGGGGTAGATAGGAACAATTGTAAAACTCTTTGAAAATGCATTCTGGCTTCTGCAATGAACCCCTCTATCTCCATATTCATACAGAACCAAACAGCTTAGAGAGATGATATTGGCATATAAAGAATTTCAATTGCCTTGCCTAAACTCCACCCCAGCCTCCAGCAAAACCTATTCAAAAGCCTGATAATGTGGGCCACCACATCATCAAAAAATCTACAAACAGTAAATGCTGGAGAGCCTGTGGAGAAAAGGGAACCCTCTTGCACTGTTGGTGGGAATGTAAATTGATGCAGACGCTATGGAGAACAGTATGGAGGTTCCTTAAAAAACTAAAAATAGAACGACCATACGACCCAGCAGTCCCATTATTGGGCATATACCCTGAGAAAACTATAATTCAAAAACAGTCATGTACCACAATGTTCATTGCAGCACTATTTACAATAGCCAGGACATGGAAGCAACCTAAGTGTCCATCATCGGATGAATGGATAAAGAAGATGTGGCACATATATACAATGGAATATTACTCAGCCATAAAAAGAAACAAAATTGAGTTGTTTGTAGTGAAGTAGATGGACCTAGAGTCTGTCATACAGAGTGAAGTAAGTCAGAAAGAGAAAAACAAATACCGTATGCTAACACATATATATGGAATCTAAAAAAAAAAAAGAAATGGTTCTGAAGAACCTAGGGGCAGGACAGGAATAAAGATGCAGATGTAGAGAATGGACTTGAGGACACAGGAAGGGGGAAGGGTAAGCTGGGATGAAGTGAGAGTGGCATAGACATATATACACTACCAAATGTAAAATAGATAGCTAGTGGGAAGCAGTGACATAGCACAGGGAGATCAGCTCAGTGCTTTGTGATCACCTAGAGGGGTGGGATAGGGAGGGTGGGAGGGAGACACAAGAGGGAGGAGATATGGGGATATATGTATATGTATAGCTGATTCACTTTGTTATAAAGCAGAAACTAACACACCTTTGTAAAGCAATTATACTCCAATAAAGATGTTAAAAAAGAAAAAGTGGTCCACCAGAAGGAAAAGTTGAAACTTGGAAAAATGGTAATGAGGGTGTTTGTACAGATGCACCACAGATAATTGCATTTTAAAATTGTCTCTTTGGTAATTCCGTGTTGAGATGCTCCATTTGTTTTACCATATTTATCCACTTTATTTATTTTGCATAGAAGAAAGTGCATGCCTGTTTTAAATACTTTAGCAAAACTTATTCTAACTTGACATAGTCGTAAAAGGCATTGGAAGAGGACATAAGAATTAGTTGAACTTGAAACTCTGAGAAAGTGGGAAGAAAATGGAGGATCAGGGAAGATAAGAATGGAGCCAGACTGAGTAATATCCAATTTGGTGAACACTTAACTTCTCAGGATATCATGAAGTGTAATGTCTACAGTTTACAATATTTACAATGACATGACCCACTCTTAAAAGCATACACCAACATTCCAGTGAATAAATAAACAATACAAGTTTATTTCTTACTTACTTTGATCCAATATGAGTATTCTTTGTCATTGGGGCTGTATTGGTTTTCTGTTGCTGCTCTCTCTAATAAATTACCAAAATTTAGTGTCTTAAAGCAACATACGTGTGTTCTCTTACAAATCTTCTGGAGGCTGAAAGTCTAAAATAAGTCCACAGGACTGCATTATTTTTGAGGGCACTGGAGAATAGTCTATTCCCTTGCCTTTGCTAGTTTCTAGAGGCTGTCCACATTCCTTGGCTCATGGACCTGTATGAGTGAGTCCACTCTCACTCTAACCTCTGTTTCTGTTGTCATATCTCCTTCTTATACTCTGACTCTCCTCCCTCCTATAAGGATGCTTATAATTACACTGAGCTCACTCAGATGATCCAGGAACATCTCTCAATCCCAAAATCCTTAATATAATCACGTCTGTGAAGTCCATATGCCATGGAAGTTAATATATTCACAGACTCCAGGGATTAGGACATGAAGTCTTTGAAGGGAAAGGAAAGAAGTGCTATTATTCTGCCTACCGCTAGAACTATAGCTATGGGAGGATTTTCCAACTTCAGTAGAAGTTTTCCAAGGTAGCCCTGGATATCAACATCCAGCTGGGAAATGGGAAAAAATGGGAAATGATTGCATCTGGGAGGATTTTATGCCACTGGACTGACAAAAAAAACATACAATATGTGTACTAACTCTTGTTTTATTCTTTTCTTTCTGGGTATATGGAACACTCCAAGTTGCATGCATTGCCCAGAGACTTAGGTGAGAGGAAAAATAATGGTGTTGCCTAAGAAGAGAGCAGAGAGAGGAGAGAGTGGGAATGGGGAATGGAGGAGAAGAAATACAGGCAATGTGAATCATAAGCAGGGGAAAATGTGCTGGGACTTAAGGTTTTATTTTCCTGTATTTTCAAGAGTGGCTGAGATATCCTTACAGTGGCACCAGCAGGCTTTTGCTGCTTGTGGCCTCCCCAAAATAGATCCTGAGTACCCTGGAGTCCATCCGCAGTGAGAATCAGTTAGTGACACATGACAGCTATTCCTTGATATGTGCTCAGTGATTCACAGAGCTCACAGCGGCTGTGCAATGGTGATTATTGGCCTGAAAATGACTTTCTCTCTTCCCTTCAACCCCCATCATCAGCTTGGAAAACTATCTTGGGATACATTTGTATACACTCTTTGGAAGCATTATTGCAGTTGTACCCCTGATGTTCAAAGCCTTGTACCTTCCTAGAGAGGAGCTATGTCTCCTGGAACTGGTTGACCACCTCACAGAGATCCAGGAAACCCCCAGTGTCTGCTGAGACTTTAGCCTCCCAAGACTGTCTTATATATATATGGGCTCTGTCATTTCTATGACTCACTTTGTGTTTTGCCCTCCCAGGAGTGGTTTATTATACTTTTTATCGTTACTTAAACATATATTTTTTCACAATGCGCTTATTTGGACACGGAGGCAGATATATCTGGCACGTCGAGGTCCCTTTCAATGAATGGCAATGTTCATCCTTTCCTTCCCCACCACTTCACCCACTATTTCCAAACCTCTTTGATAATAAGAACCACATGGAAATGCCTGTTCACTAAGTAGGTAACCAGGTGTCTCTACAAAAATTCTGACTCACCAGGTCCAAGTCAAGAATTTATGTTTCTAACTAACAACACCCAGGTTTATTCTAATCTTCAGGCAACTTTTTTACAAACAGTACCTACATATTTTAAGAGGCAGGATGGATTTTTGTGCCAGATATCTATATTTTAAACCCAAGCTCTGGAATTTACCAGTTAGAGGACATGGGCCAATTCCTTAAGATTTATGTATCATATTGATAAATATGTAACTTTACCCAAATCCAATTCTCAGGTTATATTTATTCTTCATTGCAGGAGACGTTTGCACAAAAGACAATGGCCATAGCTGATAACTTTTTACTGAATTTTATTCTACTGGGTACGCCTTGAAATTTTAAAAAGAAGAAAAGATTCACGTTTTCTGAAGTAGTCAGGAGTTTACATGACAGAAAAGAGTAATTGAAAAAATGATCTAGGAGGAGACATAGACTCTGAGTAGGCAAAACATTTTAAGTTAGAGCAGAAAGACATTCCTCAAGCTAAACTTTGAGGGACTCTTAGCTCATCCAGCTGTTGTTGATCTTTAGGTTCTGGCCGTGCTCCCTGGTAGTGGCTATCTGGACTGATGGAAGACAATGTAAGACTGGCTGTTGCTAATTTCATTCAGCATCATTTGAATTCCTTTTACTTACTTTATCCAATCTCTACCCTCCCTAAGAATCACCTTTCAAAATCCTAGTTTGACCATCAGTGAATTTATCTCCCAGCCTACAACCCATTACTGACCACCACTCTCCACTGTGCACCTCAAACTGATCATATGGCATTGGCACTTTCTGTTGGCATTTTATGCTTTGGGATGATAACTCTACTAGCAAACAGTTACATGTGCCAGGCACTGGTCTGGACGTTTTTCATAAATTAACCCATTCAGTCTTCACAACGAATACTATTACAAACTAGAAAACTGAGGCATAGAGAGTTATGGAGCCAGGGATCCTTATGCTTTATAGCAGTAATCAGAAGAAAATGTAATTAAAGAGAGAATTACTAAAAGCTCCCTGACAGTTATTCCCGAGATATGTACATTTTTTTAAGAAAAATTGGGATTTCAGTCAATTCTTTCTTTTAAATTTATTTATTTATTTATTTATTTATTATTTATTTTGGCTGCACTGGGTCTTAGTTGCGTCATGCGGGATCTGCGTTGCCACACACGTACTTCTTAGTTGCAGCACGCGGACTCAGTTGAGGCATGCTTGTGGGATCTAGTTCCCCGGCCAGGGAACACTGGGCCCCTACATTGGGAGCACGGAGTCTTACCCATTGGACCACCAGGGAAGTCCCAAGATATGTACACTTTAAAAGAAGAATTTATTAATATAAACTAGGGATAAGTAATCATTTTAACCTAGATAACCAGCTAATGATTTCTTAACAGGGTCTTTTGGAGAGGAGGATCTTCCTGTTTACACAATGGCTTGGGGATTTTTGATCCTTTTTGGCAAAGGAGTGTAACCACATGCCATATAATTCTCAAATTATTCTTATACATGAACCCAGAGCTGCCTTACAGATCATCCAACCTCCTCCTTCGACTCATCTGAGGCAACTGCCCTCTACAGATGAGAAGTGGCTTGCTAGGATCATGTAGCTGAAAGTATATAGGCTCCTGAAACCCAGTCCTACCTGACACCCAGGTGATAATGAGTCACTACTATTTCTGTTATTTTCCATCCACAAAGCTCGGAGCAAAATAGCACTAGAATTTGCTGAAAGAGCAGAAACTTTCATCCAACATATCCAGTCTTCATTTCCTTAAAGCTTTTCTTCCAAGAAAAAAGAAGTAGTAAGGAAGACACTGCAAAGGCAGGGATTTGAGACATATGTCTAGTTACCAAGAAAATATGGTCAAAGAGTAATCACTGATGAAAAGCTAAAATTCTATTTTCTTTTCTTTCTTTATCCCCCTATACATTTCTTGCCTATAGAGAGCAAAAAAAAAAAAAAAAAAAAAAAAAAAAAGTTCTAAAAACACAGCAAAGCACTGCTCTCCAAGCTAAGGCATCAGTTTTGGAAAACCATTACATTATTATAAGACTAGATAACAAAATACAACATAAAGGCAAAATTGCCATGAAAATCATACGTAAGATCATATATACATGTATATTCACATGCCTTTCTATTCTATTTGGAGGTAAAAATTGGAAGCAAGAAAAATTGTAGCAGAAAAATTGAATTGAACAGAAGTTCTCGGACTAATCACAGGCCACATCTGAGATTGTATTTCCCATCAAGTCTTGAGACTATTAAACCAAACATGCAATATTTCATTAATTTTCTTAGGCCTCAATTGGGAGAACAATGGAGTTAGAGAGGTATGATTTTAGAGTGCTTAAACGGACCTCAATAGTATTTAAATTTTAAAGAAAGCTTGTTTGTTTACCTTCCTCATTTCTCAGTCTCAACTGTTCCCATTGCTTCTGTTGGGTTTTGTACTAGAGTCTCAGCAACATGGTGATGGATGTGGCATGGGGCTTATTCAGAATTCTAATACCAGTATCCACCATGATTTCTGACACATACGGTATGATTGATATATGTTATATTGGGTTGATTAATAGTACATTGAATTAATTTGTGTTAGATTAATTGAGAAATGACTGTTAAATCTGTATTCTCTGTTTTAATCATTGCCAACCTTGGTAGAAATTATGATTGCCTCTTATCTCACTCATGTCTCACTTCCAAAAATCAAATCCTTCCAATACAGTTTTTAAATCAATACAATCCCCCCAAATCCTTCCATTGGCTACTACCGCTTAGAGAATAATGTCTAAATGAGTTAGTATGACCTTTAAGGACCTTTGAAGTCTTTGTTTCATCTCCATTTATTGACTTATTTATCATTACTTCTTCCCCTCAATTTTAACTTAATACTATAGCCACATTCTATTACAATTTTCCCCCTCAACATAGTGTATTTTTTCATGCCTGTACATGCTACCTATGCTATATATTTTCTTATATGTGCCATATATTTGCATATATGCCTTGTGTTTGCTATTTCCTCCCTAGAATGTCTTTCTACAACTTTAAAATCCCTGTTCCTTCTTTACTAATTCAAATGCTGTTTCTACTGTTGAATATTTTCCTTCTTCTGCAAAAGGAAAATCAGTTTCTCTCATCTGTGGTTCCATAGCACTTCCTACTAACTCACTGTAGTATTTTCATATGTCATTGTTTTTTAAAAAATTATTCAATCTAGCCTGCTGGACTCTGATTCCGTGAGAGAACCATACATTTTAATTATCTTTACCTCCCCCACTCAATATCTCTTACAGGCATTCAAATATCCTCCTAATTCCTGAAAGGTATATTTTGAAGCCAATGGAAACTCAGAATCTCCTAGGAGTCACACAATCAACATAAATAATTATTCAAGTTTAGTAAAGATATTGACAAACAGAAGAGTTCATGCCTTATCTAAAGGGGCAAATATACTCTTATCGAGGTGATTGTTACCATATGGAAATGTGGGCTGGTATTGCTACATCTTCAAGAAAACCCAACAACTGAAGTTTTATTTGAAACATCTAAACTTTTAGAGCAAGATGTAGGCCACAGTGGTCTGGATTCAACTAGTGGACAGCCAATTTGCAATCCATGCTCTAGCTTATACAAAATTGATTTTTGCCTGCCATGTTATCCATGTAGTCAAGGAATGGAGCTTTTGAAATATGCTTCAGATACCTTAATCATTGGAATCCTCTCCTATAGCTATCTATATTTTATTTTGCAGCAATACATGTGCTGGTGCCTATTTGCATGAAAATTTTGTTTTCAATATCCTCCTTTTTTATTTTCCCCTCACTCCCTCTCATGTTATTTCTCACTTTCCCATTCTCCATCAGCTTATCCTTATCACATCCCCCAAGCCCCTGAAACTTGCCTTTATTTGTTCTTCTTGTCTGTAAAACAAGAATAATAAAATAATTTTATAAGGCTGTCAGAAAATATAAACAGAAGAGATATACAAGACACCCCCAGAGTGTGATGGTTTATATTATTATCTCAGTAAGTATTAAGTTCTTTCTCTTTTACCTCCATCATTTTTCTTTTCTCTCTCCCATTCCAAATGAACATTATCTGCCCAGGACCTTAATCTATCAAGAATCTGATAGGGGTAGAACAAAGTTGAATCATTCAATTATCAATAAACAGATTTAGAATATAAATTGCTCATCCTTTTTCAATTGTGCATTTAAACCTTACCTTCAGAGTCCAGCAGGATAGATTGAATAATTTTTTAGAAAAGAATGAAACATGAAAATGCTACAGTAATAGTGGAAAGTACTATGGAACCACAGAGAAGAGAACAACTATTTTTTTCTTTTGCAGAATAAGGAAAATATTCAACAGTAGAAGTAGTATTTAAACTAATAAAGAAGCAACAAGGATTTAAAAGTTGTAGATTTGAAAGGCAGTCCTGGGAGGTAAAGAATACCCATACCTTGACTCACTAATTATGTAATGTAAGGCGGATTCTGACATAGAACCGATCATTAGCATCAAGGCAAAGGATAAATGAACATCGGAATTTACCTCACAGTTCATTTCTTCACCAATATCCATCCCTTTCCTCATTCCACTGGACATACAAATGTGGATGGATTATTTTATCCATTCATATGTTAATGAATTATTCTCTCTCTCTCATCCTTTTTCTATTTCTCTGCATTTGGAGGCCACATTATTACCTGAATTAAGCTTTTCTTATCAGTAGTGCTTTTTTAAAAAATGTCTTGGGTGATTTTAATTATATCAGTCATAGCCTCTGAATTAAGTGAGATTGAATAGCAAAAATGATGTGGTCAATCTTTATCTAAAATATCAAAAAATAATACCTGTATGCTTATAAGTGTCAGTTCCCATATATTATATATGTGTGTGTGTGTATATATATATACATATATATATGTGTATATATATATATGGTTGGCAGTCCTCTGTAGGGTAAGCATTAAAATTTCAGTAATAATAGGCAGTTTTATAAATTGTATGAAGCCTTTATTTAGGAATATTCTGTGTATCAGCCCTAAAACCCCAGCCACATTTTAGAAAATCTGTGCTTCCCAGCCACATTTTAGAAAATCTTAGTCACTTGGCCTCACAACATATAGCACTAACCACATTCCTGTCCATGTATAGAGATTTCAGTGTCTATCAAACACTTCCACCACATTGTGTAATCTAACAGTTCTTAATTCTTTTTCAAAAATATGTACCTGACAGATGATACTTGCATGCAGGACTCACTTCCATAAGTATATCCAGGCTTATGTATAATCTCTATGGACTAACTAAATAATACTTTATTAATACAAGAAATCTCATCTGAAGGCAGATGAATGAGAGTAGAACAATCAGAGAGATCATTTTGCATCTGGTCTGATGTATATTTTCAGATAGAGAGGTAAGCAGCCTATTCACAACCATTGGTAATTTAACAATTATTCATGTGTCTTGCAGATATAGTTAAGCTCTCTATAGGCCAAATGTGTGATACATTTTTGACTTATTTTGTGAGCAAACAAATACAATCACCACCACCTCTTTGACACCCACATTTACAGGAAGTTTACTCCCTTATAGGAAATAAGGACAAGTGAAAAGAACATAATAGCACAGTGTTTTGTTCACAGACTGTGATGATAAAGGTTCAGAATATTATATGAGCACCAAGCAGGTTTTTGTTTTTTTTTTTTTTTTTTTTTTTACTGTAATGAGGATTTAGACAAAGTGGAGAAGACTGTCTGGAAAAGATAACATCTATTTTGAAACCTTAGGAAAGGATGGGAATTAGATAGGCAAAGCTGGAGGTGCGGTGAAAACTGAAAGTGGGGTATTCCAGAGACAGGGAAAACCATGTGCAAATGCCAAAACTTAAAAAATTATGTTTCAAATGGATTGAAGATAATTTTGCATGACCAGCTCAGAGTAATATGAGCTGGACCACAGCTCAAAAATTTCACACACTATCAGAACTAGTTGCCTAATTTGATCTTCTGACCTCAGGAATGCCATTTAATCGACACTTATTGGAAACTAATCATTGGAAGGTGTTGGGCTTGGTTTTCAGATGCAAAATATTGTCTTTCAAAGTGTCTGTATGTATTAGAAAGAGACAAACAAGTGAAAAAAAACTAGCTATAATTCTTACGTCTTATACAAAAGACAATAAAAGAAAAATGTATTGAGAATAGATGAGGAGAAACAGAAAAGGTCACAGAAGGAATAAGAGATAGAGTAAAAAACAGAAAAAATAAATCAAAGTGATAGAGACAAGGAAAGGAAGGAAAGGAGGGAGAGAGAATATTATTTTTAAAAAGAGATCTGGAGTGATGTCATCAAGATGGCAACATAGGTTTTTCCTGACTTTGATCCCCTTCACAAGAAGGGCAACTAGCAATTATCCATAGACAAGACACCACTGTGAAAATCTCAGAATTGGGGGGTAAATCTGGAGCACCTCCTGGACCACAGAGACTTAGAAGGACCACATTAGAAGGGTAAGAGGAACAGCTACACTGACAGCATTGTCCCTTCCCCAGCTGGAAGAGCACCACATTGAGAGGGCCCCTCTGGGCTTATGGTTTCTCCAGTGGGAAAAAAGACTAAGGTGGACATCCAGCTCCCCCAGCATTGTGGGACACTTCTCAGGAGACCCACCGTCTCACCTCACAGGGATCACTAGGGGAATCTGTAGGACATGACCACTGGGGATCAGATAGAGGCAGAGCAGAGGGCCAGGTCTTACAGCAACCAGTGCTCAGATCTTGGCAGACGGCATTCCTGCTTATAGCAGCAACCAAGCAGAGATCCTTGTCAGCAGCTCTGCCCACCTGCAGGGCTGACCTGGAAGTTCTGTCTAACCAGGGAGCTCAGTTGGCAGCTTTGCCATCTTGGGTCCTTAGCCAACAAGATATACAAGCCATGGAGCCTGTTCTATGGCCCTGCCTGGGCAAAGAAGCTAATTCACAGCCCTGTCCGATTGCTTAGTACAGCATTCAGTCCTGCCTGACCAGGAAGCCTGGCCAGAGAACGTGGACACCCATGGAGCCCATCCCACAGCAGTCAACAGCCCTGCCCAAGTGTTAAGTGCAGCCACTGGCCCTGCACAAACAGGGAGCCTGAACAGTGACCCTGGGCAGCCTCAGAAACCAGCCTAGCTGCGGAGTCCAGCCTACCCCTGACCTCAGAGCCTGAGCAGTGGCCTTGACCAAATAGGGATACTGCCTGCCCATGGAGGCCAACAGCTGACCTGTGCAGTACCTCAAGTTGAGCTGACTTTTGGAGGTCTTTCCCTGCTGAAGCAAACCTGTATAATCTTGAAGAAGTGACTGCTTACTCAAATGTACAGATTACCAATGCAAGGAATCAAAGATCATGAAGAATCAGGCAAAGATGACACCAGTGACGCTAAAGAAATGGAGATCTATGAACTGTCTGACAAAGAATTCAGAATAATTCTATTAAAGGAGTTCAGTGAACTACAAGAACACACAGTCAACTAAACAAAATTGGGAAAACAACATATATCTATCTATATCCATTGTATGTATATAAGATACATACAATGGGTTATTATTCAGCCCTAAAAAGAAGGGGATCCTTCCCTGTATAACAACATGAGTGCATCTTGAGGTCATTATGCCAAGTGAAATAAGTCAGACAGAGAAAGACAAGTACTACTGTCTGATCTCACTTAATTGTGGAATCTAAAAAAACCAAACTCACAAAAGTAGGGATCAGGTTGGTGGTTTCCCAGTGCATGTGTGTAAGGGGCAGGTGGTAAATGGGTGAAAGATGTCCAAGGTCCAAGGGTATAAACTTGCAGGTATAAGATGAATACGTTCTGGGGATGTTATATACAATCTAGTAACCATAGTAACAATACTATATTGTATATTTGAAAGTTACTAAGAGACTAGATGTTGAAAGTTCTCACCACTCACAAACCAAAAACTGTAACTCTTTGAGGTGATGGATATATTAACCAACCTTATTGTGGTCATCATTTCCCAATATATCAGCTCATCAGGCTGTACACCTTAATTAAACCTGTACGTTAGAGGTCAGTTATATCTCAATAAAGCTAGAAAATATTATATAAATAAATCAAAAAGAGAGCCCCACCTCTAGTTGAAAAAAAATTATTCTCATGTTAAAACTTCAGTGGTTGAGGCTGCAGTTTGATAAAACTTTTGTGACTACAATTTGACAATAATACAAGACAGGTAATTACATTTCCACCATCAAGAGATAACACAAGGATGAAAAGCAGCATACAGCAAACAATCAAAGAATAAAAAGGGAGATGATCTGATTATCCTGGTGCAAATCTATTGCTATGAAAACTGTGAAGAGAAATATAGAAACTCAGACCCATAGACATAAACTCACTAACACTTATGTCAGTTTCAAGACTTAACATTCGTGTGTTGAATGGGTGTTCATATACAATGAGATGTACCCATATGTTTGCTGTGTTAACGTGGGGAAATGTTCCAGGAAACACACACACGCACACACACACACACAAGAGATGTGCCTTCCTTTTTGAAACAGCTTTGTCAAGGTAAAAAAAAAAAATTCTATAATGCCTGATATTTAGGTTATATGTTGTGTTTCTTAGTCACTTAAGACATGATACTCAAATATGGCAAATAATTTCACAACATTAACTGCTTTACTCATTCATTCATTCATTTTAGGTGGAGCAGTTAGTCAGGCAAATAAGAGAGGAGAGATCATTCCAAGAGGAAAAACATGACAAGGTTTAGAGAAAGGATCATTCACAGTAAGTTTTAAACAAGGTCCAAAGACCACATTGCCATGATCTTGGTGTCACTCTAAAAATCAAATTACTTTTTCTCCCCATCCTCTCTTTTTCTCTTATTTGATTAGAAGGGAGAAAGTTTTTCACAAATTCTCAAGATGATTCTCCAGATATATATGTATTCCAACTCCCGACACACAGAAAAAGTCTTCAGAATCACAAATACTTTGTGGTAGGCGAGGCTGTCATGGTAGCAGTTTGGTGGTTAGAGCTCTGTCCTGTTCCCTGAAAGTGCTATTATACAATATATCAGTAAAAAGATATCTAGGTATCCATCTATCTACACATATTATATGTATATATATATGTGTGTGTGTATATATATATATATGTGTATATATATATATGAATTAGTGTATATACATCTATATTTCCTATTGTATAGACTGCTTTGTGGTCTTAAATAAGCCTCCTGCTGTGGCTAGGTTTTAGTTTCCAAGGTTTTCAAAATGCATCTTATAACATGTACTGGTATGGGAGTATAACTTTGGGGCTGTATGTCATGAACCCATGGCATTTAAAGGAATACTTGTTTCCTTATTCTGGAGAAGAAGCCAACCTAAAAAACAACCTTTTTTTTTTTTTTTTCCTAACGTTCTTCACTGCCATGATGTCTTCCTTTCCTCTTCTCTTCCAGAACATGCTTCCAATCTTGTATAGTTCTTCTCCCTGAGGACTGCTCTCAGAACAAGTAAATACATCTATAATTCAAAGAGACAGACTAGCTATCAGACTTTTGGGGAATTATGATAGAAAGGCACACTCAGGACAGGAAGCATTTGAAATTTAAAACCACCTCTTTCCCCCCTTCCTTCTGTGCTCTCCACTCTCTGGGCAAGGGCCACAAAGGGATTCAGCTCCAGACTTGAGTTTGTCTCTATCCTGACAACTTGACAGTTTAATAATTTAAACTGTTTTCATTCTCCCAAATCACATGAACCCATATTATTATGATTTTCCTTATTCCCTTTCCTCTTCCTTTAAACTGTTACCTACTATAAGTCCTTGACGTCATGTCAATGTCCAATGATAATGGGAGTCTTTTTTTCAATCCTTGGGCATTGTCACTCTTCAGAATAATAAGGAATGAACAGAGCCAGGTGCTTTTCTTATGTAATGTATCAATATTAACTACAGGGAATTCTAGTCACTTTCTTGGGAGGCAAGGTCGTATTCTAATACTTGGAGTCTGGGAACATCCTCTGAAACCTTGGAGAAATGACTAAACTTGTTCACACTTGCCTAGTCTCAAGTGATTAAAGACTGATAGTCTCAGGAAGTAGTCTATGAAAGCCCTCACAGAAGAGATTATCTCATATAATATACAGAAAACTAAAGAACAGGGGGAAATGCATTCTTAAGTGTGCTGCAAAGGCTTAAATCATGTGAGTAAAAATCTTATTTTACTCAAATTACTTAAGTAAAATTTAAGGGTCTACTTTTTTTAGGCTGATGGTCTACAAAGACATTTCTGGGATAATTGCCAACCTCTATTTCACTCTGACAGGTACAGACCCAACTCAATTGTCAGTGGATAACCTCCTTTGCTTGCATTTTTAAACAAGTAAAGGAAAGTGAGGCTTTAGGGTAACTCTCTGGGTTCAATGAGCTTGTGAATCAGGCCAAGCCGGGAATGTGGTCTGGAGCAGGGCTGGACTCGATTTATTCAGAAAAGTGAAAAGTGGTGACATATGTATCATCACGAGCTGAAACTAGCACGTAAGCATGAACAGCTTATGAGGCAGAATGGGTAGTAAAGGAAAGGATCTCTCCCTACACCACTGAATTCCTCCTGTTTATAAGTACTATCTTTCCCACTTTCCAAGTCAAAAAAATCCTGTTGACTTTCCCTCTCCCTCATTTGTTCTTATCCAATCAACCACTAAATTCCATTCAATCATCTTTAACCTGTATGCCCTATATCTCACCTCTCTTCCAGTCCCACTACCATATCTGCAATGAAGATCATTAACTCATGCCCCCCCTTTATTATTAAGAAAGTCTCCTTTTGGGGTTTTCCACTATCAGTTTCCTATAACCTTCACAGGAAAATTAGCATAGTAAAATTTATTTAAGAAATCAATGGGTACAGTATAAGATAAAGTTGCTTAAATGTTTCTTATGATCTCAGCTATTATCCGATGCAGATTTATATATCTTTCACTGAAGACTTCCTGATTGCATGCCTAAAGTAGCCAGTGATCTAGATGGTCCATAGCCTTTCCCCTGGGTACAGACCAGCAAGGGGGGATAAAGTAGTCCTTGCCTGGTTCTGGAAAGAGTTATGGATTTGTTCATGGCATATGCATTGACATTTCAGCTCTATCACAAGTTTAATTCCTTAGCATTTCACATATCCATGTATAAAGTGAGGATATTAATGCTTATGTTTCAAGATTACATGGGATAAGGACTTGGCACATTGTCCTGTATTGAATGTTCCATAAATATGGAGTGGGGGGAAGAATATATGGTGTACAAATCTGATTGAAAACTCATGAGAGGAAAGCAGAAAGACACCTATTCTGCTGATGCCTTTTGTTTAGACTTCTAGCCATACTGCATCAATGTGTAAATGTGTAAATCAACCTTAATTCTTGTATAACTGCAAACTCCATCCATCCTCCTAGTTAGCCTTCTGATTCCCTCATTTCACTTCCTTCTCCTCTTATTACTGGGAAATATACTGATGTTTCCTTCTTCATTACTTCTTCCAATTTCCCTCTAGCCAATTACAGTCATAGCTCCCAAACCCTCCCATCATTTTCTCAATGATCTTTGTAAAATCATAGATCTGGGACAGGGCTTCAGACATATTTTTTTTATTGACTCCATTTTACAGTTGCCGAAACTGAAACCTGAAAAGACAAAGTAGTTTTCCCAAAAATACGTTGCTATTTAGAAGCAGGAGTAGACCTAAAACTTAGGTGTCCTCAATGCACTCAGCAAATGTTCTTTTCTTTACATGAGGCTGCCTCTGAGTACTTTGGATTATTCGTTACATTATTGTTCCATCTTTTATCTATTCTTAATCCCTCTGTAAATTCCATTTGCTTTTGTTCACTCGCAATATATAATATATATTAATCTTTTCGTACCTTGGACCTCATATGGTTATGACCTACCTTTGCTATAGGACCACAAGAGTCCTTAAAAATATAGACTGATGTCTGAAGTTACTGGGCTTGTTATTACAGTGTACTCTGTCAAAGATATTAGTCTGATACTGACATAAATACAAAAAAAAAAAGAAATTGGTGTATCTTTTCTCAACTTCAAAAATAACTTCAGGGCTTCCCTGATGGCGCAGTGGTTGAGAGTCTGCCTGCCAATGCAGGGAACACGGGTTCGTGCCCCAGTCTGGGAAGATCCCACATGCCGCGGAGCAGCTAGGCCCGTGAGCCATGGCCACTGAGCCTGCGCGTCTGGAGCCTGTGCTCCGCAACGGGAGAGGCCACAACAGTGAGAGGCCTGTGTACCGCAAAAAAAAAAAAAAACAACTTCAGTGCAACCTGTGTTACTGGGACACTCCCTGCAGATTTGGAGACCACAAGATTGATGACATGAAATAAAGAAGAGGGTCTCTTTGGACCCTTCGATTTCTCAGTTGCTAGCATTATTTGGACAAACATTTTGTCATTATTGCTTAACAGAGGAATTGGAGCTTGTTTTTTTATATCAAAATTATTACCTTCCCTGAATAATAAAAATCAATAAAGTCTCTTCTTGTGTGAAGCCTCCAGACAACCTTCTCCCAACGAATAATTAAACATTTGAATCAATTCCAGTACTAGCCTATCATTCACAGCTGTATGAAACTTTGCCGCCTGACCATCTTTGCCTGGAATTCTGTTATTATTTAAAAGAGAAATAGCTTCTAATATGAGTTCTTGTGAAATTGAAACTATCAACTCTATTTCATCTAAAGAACAGATCGAGGCAAGACTAATATTGCCCAAGGAAAAGAAACTGGTTCAGGCAAATCAAGACCTGACTTGAACTAGTGCAGAAACCTCAAGCTGAACTAAGATTGAACTCATTTTTTTAAGCTCAAACACTAGGAGGCCTTTCTGGAAAACAATGACAGGGAAATCTGCTTAAACTGAGATTCTATAAAAGGAGGGAAAAAAAGTCATAAGATGAGTGCATATGTTGTGGCAATGCTAAAAAATACCAGTGTATACACAGACTTGGAATGGTATCTGGGGAAATTTTGAAGCAGATAAAATCAATGTTCAAAAACAGTTTCTCATTTTAGCCACTAACAACTCATCTTGTTTACAAGTCTTTCTATCTGAAAACCTAAATCACTTAAATATTCATGTACATAATTTAATTTGGAAGACCAACTCTTTCCCATCTCAAAACCTCCCCATTACTCTTAAAGAGTGAAAATCTAGACCGTGTTACATATGCAACCTTGTCTTCAATCTCTTCTGTTCTTTTCCAAAAAATTGGTAATTGGTTTTCATTTGAGCCAAGCTGTCACCTCCCCATCACTTACCCTCAGAATATTTGCATAGGTGTCCACCTCCACCTGGAAGAATTTCCCACTCCTAAAAACTTCCTATTTGGGAGGACTTTCAAGATGGCTGAGGAGTAAGACGTGGAGATCACCATCCTCCCCACAAATGCATCAAAAGTACATCTACATGTGGAACAACTCCTACAGAACACCTACTGAACACTGGCAGAGCACCTCAGACATCCCAAAAGGCAAGAAACTACCCACGTAACTGTGTAGGGCAAAAGAAAAAAGGAAAACTGGAGACAAAAGGATAGAGACAGGACCTGCACCAGTGGGAGGGAGCTATGAAGGAGGAAAAGTTTCCACACACTAGGAAGCCCCTTCGCGGGAGGAGATGGGGGATGGGCGGGGGGGGGGGAAGCTTCAGAGCCACGGAGGAGAGAACAGCAACAGGAGTGCAGAGGGCAAAGCGGAGAGATTCTCGCACAGAGGATCGGTGCCGACCAGCACTCACCAGCCCGAGAGGCTTGTCTGCTCACCCGCTGGGATGGGCGGGGACTGGGAGCTGAGGCTCGAGCTTTGGACGTCAGACCCCAGGGAGAGGATGGGGGTTGGCTGCGTGAACATAGCATGAAGGGGGCTAGTGCGCCACAGCTAGCCGGGAGGGAGTCCAGGAAAAAGTCTGGAACTGCCTAACAGTCAAGAGACCATTGTTTCTGGGTGCACGAGAAGAGCGGATTCCTAAATAACAAATAACACACAAGGGAATCCTCATGAGGTTAACAGGTGATCTTTCAGCAGAAAGTCTGCAAGCCAGAAGGGAGTGGCAGGACATATTTAAAGTGATGAAAGAGAAAAACTTACAACCAGTATTACTCTACCCAGCAAGGATCTCATTCAGATTCAACAGAGAAATTAAAACCTTTAAAACAAGCAAAAGCTAAGAGAATACAGTACCACCAAACCAGCTTTACAACAAATGCTAAAGGGACTTCTCTAGGAAGGAAACACAAGAGAAGGAAAAGACCTACAATAACAAACCCAAAACAATTAGGAAAATGGTAATAGGAACATACATATCAATAATTACATTAAATGAAAATGGATAAAATGCTCAAACCAAAAGACATAGACTGGCTAAATGGATACAAAAACAAGAGCTGTATATATGCTGTCTACAACAGATGCACTTCAGACCTAGGGACACATACACACTGAAAGTTAGGGGATCGAAAAAGATACTCCATGCAAAAGGAAATCAAAAGAAAGCTGGAGTAACAATTCTCATATCAGACGAAATAGACTTTAAAATAAAAAATATTACAAGGGACAAAGAAGGACACAACATAATGATCAAGGGATCAAGCCAAGAAGAACATACAATAATTGTAAATATTTACAACATAGGAGCACCTCAATACATAAGGCCAGTGATAACAGCCATAGAAGGGGAAATTGACAGTAACACAATCATACTAGGAGACTTTAACACCCCACTTTCACCAATCAACAGATCATCCAAAATGAAAATAAATAAGGAAAAACAAGCTTTAAATGACACATTAAACAAGATGGACTTAATTGGTATTTATAGGACATTCCATCCAAAAACAACAGAATACACTTTCTTCTCAAGTGCTCATGGAACTTGCTCCAGGATAGATCATATCTTGGGTCACAAATCTAGCCTTGGTAAATTTAAGAAAATTGAAATCATATCAAGTATCTTTTCTGACCACAATGCTATGAGACTACAAATCAATTACAGGAAAAAATCTGTAAAAAAATACAAACACATGGAGGCTACACAATACACTACTTAAAAACCAAGAGATCACTGAAGAAATCAAATAAGAAATCAAAAAATACCTAGAAACAAATAACAATGAAAACACGACAACCCAAAATCTATGGGATGCAGCAAAAGCAGTTCTTAGAGGGAAGTTTATAGCAATACAATCCCACTTCAAGAAACAAGAAACATCTCAAATAAACAACCTAATCTTACACCTAAAGCAATTAGAGAAAGAAGAACAAAAAAAACCCAAAGTTAGCAGAAGGAGAGAAATCATAAAGATCAGATCACAAATAAATGAATAAGAAATGAAAGAAACAATAGCAAAGATCAATAAAACTAAAAGCTGGTTTTTTGAGAAGATAAACAAAATTGATAAACCATTAGCCAGACTCATCAAGAAAAAAAGGGAGAAGACTCAAATCAACAAAATTAGAAATGAAAAAGTAGAAGTAACAACTGACACTGCAGAAATACAAAGGATCATGAGAGATTACTACAAGCAACTGTAAACCAATAAAATGGACATCTTGGAAGAAACAGACGAATCTTAGAAAAGCACAACCTTCCGAGACTGAACCAGGAAGAAATAGAAAATATAAATAGACCAATCACAAGCACTGAAATTGAACCTGATAAAAATTTTGAAACAAACAAAAGCCCTGGACCAGATGGCTTCACAGGCAAATTCTAAGAAACATTTCAAGAAGAACTAGCACCTATCCTTTTCAAACTCGTGCAAAATATAGCAGAGAGAGGAACACTCCCAAACTCATTCTACAGGGCCACCATCACCCTGATACCAAAACCAGACAAAGATGTCACAAAAAAGAGCTACAGGCCAATATCACTGATAAACATAGATGCAAAAATCTTCAACAAAATAGTAGCAAACAGAATCCAACAGCACATTAAAAGGATCATGCACCATGATCAAGTGGGGGTTTATCCCTGAAATGTAAGGATTCTTCAATACACGCAAATCAATCAATGTGTTAAACCATATTAACAAATTGAAGGAGAGAAACCATATGATCATATCAATAGATGCAGAAAAAGCTTTTGACAAAATTCAACACCCATTTATGATAAAAACCCTCCAGAAAGTAGGTGTAGAGAGAACTTACCTCAACATAATAAAGGCCATATGACAAACCCACAGCCAACATCGTTGTCAATGGTGAAAAACTGAAACCATTTCCACTAAGATCAGGAACAAGACAAGATTGCCCACTCTCACCGCTATTATTCAACATACTTTTGGAAGTTTTAGCCACAGCAATCAGAGAAGAAAAAGAAATGAAAGGAATTCAAATCAGAAAAGAAGTAAAACCGTCACTGTTTGCAGATGACTGATACTATACATAGAGAATCCTAAAGATTCTACCAGAAAACTACTAGAGCTAATCAATGAATTTGGTAAAGTAGCAGGATACAAAATTAATGCACAGAAATCTCTTGCATTCCTATACATGAATGATGAAAAATCTGAAAGAGAAATTAAGGAAACACTCCCATTTACCATTGCAACAAAAAGAATAAAATACCCAGGAATAAACCTACCTAAAGAGACCATAGAACTGTATGCAGAGAACTATAGGACACTGATGAAAGAAATTAAAGACAACACAAACAGATGGAGAGATTACCATGTTCTTGGATTAGAAGCATCAGCATTGTGAAAATGACTATACTACCCAAAGCAATCTACACATTCAATGCAATCCCTATCAAACTATCAATGACATTTTTCACAGAACTAGAACAAAAAATTTCACAATTTGTATGGAAACACAAAAGACTCCAAATAGCCAAAGCAATCTTGAGAAAGAAAAACAGAGCTAGAGGAATCAGGCTCCGTGACTTCAGATTATACTACAAAGTTACAGTAATCAAGACAGTATGGTACTGGCACAAAAGCGATATATAGATCAATGGAACAGGATAAAAAGCCCAGAGAAAAAAACACGCACGTATGGTCATGTTATCTTTGATAAATGAGGCAAGAATATACAATGGAGAAAAGACAGCCTCTTCAGTAAGTGGTGCTGGGAAAATTGGACAGATACAAGTAAAAGTATGAAATTAGAACACTCCTGAAAACCATACACAAAAATAAACTCAAAATGGAATAAAGACCTAAATATAACGCCAGACACTATAATACTCTTAGAGGAAAACATAGGCAGAACACTCTATGACATAAATCACAGCAAGATCCTTTTTGACCCACCTCCTAGAGAAATGGAAATAAAAACAAAAATAAACAAATGGGACCTAATGAAACTTAAAAGCTTTTACACAGCAAATGAAACCATAAACAAGATGAAAAGACGACCCTCTGAAAGGGAGAAAATATTTGCAAACAAAGCAAATGACAATGATCAATCTCCGAAATGTAGAAGCAGCTCATTCAGCTCAATATCAGAAAAACAAACAACCCAATCCAAAAATGGGCAGAAGTCCTAAACAGACATTTCTCCATAGAAGATATACAGATTGCCAACAAACACATGAAAGGATGCTCAGCATCACTAATCATTAGAGAAATGCAAATGAAAACTACAGTGAGGTATCACCTCACACTAATCAGAATGGCCATCATCAAAAAGTCTACAAATAGTAAATGCTGGAGAGGGTGTAGATAAAAAGGAACCCTCTTGCACTGTTGATGGCAATGTAAATTGATGCAGCCACCACAGGGAACAGTATGGAGGTTCCTTGAAAAAGTAAAAATAGAACTACCATACGACCCAGCAATCCCACTACTGGGCATATACCCTTAGAAATCCATAATTCAAAAAGAATCTTGTACCACAGTGTTCATTGCAGCAGTATTTACAATAGCCAGGGCATGGAAGCAACCTAAGTGTCCATCAACAAATGAATGGATAAAGAGGACATGGCACATATATACAATGGAAAATTACTCAGCCATAAAAAGAAATGAAATTGAGTTATTGTAGTGAGGTGGATGGACCTAGAGTCTGTCATACAGAGTGAAATAAGTCAGAATGAGAAAAATGAATACTGTATGCTAACACATATATATGGAATCTAACAAAAATAAGAAAAAGGTTCTGAAGAACCAAGGGGCAGGACAGTAATAAAGATGCATACATAGAGAATGGACTTGAGGACACAGGGAGGGGAATGGTAAGCTGGGACGAAGTGAGAGAGTGGCATGGACATATATACACTACCAAATGTAAAATAGGTAGCTAGTGGGAAGCAGCTGCATAGCACAGGGAGGTCAGCTCGGTGCTTTGTGACCATCTAGAGGGGTGGGATAGGGAGGGTGGGAGGGAGATGCAAGAGGGAGGTGATATGGGGATATATGTATATGTATAACTGATTCACTTTGTTATAAAGCAGAAACTTAGCACACCATTGCAAAGCAACTATATTCCAATAAAGATGTTAAGAAAAAAACCTTCCTAGTTAATGTTCTTTATCTTTCATGTCTTAGCTTCATTGTGGCTTTTTCATGACCCATTTCACTCCTAGAGTAGTTCTATATTCTCATAGCAACCTGTAATTTTCACTAAGTCACTTACCACAGTTTTAAATTAGTAATGTTTTGTGTAATTATTTTATTAATATCTGCCTTTCTCTGGGCTGTAAACTTCATGAAGACAATGCTGTGTCTGTTATGGTCAATGTTATCACACAAAGACCATTAGATATTTTAAAATGTGTTGAATGAAAGAGTGAATGAACTTCTTTTTCTTTGCATTAAAAAGAGAAGCTTAAGAAGAAGAGAATGTGATAATTTGTTAAAGATGGGATTTTAGGAATTAAAATAGTATATAAATATGAGCTAACTAAAATCACCTCAAATTCTCCCAAATCATGCCACCCATGGCCAATAATCTGGTCCAGGTACCTAGGAATGCATAATTTTCGTACTTTATTTAGAAGGTATTTATTCTACAGTCCAAAGAGAGATATTTTTATATTCCTTTTCAGGAGAGGAGGTGGAAGTTGTGCACAACTATTGGAAAGGGAGTAAGGAGAAGTATGGGGGAGAGAAGAAAGTATGATTATATAATAACTAGCAAGTTATTTAGAATGCCCATCCAATAGAAATTTATAGTTGAAATAAACTTTGGAAGTAATCTATTGCACCCAACTACTTCCCATAGATCCACCTAATTACAAGTTAAGGCTGTTAGTATGGTGTAGTGAAAGAACCCTGGACCCATTCATTCAAAAGAGACTCACTGAGCACTTGCTTCAAGCCAAGCAGTGTACCTGACTCTGTAGTCACGGCAAGAAAAATGATAATCTGAACTATATACTAGGAGAACTATTTCCTATTTCAGATGAGTCGGTTTATTTCTCAAAGATTCAGATTCTTCATCTGTAAAAAAATGTAAGTAAATTACCTTAGATAATTCCTAAGATTACTTCTGCCTCTAGCACACTCTGTAACTTTAGGATCTATTATTCATTCATTCATTCAACAAACATTTATTGAGCTCCCACTATGGATGTTACAATAACAGTTTTAAGCACAGGGTATACAGTACAAAAAGCAAATTCTTTGTTCTCATAGAATTTGCATTTTATTGGGAGGCCCATAATAAAAAGAATAGACTAAAGTATATAATGTATTAGAAGGTAAAAAATACCATAGAAAAAAATAAAGTAGAGAATAAAAATGGAGAGTTCAGGGAGTAATGAATACAACTTAAAATATGGTGGCCAAGGTAGGCACCAAAGAGGAGGTGAGATTTAAGCAAATATATCAAGGTAGTATGTGTGACATATCCAGAAGAATATTCCAGGCAAAGGGAACAAGTTCAGTGTATCAGGATATACATGTTCCTTGATGTTTAATGAACATCAAGGAGGTCATTGTGGCTGGTAAGGAAAATGAGTTGAGATCAGAGAGGTTTGAATCTCAGGTCACCTGGAGTCTTGTAGGCCATTACACTCTTAATGACATGAAGACTCAATTGTTGGAAGGATTTGAGCAAAGGGATGACATTATCTGAATTACATTTGAATAAAACTAATCTGGATTCCGTGTTTAGCATTGAGGGGAGAAGGGTGGTAAGGGTAGAAAGAGAAAAAGTAGTTACGAGGCTATTGTAATAGTCCAGGTGAGAGATAAGAGTGGCTTGAATCATAAGAGTAGCAGTAGAGGTAGTGAGGAGTGATTAAATTCTGGATATAACCTCAAATGTAAGACCAACAGAATTAGCTACCAAATTGGAAATGAGGTTTGAAAGGAAGAGAAGACTCAAAATGACTCCAGGATTTCTGGTCTGAGAAGGTAGGGATAGAGTTACCATTAACTGAGACAAGAAAGCCTCTAAATGGAATAGTTTTGGAGGTAGAAAAGCAGTAGATCAAGAGTTCAGTTTTGGATTTTCATGTTTGTGATGACTGTTATCAAGTTAAGGAAACGTTCAGTAGACATTATTAGACATAAATCTAATTTTCAGAATTAAATGGATGACTTTGAGAGTTATGAAGTATACATGGTATTCAAAGTCATGTGGAAGTGAATAGATACAAAGAAGATATTTAATACTAAGCCTGGAAATACACTGAACGTAAGTAGTCAGTGCGATGAAGCGGAGCTAGCCAAGGAGACTAAGAAGGACTAAGGAGTCCGTGAGCATGGAAGAAACCAGAAGAGTATGATGTTCGGGAAGAGAAGTGAAGAGCATGTATCAAAAAGGGAGGAGCGATCCCCTGTGTCAAATTATGCTGATAGGTCAAACAGTTTTGCTCCAGTCTCATTCATTAGATTTCCCAAAGTGGAGGTCATGGTGACACTGAAGGACCAATATAAGAGGAGTGGTATGGATGAAAGCTGTATTATTCTTGAAGGACTTGTGTCCTGAGAATGGATTCTCAAAGACTTCAGACTTGCATTCAGGCATTGTTCAATGTTGATCAAATACTTGAAGTATGTTAATGAATAATATTCAGTGGATCAAAGATTATAGTCTCAGCTCAGTGATGAAAAATTCACATTAGGAACCATAACTGACTAGTTCTTCCAGGAGTGAAAGGCCAACCTCCGTATTATGACGACATCCAATCTTTCTATAATGTCCCAGGCATTATCCACAAGGCACATTGAGAAATAGTTTGTAAAATGACATGTCTATCTTTATTGATGTATATTTCAAAAGGTCATTCTCCAAAATAGACATGATTTCTCTCTCTTTGTTTTTTTAGGGACACAATTTTTAATTCCAAGTCAAAAATATGTAGAAATTCTGATAACACATTTATACACATCTTTACACTTATTTTATTAATTACTTATTTTATCAATATATTGAATATTACCACATGCCAGGCCTCATGAGGCTCAACAAAAATATGAGTTGCATTTCCCTCTGGGAGGCTCAACTGGATGTGAGGGACTGACACTAAAAAGGAATATTACAAAAATTAACTACAGGATACACACCATAATAAAGATCACTTGTTTTCTCTTTCCCTCTCATCTCTATGTCTTTCTGCACCCGCTCTCTCTCCCTCATTCAATATTTCCAGTTATTTTAGGGGATATCATGGGAATATCATTGTACAGGAAAAATACCTTGGAGTCCAACAGACCTGGACTGGCTCTCACCATTGATTAGTATTAATTTCTTAACTCTGAGTGAATTATTTTGTTTCTTAGTTCAGCTTCCACATCTGCCATGGGACTGTTGTGAGGATTAAGTGAGATCATTTGGGTAAAGTACCCATGACCTCAGCTGACTCCATGAATACCTTGCCTATTATGTTCCAGAGACATGGTTTCACTTAATAACCTATGTTTTCACCCCTCCCACCCCAGCATTTATTGAGGCAATTTATATTTTCAACCCACACCATGTCTTGGATTGCTACCATAGCATTGATCTAGAAGTTAGTTTCAAATAGTTTGAATAAAGCTCTGGGAACAATAGAGCCTTTTGTAAATTAGTGAAAATTGGACTTTTTGTTTGTTCGGTTTTATCATCTTCACCGAAGTTTCGTTTATCCTTAAAATTGTCCCCTGTTCTTGGAGTATCCTCTTGCCATCTTATGAAGATGACTATTGATCCTTTATTGTTTTTCTTCAGTGACATTTACCCTCTCCCATATCTTATCGTGTGTGCCAGATATGATTCGTCCTCTTTACTATCAGTGCACGTTTCTCTGACCTCTGTGATCCCTCTGCCTTCACTCCTACTTCAACTGAATTTTTGTCTTCTTCATTAGACTGTAGGCTTTATGAAAATGAAGGCAAATACTGACTCCTTTTCATATGTCTAGCACTCAGTACCATACCAGTTGTGTATTGGTTTTATTTTGGAGATTGATGCCTTCATGGTATGATAGTGTCCTCAATCACATATACAAAATTCATCTCCTCATCATAGGCTTCTGGGTCAAAATCTTTAGCCATTCTCCTTTCTTGTATCCTGTCATTAATTAATAATTATTATTTTATATTCTACCATTCCTCCAGCATCATTCCTCTACCATCCCATAGGTATGAAATTGAAAAGTCTTATACTATTTCTTTTTTATTTTTCGTTGACCACACCATTCAGATTGCATTTGAAAGTAACCTGTTTTCATCAAAACGGGAATGCTTTAATTTGCAATCCTGAGGTTAACTACTTCCACAATGCTGTAGAACAATTGTTTGTGTCCCCCCAAAATTCTTATGTTGAAACTAAATCCCCAATGTGATGGTATTTTGAAGGTAAGGCCTTTGGGAAGTGATTTAGGTCATAAGGGCAGAGCCTGAAAGAGCTTAGTACCCTTATAAAAGAGACTCCAAGGAGATCCTTTCTCCCATGTGCCATGTAAGGTTACAGGGAAAAGACAGTCATCTGTGAACCAGGAAGCTGGTCCTCACAAAACACCACATCTGCCAGCACCTTCCTCTTGGACTTCTCAACCACATATATTTTGCCTGTTTATTTTTTATTTCAAAGACTTGTTGAAGTGACTTGTATAGCACCTGCATCTGCTACCTGATCTTATCATGGGAGAATTTTTCAAATAATTTAATTGCTGAAAAACTTGAATAGAAGGTATAAATTGCCTGATTTGAATACGTAACTGTATTTTGAAAATGGATCACAGATAATATAAACATTATATTTATCGATTCTGTTTTCTTAAAATCTTGGTATATGTTTTATGAGACAACCAGTTTCTATATTCTCAGACAATGGCATATGGTTTGTGTGGTACCATCAGATTGGAAGGTTTTAAGGTTGGAAATTTAGACATCGTCAGTGGAGTCAGCAGACACAGACTCATTCCACTGAAGGGAAGTGGAAGGCAAATATCAGTGAGTATGGAGAATAAATAACCCATTTCCAGAGGATCTGTGGCCCTGTGGTACAGGAGGTCTAGGTGGAGGTGGTAGACAGGTGTACCAAAGAACAGGTGGAGTATGATGAGGAGGAAAAAGAGGGAAAAAAGATAAACAAATATCCAATTTCAAAGACCTAAAATAGTACAGAAATGGGTAATTAGCATCTTTAAATATATAGAGAGAACAACAGTGCATTATATGAAACATCTATCTTTAACTTCTCTAAGGTAGAAATAATCAGCCCTGTTGTTCAAAAAAGAAAACTTGAGTCTAGGTTAGGTTGTGTAACTTGCCCAAGGTCACAAAGCTAGCAAATATTAGTATAAGATTCAAATCCAAGTGTCTAATTCCAATGGCAGAACCACACCACTACCTGGCATGTTATACAAGCTGGGACTCAGGCACATAAGAGCAAAAATGTAATTGAATTATTCAAATTTAAATATAAGATGGACATCCAATCAGAAAAATAAAGCAGAAGCCCAATTACTAAAAGCAAGACATATTAGAGCTAGATCCCAGTAAAACCAACTTTCTGTTTAGTCTTACAAATGACTGAAATAACATTCATGAGCCCTTCTACAATGAGGCTAGATGGTCCCAATACTTTTTATGTGGTCAAGCGTGTATTTTTGAGAGCCAAATCATGCAACAGAGTAAAGAAAAGTTGAAGGTAGCAGGATCCAGGCAAAGCATCACATGAAGTAATTGAGCATGTACAGACTAATTTCTTTGTTATCTTAATCTTATATCTCAAAACGTCTTCTGCTAAACAGCCAAATTCTGCAAAATAACTATACTTTGGCTGCAAATGAAACATCTAATTGCCTTTTACTGGCTTATCTTGAAGCATATTTATTTAAAGATTTATGATCAAAACTCACAACAAAATTAAGAAGCCAGGATATTGAAATGTTTATATATAGGGGTGGGCTGATTGGGAGAAGAGGGTGGTCTGGGTAGTGAGTTCAGCCACATTCTAGTACTTTTCACTTGCTCATCTCTGAATCCATCCAATAAAACGTCACTGGTGATTGATAATTGCTACCAACTTCTCTCAGAGAAATTAAAAATGTTTTAATGAATAGAGTAGCTGAAGACATTGTAGTCTGGAAGAGCATCATACTGGGTTCATTCTCCAGGCATCCTTCACTTCATAGAATAGCTGTGCCCCAGCCAAGTGAATTAACTGTGATTTTTTTCCATTGGCTCCTTTTTAAAAATCCAATCTCAACATGCCAATCCTGAGGGCTTAATGGGTTAGGGGTTCAGGTGGCAGCCAGCTTCATAGATTAACTGATAATACATCAACAATGGCAGCCCTTGGGGATCAGCAGGCTGTGAAAGAACAGTACTAAACTGGGGATTCAGAGAATTGGGTACCAGTTTGTCACCCCCTAGCTATGCAACCTAGGATATTTTCATTCTCTGAGTCTCAGTTCTCCTCACTTGTGAAATGGGACCACGTAGAACCACTGATCATTATGGCCCATCTATGTTTAAGGTTTCTATGCCTCCTACCGCTTGGCTCTAAAATCCCACATGTCCTGTGAAATCCCATACAGCTCCATCATTTGTTCTCATGTTAATAAAGGGCTGTGGGTAAAAGAAGTTTTATAAAGGCTGAGTTAAACAATGCTGAACAGATTTCTGTGTAGATGCTTTGATGTCTTTAATACACAAATAGGTATAATGACGCACCAAAAACTCAGAGCAAACAGTTTTTTTTCAGAGATCTGACTCATTCCCAAGAACTTTTCCCTATGCCCTCCACTTTTTAATGGAGTTTTTTAAATGATGCAAGTTGCCTTCTTCTTGCTGGGAAGATCATATTCTCTGTCCTGAAGGTAGGAAATTGGGACACCATCAAACTGGGACTCTTTTGTGAATGGTGCTTATAAACATTAGGGAACTATGGCCATCTCCAAGACAGAGCAGTAGAGTTCAGTCCACTTGCATCTGGAGGTAGAGAGGGTTGGTGTGTTTAAAGAAAAGCAGACACAGTGAAAAACTGTGCCCACCCAGAGTAAAACCTGCTCTGTCTGGAGGTCCTCTTAGTGTCTGGTTCTGGACCATTGAGAGACCTAGCAGCCCTTGTTGAGCTTCAGTTCCCTGCCCAACTCTCTATCATACTTACAATCCCCTTGGCCAAGGCTAGTCAGAATGTTTTTCTGTTTCTTGAAACCATTACTCAGATTTAGTTAAAGATGATATCATCAATGAGCCTCTTCATGAACTACCAACAGGATTAAGGTTCTACAGAATATCATATACATAGGCACAAGGCAAAAGATTATCTTTGTCTGAAATAACTAATGATGACATTATTTTACTAAAAATAATCATAATATAAGCTAACATATATGCCTAGAACTCATTGTGGTAAGGAAATGGACCTTCTCCACTTTTTGCCTAGATACTTATGTTACTAATTTTTTTAAAGTAACTATGCGTGAATGCTAACAATACAGTAGGCTTGGTACTAGACCGTTCATGAACATTATTTAATTTAAATAATAAAATGACTCAGTGAGATAGATATTCCTATCCCCATTTCAAAAAAAAGAGTAACAAATATTCAGAGAATTTATGTATTTGTTTAAGGTCTACAATTACTAAATAGCAGAGGTTGATTCCTAACCCAGGTTCGTGTGACCCCCCCAGGGTCTCTGCAGTTTTATTAAGCAGTGTCTTATTAATTTGCAGTGATACACACTCATGCCTTCCTCTCTCTCCTCTCTACCTTATGTTCTTTCTGAATTCTCTCCTCTCTATCCCTCTTCCTCCTTTTGTCTTTCTTCCTTCTTTCTCCTTCCCTTGATTCCTCCTTCTTATCTAACTCCTGCCCCCTTGTTTTGCTAGAATTGAGTATTTTACAGGCTGTCTGTCCCAGATATCCTTAAATGTGATCTCCTCTGCTTTTGCAAAGTGTGTCTTTTCCGGTCTCCCTCCTCCTCTCACCCTGTCCCTCTTCTGACTTTGTATTTTTTGCCACCTTTGCCCAGCTTCTGAGAGTGCCTCTAAAAACCTGCATTTGTCCCAACACATTCCTGTGAAACGTACATCTCCCATAAGGTCCCCATTTAATTTTTATCACCAGCACCACTAAAATAACTGCTCTCAATACATTCATCCAAGACTTTTCACAGCCAGCAACCCCCTTCCTTTGCTTCCTTTGCTTTTTTAAACCTGTCAGGGAAAGGTGTTCAGAAATATTTCATTTTGTTTCTACTCAGAGCAGTGATTTTCCATCCTCACCATTTTAGGGACTGTGAGTCAGTGCTGAGAACTGACTTGTGATTTCTTCAGTTTTGTTCAGACTAGAAAATGCACAGAGCTTTGTGCATGCCTCGCTTCTCCAATAAAACATTCCTAGTGTTTGATGCGGCTACCAAGACTGTGCCTCACCTGCATACCTAATCCTTCAGCTCTGTTGTTTTTAACATTCTCTGGAATCTTCCAACCACTGGAAAAAGGTACGCTATCAAAGCTTATATTAGACTCTCAAGAACATGACAAATGATTCAGAGTAGGGCTGTCACAAGACCAAACCTCTGAACCACTGAGGTGTCTTCTGTCTAGACATATGGAATCTCAGTTTGAAGATACCTCCTGGAGAGGTCTCTGCCTACAGACAGTATCTAAAGTACTCAGAAGAGGTATCATTTTGGGTCTATGATTCTTAGTTTATATTTGTATAGTGATTATTTTGGAGGGATGTTAATTCCTCTTATGTAAAAAGGAAAGGAGAAGAAGGAGAAGGCGAAGGCAGGAGGGAGAAAAGAAAGAGGAGGAAGAAGAGAAGGAGGTATCTGTAGTCCAGTGAACTTGGAAAACCTTTCATTCAACAAAAAAAATTTTTTTTGGCCATGCAGCATGCGGAATCAGGGATCAAACCCGTGCCCCTGCATTGGAAGCATGAAGTCTTAACCACTGGGCCAGCAGGGAAGTCCCAACAAAAAAATGTTTTTAATGTCTCTGCTTTGTGACTTCTTGGATTCGATTGGAGAATATTCTGGAGGAGATTCTTCAAATTTTACAATCTTGTTGGACTCAAGAGCTTTTAGTTTGCCATAGATTATCTCATTAAACTAGAATTTTATAAAACATACTACAGGAAATAATGCACATCCACTCTCCTGCCCTTTAAAGGACTATAGAACCACCAACACTATTGATTTTAATTCATTCATCCATGCATGTTTTTACATAGTCATTCAAAATTTTAAATAGCATTCACTGTGTTCTAGGCACCAGAGATATAAAGATGAATAAGACCCAGTCCCTAAGGAGTTTATGTTCTTATTTAGAAGATGGACGTTTTGGGAGTTCGCTGGTGGTCTGGTGGTTAGCATTCTGGGCTTTCAGTGCCGTGGCCCAGGTTCAATCCCTGGTCAAGGAACTGAGATCCCTCAAGCCACGTGGCATGGCCAATAAATAAATAAATAACACTAAACTTGCTTGCAAACTTTGTTTTAAAAAAAAAGAAGATGGACATTTGGATGGATAGAACATAAAACAATGTAGTAACAATAATATGGGAAAAATACAGTGGAAGCACACACAGGGAGAATAAATTTTCCCCTTTCATTCAAAAATTCATGAGTGAGTCCCTCAAGCATAAAATGGGAATGATAATACCTACTCCAAAGGATTGTTGGAACATACAGTCAACTATGGGTACTGGAAAGTGGCATGAGTCACATAATCAAATGACTTGAGTTTTGTAGATTTGGGGGCAAGAAGACCATTAAAAGAACCAGTGAAATATTTCAGGAGAGAAGCACCGAAGGTATGAAAAAAGGAATTAACTGTAGGATCAGTGGGGGGTTACCAAAGAGGGGGACATAATGTCAAATCTATGTGAGAAATGTCCTGGCTAAATGTTTGGGACCAGGCGAAGAGCTGGGCAAGTGTTTATGATGAGTTAATTGCATTGTTTAGGTCACAGCTAGATCTGAAGAGCTGATGGATTCTGGCCTATCCATGTAGAACAACAGCAGAACCCTCAGCAGAGATGGGTCAGTTCACTGTGTTACTCTTAGGATATTTGTCATTTCTCATCTCCACAGCTTTTTCCTCTTGTCTTTGTCTGATTTCATCTCAAAACTCCACTTTGCACCACTGCTGTGAATTGACTTCCCACTTTTGGGTCCTCTCTGTAGTCTGAACCCTAGCAAGACATGCCATTGCCACCTTGTAAGATAGTCAGCTGATCAGAGCTCAACATGACCAACCAATGGAGTCACAAAGCCTCTTGGCTCTGACTGCACTTCCCACAAGGCAAGGATCTAACATGTTGCTTTGTGATGCTCTTTTAGAAACCCAGAGGATAGGGACTTACCTGGTGGTCCAGGGGTAAAGAATTCCCCTTCCAATGCAGGGGACGCAGGTTCAATCCCTAGTCAGGGATCTAAGATCCCACAGGCCACAGGGCAACTAAGCCCCTGCGCCACAACTACTGAGCTCACAGGACTCAACTAGAGAGCCCACGTGCTGCAAACTACAGAGCCCACCAGCTCTGGAGCCCACGCACCACAACTAGAGAGAGAAAACCCACACGCCACAACTAGAGAGTAGCCCGAGTGGCAAAACGAAGAGCCTGCATGCCACAAGGAAAAGCTCCTGCATGCCTCAACGAAGATCCCATGTGCCTGCAACTAAGACCTGACACAACCAAAAGAAATAAAAATAAATAACTAAATAAATGTTTAGAAACCCAAAGGATGAAGTATACTATACAAAATCAAGTTCTCTTCTCTTGTAAACTGCATTTTAAAAACCTTAACGTCTCAGAGGTTGGATTTGAATCAAGCCCCAAAATAGCTCTGGCAACATTCATGAAAAAGGCAATACACATTTAATATATTTTAACATAATCTGCGTACATTTACTGCTTGCTCAGATGGCTTTTTTGTTTGTGTTGTTTTTTTTCCCTTAGGATTATTTTAATATGATCTGCCAGTAGAATGAACAAAGGGGGAGGGGTTGGAGAAGAGAACTTGGGCTTCAGCAGTATCCATATTTTTCAGGTGTTTGTTCTGAATTTTATTATCTGAGCATCACTCCATAGCAGGTAGCTAACCAGGAGTGCAGGAAACTAGTAGGCTTGTCCTTGAAGTCTGCAGATTGGTGAGGGGTACAGTCGGAGAACAGTAAAAGCTCAAGAGCTACTCCAGAGATCACAATTAAATGGGTAGCACGGCCTCCATTATTTTCTTGTTGGTAAAATGCTTTTCACATATCTCGGTGACGCAAATTTTATATATGAGGAAAATGAGGTCTGAAATTATAAATATCTTCACCAAGGTTATGCATATGATAATTTTGTAAAGTAGGGTGAGCAATTCATGTATTTTAATTTATTTAATTATTGAGCTCTTTCCACCCTACCACATGACTTCTAGACTCCTCATTCATTCATTTGTTTTTTCATCCATTCCTTTAAGAGTTATAGTGTTTCTATTATGTGCTAGGTATTAGAAGTGTGGTTTCAAAAAATGTAGATATACTTCTGATGATATTGGAGCTTCAAGTCTGGTTCTACAGATGAGGGAATCTAATGCTTAGAATAACTGAGTTGTTTTCTTTCACAAAGCTAATTTGTGGTAGTTCTGGGACTAGACCTCAGGCCTTTGTATAATAAAAAAGAAAATTAAAAAGTTGCCTATAAATCAGAATTGCATAAATGGAATCCTGTTTCCCACCAACTTCCATTATAATGGTACAAATGCTTTATATTTCACTTCTGATTGATTTCCAATGGGTAGTGGCCCTGAACACTTTTAAATGTTGCTTGTTCTTAAACACACCCTCCTCCCAGCCAGATTCCTCTCCCTAGTAGATGATTTTTAAACAAACATATTTGTTAAAAGGAAATCAATATTAGGGAAAAAACACAAAATTGAATGAACATTTTTCTGATATATGTCACATCCTACTTTATGTTTTTTATCAATTTGCCTGTGTAGATGGCAGAAGTGTAGGGTGCTTTCTTGTATTCGGACTAATCTGTAGTGTAGTTTGCCTGCACTTTAAAAAATATTTTTGTGGCAATTCATGTTTATAAACATAAAGGAAATAGCAGTACATATTTCTATTTACAAGTAGATTCTCTGTCTTAGCAAAATTGCAGAAGAAACAATAGAAACATAGAATAAGTAAACTGGGAGAGATTTTAATCATTATGTGTAGTGATTCTTAATTGTGGAGATCAAAGCCTGTTTTAAGAATTGGATTCATTATATTTCAATAAAAAGTGTTTTTGTTTTTTGCTTTAGTTTTTTACAAAAAATATGCTAATGAAAACAGCACATGCTCTCTCTAAGAAAATCCAACATACATACAGTTTTACAAAATATTATATATAATATCAAAGTGTCCAGTGGCTCTCTGAAAAAATATGTAACTCTCTAGGGTTCCATGGCCCTCCTAAGTAAGAACACATCCTAGCCTGTGGGCCCTGTTAGGGCAGAGACTCTGCCTGTTGGATTCAATATTGTGTTTGAAGCACCCAAAATTGTGCCTGGCTCATCAGGGGTTCCATAAGCTTTTATTAAGTGACGCAATGGTCATTACATTAGAAGAGACTGTAGGTGTTACTTAATCCAGCACCTTCTCATTCATATTTTACCCATAAAACCCCTTTTTTCCTGATGAAACCTTACATAGATAATAAATATATAGACTGATAAAAGTAGAACTGTTCTGGATGAAATCAGAGTGGCACAAAGCCCAGACTCTTGTTCATGTCCACTTGCCCCAGACTTGTAAACCCTGTGTTCAGGGAATTCTTCATTTTACAGATGAAAAAAGTAGAGGCACTAGTATACTACTATTTAAGGTCAGACAGCAAATAAATTGCAGAGCTGAGATTCTGTTTGAGGCAGCCTTAATCCCAAATGGTGATTCTTATTCCAGGCATTTCTAAGTGCTATAAATATAGTGATTAATATTTTTTAAGGGATTTGTGATCTAGAAAAGAAAACAAGGAAAATTGTTGCAATGGATCATGATACGTTATAAAATGATGCATCTCTTTATCTCACATCCCTACTCATTGGCTGATCCTGTTGGTTATACCCTCAAAATCTGATAATTTCTCCCTACCTCCACTGCTGCCACCCTGGTGCAAGTTATCATTACCACTCACCTGGATAATAGCAGTAGCCCATTAACTGGTCTTTTTGCTTTCATCCTTACCTACAGACTGTATTATACACCATACTCAGAAGAATTCTTTTAAAATGTAAGAGAGATCATGTTCCTTCTCTGCTCAAAATCTTATAATACCTTCTGACTTCAGTCAGAGTAAAAAGAGCTCACAATCACAATAATACCTTTTAGAATCTGTCCCCTGACTATATCCCCTATTTCAACACTTATACTCCCTCATTCCAACCCAGCTACAGTGAACTCTTGACTCTGGTCGCTCAGATAGACAGACCAATACATCCCATCCCTGGAAATTGTCCTTTCTCTGTCCTCTGCCTGATATGTACTTTCCCAGATTTTTATGGAGCTCACTCCCTTGCTTCAATCATGTCTCTGCTCAGATATTCCTTTCCTAATATGACCTTCACAGACCTCCAGATGTAAACTTTCCAATCACAATCCCCATCCTCATTCTCTCTGTGTGTGTGTGTGTGTGTGTGTGTGTGTGTGTGTGTGTAAGAATATTTTTTAGAGCAGTTTTAGGTTCTCAGCAAAATTAAGAGGAAGGTACAGATTTTCCACATGACTCCCTGCCCCCATACAGGCATAGCCTCAGCCATTATTAACATCCCCCACCAGAGTGGTACATTTGTTACAACTGATGAACCTACATTGACATGTCATAATTACCCAAAGTCCATAGTTGACATTACAGTCGATTCTCAGTGTTGTAGTTTCTCTGGGTTTATACAAATGTATAACATGTATCCATCATTATAGTATCACACTTCCCTACAAATCTGTGCTTTGCCTATTCATTCCTCCTTCTCTGCACCCACCCAGCCCCTGGCAACCACTGATCTTTTTGCTGCCTCCATAATTTTGCCATTTCTAGAATGTCTTTTTGTTTGTTTGTTTGTTTGTTTGTTTTTGCTGTACGCGGGCCTCTCACTGTTGTGGCCTCTCCCGTTGCGAAGCACAGGCTCCGGACACGCAGGCTCAGCAGCCATGGCTCACGGGCCCAGCCGCTCCGCGGCATGTGGGATCTTCCCGGACCGGGGCACGAACCTGTGTCCCCTGCATCGGCAGGCGGACTCTCAACCACTGCGCCACCAGGGAAGCCCTCTAGAATGTTTTATAATTGAAGTTATACACCGTGAAGCCATTTCAGATTGACTTCTTTCACTTAGTAATACTCATTTAAGTTTCCACCATGTCTTTTCATGGCTTGATAACTCATTGCTTTTTAGCACCTAGTAACATTTCATTGGATGTGCCACAGTTTATTTATCCATTCACCTACTGAGGGGTTTCTTGGTTGCTTCCAATTTGGGGCAATTATGAAAAAAGCTGCTGTAAACACCTATGTGCAACTGTTTATATGAACATAAATTTTCAACTCCTTTGAGTAAATTCCAAGGAGCATGATTGCTATATTGTACGCTAAGTGTATGTTTAGTTTTGTAAGAAATCGCCAAACTGTCTCGAAAAGCAATTGTCCCACTTTGCATCCCCACCAGCCATGAATGAGAGTTCCCATTGCTCCACGTCCTTGCCAGCATTTGGTGTTGTCAGTGTTCCAGATTTTGGCCATTCTGATATGTGTGTAATGGTATCTCACTATCATTTCCTTGATGATATGTGATGTGGAACATCTATCCATATGCTTATTTGCCATCTGTATATCTTCTTTGGTGAGGTGCCTATTAAGGTCTGTGGCTCCTTTGTTAATCAGATTGTTTTCTTGTTGAGTTTTAAGACTTCTTTTTGTTTTTTGGGTAATAGCTCTTTATCAGATGCATCTTTTGCAAATATTTTCTCCCAGTCTGCAGCTTATCATCTCAATCTCCTCAATCTGTTTTCTCTTTCTTAATTGCACCTATTGCTACTGGTCATTTCCTTAAGTTTCTCCATTATCTTTTTCCCCAAACTAAAGTATAAGCTCTCTGAGGGACTTTGATTTGTCCACAGCTGCTGTATTCTCAGTGCAATGTCTAATGCAAATATATATATGTATTTATATTTAATAAACAAGTGAATTATGAATAAACGGTAAATCAAAGTAGATGTAAAATTATATGAGAGCTTGCAATTTCACAATCCAAGAGTGTATGAGCCAACACACATTCCTCACAGTAGTTATTGTCTTGGGTCAGGTGTGTATTCTCTTGGGCAAGTCATACACTGATCCACCCCAGCTCTTCTCTGACAAAAAATGTAGTGACACTATGTTCAAATTGCCCAATGCAAGACTTGTTCATATCTATCCATTCATGAAGATGATATATGATTTGAAGTTTTAAAAACTGGAATGACTCCTGGCTTTTTACCTTAACACCTGCAAGATCTGTAAACCTTCTCTGAAACTGAGCATCCCTGATGGGGAGGAATTCCTCCATAAAATCACATTTTTCTGCTTCTAGACCCAAAAGTATTAGGATGTTGTTATTCTGTGTCAGAACTGATTGTCAATGGCTTGGGCAACTGGATTTCTGCTTGTCTTCTGGGAAGCTCCTTCAAAGTCTAATTGACCTCATTTTCAGCACATGTTTCCTAATATTTGGGCAACATTTTCATTTCTGTGTTCCATCCTCTGATTTCTATTTATACCTCCATGGGGCAACATTAACAATCTTTCTCCTTCTGTGTGTATGCCCTTCAAATATTTATGTTGCTAGTATGTCCCTCCTTAGTTATGCTCCATCTATGCAGGCAGTATTTAGTTCTTTTAATCTTTTCTCATAAATCAATCCCTCCCGTCCTTTAATCATGCTCCCTGATGCTCTTTGAATCTCTTCCAATTTCTTGACAGCTCTCTCGTGTTGAGATGCCCAGAACTGTTTACTGTATTCTAGGTGCTGTCTGATCAGCCTCACACAGAGCAGCTTTCTCCCCTTGATGGTTCTTGACAGCCAGCCTCCCAGCCTGCAGTTCAAGGATGCTATTTGGAGCCTCCTGTCACCATTTAAACTTGCAATATCTTTCCCCACCATTCATTTCAGACATCTTTTAATGTTTGTTACCATTCCAAGAAAACATTATATGATGGCAGCTTTTCAGAAATGACAGGTAATGACCGTGAGTGTCAATATTTAAGGCTGTAGACTTCGGGGAGAGCTTGATTACAACATAGACATTAAGAGTCTTTGCTCTGGTTTCAGACTGCCTGGAACTGACTCTCAGCTGTACCATGTCTTTGCTGTCTGACCTTGACTAATTTTCTAGTGCTTCAGCTTCTTCTGTAAAATGACAAAGAATACCTTTAAGATTCCTCTGAGAGACAAGAGGCATGATTTATATAAGTGCTTAGAATAATGAAAGACACATTGGAAGCACTCAATAAACAAAAGTTAACTGAGGTAAATTTAGATAGAATGCACATATTTTGAGTATACAATTTGATGAGGTTTTGGAAATGTATACTCCTGTGTAACCCCAGTACTCAAATCAAGATATTTTCATATCCTCAGAAAGTTATCTCATGCTCCTTTTTAGTAGATCTACCCCTCTCCCCAGAGAACCGCTTATTTGACTTCCTTTACCATAGCTTAGTTTCGCCAGTTCTACAAATTCATTTGAATGGAATCATAAGCTATGCATTTTTGTGAATCTGTCTTCTTTTACTCAACATAATGTTTTTGAGATTCATCCATATCTTTGCCTGCATCAAAAGTTTATTTCTGAATGATATCCCATTGCATGAATAGTACAAAATTGCTTTATCCAATCACCCATTGAAAATTTTATACGTTTCAGTTTTCCGCTATTATAAGCAATGCTACAGTGGACATTTGAAAACAATTTTACTGAATTATAATTAATATATATTATATTAGTTGCAAGTGTACAACATAATGATTCGATATTTTTAGACATTATGAAATGATCACTGCATTAAGACCAGATAGCATCCATCACAATGGATGTCTTACATCCATTTACATCCCCATTGCATCCCCATGACATTTATTTTATAGCTGGAAGTTTGTACTTCTTAATCCCCTTTACCTATTTCGTCTGTCCCCCCACTTTCCCTCCCCTCTGGCAATCACCAGTATGTTCTCTGTATCTGTGAGTCTGTTTCTGTTTTGTTTTGTTTGTTTGTTTTATTTTTTAGATTCTACATTTAAGTAAAATCATACGGTACTTGTTTTTCTCTGACTTATTTCACTTAGGATAATTCCCTCCAAGTCCATCCGTGTTGCCACACGTAGTAAGATTCCATTCCTTTTTATGGCTGAGTAATATTCCAGTGTGTGTGGGGGTGTGTGTGTGTGTGTGCATGTGTGTGTGTGAGATATCTTCTTTCTCCATTCATCTATTAATGGCTACTTAGGTTGCTTCCATATCTTGGCTATTATAAACAGTGCTGCAGTGAACATAGGGATACATATGTCTGTTCAAATCAGTATGTTTGTTTTCTTTGGGTAAAGACCCAGAAATGGGATTGCTGGATCATACAGTAGTTCTATTTTTAGTATTTTGAGGAACCTCCATACTGTTATCCACAATACCTGCACCAGTTTACATTCTCACCAACAGTGCATAAGTGTTCCCTTTTCTCTACATCCTCAGCAATACTTGTTGTTTCTTGTCTTTTTGATAATAGCCATTCTGACAGGTGTGAAGTGGTATCTCATTGTGGTTTTGATTTGCATTTCTCTGATGATTAGTGGTGTTGAGCACCTCTTCATGTGCCTGTTGGCCATCTATTTGTCTTCCTTGGAAAAATGTCGATTCAGATCCTCTCCCCGTTTTCTAATTAGGTTGTTTGGTGTTTTTTTTTTAATTCAGTTGTATGAATTCTTTATATATTTTGCATATCGACACCTTATCAGATATATTATTTGCAAGTATCTTTTCCCATTCAGTAGACTGGTTTTTTGTTTGTTTGTTTTGCTGGTGGTTTCCTTCACTGTGCAAAAGCTTTTTAGATATAGTACAAGACTTTATAGATATGTGTTTTTATTTCATTACTGCAGGGTGGGTCTGCATACCAAATGGAGCAATTATGAGGTAGACTTGAGCCAGGATTCTATTTATTACCTATCCGTCATATGCCCTGATTTTAAAAGTGGGCATCTTAGATCCCTTGGTATCAATGTCAACTCATAACCTGTAACCAACATCTCTAGAAAAATCTGGATAGTCTTTATTCCCAAAGACTATCCCCAAATAGTACAGTTACTCTAGTATATTGTCATAGGCAGTGGTAGCCTGTTAAATGTTTAATATTCTGATTTTTAAGAGAAAAAACAAAAATTAAAAAAAAATAAAACCTTGATTAGAGCATTTGCCAATTTCCATGGTGTAAAAGCCCACTCGTGGCTAATCAAAGTAATCGTCATCATGTCACTGAACACAGAATTAGGAGGAGATATGAATAATTTGCTCTTGATGGTTAGTGCAAGCCAGCTCCAGCACAGTGCTGGTTATAAGTCCCTTTGAAGGAAAAATGGGGAACTGTTTATTGCATCTATTTGCAGAGTGTTACAGGTTTCCTTATCAAGATGATTCTATCTTCTCTTCTCTTTTTAGCCTTAGACCAGAAACTGAATAAGTGATCATGACTTCCCATTGCAGCACCTGATGGAGCTTTCCAATGACTTAAAAGGTTTTGGTTATATAATCAAGAAATATGTTTGTGAGTTTTCCATTTATATCAGTCCTAGAGACATCATGATTTACTAGCCATTTCCACAAATCCAAGGTGGTTAAAATCCTCTGAATGTCAATTTGGCCTCCCTTCTAATTATGGTAAGACTGCTTTGTGTCTGGTGGTGCTGAAACTTCGTGTCTTCTGCATTAAACTTCTGTCGATTATTGAGACCATGGATCCTAGTTCCATGATAGTATCCCAGTCAACACTGACCAGCAGAGTACAGCCAACCATAAATAAATTAATAAGTAAGTAAATAGAGCACATCAATGATGCTAACACACCATTCCCCTTAGCACATTTCTCATTTTTTTCTTACAGGGAGTATTCCCTGGGCTCTCCTTGGTAACATTTGGTAGTTTATTTGGCAGGTTTTCTGTTCTCACCTTACTGTATCCTTGCTAATATGTTCACTTACATGGACTTTCTAACTTTTTTCTCAGTATTTTGCTAAGGCAGCTCTGGCATATCCACCTTATTTACCATAACCTATGATTGTATCTAAGCTTCAATGATCCATCCTTATAGTGTGATAAGACTGGCTCTAAGTGTCTTTTCTATGATGTTAAATCCCAAATCCTGGGAAAGTGCCCATAAAAGCAAACACCAACGTTCCCTGACCCAGGCTTATACACCACGTTCAAGATTCACGCCCAAGTTTTCCCTCTACATTCTCTGAGTACGCATCAGCCAGGTTCTACTATTCTTTTGGGTCTTTAAAAGGCTATCTACTCCCATATGCCACGTAGGCTATGCTAAATATGACTCCAGCCACTCTTGAAAAGACAATGAGAGGACACAGGAAAAAAAATTTTGAGGAAGATCATTATTCTTAGAGGTAATTATTTTAGGTGATATCTTTGAATGATCTCTAGGCAGTGAGAGTCTACTTTTCTTTTGCAAGGACAATAAAGCTATTTTTTCCAATCTGGAGAGTGCATGGGAATCTAGAGACTTCGCTTACTCAGGAGCATTTGCCCAGATATCCCATTTCCGAGTCTTTGAATTCCTCTCTTTATCAAAGCATTTAATTAATATACAAGACCTAATGGGACTAAATATTCCGTCTCCTTTGTAGTTCCTTAGAGTAGCTATATATGTAATATTGTGCCTGATTTTCATGATGGCCTCTGCCCTCTGGCTGCTGGAGATGCGCAAGTCACATTAGCTTCCTTCCTTATTACTCTTTTTTTTAAAGAGAGTTTTGATTTTTGAGAAAATCACCAGCACAAGTTCTGTGTTGATAATGAATCAGCCTCTTCTAGATTAGAAATACTGCCATGGTGATTTTCTGGCTTCCACAGGAGACCCTGAGCTGATAGTGATTAAACTAAACCTACATTTTTTTTATTCCTCAAGACCTCTAGGTCATTTACCAAAATATATCCAGTTCCGTCATCCCTATGATTACCATTGTCCTCATATCTTTTAAGTGTTAGAACTTGCATACCAGTCTTCTATCTGTATCTCATTTCAGTTCACCACAGGTGAGTCTTGGTAATTGTGGTGCTACACCAGGGCATCGGTTTTCACTACCCTAAAAAGCAGCAATCAGCCTCTTGTTTTTATCTGACCAGTGATGGTTCCAATTCCGAAATACCATCCTGAGGGGTATTTTCTAGAACCACTTCTATCCCTCAACACAGATACTGAAAGAGTGGCTTGGGAGAAGATCATTCATTTGGGAAGCAATACTGGAAGAACTGGCAGGAGGATTGGGGAAGTGAGATAGGGAGGAGAGAAACAAGATTTTCATAAATGATTAAGTTACCATGTGGACTACTGGAACCTCTTGAGTAACTTTGTAGAATGTGCCTGAGTTGTCCTATGAGGGGGTGGAGAAGCTGGGCTATTCATCTACTGACCCTCAACACTCATTGCTTAAGGGTTGCCCCTGGGTGCATTAACTCCCCTGGTTTCCTGGATGCTCTAGCTGCTGCCTGTGAAAAGTCCTGCCTTTAGATAAAGGCAGGCGAAAAGCATAGAGATGCAGGCACTTGAGGGAGGATGCTCTAAGCATCATCAAAATTATCCACGTCAATTGCAGATGAACTTAGATGGGGCAAAGAAATATCAGGTGGACATCAACAACTGTCTGCAGTAAAGATTAAATGAGATAACGCATGTTAAATCTCATAAGAGTGTCTGACACATAATAAACAGTATTATCACCATCATCAACATGAGTTTTACTATTATTTATATATGTAAATATATATATATATTTTATTATTATTAATTTTTTTTGCGGTACACGGGCCTCTCGCTGTTGTGGCCTCTCCCGTTGCGGAGCACAGGCTCCGGACGCGCAGGCTCAGCGGCCATGGCTCACGGGCCCAGCCGCTCCGCGGCATGTGAGATCGTCCCAGACCGGGGCACGAACCCGTGTCCCCTGCATCGGCAGGTGGACTCTCAACCACTGCGCCACCAGGGAAGCCCTATTATCTATATTTTTATACTGTATCTCCTTTACTTAGGCTACACAGGCTCTAGAAGAGAAATCACATTTGCTTCTTCTCAGTGTCCATGAAAATGCTCAGCCCAACTTTTGGTACAGAGCAACTGCTTAGTAAGCATCATTTGAAGGAGTGTCTTGAAGGAGATGGAAGGAGGCAAGGGCAACCAGTTTCTAGGACAATGATAATTAATGCTGTAATTGACAAGTGTGTCAAATACAGTTGAGCACAGAAAGCTATGGTGGTGGAGCTGAACTCCAATCTTTCTTCAGGTCCTGACCATAACACCTCCTAGCTAGTTTCTGCTCAGTTTGATTCTGTTTTGTGGGAATACTTCTGTTAGTCCTTAGAATGGCACTTGGCAAGAGCAACTTTGAGATTCCTCATGGCTGTCAACAGGTAAAGATTGAGAGATTGGAAAAAAGGAGAGAGAACAATTAAAAGTATATAAATGAAGGAAAATCAGGAACCTTTGTGTACAGAACAGTTAAGTGAGTAGAATACATTTATATCTGAGTTATTATCTGTGTCTCAGGCTGCATCCAGTAAGGATTTAATGTTGCTTACAATAAAAGGTCCGTCTGGAATGAAATTGTTAAAATAGAAACAGGAAAAAGTGAGTGAAAAATAATTGAGTACATAACTATACCAAGAGCCCTAGACTAATATAATTAATATAATAGGCTTTTTGCATTGAATATTAAGTGACCAAGGAAACTAGAAATTGGCTAGAAAGAATAGCAAGCTATTATCCAAAGAACCCCAGAAATCAGAGGATCTTGGTTTGAGACCTAGCTTTCCACTGGTGAGCAGTGAGTTCTTGGGCAAGTTACTGTGTGCCACCCAGGCTTGGTTTTCCATATGGGATGAGGCTGCTGGAGCTAGCCTTTTTTCAAGATTTTCTTTGTAACCTATTACTTTTATTTCTTCAACAACATATTACCAAGACCCCAGTTTCTCTGTAGATAAAAATGAAGCTGACAGTTTGAAGAGGACATAAGGTTCTTATCTCTTTTTTGCAAATGGTGGTAACCTCAAAGTCATATTCAGAGCCCCTCAGTTAGAAAAGCGTTGGTCAGTACCATAAATCATTCCTTCACTGTTTGTGATAAGCAATATATATTTACATTACCTATAGTGAGTCTACCATTGAGAAGTAGACTCACTATAGGTAATATATTCATTCATTTGATCAGGAACTCAATAGAACAGACTCATAGAGCCCAAAACAAACATCTTAGTCTCCTGTCAAGTGGTAAGGGGAGAGTCCTGAAAGAAACAGACATGTTCCCCCATGTTCCTGTAGCTCACAGTAAAGATAAAACATTGGCCAGGTAATTTAAAAGGTGGTAAGAGCTATAAGAAAAGATCATGGATGTTGTGTGCCAGGTCCCATACTATAGTGAATAAGGGCTACCAAAGAAGGAAGTTATGTGTACTTTTAACCAGAAGAATTTTAAATTCAATGCTAGACTTTTTCTCAATGAGATAAAGCATAGCACTTTGTCACTAAGAAACACTTGACCAGCACTATTCCTGGAAGTACTCAGGATGAACATCAGTCCAGGGTAATGCCTGCCCTCATAAGTCAAGGTGTTCGCCCCCCAGAGACAGTGGACAAGTATGAAGACAAATGGCTGCCACAATAGTCTTTGATCTCTCCAAACCCGAGCAGCCCTGTCTTCACCGGTTTAGCTATAATAAACAGCACCAGGCCTGGTACATGGTACTTAGTAGGTTGCTTCTGTTTGTTTGTTTCTATTTTTGTTTTTCTCTAAATGAATAAAAGAAGTTATTTTCAGAATTTGCAACTTGTGAAAAGCAGCATTGATACAATCAAAAATATGTGAGACTAGAAAAAGATAAGCGTGTTTACACAAATGAGCATGAAAAGAGCTCCAAATCCTCTGTATAAGAAAGGTAAGGAGTTAGTAATGTGTGGAGACGTGATTTTGAGTAACCAGAAATGGAGGTATATACAGGAACACAAGGCTGGCTACACACAGTATGACATGCACACCTAAAACTATTTTTCAATGTAGTACAGACACAAAATAATTTAGAAAGAAGGGAAACAAAGATGTACACTCATATTTAGCTAGATATCCAATGCACACAGCAATGCTAGGTGTGTGTACATTCATGATGGGAACCCGTAAGAGGTCTGACCTCACTAATTTGCTAATTATTCCACAAACATTCATTTAGCACCAACTCTGTGTCACACACTGGAGAGCAGTGGGGGGAAAGTAGCAAGCGGCACCATCACCCCATCCTTGCCTCTGCTGCTCTGCTGCTGGACGGAACCTTCATCAAGCGTCAGCAAGGGAGCCTGGCATTCACCAGGGTGGGTACTGCGCTTGCTCTGCTAACAGGGTAGATTCAATACATGTCATTCCCACTGTGCTAAGATGTTTTAATGGCTTGCTCTTTCTTCTCTCTCACCCAGGCGACTTTGTCTCCCATCCCCCGAGGTTCTCCTTTCACATTTTGACTTCTCATTTGCACTCAGCTGCCTAGATGTGTGACTTTGAAGAAGTTACTGACTCAGTTTTCTGCACACCCATCCATAAAACGTCAGAATCGACTAGATTATCCCTGAAGTCTTACCCAACTCTTTTGTGCTAAAATTGTGAAATTCTTGCTACTGCCCTTGGTCTGATGTAACTTGCATTCCCCCCAAAAAGCAGAGCCTGAGACAAAGGGCTTTTGTGGAGGTAGTTTACTTTGGATTATTTGATACTATGGTATATGAGTGCAGGGTCTAGAAAAATTAAACAGGGGAAAGTCGAGGTGGGGGGACAATAGGACTGGAGAGTTAGGGAACTGAGAAACAGAGAAGGAGGGAAAGTAGCCAATACAAAGCTGGCTTGGATTGATTTTTATTGAGCTGGTTACTATTAGGGGAAACTGGAGCTCAAACCTGCTGGTAATGTTCTGAGGAACTGTATGGAATGTGCCTCTGAAATATCTGAGACTTGAAAGGGGGACTATGTACCCACGAGCTCCTGCCCCGTTGGTCCAGGGTTACCGCAGGAAGTGTTAACCCTGCCGCTTTGTGCAGGCGTCAGAATGGCTGATCAGGCTTCTCCATGGGATTCATGTAACTGAGGCAGAAAAGCCTTGGGAGAAAAAATAAGAGCTACACAGTACAGCTGAGATCAAGTACTGTTAGCCTACGCTTGAGTACAGCTGGTTGCTATAGCAAAGACTAGAGAAAAATGATGGAGTAAGAGCATATGAGAAGGAGAAATGCATATATGTCTGATACACAAGCCACTGTGTTCCTTAATATTGTCGAAGTATCAATATCAAGACATTTTAATTTGTCGAGCCAGCTTTACCAACTAAGTCACAACATTTGGATATCCACCGTTTTCACAAATGCACAGGCATATTATTGAAGAGGGTTCCATTGACCATTCCCTGCCCAATTCTCACTTAAATTGATGGTTATTATCAAAGATCAAAGAACATCTACAATGTGCCGGGCAGGGTGTTACGTGCTTTACATTTAATATCTCTTCTAATCCTCAGATCAATCTGGTCCTGTCAGGTTAAAACAGATATCCCCCTTTTACAAATAAGAAAACTGAAGCTCAGGAAAGGGAAATAACTTGCCTCAATTCGTAGAACTGATAAGGCAGTGGTCCTCAACCTTTTTAGTACCAGGGACCCGTTTCATAGAAAACAGTTTTTCCAGGGACCAGGGGAGTGGGAGGGGTGGGTCAGGCGGTAATGCAAGCGATGGGTGAGATGCTTCAGGTGGTAATGGGAGCGATGGGGAGCGACGGGCAGCGGCAGATGAAGCATCGCTCGCTCGCCCACCACTCACCTCCTGCTGTGCGGCCCAGTTCCTAACAGGCCATGGACCGGTAGCGGTCCGCAGCCTGGGGGTTGGGGACCCCTGTGATAAGGGATTAAACTGGGATTTTATTTCAGATATACCTCTGAAGCACATCTCCATATCTCTGTATTTCTAAAACTACTGGGCTGCCCCCAGGAGTTGGAACTATCTCTGTGGTCACTCAGATTTAGGATTGGCTGTATGTCTCAGTTTTAGGTTTACATCACTGCTTTGTCTTGAATTTCAGTTTGCCTGCCACACAGATCCAGTTCTCCACCCAGGTATGGCGAGCCCTTCCTCCATGGATTCGTTGAGCCCTGGCACCCTGCTTAGTTACTTACTAGAGAATCCAGCTGCTTGACCTCATCCACTAGTTAAGATAGATTTGATGGCTCTACCGGCTTGGCTCAGTACCTGAAGCCTCCCAATTTTTGATTTTTACTTTGGTTCATTGGATGGTAGCCAACAATGGAATCAGAACCCCAGACTAACCCTTCCATATTCCCTGGTCTTTCTGTTGCCATTTTTTTTCCTGTCATTTCATTTTCCTCTTTACACTTTCTCTTTCCATCATCTATAATTCATTGGCAGAATAAGATAAGGCACCCCGGAGAATAACGAGAATCGTTAAACTGAGCGGTATCGTCAACATGATTTAGAATTAATCAGAAAATCAGCAGATCTAATATTTGGAGGGAAAATAGAAGTCTCATGGCCTTTCTCTATATCCGTTCCCTCTCTCAGATTGTCTGTCCCTTCTAATCCTCTTGACAACGGATCTTTCAGTGCCCTGGAAAATTATAATTTACCTGCCCCAGTCACCACCTGAGAGGGTAACTTGTACAATGCAATTCTCTCCTCCCTGCACCAAGAGTCCAAGCCTGATCCTAGCTGGGCCTTCCTTGAGAAAGAAACAATGGAGAGAAAGGGAAATAAGGTCGGGGTGGGGAAATACCTTTTTGCATGTAGCAGATATAAGAACATAGGTAGAAGGAGCAAGCATCTTCTACTCACTTTGTAGCATGAGAAACAAAAAATGCTGATCTGATGAGAGTGAAGAAGGAAACACTTTAATTAGAAAAAATAGTGATAGTTGGAGAAAAGAGTTCAATCAGCCCCCATATCCTATTCCCAATTATATCCCTGCACTCTTGACTGCCTATATCTCTGTCCTGTTACTTATTAAAGTTGCTCCAGTCATTTTCTGTATCCATTCCCCTCTTGATTGTGTTTTTTCAACTGGACTTATCCTAACAGATATATCTGAGCTATGTTTTTGATGACGTGAAATTCTCTGCCTCCTGAAATTCTTTCATTTCCCTGTGGATCCAAATGTTATAAAGTGTTTCCTTATGTTGAGCTGAAAGCAGTTTCCCCAAAACTTCCACTCATTAGTTCTATTTTTATCCTTTGGGACCAAATGAAACCAGTATAATATCTTTTTTAAAATGCTTTTCATTCAGTAGGGAAGGACATCATCCCTACTCTTCTCTCTACTCCATGCAGTTTTGTTTCCTAAGCTAAATGTCCCCAGTTCCACTTACTATTCGTATGCCATAGTTTGGAATCCCAGCGCTGTGCTGGTCACTTCCTGCTGATTACACCACAAATTGTTCATCTCTCATCTCCAGATTCATGTGGCTCAATATACAATGATGTGGATATGTTATCTCCTAGGGTCTATTTCCTTTATTAAAGTTTCCATGAACCCAAATGCGTGTGTGTGTGTGTGCACATAATTGTGTGTGTGTAGATGTGTGTGCTTCAAAATGACAGAAAATAAGGGCCCTTGAAATTTGGACAGAGGATGTAAATGAGAGAATCACTTCCATGTGATTCCAAAGTCAAACAAGTACAATACTGCATGGTGCTATTATGTTTGACATCAGACATGGCCCAACAGGGGAGAGAAATATGCTTCAACAGTTAGATGATTATGTTAATGCAAACTGGGATTTATTATTATGTTTGTCTTATTCGGGGACTGAATTTGATGTGATTGCTGCTGGTGCTGCAGTGTTAGGTAATGGAGGCTGAAATGAATTCCCTCCAAGATCCTCTGGGAACAGGCGCCTGGGATTGACAGAGAGAGTCACTGGGTGTCACTGTTGAGTCATATGAATGCAGCTATCTCCCTGCATATAGAAGTCTGATTCCTCAAAGATGCTGGGAGCTGGAGGTTTGGGGTAGCTGCCTGTCCCCTTCTTGTCGGCATGTCTTCATTAGGGTCAAGATAGATCATCTCTCTCCCTGCTTCCCCCTAAGAAGTATCAGGTCAGATGTGCCCATGTCACCATGGGCCTTAGCTGCCTCAGCTACTGCTTAATGAGCTGCTCTGTCCTTGATCTGCCTGGTGGTGCTATGATAGGGGTCTGCTTTTATGCATCAGTGCAGCCCGTGATCACCCTCACCGGCAGCCAGCGGAGGTCTCCCCCTCACATTCAGAACTTGCAGAGTCTTACATCTCTTTTCACAGCAGACAAACCCTTCCATTCCACAGTTAGAGTTTGTTCCAGATTCAGAGACAGTGATTTCCATCTCAGTAAAGAGTCAGTGGCACATTACAGTTTTTTATGGGGATGCTGATTCTAATAGAAATAAAGACTGGTGGAGTTGTAGGCACTGTAGGTTGAAGGTTGAGGAGAGAAACTGACCAAAAGAGAGAAATGCCCTAAATGAGGAGGCTGGGAGACCAAGTAGCCTTCTGTCCAAGAACTGACCCTGTTACTGCCCTGGCCTGATCCACACACAGGTCATGAATTGTTGTTGCCTCAATGACTGAATATCCTTAGTAAGATAGTTACTCAAGTCCTTTGGCAGGTTTCCTCAGTCTTTTAGGAGAACTTAATAAAAGTGCAAATGCCAAAGTCCCATATCCCCAAAATTCTTTCTGGATGTCTGAGGACAGCCCTAGGCATCAGTATATTAATAATTTCTACACGTTATTAAAGCATATCCAGAGAACACTCTTCTAGGACTAATCTATACATTATACACATTCTTAAGATTTGCATCACTTTTTTCTAAAATTTTTGCTTCTCCTGGAATGAAATTCTGAGCTGTGTTTGAAGAGACCCTGTTCATTCTGCTCTCCCCTCTTAAGTTCCCCAGTGTCCAGTCACCATGTATAAGTCAGGTCTCATTGTCCTGTTATTTAGGTCCATCCTCACTGGCCCCTGCTTTTTCCAGATCAGTACATTTTCCATCCACACACTAATAAGGCTGCCATACTTTATGCCAATGGTTCCCTACCTGGCTGCACAATGAAATCACCTGGGGAGTTTAGAAAAACTGATGCCCACATCCTACCCCCAGGAATTTTATTTTAATAGGTGTGGGAAGGAGCCCAGGCACTGGTGGCTTTCAAAGCTCCCCAGGTGATCCTAAAGGGACACAAAATTTGAGAATCACTGTTTCGTGATATTCACCTTCCTAGAACACACACCTTTTCTTAGCCTCCTTTGACCTCCTCATAGCTGTTAATCCTTCTTGACTCAAACTATTCATCATCCCCGTGATGAAATCATCTCTGAACATACTCCCCACCCAAATTGGAGATTTTCCTCTGAGATTCCATAGCATCTTGTGCATACTATAGTATACTGCATTGGAAAGATCTATATGGTTTTTGGTCTGGTTGTTTGTTTGTCTCTAATCTATCAGCTTATCTGGGGAAGCAAATGAAACATGTTTATCGTTGTGTGTCCAGCACACAGCACAGAGCCTATCACCTCGTGGGTGTTCAGGAGGTATTTGTAGGACAGAATTATTGATGATGGAGAGTGTAAATAAGCTCATGAATGAATAATCAATGATAAAGATAATGTCTAACATTGATCAAGAATTTACCGTGAATATGGCTGTATACAAAGTGTTTGTATGGGTATTACGTCATTTTACACTCACAACTGCCCCACTGGCAAGAGTGATCTACATTTTACAGATGAGGGCATTCAGGTGTAGAGCTGTTAAGTAGATGCCACAGCCAGGATGTGAAGCCTGGTCTGCCTGGCTGCACTTTTAGTTACTCTCCTGATTGCTTCCAAAATTAGAAATGGGAAGCCGTTTAACCAGATTTTCTCATGGTAGATTTTATTGGACTCTTTTTTGCCAGGCACTATGTTAGTTCTTTAAATACTTCATCCTATTTAACCTACCCAACAATTCTATAAGTAAGTATTATTAATCCCATTTTATTGATAAGAAAATCAAGTCTCAGAAAGAGGTGCAGTTCAAGCAAAGCCTTATGGAAGTACGGCAAGTGCTGGGTGAAATCCTGTGTCTTCAGCACCCAAAATTATTGTTCACTATGTTACAATAGCCTCATAATCAATGAGGAAGGAAGAGAGGGAGGAGGGGAGAGAGAAAGAGAGAGAGAGAGAAGATACATGAATGAATTTTTGGACTTAACTTTGATGAGGACAAAATACCTCAAACACAGCTTTCTTTGTCTCTGTTCCCCAAACCCTGGCGTTTTTCCTCAAAGGGCATTGGGACAAAAACATAAAATGACTTTTCTTTTGAGGAGAATGATCATTTATTCTGAGCCTACCAAGGATATCTGAAGTATAACCAAAGTTTTATACTGATGCCCTTTATAATCCCTTTCTCTAGAAAATTAACCCAAATGTAAAAGCCCAGGGACTTCGGTCCATCATTTTTTTTTTCTTTTTTAAAAGAGGGGCACCAGCGATCAGTAGAGAAGTGCTTGGCGAAGGTGACATTGCATAGTTGTGGCCAGAACCCAAGTCTCCTTACCTCCAGTCTGGTGTTCTTACCCACAGGCAGACCCAGTGATGAAAGGAGGCATTGTTAAGCTTGATGAATATTTTAACAACTACTTGGAGTTTTTTAGTTGTAACTACTCTAAGTGCCACACACAAGGTACTTGTATTGCCTATTGCTACCACATAACAAGGCCATTTGCTCTGTGGGATCTTGGTAATAGGGAAAAGTAGGAGCAAACAGAGGTAGGTACAGATTCCTTTCCCTCTCTAATGTGAACAGATGCTTTAAAATGGGAAGTGGATACTGGCTGCAAAGAAATGTGAGCTGCTGTCTCCCTCCTGAGGGAAGACAATATCCTTGGAGAAAGAGTTGAGGAGACATCTGGAAATTCAGTAGGTGAGCCCTGAATGAGGACAGGTCAGGCTTTTGAGGACCTAAGCACAGTTGCGGGAAGAACGTTAGATTGAAAATTGAATTACTTCTCGTGTTTCCAGGGGCAACACCTTTAGGAAAGCTGATCAAACCCTTCTGTGCCTATGTTGTCCCACGTATGAAATGGGAGCTATATTTGCTAATCTGCAAACATATTAGCTACTTGCATACATTTGCTGAATTGCAGTTCTTTCAGTCTGTTCTCTTTCTTCTTTCTTTCACCACCAACATTTTTCTTATCCTTGAGCCAGAAAGTGTTGTTCCTTTATAAATCTTTCACCGGTCTCCCAAGAGGAGGTCATTTTTCTTCCTCTCTTCATTGCAGTGCTTTCTATATGCATTTGCTATTGCTCTTATTTGAGTATCTCTTTACTTGTGATTAGCTGGCAGTACATCTACCTCCTCCACTAGATTGTCAAGTCCTCTGGGGCAATATCGAGGTTTTGACCATCCCTTTTTTTTTTTTTTTTTCCAGCAGAATCTCATAATTCATTCTACATAGAGAAAGTTACTATTCAACATTGGTTAAGTTAATTGTGAGTGTAGACGTGGAGATCATGGTCCACCTGTGTTCTCCCAGATGTCAAGTCTGAAAAATGTGGGCATCTGTATGTGAATTATTTGGGGAAATGGCTGGAGAATTGTTTGGAAATGTACCATACTATTACAAAGGACATGGAACCAGAAGTCCTCGATATAAGACTCAGCATAGGGATATATGACATTAGGCAATCAATTCACTTTTCTGAGCCTCAACTTTCTCATCTGTAAACTGGGGATCATAATACCTCTCCCGCCTATTTTATAACATTACTGTGAAGACTGAATGAGAATTCATTTAAAAGCATTTTATAGGGACTTTCCTAGTGGCACAGTGGTTAAGAATCCGTCTGCCAATGCAGGGGACACGAGTTCAAGCCCTGGTCCGGGAAGATCCCACATGCCGTGAAGCAACTAAGCCTGTGCGCCACAACTACTGAGCCCGCGTGTCACAACTATTGAAGCCCACGTGCCTAGAGCCTGTGCTCCGCAACAAGGGAAGCCACTGCAATGAGAAGTCCGTGCACCGCAATGAAGACCCAATGCAGCCAAAAAATTAATTAATTTTTGAAAATAAATAAAAAATAAAAGCATTTTATGAACAGTATAGTACTATAGACAGGTCAAGGTTGAGTATTATTTTTATTAATATTATAATTATTAGTAGTACATCAAAACTATCTAAATTCTCCTGTGCTCTAAAAAACTATAATTCTGAACACCATGGATTTTTTAGTAACAATGGTAAATGAGAGATACTTGCATTAAAAGAAAATGATCATTATCACTTATATGTGGAATCTAAAAAATACAACAAACTAGCAAATATAACAAAGAAGAAACAGACTCACAGATGTAGAGAACAGACTAGTGCTTATCAGTGAGGAGAAAAGGGGTGAGGGGCAATACAGGGGTAGGGAATTAACAGGTATAAACTACTATGCATAAAATAAGCTACAAGGATATATTGTACAACACAGGGAATATAGCCAATATTTCATAATAACTATAAATGGAGTATAACCTTTAAAAATTGTGAATCACTATATTTTATACCTGTAATTTATATTGTATTGTACATCAACTATACTTCAACTAACAAAGAAAAAAAGGAGAGAGAAACAAACAAAGAAGAAATGATCATGGTCTCCTGGTCTCCCTGGAAAGTCCCAGTGGAACTAAATCTCAAGTCTGAAATCCCTAGGATGTTACCAGAGACAGAAACAACGTGCACTGCAAATTTCAGGTGACTGTTGGCTGCTGAGGAGTAATGGCAGAGATAAGAATGGAACTGGAAGTAGCAGAACATTTCTCTTAAGCTGCTATTAATCCTTACCTCCTCACAGCAACTTGAAATCTTTTGATGTCCCTGCTCGTGGTCCCGTCTTCAAAGAAGCCTTTGTCATTTCAGTGACTTTGAATCCTACTCTGAGAACTTGGCTTTGGTCACAAAGAAAAGCCAGAGAATTGGTTCTGCAATGAAATTTAAACCCTGCTTCTCTTTGAATATAACCTTGATTAATTTATTTCTGCTGTGTGGACCTGTTTCCTCATCTGTAATATGGGGGTACAAATAAAGACAGTAAACACCAGAGTAACTGTTCATATGTCCTTACTCTGAGGTGGTTGGTTATTCTGGGTCTCATTCATAGCTGAGGACACCAAAGCCCAGGGAGCTTAAGTAACTTCTTTTGTCTTTTGGGGCCTTTCCTTCCATATTAGAAAACAAGAAATTTGGTAGATTTTAAGTTCACTGACATAAAGAGAGAGATAATCTAGTCTGTGAATCAGCTGGAAGAGGGTGGGACTAGGGTTTGAACAAATGTTTATTGGAATTGAAAGCCTGTAATTTTCAGTTACAAGGTATTACAAAATGTCAGTTGTCATTGCTATTGGTGATACATTTAGACCTCCTGGGTATTGAAAAGAGAAAAGTTCATCTACTGTGGCTGCGGAAGCCTCAACAGAAATGAGACGTTACTGATCATTTTCACAGTAAATTCATGAAAGCCCCACGTGTGCCTATGCGGAAATCAGGGAATAGAAATTCCTCCATTGCATTCATCAGGACACTGAGACAACAGAAGTTTTAGCAAACTAAACACACAGCGTGAGTTAGCCACTGCGGCACCCTCACTGCTCCAGTCTGTCTCTGATGCCCACCCTCACCCATCAGATATCTGCTTCCTCTTCTACCTTGCACGGTGTAGGGGAAGCAGGTGAAACAGAACTGCCAGGGAGATAGGGCTGTGTCATGCCTTGTGTGGAGTCTAGGCACTCTTGCCATTATGGGAAAAAATGCTCCATTAAAAAATATTTTTAAATGTGTTTTATGACTACATTGGTATAAAGGTGGATGAAATCTGGGCTGAATTCATTATTACACATTCATTATTATTATTATATTTATTTTTTCTTCTGATTTTAAAATAAACCAAAATCAAAACTTTTTTACAATCCCCTGAAAGTATCATAGGCCTTAGACACTGCACCTACTGTGCCTATAGAAACTTGACCATGAAGGAAGAGCTTGGAAAACAAAATGTCAAGGGATATGAATCCATTATCAGGAACTTTAAATATTTGACCTTGAATCAGTGTAAAGAACTCTGTCCCCCAGTTTCTTTCTGTAAACTAGAGAATAATTCCTGACTTGGCTGGATCAAGGGGCTAGCCAGTAATATAGAGCAGGCTTTAGTACACGGTCTAGGTTCTCACTAATTCCAGCATCCTGAGAGTCCAAGTTCTTTTAATTGGCCAGCCTAGATGATATGCCTACCAAAAAAACTAGGTCTTTCGGTGTCAGACTAAAACAAACAAATAAACAAAACCCAAAAATGATCTATTAAAATCATATCACCATTTTGAGGTTGAGATTGAAAAGAGAGAAATGAATTCACTCCCTCTTCCCTGCTAAGGCACACAACTAGAAATTTCACTCGAGTCATATGAATTCATTTGGGTAAAATCATTCAGCCGGTCACTAGTTCCTCTAATTATACTAGCCTTTTCCACATGGATGTAGGGAGAGACATTTGACAAATGTCTTGCTCAAGTCCACACACATCTTATCTACTGACTTTCTCTGGCCTAGTAAACTTAATACAGGAGAAAAGCAGGTTTGTTTAGCACAGTGGCAGCTCCAAAATTTCTATATGGAAGGTGGCAATTAATTTGGAGGGTCTGTGTGCTAGAGACTTCTTCTAAAGCTGTTTACAGAGCAAGTGTATTTTATTTCTTCATGGAAATAATTACTAGAGGACATTAATGAAGACTCTAAGAAAGCTAAGAGACTAAGGCCCTTTTTGGACCTCCAAGACACTGCCCAAACCCAGTGAACTGTACTCATCTCTGGGGACCATTGCTTTCCTTTAAACATCACCAAGCCCAGCCCCAGATAACTAAAGATAGCAAAATGGACAAGGCATTCCAGGTCTCTCAGGAACCTCTCAACCTTTCCATTAACTGCTTACTCTAGAATTGTGCTTTGGATGGGTGTCCAAACAAGCAGTCTATATTTTGTCAAACGCATTTTATTTCCATGTTTTGAAAATAAGAAGGACATATGTTCATCTCTAATCCTCCATCTCTTCTCTGTATCTTCGGTTGCATTTTCCCTGATTCAGCAAAGATCATGGTGAATAGTTCCTGGATAATGGAGATCTACATAAATAGTATCCTCCTTCAAAAAATAATTTTTTTTAAGTGGTGCTGTGGGAAAGATAAAAAATGTGAGTTTGTATTGGCAAAATCTAGACCAAATTCTGATCCAATACTAATTAACTGGGTCATTTTTTGAAAGCAAACTCCTCTCAGAGTTTGGTCATCTGGGAGATGGCTTGGTAATAATTGACTTGCCTACCACAGAGGGTTTTTGTGAGCCTGAAATGAGATTGTGTTTGTGGATGCACTTTAAAGCCAGCAAAGTGGTGTATTTTATACAAAGTAGGGAGGTGTAATTATTGCTGTTATCATTATATACCTTCTATCTCCATAGCACCATTTACCTGGCTACTAACCAGATTTTCATTCTCTTGTGTTCAACAACCTCACAGCCTGAGCAACCCACTGACATGATTTGTACCTCCTAGTGAAGCATTTCAATGATTTAATTGAATGATCTTCATTTACATTTGACTGCTACTGCCCTGGACAGAAGTTGACTGCTATTTATCCTTAAGATGCAGTTTTCTTTCTTTCTTCTTCTTCTTTTAAATCTGTGTTCTTTGAATGGATCTTTTAAATCAAAGAATTGTTTTATTTTACACATTTGTCCGTATAGAATAGCTGCCAGTATTAACTGCAATAATGGAATTCTATCGTCAGAAAGAATGGTATTTCTGGGATGGATATCTACTTGTGAGGAGGAGGTGGGAAAAGAGGAAGAGCTGGGAACATTTCAGATCAGTACAGTTCTATTGTCTGTATTTCCCTTTCATTGGTGTATCAGAAAAGAAGGCAAGCTAAGGTCCCATAAAATTAAAGGGACACAAACATGAAGGAGAAGTACATTGCGCTTTTGTTGGAAATTGTTGAGGAGGAGGGGAAATTGCCTTTCAAAAGCTTCAAATGCTTTCATAAAGTTCCCTTAAAACATGTTCACTGACTTTCTTTACTTCTCTCCTTTTTAAAATATAAATCACATTTTAAAGTTTTTTTAAATATTATTCTGAAAAAGCATTCACAAGTTTATTCAACGACAACTCGAGGGAAAAACAGACAAATGAAAACACACTCTTAGATTGACAAGATTTGTTAGTCATAAATGAAATCATGCAAATGAAAGCACTATATAAACTAGAGCCTTTTATTTATGCAAAAGTTTATCAGTCAAGTATTGATTTGTTGAGGCTCATATGTGTGATAAATGAAAAGGCAAATGTAAAGTAGTATTTGACACACAGTAAACCCCAAGTAAATAAATATTAAATTTCCTCCCCTTTTGTTGACAAGATAGCTTTGCTTGGGTCTCATCTATAGGGCAAGCTTATATTAGAGGGGGAAAAAATGTCTGTTTGTTGTTGCCAGCCTTTTTTATTGAATATATTTTGCACCAAGGTCACAATGATTGATTGTGTCCTAGAAGTTTGGCAGCCTTTCAGAATGGACTTGTAAACTTGTTCATCTCATTTTGTTTGGCAATAGGCATCGAAGGTCTTAAAAATTCTTATTTTCCCTTTGACCCAATCATTTTACTTCTGGGACTATACCCTGAGATAATCTTAAATTTAGAGAAATTTTTTTTTGTACTAAGATGCTTACCGCAACCTTATTCACAAAGAAAACTCATGAACAAATTTCATACGTAACAATAGAGGAATGATTAACTCAAGGAGCAGAACAGACGTGACTGCTGACTCATGCACCCCATGCGTCACCACCCCTTGCCACGATGCTAGTGCACATCCAAAACATACTTGTGAAATTAAATAATTTTACAATGTATTCAGTGGTGAAATTATGCTGAGTGAAATAAGCCAGTCACAGAAGGACAAATACTGCATGACTCCACTTATGTGAAGTATTTAAAATAGTCAGACTCATAAAAGTATAGAGTAGAATGGTGGTTTCCAGAGGCTGGGGGGAGAAAGGAGCGGGAGATGTTGTCCAATGGGTATAAACTTTCAGTCATGCAAGGTGAGTAAGTTCCAGAGATCTGCTGTACAGCATAATTAACAAAAACTACTGCCACAACCTATATAAAAGAGTATTCTGCCTATGATCTCTTCTAGGAGTTTTATGGTTTCAGGTTTTACATTTAGGCCTGTAATCCATTGTGAGTTTATTTTTATAAAGCATGAGGCAATGTTCTAATCTAATTGTTTTACATGTAACTGTCCAGTTTGCCTAGCCTATAATTAACAGTACTGTGTTGTGCACTTAAAATTTTGTTAAAAGGGTAGATGTCAAGTTAGGTATTCTTACAATAAAAAAAGGGGGGCAGTTGGAAGCTTTGGAAGTAATGGATATCTTGATTATCTCCATCATGGTGATGGTTTCATGGATGTATTCATATGTTCAAACCCGTCAAATTGTATACATTAAATTTATGCAGTTTTTGCATGTCAATTATACCTCAATAGAGCTATTGAAAAAACAAAAGTAAAGAAGTTTCTGAGAGGAACCAAGATGGCGAAGTATGAGGACACAGAACTCACCCCCCCACACACAAACATACCAAAAATACATGTGTGGAACAATTGCTAAAAACTAACTGGAGACTTGCAGAAAGACTCCTGTACAAACAAAGCTGTAAGAAAGATCCACTTAGAATCAGGTAGGAAGGGAAGAGAAGTGATCAGGTCAAGACCTGTGCAATCCCTACTGGCATCTTTTATTGAACTAGAACAAATAATCCTAAAATTTATATGTAACCACAAAAGATCCTGAACTGCCAAAGCAATCTTGAGGAAAAAGAACAAAGCTGGAGGTATCATGCTACTTGACTTCAGACTATAGTGATCAAAATAGCATGATACTTGCACAAACACAGACACATAGATCAATGAAACAGAATAGAGAGCCCAGAAGTAAATCCATACACATACATTCAATTAATCTAAGACAAAGGAGGCAAAAAGAAGAGACAATGAAGAAAAGACAGTCTTTTCAATAAGTGGTGCTAGGAAAACTGGACACCTACCTGTAAAACAATTAGATTAGAACATAGCCTCACAATATATAAAAGTAAACTCAAAATGGATTAAGGCCCTAAATATAAGACCTGAAACCATAAAACTCCTAGAAGAGATCATAGGCAGAATACTCTTTTACATAAATTGTACCAATATTTTTTTTTTGGATCTATCTTCTAAGGCAAAAGAAATTAAAGCAAAAGTAAACAAATGGGACCTAATTAAACTTGAAAACTTTTGCACGGCAAAGAAAACCATTGACAAAACAAAAAGGCAACCTACTGAATGGGAGAAAACATTTACAAGTGATAAGACCAATAAAGGGTTAATATCCAGAATATATAAACAGCTCATAACACCCAATAAAAAAATAAACACACAGAGAACCCAATTTAAAAAATGGGCAGAAGACCTGAACAGACATTTTTTCAAATGAAGTATACAGCTAGCCAACAGGTACATTAAAAAATGCTGAACGTTGTTAATCACCAGAGAAATGCACATTAAAACCGAAATGAGATATCACTTCACACCTGTCAAAATGGCTATCATCAAAGTGTCTACAAGTAACAAACGCTGACAAGTATGTGGAAAAAAGGGAGCCGCAGTATACTGTTGGTGGAATTGTAAATTGGTGCAGCCAATACAGAAACACAGCATGGAGGTTCCTCAAAAACTAAAAAGAGAACTACCATTCAATCCAGCAATTCCCCTTCTGGGTATATACTGGAAGAAAACGGAAACACTAGTTCAGAAAGATATATGTACCCCAATGTTTATAGCAGCATTATTTACAATAGCCAAGATATGAACCTAATTTCCTTTGCAACCACATAAGTGGGCTTGGAGGGTACTATTATGCTTAGTGAAATAAATCAGACAGAGAAAGACAAATAGCATATGTTTGCACTTATATGTAGAATCTAAAAAGTAAAACAAATTAATTAATATAACAAAACAGAAAGAGACTCACAGACACAGAGAAAAAATTAGTGGTTACCAGAGGGGAGAAGGGTGGGAAGAGGAGCAAGATAGGGTAAGGGGATTAAGAAGTACAAACTGCTAGTTATAAAATAAATAAGATACAACGATGTAATAATATACAGCATAGAAAATATAGCAAATATTTTTAATAATTTAAATGAAGTATAATCTGTAAAAATATCAAATCACTATGTTGTACACCTGAAACAAATATATTGTAAGTCAACTACATTTTAGTTAAAAAACAAAGCAATAAAACACACAAAAAGAAACAACATAAGAAAAATTTGTGCTCACTTGATTATTTCAAATTTTTAATCAAAAGTTTAATTTTGTATTCAAAATGTCTTTATTCACTCTCTTTCATATTAAAAAAGTAATGTGTCATTGTTACAAGTGTAAACATGTATAACCAGTTAACTAACATTTCTCCTTCGAATTCTACCTTACTGAGGTAACCAGAGGTAACCATGTGCTATATATCGTATTTCTCTTGGCTCACAGTGATCTGTGCAAGAATTTGCACACATTTAAGAGTTTCGTTCGCTACTTTTAAAAAATGTATTATTGGGCTTCCCTGGTGGCGCAGTGGTTGAGAGTCCGCCTGCCGATGCAGGGGACGCGGGTTCGTGCCCCGGTCCGGAAAGATCCCACATGCCGCGGAGCGGCTGGGCCCGTGAGCCATGGCCGCTTTGCCTGCGCGTCCGGAGCCTGCGCGTCCGGAGCCTGTGCTCCGCAACGGGGGAGGCTACAATAGTGAGAGGCCCGTGTACAGCAAAAAAAAAAAAAAAAAAAAATGTATTATTGTGAAATAATTATAGATTCACAGATGTCACAACAATAGTACAGAGTGGTGCAGTGTACCCTCCATCTGGTTTCTCAATATAATGACGTTACATAACTATAGTACAATATCAAAACCAGGAAACTTAGAGTGGTATAGTCCACTGACTTGATGCAGTTTTTACCACCTTTACATACACTCGTGTGTGTGTGTGTGTGTGTGTGTGTGTGTGTTTGTGTATATTTGTGTGCATGTGTGTACAGTTCTATGCAGTTTTACCACATGCATAGATTCATGTAATCACCACCATTATCAAGACACAGACTGTTACATCACTACAAAGTTCCCTCAACTACCCTTCTATACTTACACCCACCCTCTTTTCCTTCCCTATCCCTGTCTCTAATGCCTGCCAACCACAAATCTGTTACCTATCTTTAAAATTTTGTCATTTTGAGAATGTTATATAAATGGAATAATATAACATATGTTTGTTAATTTCTAACAAGTAAACTCATATTATTTACATCAACCTGTATCTCTATTTTATTTCACAACTTAAAAATAAATTCTAGGCAGTCCTACAGGGCATCACACATGTTTATAATTCTTTGCCCTCTAATTTTTAATACATATAGAATTATAAGTAAATACAACATATAAATTTAACATTATCAGAATATCATATAGTGTTTTTTTAACATCTTTATTGAACTATAAGTGTTTTACAATGGTGTGTTAGTTTCTGCTGTATAACAAAATGAATCAGCTATTCATATACATATATCCCCATATCTCCTCCCTCTTGCGTTGCCCTCCCACCCTCCCTATCCCACCCCTCTAGATGGTCACAAAGCACTGAGCTGATCTCCCTGTGCTATGCGGCTGCTTCCCACTAGCTATCTATTTTACGTTTGGTAGTATGTATATGTCCATGCCACTCTCTCACTTCGTCCCAACTTACCCTTCCCCCTCCCTCTGTCTTCAAGTCCATTCTCTACATCTGTGTCTTTATTTCTGTCCTCTCGGTTCTTTAGAACCTTTTTTTTTTTTAGATTCCGTATATATGTGTTAGCATACGGTATTTGTTTTTCTCTTTCTGACTTACTTCACTCTGTATGACAGTCTCTAGGTCCATCCACCTCACTACAGATAATTCAATTTCGTTTTTTGTTTTATGGCTGAGTATCATTGCATTGTATATATGTGCCACATCTTTATCCATTCATGTGTCAATGGACACTTAGATTGTTTCCATGTCCTGGCTATTGTAAATAGAGCTGCAGTGAACATTGAGGTATATGACTCTTTCTGAATTATGGTTTTCTCAGGGTGTATGCCCAGTAGTTGGATTGCTGGGTCATACGGTAGTTCTATTTTTAGTTTTTTAAGGAACCTCCATACTGTTCTCTATAGTGGCTGTATCAATTTGCATTCCCACCAACAGTGCAAGAGGGTTCCTTTTTCTCCACACCCTCTCCAGCATTTAATGGCCATTAATCATGGCCATTCTGACCGGTATGAGGTGATACCTCATTGCAGTTTTGATTTACATTTCTCTAAAGATTAGTGATGTTGAGCATCCTTTCATGTGTTTGTTGGCAATCTGTATATATTCTTTGGAGAAATTTCTATTTAGGTCTTCTGCCCATTTTTGGATTGGGTTGTTTGTTTTTTTTTTATATTGAGCTGCATGAACTGCTTGTATAGTTTGGAGATTAATCCTTTGTCAGTTACTTCATTGGCAAATATTTTCTCCCATTCTGTTGTGTTTTTGTCTTGTTTATGGTTTCCTTTGCTGTGCAAAACTGTTTAAGTTTCATTAGGTCCCATTTGTTTATTTTTGTTTTTATTTCCATGTCTCTAAGAGGTGGGCCAAAAAGGATCTTGCTGTGATTTATGTCATAGAGTGTTCTGCCTATGTTTTCCTCTAAGAATTTTATAGTGTCTCACCTTACATTTAGGTCTTTAATCCATTTTGAGTTTATTTTTGTGAACAGTGTTAGGGACTCTTCTTATTTCATTCTTTTACATGTATCTGTCTAGTTTTCCGAGCACCACTTACTGAAGAGGCTGTCTTTTCTCCATTGTATATTCTTGCCTCCTTTATCAAAGATAAGGTGACCATATGTGCGTGGGTTTTTCTCTGGGCTTTCTATCCTGTTCCATTGATCAATATTTCTGTTTTTGTGCCACTACAATACTGTCTTGATTAATGTAGCTTTGTAGTATAGTCTGAAGTCAGGGAGACTGATTACTCCAGCTCCATTTTTCTTTCTCAAGATTGCTTTTCTATTCAAGGTCTTTTCTGTTTTCATACATATTGTGAAATTTTTTGTTCTAGTTTGGTGAAAAATGCCAGTGGTAGTTTGACAGGGATTGCATTGAATCTATAGATTGCTTTGGGTACTATAGTCATTTTCACAATGTTGATTCTTCCAATCCAAGAACATGGTATATTTCTCCATCTGTTTGTATCATCTTTAATTTCTTTCATCAGTGTCTTATAGTTTCCTCCATACAGGTCTTTTGTCTCCTAAGGTAGGTTTATTCCTAGGTATTTTATTCTTTATGTTTCAAAGGTAAGTGAGAGTGTTTCCTTAATTTCTCTTTCAGATTTTTCATCATTAGTGTATAGGAAAGCAAGAGATGGCTGTGCATTCATTTTGTATCCTGCTACATTACCAAATTCATTTATTAGCTCTAGAAGTATTCTGGAGGCAACTTTAGGATTCTCTATGTATACTATCATGTCATCTGCAAACAGTGACAATTTTACTTCTTTTCCGATTTGTATCCCTTTTATTTCTTTTTATTCTCTGATTGCTGTGGCTAAAACTTCCAAAACTATGTTGAATAATACTGGTGAGAGTGGGCAACTTTGTCTTGTTCCTGATCTTGGTGGAAATGGTTTCAGTTTTACACCTTGAGAACGATGTTGGCTGTGGGTTTGTCATATATGGCCTTTATTATGTTGAGGAAAGTTCCCTCTATGCCTACTTTCTGGAGGGTTTTTATCATAAATGGGTGTTGACTTTTGCTGAACCTTGTTCTGCATCTGTTGAGATGATCACATGTTTTTTCTGCTTCAGTTTGTTAGTATGGTTTATCACATTGATTTATTTGCATATATTGAAGAATCCTTGCATTTCAGGGATAAACCCCACTTGATCATCGTGTATGATCCTTTTAATGTGCTGTTGGATTCTGTTTGCTAGTGTTATGTTGAGGATTTTTGCATCTATGTTGATCAGTGATATTGGCCTGTAGTTTCTTTTTTTGTGACATCTTTGTCTGGTTTTGGTATCCAGGTGATGGTGGCCTCATAGAATTAGTTTGGGAGTGTTCCTCCCTCTGCTATATATTTGGAAGAGTTTCAGAGGCTAGGTGTTAGCTCTTCTCTAAATGATTGATAGAATTGGTCTGTGAAGCCATCTGGTCCTGGGCTTTGGTTTGCTGGAAGATATTTAATCACAGTCTCAATTTCAGTGCTTGTGATTGGTCTATTTATATTTTCTATTTCTTCCTGATTCAGTCTTGGAAGGTTGTGCTTTTCTAAGACTTTGTCCATTTCTTCCAGGTTGTCCATTTTATTGGCTTAGAGTTGCTTGTAGTAATCTCTCATGATCCTTTGTATTTCTGCAGTGTCATTTGTTACTTCTTTTTCATTTCTAATTCTATTGATTTGAGTCTTCTCCCTTTTTTTCTTGATGAGTCTGGCTAATGGTTTATCAATTTTGTTATCTGCTCAAAGAACCAGCTTTTAGTTTTATTGATCTTTGCTATTGTTTCCTTCATTTCTTTTTCATTTATTTCTGACCTGATCTTTATGATTTCTCTCCTTCTGCTAACTTTGGATTTTTTGTTGTTCTTCTTCTTTCTCTAATTGCTTTTGGTGTAAGGTTAGGTTGTTTATTTGAAATGTTCCTTGTTTCTTGAGGTAGGATTGTATTGCTATAAACTTCCCTCTTAAAACTGCTTTTGCTGCATCCCATAGGATTTGGGTCATGGTGTTTTCATTGTCATTTGTTTCTAGGTATTTTTTGATTTCCTCTTTGATTTCTTCAGTGATCTCTCAGTTATTTAGTAGTGTATTGTTTAGCCTCTATGTGTTTGTAGTTTTTACAGATTTTTTCCTGTAATTGATATCTAGACTCATAGCATTGTGGTCAGAAAAGACACTTGATAAAATTTCAATTTTCTTAAATTTACCAAGTTTTGATTTGTGACCCAAGATATGATCTATCCTGGAGGATGTTCCATGAGCACTTGAGAAGAAAGTGTATTCTGTTGGTTTTGGATGGAATGTCCTATAAATATCAATTAAGTCCAACTTGTTTAATGTGTCATTTAAAGCTTGTGTTTCCCTACTTATATTGTCCATTGGTGAAAGTGGGGTATCAAAGTCCCCTACTATTATTGTGTTACCCTCGATTTCCCCTTTTATGGCTGTTAGCATTTGCCTTATGTATTGAGTTGCTCCTCTGTTGGGTGTATAAATATTTACAATTGTTATATCTTCTTCTTGGATTGATCCCTTGATCATTAGGTAGTATCCTTCTTTTTCCCTTTTAGTAGTCTTTATTTTAAAGTCTATTTTGTCTTATATGAGAATTGCTACTCCAGCTTTCTTTTGATTTCCATTTGCATGGAATATCTTTTTCCATCCCCTCACTTTCAGTCTGTATGTATCCCTGGTCTGAAGTGGGTCTCTTGTAGACAGCATATATATGGGTCTTTTTTTGTATCCATTCAGCCAGTCTGTGTCTTTTGTTTGGAGCATTTAATCCATTTACATTTAAGGTAATTATTGCTATGTATGTTCCTATTACCATTTTCTTAATTGTTTTGGGTTTGTTATTGTAAGTCTTTTCCTTCTCTTGTGTTTCCTGCCTCCGGAAGTTCCTTTAGCATTTTTTGTAAAGCTGGTTTTGTGGTACTGAATTCTCTTAGCTTTTGCTTGTCTGTAAAGGTTTTAATTTCTCCTTCAAATCTGAATGAGATCCTTGCTGGGTAGAATAATCTTGGTTGTAGGTTTTTCCCTTTCATCACTTTAAATACATCCTGCCACTCCCTTCTGGCTTGCAGAGTTTCTCCTAAAGATTAGCTGTTAACCTTATGGGGATTGCCTTGTATGTTATTTGTTGCTTTTCCCTTGCTGCTTTCAATATTTTTTCTTTGTATTTAAGTTTTGATAGTTTGATTAATATGTGTCCTGTCATGTTTCTCCTTGGATTTATTGTGTATGGGACTCTCTGCGCTTCCTGGATTTATTGACTATTTCCTTTCCCATATTAGGGAAGTTTTCAACTATAATCTCTTCAAATATTTCTTCAGTCCCTTTTTTTTCCTTCTTCTTCTGAGACCCCTATAATTTGAAAGTTGGTACATTTAATGTTGTCCCAGAGGTCTCTGAGACTGTCCTCAAGTCTTTTCATTCTTTTTTCTTTATTCTGCTCTGCGGTAGTTATTTCCACTATTTTATCTTACAGGTCACTTTCCCATTCTCTGCCTCAGTTATTCTGCTATTGATCCCTTCTAGAGAACTTTTAATTTCATTCATTTTGTTGTTCATCATTGTTTGTTTGCTCTTTAGTTCTTCTAGTTCCTTGTTAAACGTTTCTTGTATTTTCTCCATTCTATTTCCAAGATTTTGGATCATCTTTACTATCATTCCTCTGAATTCTTTTTCAGGTAGACTGCCTATTTCCTCTTCATTTGTTTGGTCTGGTGGGTTTTTACTTTGCTCCTTCATTTGTTGCATATTTCTCCGTCTTCTCATTTTGCTTAACTTACTGTGTTTGGGGTCTCCTTTTCGCAGGCTGCAGGTTCATAGTTCCTGTTGTTTTTGGCGTCTGCCCCCAGTGGGTAAGGTTGGTTCAGTGGGTTGTGTAGGCTTCCTGGTGGAGGGGACTGGTGTCTGTTTTCTGATGATGAAGCTGGATCTTGTCTCTCTGGTGGGCATGACTGCATCTGGTGGTGTGTTTTGGGGTGTCTGTGACCTTATTATGATTTTAGGCCACCTCTCTGCTAATGGTTGGGTTGTGTTCCTGTCTTGCTAGTTGTTTGGCATAGCGTGTCCAGCACTGTAGCTTGCTGGTCGTTGAGTAGAGCTGGGTCTTAGCGTTGAGATGGAGATCTCTGGGAGACCTTTCGCTGTTTGATATTATGTGCGGCCGGTAGGTCTCTGGTGCACCAATGTCCTTCACTCAGCTCTCCCACCTCTGAGGCTCAGGCCTGACACCTGGCCAGAGCACCAAAACCTGTCAGCCACACGGCTCAGGAGAAAGGGAGAAAAAAAAGAAAGAAAGAAAAATAAAATAAAATTTAAAAGTTATTAAAATGAAAATTAAAAAATATTATTAAAAATGAAAAATATTTTAAAGTAATTTTAAAAAAAGGAAAGAAAAAAGAGAACAACCAAACCAAAGAACAAATCCACCAATCATAACAAGTGCTAAAAACTATACTAAAAAAAAGAAGAAACAAAAACAGGAAACGGACAGAGAGAACCCTAGGACAAATGATAAAAGCAAAGCTATACAGACAGAATCACACAAAGAGGCATACACATACACACCCACAAAAAGAGAAAAAGGATATATATATATATATATATATCCTTTTTCTCTTTTTTAAAATATTATATATATATATATATATTTAAAAAGGAAGGGAGCAACCAAATCAATAAACAAATCTACCAATGATAATAAGCTCTGAATACTAAACTATGATGAACATAAACTAGAAGCAAATTAGACGCAGAAAGCAACCCCCAAGTCTACAGTTGCTGCCAAAGACCACTGCCTAAGTTTTGGGATGATTCGTTGTCTATTCAGGTATTCCACAGATGCAGGTACATCAAATTGATTGTGGAGATTTAATCTGCTGCTCCTGAGGCTGCTGGGAGAGATTTCCCTTTCTCTTCTTTGTTCGCACAGCTCCTGGGGTTCAGCTTTGGATTTAGCCCCACCTCTGTGTGTAGGTCACCTGAGGGCGTCTGTTCCCCACCCAGACATGAGAGTGTTAAAGGAATGGCTAATTAGGGGGCTCTGGCTCACTCAGGCCGGCGGGAGGGAGGGGTATAGAATATGGGGAAAACCTGTGGTGACAGAGGCCTGCATGACGTTGCAACAGCCTTATGTGTGCCTTGTGTTCTCCCGGGCAAGTTGTCCCTGGATCACGGGACCCTGGCAGTTGCGGGCTGCACAGCCTCCCTGGAGAGGAGGTGTGGATAGTGACCTGTGGTTGTACACAGGCTTCTTGGTGGCTGCAGCAGCAGCCTTAGCATTCCATGCCCGCCTCTGGGGTCCATGCTGATAGCCATGGCTCACGCCCGTCTCTGGAGCTCAGTTAGGCGGTGTTCTGAATCCCCTCTCCTCGCACACCCCCAAACAATGGTCTCTTGCCTCTTAGGCAGTTCCAGACTTTTTCCCGGACTCCCTCCCAGCTAGCTGTGGTGCACTAGCCCCCTTCCTCTCCCTGAGGTCTGACCTCTGAAGCCAGAGCCTCAGCTCCCAGCCCCCACCCATCCTGGTGGGTGAGCAGAGAAGCCTCTCAGGCTGGTGAGTGCTGGTGGGCACCTATCCTCTGTGCGGGAATCTCTCCGCTTTGCCCTCTGCACCCATGTTGCTACGCTTTCCTCCGTGCCTCCGAAGCATCCCCCCCACCCACCACCCCCATCTCCACCAGTGAAGGGGCTTTGTAATGTGTGGAAACCTTTCCTCCTTCACAGCTCCCTCCCAGAGGTGCAGGTCCCGTCCCTATTCTTTGTCTCTGTTTTTCCTTCTTCTTTTTTCCCTACCCAGGTACGTGGGGAGTTTCTTGCCTTTTGGGAAGTCTGAGGTCTTCTGCCAGCATTCAGTAGGTGTTCTGTGGGAGTTATTCCACATGTAGGTATATTTTTGATATATTTGTGGGGGGGAAGGTGATCTCTACGTCTTACTCCTCAACCATCTTGAAGGTCCAGCTCATATAGTGTTTTTAAAGTATAGTTTTCTATGTACTCCTCCTCTCTTCTTTTCCCACAAATCAACTCTTCATCAGTGTACCCCTCAACTACATAACCATGGCAACAATTTGATGTGTATTATTATGTATTATTTGTGATATTCATCATATAAATATATATATATACACATATATGTCAGAAAAAATATGCATGCTTACACACACATGCAGACCAAAAGAAAAAAATGCAGAAATACAAAGTAATGTAAATAATTATAATTGTTAAAAAAAAACTACCACTCATTGATTATAAAATAGAATCATAATATATACGTTTTTAACATCCTGGTTCTTTTCAACAATACCACTCAGAATATTTTCCAAGTCAAATGTTATAATTTATATTTAAATTGCTAGATAATATTCTAAGATTTGGGCATATTCTATAGTGTGGGGTGATATTCACCCTCTCCAATAATGAATGAAATTTGTTTGTTTCTAATTTTTAACATTATCAACAATGTTGAAATAAGCACAGTGTGTGTGCTATATACATATATGTGTGTATTATGTGTATATGTGTGTGTGTGTGTGTGTGTCTGTGTATATATATAGAGAGAGAGAGACAGAGACAGAGACAGAGACAGAGAGAGAAAAAATTGGTTTCCTATTGCAAGTAACAATTTACCAAAAACTTAGAGGCTTAAATTTGTTTTTTTTTCTCTTATGATTCGACAGATTAGAGGCCCTAAATGGAATGACAGTTTCTGCTGGGGCTGTAGGAGAGAAACCATTGCCTTGTCTTTTTCATTTGTTAAAATCTGTATCCATTCCTTGGTTCATAGCCCTTCCTCACATCACTCCAGCCTCTTGCTTCCACCATCACATCTCCTGTTACTAATTCTGATCCTCCTGCCTGCCTTCTATAAGGACACTTGTGGGTTCACTGGGCCCACACAGATAATCCAGGATAATCTCCCCATCTCAAAAACCTCAATTTAAGCACATCTGCAAAGTTCCTTATACCGTGTTAGGTAACATAATCACAGGTTCCAGGCATTAGGATGTGGACATCTTGGGGCAGGGGAGTTATTCTGCCTTTCACATAGAAGGATGTCCATATTTAATTTTCAAAGGACAGATTCACTGGAGTCAAAATGCTGAGTTGAACAGTGTGGTAGATTTTCTCATTGCTCAGCAAATATTCACTCTCTTCCTTACCGCACCTTAGGTTTAAGTGCACTTTTCCACCTCACCAACTTTGGACTTGCAATGATGTGAATTTAAGGGGTAAATTCTGGATACTTTCTTGAGTTTTTCTCTATATTATGAGAACAGACCCTCAATCGCAGTTGCTTCTTGAGCCTGGTTCCGCAAAAGAGAAAACTCCAACCAAATCCAGCAGAGCTACAGGTGATCCATAGACCTAGCAAATATGTGTTTGTTGTCTAAGTAACTGTGAGTTAAGAGTTCTTTGTTACTGCAAAAAAAGCTGACTAATACATAGAGTATGAATATATTAAACTATAATAGATATTGTTAAATTGCTCTACCATAGTCCTGTAGCAATGCAAATTTATATAAACAACAAATAAAAGCATTTTTATCCTGCATCTCTACTAGAAAAAGATATTATCACTCATTAAGTTTTGCCAATATAGATATAAAGATGTACTCATTATATGTGGAAATTTTATTTTCTTGACCACAGGAAATATGAATATCTTTTTATATTTTCATTAGCTATCTAGATTTAGTACTTATGAGTGTTTACATTTTTTTTAGGTTTTTTCTTTAAATTTGCAATAGTTAAATTATGTCAAACTTTTTTTTCTGTCATTAGGTTGGTAAATATTTTATATTTTCCTAGTTCATTGGCTACTTCATATATATATACTTTATATATAATTTACTTATTATATATATAATTATATATATTTAGAATATGTATAGTCCAATTTTTATACAGATAAATTTTTCTTTTAATCTCATCTCTTTCCTTTTTGGTTTTGAAAGTTACTCATATGCTTAGAATGTTTTGTGATACTTTTGTTATGTTTATTTAATCTTTTATTTTTGTATTTAAGCTTCTAAACCATCTGGAATTTATTTTTACTAGAATGTGAGACAAGCTCCAACATAATTTTCTTCCAGATGGGTAGCCAGTTGTGCCAGCTCTATTTAGTTTAATCATCCTTTCCCCCACATTGAAATGCTGCTTTTATTACATTTTAAATTCTCATGTAAATATTGTGACCTCTTTCTGGATTCTGAATGTATACTTTCTGCCATGCAATTTTCCAAGTACTGGAGTTATAGCATGGAACAAAACAAAGTCCTCATTTTCCTGCAGTTTATATTCTAGCAGAGGAGAATAGAAACTAACTAACTAACTAACTAAATCAATCAATCAATCAATCAACCAGGCAATCAACCAATCAATGTTTGAAGGTAATAAGGCAAGGCAGAAGATAGTGAACAATGGTGCTCTTTTTGATAGAAGGCCCAAAGATTTCTTTCTTTATAAAATGACACTTGAACAGAAACCTGAATGATGCTACAGAGCAATTATGTGTATATCTAATAACAGAGCATTTGAAGCAGAGGAAACAGCAAATGTAAAGACCCTTAAATAGCAGTGCACTTGGCATGTTCTGTCTGAAAAATAGCAAAACTAATGTGGCTGGATAACGTGCTAGAATAGTTAAGCTAGTATGAGCCTCCTCATATACTGATATATTTTATATTCTTATTCCAATACTACTGAGTTGAATACAGGGCTGTTATAGCATATTCAAATATCAGTAAGGCAAGTCAATCTTCACTGTCCTACTTTTGACACTTTTTCTTGGATATTATTTAGGACTTTATATGAACTTAAAGATGATTTTAATGAGTTATCTTCTTTCCCCAGCAAAGAGTGGATAGATATAAATTTAGATAGATTAAACTTATATGTGGTTAGTTGAATTGGAATTGATGCAATTTTTATATTAATTACTGGAAAGTTGACTCTTTATGGTATTAAATCTCTTCAGCAGGTTTTATTTTGTATTTTTCAATAATATTGTATAGGATTGTATAAGATTATACTCTGGTTCTTTAATGTTAAATTTATTTTTAAAATTTAAAATTTTGTGTCTACTTTGATTACTTCTCTATTTCTTTTTTTAAACTATCTTTTGGTAGAATAGAGAGAATGTGTTTATTTTGTACATTTATTTTATATCCAGCCACCAACCAAATTCTTTTATTATTTTTGAGTCTTCTACCAGAGATACCAGGTTCTCTCTATATATAACCTTATTTTCAAAAAAGATGGTTTTAAATCTCTTCAAATACTTAACAAAAATTATTTAATCCTCCTGCTTTTAAACATTTGCTAGAATATCTAAGACATTTTTGAATACTAATGTAGACATCAGTCATTTCTTCCAGTTTCCTGATATTTATTGTATTAAAAATGTTTCTTCAATTCTTATTTAACTATATTTTCTTAAGAATTGGTTTTAAATTTATTAAATGCCTTTTTACAATTTTTTGATAGAGTCAACTAATTTTCCCCCTTAATATGGTGATGTAGAGAATTAGGTTGATATGTTCAAATGAACCTTATAGTCAAAGAATAAATCCTACGTGGTAATGGTTTTCCAACTTTTTTCTATTATTTTTAAGTTGTTTCCTACTCTAACCATTTGTTTTTGTCCTTTTGAGACTTCGATTATTTGTGTACTCCTGTATTTTTTTATTTGTCACTTATAACTGCATCCTTTATCTTCATTACCTCATATATTATCTTTGTGCTTTGAGATATTTATTTTCTACATGATCTCTTTCTCTCTCTCTTTCTCTCTCTCTCCTTCCCTGCCTTCCTCCCTCTCTCATATCTCTTCCTCTCCTCTTTTTTTTTTATTGATTACTGGAAAAGTGACCCTTTATAGTATTAAATTGTCCCATCCAATAAAATCTGGCAGGTTTTATTTTATATATTTCAATAAGATTGTAAATGGTTTACAATCTTAAAAGATTGTCAATTACAATCTTAAAAGAATATATATACACTTTAGTGATGTTTTGGTTGTTTAGAGTGATCTCTTTCTCCTTCAACTCTCTATTTTGTTCTCTGTTATTCCTCTCTATCTATCTGCAAGCCCCATTGGGTGTCTTGTTATGGTCCTTTGACTGCTACCTGGGGCAAAGTCAAAACTTTTCAGTCAAGCTTCCAGAAAAACCTTGAGTACATAAGTCTCATGAGAGATGGGAGGTGCAGCTGGTAGTCCATGCCCTACTGAGGCAGTAGGGTACAGCCCCTCTACTCCGTGGTCTCCTGTCTTTCCACTTCAACTCCTCCTGCCCATGAATGTCAGGAGATATGACATACCTACTGTAAGCCATGTGAACCTTCTTCTCTGAAGGGTCACAGGTTTTGACAGGTCAACCGTTTACCAGGATTCCCCACTAATCTCTAGGCTTTCTTTTGATTGAAGGCAAAAGCTGTTCTTCATATTCCGTTTCATTAGGATTTCAACAGAAGCCGAGGTTTGACAAAACTCTTTAGATCCTGCGTATCTGCTTGTCCCAGCTCTGCTCAGCACAGTAGCATGTTCAAGAAACCATTTTTGAGAATCCTCTCAAGGCTTAGTTTGACATCAGTGAGGCATGATAGAAACTAGACCATTTCTGGAAACAGAGTACCTGTGATCTCATCTTTGCCTACTCATGAGACATTGATCAAATTTATTACTGTTAAATATTCATATTTGTATCATCATTATATTGTTATTTAAATCTTGAAGCCTCTTTCTCTTTCCCAAAGTTATGTATATCATTATGAACATTTCCAACCCATTCTTGAAAGAGAAAGAGACCCATCTTTTAAGAGGAAAAAAAAAGTGATGAATTACTTACTGCATGTATATATGTCATTAACAATCATCTCTTTTCTTTACATTCTTTAAAATGTTTATAACTTTTAAGATTCATGATGTCAATTATCTTATTTGATCTCCATCATGAACCAGTAATATAAAGGCATACATTTTTTTTAATAATTAACATTTGTGGAATGCTTATTACTTGGTAGACATTATATAAAAATTATCATGTTTAGACTTTACACTAACTCTTTGGAAAGGCACTATTATTATTGACATTTTATATAGGATTATATTTTACTCTGAAGTCTCAAAATGAATAGTCTAATTGCAAAGGCATGTCTAATTAGTGGTGGAACTAGGAATTTGCACCCTTAGAATCAAATTTTAAATCGTGTACTCTTAACTACCATGTAATCATACAGGATAGATGTTACGATTAATATTTACTGGTCAAGAAGCTGGTTGAATAGGTTGACTTGCTTGCTCATAATCACTCAGCAAGTAAAAGGTGAAACAGAGACCAGAAATCATGTCTTCTCATTTTACATATGTGTTTCTTTCCAGAATATGACATGTAACTAATATAACCTGTCCCATTGTAGAAACTGATCAGTTTGCAATCATGTGGACCCATGTGAAGATACTATAATACCATTTACTTTTAGCCATGAGTAAACCTAAGAGATTCATATACACGTTTCTTATGCATTTTACTGTATAACCATTTTTATTGTTACCACTGCTGCTGTAGATTAATCTAATTATGGCCATTGCCTTTTAACTTCATTTTGAAATTTTGTTCTAATTTTTAATAAAAATTTTAACAACTAATAAAAGTAAATTCAGTGACAAAGCTTTTATAAAATGCAAGCTGATTTCTGCTATTGTAAAGAATATGTTAACAGAAAGACAGTTATTTAAATTGAGTCGTTTCAGAAATGTAAGTTCATTTGAGTCAATAAATATTCACTGAGTCCCTTATGACGTGCTGGGCATGAAGCTAGGCACAGTGGGAGAGAGAGATGATAAAAGCAGTCCCTGCCTTTAGGAGGCTCTAATTCAATGGGAGAGACGGGCATGTACACAAACAGTCTTAATATTAGCCAGAATGTTATAAATGTTATAACAAAGGGACTGAGAAAGTGCAATAGGAGTATAAAGGAGAGAGATACTAACTCCAACTGGGCGAACTTGAGTAAACAAATAAACTCCACAGCTGGTGCAATTAAATGTGATTTCAAGAAAAAAAATACTTTCGTTTTAATTGCCGTCAATGTTATTAGGCAAGTTGCCAAGAAATGCTCTCTTCAATATCAAGTTATATCTCAAGATTATCACTTTTAAAAGGAAAGAACATACCTGCACAGTTAAACTAGTCATTCTAAGATTTGAGAGTAAAATACCCACCCTGAAAAGTGCCTGAGTGGTTAGTTCCAAGAACCTGTTTGTTTTTCAGGGATGCAAACTAAGTTTCTAGACAAAGGAAGTAACTTTCCAAAGGCCCCATAGGATAAATCACTAAGTAGTTTAAATCGGGGCACAAATCACAGGACTTCCAGTCGAGCTGGTTTCCTGCTTCACTGTGGTACTCCTAGCTTTTGTATCTTCGTGTATCCTTCCTTTCAAAAAATATTCATAAACCTTTTCTCTGTGTCATACAGTAGGTTCCTGCACCGTTAAGATCAAGTGGGGCTCTATTTTCTGAGATCATGAAGAACCACGTGAAAATGCAATCACTGGGAGTGATGTCAGCACCATGGCTGAATAAGATGTTCTAGCCCTGGCCACCCCTCAACAACAACAGTTTGGCATCCATCCAAGACAAAAGTGCCTTTGTGGGAGCTGTGGGATCCAGCACCACACGCCAAGGAACCCGGAAAAACTCTGGCCCACCTGTGAGTCAGGTGACCAGACATACAGACCGAGGCCAGACTATGGATCCTGCAATGGCCCACGGACAGGCTCCAGTCCCTCTCGACTGTAGTCCTGGAGCCCCTGGAGGTCACTGACTTAGATAATCACCCACAAATGAGAGAGCCTTTATGGAATCCAGTTTTCCAGCGGAGAAGTTCCAACACATCACTGAAGCCAAAAACCTGATTTGGGATGCATTGGAGAAGGTAAGAGAAACAATTTGGCTTTATTCACTTCCCCCTTTCCCCAAGGCACACAGCTCAGTGTCAGGGAAGACCATTTTGGCCTGTGATTTCTCCCACAGGGGAAAGTGGGAGTGTGTGAGTGAACAGCGGCTTCCCCAGCTGTGGTGGAACATTGCCAAAAAGGCCCATTTTTCCCCCTCAGTCCAGCCAGAGTACAGGATTGCCCTGCTGTGTGAAAGGAGAGTGTTCCTATGGAAATCTTTGTAAGCCAAAATGGTGTAAAATTAAAAATCAATTACAGTGGGCCCTCGGTATCCTCACAGGGATTGATTCTAGGACTCCCTCGGATGGATACCCAAATCCACAGATGCCCAAGTCCCTCATATACAGGGTAATATTTGCATATAGCCTGCATACATCCTACCCTATACTCATCAACTACGTTGTAAATACAGTGGACCCTTGAACAATATGGGTTTGAACTGCATAGGACCACTTATAGGTAAATGTTTTTTATCAGTAAATACTACCATTGGTTGTATCCTCAGATACGACAAACTGCGTTTCTAGGGCTGACTATATGTTATATGCAGATTTTCAGCTGTTCAGGGGGTCGGTGTCCCTAACCTCCACGTTGTTCAACTTTTTTTTTTGTAAAGGTGAAAATTCTTTGACGATTTCTTTCAGTTAGCAAACACAGGTACTAATGTAGGTGGCCACTAAAGTAAGGTGGTGTAAGCAAACTTTAGAAAAGTAGGGGATGCCTGCGCTGAGTTGTGAACTGCATGAGCGTGAGGCAGGAAGAGGCTGGGAGAGTGGAAAATAAGACTCCGGGACATGGATCCTACCAATTGCATTCTGTGGACTCCTCAAGACTGTCCACAAGCCACTGGGGATACCTCACTCGTGGAATTCCCCCCTAATGGTCCAAGGTCACCCTCAGCTCTCTGCACACCTCACCCACACTCCCCCACCCCTTGTAGCTGGCTCTCTGTATGTGATTCCCAGTGGCAAATCGGGAAATTCTGCCATTTGTGACAATATGGATGGACCTTGAGGGCATTATGCTAAGAGAAATAAGTCACACAAAGAAAGACAAATACTATATGTTCTCACTTATATGTGAAATCTAAAAAATAAGCCAAGCTCATAGAAACAGAGTAGAATAGTGGCTGTCAGGGGCGGGGAGGTGGGGGAAATGGGGAGATGTTGGTCAAAGTTATACAATGGTCCAGTTATAAGGTGAGTAAGTTCTGGGGAATCTAAAGTATAGCATGGTGATTAGGATTAATAATACTCTATTATATACTTGGAAGTTGCTAAGAGGGTAGATCTTTAATGTCCTTACCATTAAAAAATAGTGATTCTGTGAGGTGATGGAGATGTTAACTAATTCTATTGTGGTAATCATTTTGCAATATGTTAATGTATCAAGTCATCACACTGTACACCTTAAACTTACACAATTGTATGTGCCAACTATGTCTCAGTAGAGCTGGAAAAAAATGCAATTACTGTCCGTTCATTATAGACCATGAGGTCCTGTCTTTTGTATATTTATTTCTGCTCCATGAGCTGTATTCTGTGGTGGTTACATAGGGGTACTGCAGTCCCAGACAGACTGGGTTCAAATTATACACCTCTAATTTTAGGCAAATGACCTAAAACTCTCCATGTGTCCACTTCTCTGTAAAATGCTGAGAATAATAGTGCCTGCCTCATAGTTTGTTTAAAGTTTAAGTGATCTGATAGATGTAAACCTTTCAGAACAGTGCTTTGAGCATGTTTAAACATAGTAAGGATAATCTATTATTCATTCTATGCTTTGCCTTCCTCCACTTCAGAGGCAAATTGGTAGAAGATGGTACAAGATGACAATGAATATGCATTTGGGGGAGTTGGACGTCTCATTTGAACTTTAAGACCAAAAGTTAATAGCTTTGTTCATTGTTATCTTCTACCATTAGTGCCATTACCTTCCCTTGTTTTTTCTTTTTTTTTTGGCCGCACGGCATGCGGGATCTGCGGGATTTTAGTTCCCGGACCAGGGATGGAAACTGTGCCCCCTGCAGTGAAAGCAGAGTCTTCACCACTGGACTGCCAGGGAAGTCCCACCTTCACTTTTAAACAGATGAGGAAACTGAAACTCAGAGACATTACTTAACTTGTGTAAGATACACTGACAACTCAGTGGTATTTTTTTTCAAGCTTTCTGCTGCTGGATATACACACATATGTCTTCTTGATTATATGTGTGTCACATATAATTGAGAAATTTCTAATTCCAGATTCTAGCATTCAATCTAGTGATCTTTTACCATATTGCCTCTAGAAAGATGGGTTGGATTAAGTGAATATTTTAGTATGTAAGAGATATAAACATATGGCTATCAGTTGCTTTCTTCATGGCCCCATTTCTTGCCTCTCCTCAATCTCTACATTTTAGCCATACTTTCTGTATTCCAAACCTTGAATATGCCATGATCTATCTGACCTTCTAGCTGTACACATCCTACCTTCTGCCCTCTTCAGTCCTGCCCACTCTTCCACATACACAGAAATAAATGGTTTTCCCCCTCATTTGCCCAACTGGTTCCTATAGCTCATTCTTTATTTTTTTTTTTTTTTTTTGCGGTACGCGGGCCTCTCACTGTTGTGGCCTCTCCCGTTGTGGAGCACAGGCTCCGGACGCGCAGGCTCAGTGGCCATGGCTCACGGGCCCAGCCGCTCCGCGGTATGTGGGATCTTCCCGGACCGGGGCACGAACCCGCATCCCCTGCATCGGCAGGCAGACTCTCAACCACTGCACGACCAGAGAAGCCCCCTACAGCTCATTCTTAATTTTAACATCAAATTCTCTAGGACACTTTCCCTGTCCCCATCATCCTCAGTCTATTTAAATGCCCTTCCTTTTTCTTCCCGCATTTCTTTGTTTCCCTTCAGCATAGCATTTATCAAGGTGTATTGTAGTTGTCTAAATATCTGTATCTTATCCTGAAGTATAAGCTCCTTGAGAGGTAAGACTGAGCACATTGCATTCACTTTTCCAATTTTATGTCTAGTCCCATTGACACTAAGTTGTTCCTCAGTGAATATTTGATGAATGAAGAAATGAATGAGTGGGTAAATGAATGAATGAATGAAAAACTATTGATACTTATTACACTTACATAAAAACAGCTACATCAAAATCCCCATTATTTGAAACAAGTAAAACAGATTTTAAAAGAGTTAAGAATTTATAGATTTGGGGACCTCCCTGGTGGCACAGTAGTTAAGAATCCGCCTGCCAATGCAGGGGACACAGGTTCGATCCCTGGTCCGGGAAGATCCCACATGCAGCGGAGAAACTAAGCCCGTGTGCCACAATTACTGAAGCCTGCGTGCCTAGAGCCCATGCTCTGCAGCAAGAGAAGCCACCGCAATGAAAAGCCCGTGCACTGCAATGAAGAGTAGCCCCCGCTCACCACAACTAGAGAAAGCCTGCACACAGCAACGAAGACCCAACGTGGCCAAAAATAAATAAAATAAATTAATTAATTTTAAAAAAGAATTTATAGATTTAAAGATGAGTTAAAAAATAATAACTGACATCACGCTTAAAAAGCCTAGTCTCAAATATAAGCCCATTTGTAATGTTCAACATCCATTTTGCCCACATTCTGCTTACCTTGAACTAGAAAGGCACTGAGATGCCATGATTAGGACAGAGCTTGCATCCAGAGATTTGTACGTAATTCATAGTTTAAGTTCTACAAGTCTGCATAATAAATAGTTTAAATACTGCAGCAACAGAGCTGGAGAGGAAATTAGGATTTTGAATGAAAAAGTTAATTATACTTCCAAGGATTTTTTTTTTTTTTGCAGTACATTAAAAACAAGCTTAGAAGAGTATAATTTAGGCTAAAAAGAGTTGGAAATGTGGGAGATTATGAGAGTGGTGATAACTGACAAGTTATCTTATTAAGTGGGGGTAATTAGAGTAAATTAAGTTTGAAATTGTAGCGGTGGATTCTAGATCAACAATAGCGTAAATAATTTACGAGGCGGATGATCTTGCAGCTGGAGTCATTTCTGTAGATGGACGCTGTTCTTAACATTGTTAGCCATTTTCTCCGCTTCAACCGTTCTGTTCAGATAACTCAGGGGGATATAGTTTAAAACTGGAATCCCCACCCTTTTAACCAAGCTGCCAAAGCAAATAAAAGAACAAGAAATCCTCATCAAAGGAAGTAGCTTTTTATAAAAAGATATCATAGGATATTCCCACATACATTTGCATGTCTATTCATCCACCCATCCAAGATATGGATACGACTACTACTGCTGTTTCTAAATAGTACCAATAAAGTTTTAGAACTTAATACGTGCATGGGTACTGTGTTGAGCATTTCACATGCATTATCTTGTTTATTTTAAACAACAGCCCTGTGAAATGTGTACAGATATTAATCCCAAACTAAGAGCTCAGAGCAATGAAGCAACTTGCCCAAGAACACATAATTAATAAGATCTTTGGTCTGAACCCTAGCAGGGTGGCACGAGAGCCACACTCAAAACTACTACACTGTACCATGCAGTTGCCCTGTGACAGTGTCAAGAACAGAAGCTCTCACTTGACGATTTTGTGATTTGAGTAGTAAACATAACAGGGAAAAAATCCATTAAGAATGAATATTGGAGTGTAGTGAAGAAAGAAAGCATAAAGAGGCCGAGGGCTTGGGCTCCAGTCTTATTTAAATCTTGACATAGCTACTTAAACTTGAGTTCATTATATAACCTCTGTAATCATCATACCCCAATCTGCAAAATAAGGCAGATAAGAAGGTATAAGTTAGTAACGAGGCATACCAATAATGATGACAGTTCATTCCATTCTAAAGGCGTGCTTCCTGATCTTTCTATGGAAATCTATCTCTGTCCACACCGCCTGCTGAAAGGGCATCCCCTTGACTTCCAGCATGGAAGCGGCTCACACAGCCCACCCCCATGCTCGGCTGCTACTGTGGCTCTGGATGGAGTGGCCAATTCATATACTAGCCAGTGGCGTGTGAGAGAACGTGGTAGGAAAAGCTCTACTCAGGGAATCTAACCCCCACTCTTGGAAATGTGTACTGGGAATTCAGATTAAACTAGGCAGTTGAAACCTTGATTTTTCTCCCTCTATCATCCCACAGCCAATTCATCACCAAAAGCTGGCAGTTCTTACTTCAAAACAGACTCCAAATCACCCACTTATCTCCTTTTCTGCTACTACCTTCATTGTAGCCATCAACTTCTCTCATTGGAATTATTCCACGGTCTTTTGCCCTTGTCTCATATAGATCTGTTTGCAGCGTAGCAGCCAGAACATCACTTCTCTGTTCAATAGCTTTCCATCCCACTCAAAGTAAACCAACTTTTTTTAGTCTGCACAGCCCTATACAGCTAGGGTCTCTGCCTTACCTTTTTAACTTTATTCCCTTCTACCACTGCCTTCCCTGTTCATCTCATGCCAATCACTCAGCCTCCTTTTTTCCTTGATATGCCCAATACCTACTCCCATGTAACAGTCTCTACGCTCACCCTTTTCTTTATAATGTTCTCGCAGGTGTCTGCATGATTCACTCATTACCTTGCCTCCTAAAGGTCTTTGATCACATGTCATCTTCTCCGTGAGACTTGCTCTGAACACTGTTAAAAATGTTAAGGACCCACTACCACCCAGGTAACTTTTCATCCCCCATTCCTGCTTGATTTTTCTCCATCGTTTGGATCATCTTCTGTTCTAATAGTGTTTTTACTCTCTGCCTCTCCTAACTAGAGTGCAGAGTCTCCATGGGATGGGATTATTGTCTGCCTATGACAACACTGTATCACCAGTGTGGCAGACACTGTGACATGATAAATATGTGTTGAATATTGGTTGAGTAAGTGAATGAATACATGAATCGAAGGTACAATTGGAAGCAAAGAGACCAGCCATTATCGAGGCATAGAGTTCAGTAAATAGAATCTAGCAGGTAGAAGCTATGGGTGCAGAGAAGTCTGAAGAAGAGAATAAGGAAGTAGGTGAAAAACCTGCAGCAATCATGTGTTTTGGAGGGAGGGACCACAGATTCTTGCTCTAAAATCCAAAGAACCACCTTATACTCAAATTTCCATGAGAGTCTCCTATTGTGGTACAACATTAAGACTTCAGCTCACTTACGGTTACTCTTGAAATCTATCATTTACCTCAGCAGCGTGCCTTAAATTCAGTCTTTGTTCCTTATATTCGCAAAACTCAAACCAACTACTGTTTTTCAACTCTACTGATTCCTTTCTATATGCCAGTTGCTTATCTAGCATCTTCACGTATATTACCTCATTGACTCTTCCTAGAAATTCTGCCTCATAAACATGATTATGACCATTTTATAAGTAGCAGAATTTCCATGAAGACAAGTCATTTATCAGAGTCACACATGGTGTTGGAGCAGACCTGGGCCTCAAATGCAGATCTTCTGACCCCAAGACCATTTATTTTTCCTACACCACACTGTCTTTTCAGGGTTTTGTAGGTGCCTTTCTGCTTTCGGAGCGCAATCAGATACTCGCTTATGTGCGTACTGCCCGGTTGTGACACCTTAAAATGCGCGTGCCCTCACCCAGCGCTGCCTCCCAAGACGCGTCACGTTTGATGGCACCACAGAGCTAGGGAAGGAGAAATATTTTTGTTCCTCCTTTTATTTTCTGAACGTGCTGCTTTGCTTGACTTGCACACCTCTTCCCTTCCTGGAAGTTACTAGCAGGCTCATAGCCACCAATATATCAGAACACTTAGGAGCCAATTACCCAGGGATGAAATAGAGATCTGACAGGCAAGAGCATCCTTCTGGCCTTGATGGACAGCTGATTGACAATTAAAGGGATGATTTATGGCTTGAAGGAAAGACTAGCTACCTATCCCAAGAGCACAAACACATTTGTACATATAAAACATAACCTTTCAAAAGACTTGGAGTCAACCAGAGTTGCCTTAGACTTTCTCATTCTTCCTACACAAATCAGAGAATATAAATGGCTTACCCTAGGGCACAGAGATAATCAAGATTCTAGGTTTCCTGACGTGCTCAGTTGTTCTTTCCCAGGCAGTATGTTGCCTCCCTGCCTTGGAGGATAGAATTCAAAATTGTTGGCTTCATTCCCAAGGCTGTCAATGGTCTGAACATCTTCAGAGCCATCCTTCCTCTGCATCCCAGCTTAGAAGCCACTTTGTCCATGAAGTCTTTCACTTTCTCCAATCTTAGTTAATTCCTCCCTTTTATTAGATCTTACTGCACTGCAATAACTCATTGCAGTAATTATCACAGTCTAGAGGATTGTATTTATGACAATGCTTCTCTGACTTCCTGACTCCTTGTAGAAGGAGTCAAGGCTACATGACAAGAGCATTCAACAGGAGGGACCAGAATCTAAGACTTTCCCTCTCTGACCGGTATTATTTCTATTACCCAGATTCTCCAAGTTTCCTGATCCTTTCAGGATACACTGAATATGAACCCAGGTAATAAGATTCCCACTAGCAATAATTTACCCTAACTCGCTTAACGTGGAATCAAAGCTAATCAGTAGAGTTAAGTGGAAACATAATCTCCCCTCAGACACTTTGAAGTGTTCATCCACCAAGCCCTAGGAGGTATTTCAACTGGAAAAGATTAACTAAACAACTGCAACAACAAAAAGCAGCAGTCATACTTCAGGATTGAGAGAAGCCTTTCCAGTTGGTTATTCCAGCTCTAACTGTGTTCTCCTTGGTGAAACCTTTCAATTCTGGCCTCTATTTGCCCCTGCCTTCAACAGCTTCACCCAGGAGTAAGGATTTGATGAGCGTTCAACCAGTGGTTTTACCACATAGGAGCCAGGAAGGGCAGGATAAGTCCTAAACAAGCAAATCTACAGTTTGGGCTTCAAGCCCTCCCCCATTTTCCCCCAAGCAAGTGGGCTTAAAAATAATGATATTTTCCAAAGTCTGGGATCTTCTGTGCGTCCAAACATCCATAGTTTCTCTCTGTTACCTATAATATAGTAAACACTTACCGTGTGCCAATGACACTGTGGGACTTGGATTTACATTATTTCATTTAACACCTGTGCCAGTTAGGTAGAGATTGAGCAGGAAATTGTGAGTCCCACCTGTGAACTAGGCTGTCTGGCTGGAGTCCATGCTCTTGGGCACCAGGATTGGACCTTATACGTGAACTCCAGCTGGCTTGGCTGAATCAGTGACTTCTGTGTTTGCTCCTTTTTTTTTTTTTTTTGCGGTACACGGGCCTCTCACCACTGTGGCCTCTCCCGTTGCGGAGCACAGGCTCTGGACGCGCAGGCTTAGCGGCCATGGCTCACGGGCCCAGCCACTCCGCGGCATGTGGGATCTTCCCGGACCGGGGCACGAACCCGTGTCCCCTGCGTCGGCAGGCGGACTCTCAACCACTGTGCCACCAGGGAAGCCCGATTTTCTTTTATTTTTAAAATACAGATTAACTATATGTGTACATACACTAAACTTATTATTTAGCTTATTTTTGAGCTTTCAATAAATGATATTGTATTATAGGTTGTCTTCTGAAACTTGCTTTTATTTTGGTTCAATACGTTATGTTTAAAATTCACCTAAATCACTGAGTATACCTATAATTCATTCATTTTTTGCTACTATATGATATTCCACTGTGTGGAACCATGTAAAAGAATATTCATGGCAACATGGATAACAGCACAGATTCAATTCCATCAAATCATCCACATTTTTGCAATGACTCAAATCTAGTCACTTTTTTTGCTTCCAGGCTCCTCCACCTCTAAACCAGCTCTTGTAATTGGCATGTGAGTTCTCAGCCTGAATTCAGATCTGAGACCCCTACTTTAATTAATACTTCCCCTGCTTTAATGGCTCCACGTTTTCCTTTCTGTTCTGAAGATAAAACCCAAGTTGCTGATCCTGCCATCCTGGCCCATCCAGCCCCACAGCAATACTCCCTCCCTTTTAGTCTCATTTCCAACTGTAAATTCTCCCCATCCCATCTCCTTCTGGTCTACTCTTTCTTTGCTAGACCAAACAGGAGAACCACCACTCCCCAAAATCACCTGTGTTTTTCTGTGCCTTTCCTCATACAATTTCCTTGGCCAAGAGTTCTTTCTCTTTTCTTTATTGGAACAATAAATACAAGGTATCATTCAAGACCTTGCTTTAAAATCACCTCTTATGTGAAGTCCTAGATCTCTGAAAAAGGAAACTACAGTAATTATTCCCTACACTGTGCACCATAATGATTAGTGAGTTGTTTGTACGTATCCATTTCTTTTACATAACAGTGAATAAGCACATTACCTTTTTGGACAGAGAGCTCCGTTAAATCAGGGACCATATGCTTTTTCCTGCTGTATCCTCCCACAACCCACCATCCCCATCCCCACCCCTGCCACAAGGTCCCCATCTCAGTAGCAAATTTAGGGCCTTATACACAGGAAGAGCCTAGTAGACATTTGCCAACCTGAGTGGAGCAAAGAGCACGGAAACTGCTTCCCAAGGGCTGTGTTTAGAAATCGCTACAATCTTTTCTGATGACTGCATAGCAAATTGGATTTACCTTTTCAATTTTGCATTATTCTTGTGTTATTGGGATTATGATGAATAATAAGATAATAACAACAATTAGCCTCTGGATGACTAGTGGTCCCTTAAATTGATTTTGAACAATCAATTTGAACATCTTCCTGTGGCCAAATTAGAATAGGGCAGGCCACAGAGTGTTCCATAAACATTCCTGAGAATGAAGATGGTAAAATTACGTCCAATGAATACTGATGGTGGTGTGGAAACTCCCTAGGGTTTGGTAACAGGAGTGAGGGGCAATTTAACAAGTCCAGCTGTATTTCTGAAAAGCTGCAGCCTAAGTATCAATAGAGTTTATTCCAAAAGTTTGAAAGTTGGTTATTTAAATCTTAGCAGTTATTTTCAACATGGAACTATTGAGCCTATAAATGGCCTGAAGTGTACTTGACCTTGACCATAGTTTATTAGACAAAGTCATTGAGGAGAGATGCTTTCACTTAAGCGTTGTCTCTGCCACACTGGACCCCACCCTGACTACATCATCATAAAAGTGGGTCTCACCTAACACCAAGCTGCTGGAGATGGAGTCTTTAGCTTTTGTCCAAGTTCCAATAAGATGGGATAGGAGGAAGAAAGAGGTAGAAAAGAGGGAAGGGAAGATGCTACCATTTGGGTGCAAAGAGCTGTTATGAAGAACCTGGCTTCCTGCTAGTAAAATCGCCAAGTTCCTCTTTGAGGCTTCCCTCTTTTTCGTTAGTCTTTCACTTTTTTCTCCAGACTTTGGAGATTTCTTCACACACTGTCACAGTTTCTATCATTCTGGTTATTATTATCATTATTTCTTTTTCTGGCTGTGTCGGGTCTTAGTTGAGGCATGCGGGATCTTTTGTTGCAGTGCTCGGGCTTCTCTGTAGTTGTGGTGTGCAGGTTTTCTCTCTCTAGCTGTGGCACACAGGCTTAGTTGCCCCGTGACATGTGGGATCTTAGTTCCCTGACCAGGGATCTAACCCGTGTCCCCTGCATTGGAAGGCGGATTCTTTACCACTGGACCACCAGGGAAGTCCCTATCATTCCGGTTAGATTGACTTATTTTCCCAGTCCTGAACCAATGCAGAGGTATGTAACCTTTTATTAGGAAGTAAAAGAAAAGCATTTTAAGCAGTTTTAACTCATTGCACAGAACATAGGAATAATAAATTTCTAAAGAAATATTAACAAATAGGAATAGCATTGAGGAACAGATTAATGTGAGAGACAGGGACAAACAGCAAAATCCGTAATCACAGGTTCTGTAGAGGCAAAGTTATGTAAGAGCCTCAAGAAGTAGTTAATTTTTCTTGGATGGTATTGGAAGAAGGGTCCATAGGGAAGAAGGCATTTGATCTGTGAAGTGTCAAACCCAAATATTCACTGAGCCTTCCTGATCCTTGAGATATATGTAAGACTGGTTTGGGTCCCAAATTTTGTGCCTTTTGGAAGTCAGAATCTCTCATGGCATTTTTGCAGGTTTCTGAGCAGGACTTCATTTATAGTTTGAACTCATGACTTCCCCCTTTATGAGTCATCTCAGCATCACATGCATGGTGCTCCATACCTGGAGACTGCTTGGAGCTGTGTGGACATTCATCTTTAGCCTTCTTTCATTTACACACATACACACACACACACACACACACACACACACACACACACACCCCACACCATTCACATACATCCACTTTTAAGTACAGAATATTTATTGAAAACTTTGGGCCGTAAAGGGAGTTTTGTGTCACAATAATGCAAACCAATAATAACAAGATGAGTATTCGATGCTCTTGGTTGTAAAAGCCTCTTTGCTGCTCAACTGGGGATTATTCGTGGCTGCTTCATCCGACAATGTGTGCAAGCCTCTCACCACTTCTTCCCATGTCACTTCTTCCCTCATCCACATCTTCTCCAGACTCCATTCCTCCCAGATGCCTTCAGGAACCTCCAAATCACATTTATTCTATTTTGCAAGGTAACTTAGCTCTTCTTAGCCCCCTACTCCTAGACTTATCTCCATGCCCACCTTTGGCTGCCCAAGTTCATTAAACAATATCTGTCCTGCTTGGAATACGTTTATGATTTATAGAGTAATTACTATGTCATTGATTATCCTAGAGTAAAACCTGTTCTAGGTAAAATGATGACTGGAAAATATTTTAAAGCATTAATTAATATGCTTTTTACCTACCCAGGAACTTATCAAATTTCTTCCCTTGGACCTTGAACCAGTCTTTTACCCAGCATACACTCCTCGACATAATCCCACTCATGCTTTTTTTTGGGGGGGGGGTGCGCGGGCCTCTCACCGCTGTGGCCCCTCCCGCTGCGGAGCACGGGCTCCGGACGCGCAGGCTCAGCGGCCATGGCTCACAGGCCCAGCCGCTCCGCGGCATGTGGGATCCTCCTGGACCGGGGCACGAACCCGCGTCCCCTGCATCAGCAGGCGGACTCTCAACCACTGCGCCACCAGGGAAGCCCCCCACTCATGCTTTGGGTGACACTACAGTTATAGAATACAAAGGCATAAACTGATTCAGACCTAAAAATAAGATACATGCATGCATAATGGGTCCTCCCACACACATACACAATCACCCAAGACTAGATAAGATTCTATAGACTCTTAGGGGCAAGAGGAGAGATGAGGAACACTCAGGTAATGTCATCTAAAAAAAGATTTCCCTGTTTTGCCCGAGCACAGAGCTCCTGCCACCAGGGCAGGGAGGTGGGCAGGCTAAAGACCGTCCCAGCTGTGTTCTAGTAGTGAGCCTACACTTCCCCTGCAGTGAGGAGCTCTACAGGAGGACCTGTAATTGCCTTCGATAAATCTGGCATCATTGTCAAATGACCAGTGGACTGCAGCTTATGCCCTGATATTTTAACACCCCCAGCATAATTATCCTGCATGGACAACTGTCTTCCAACAGCAGGATACTTACAAACTTTGGAAACAGAGACCGAGACGCTGAACACCTAGGGTTGTACTGGTGATGTGGAAGGAAAGAAGCTCCTAGCACCATCTTCTGACCTCAAACTACCCTTCCCTCCAACACACACAATTAAGACTGAACATAGATGAGCCAAGCCCAAGGACTGCATTAAGATACTGAGGAGATACCATCCCTTTGAGTGTGGGGAGGGGGTGTATGGGGGGTGGGAACAAAGCAGAAAGGGATCAGACAGATACTGGCGGTTTCTAGACGTGTCATTGAGAAATTGATTTGTGAGCCCGATATCAGGGCCAAAGAGGAAGACCTAGCCTCTTGATGGAGTCAAGGACATGCAATACGGTAGGCTGCTGATAATTAGGTCAGGACTGTAGGATCCGTCAGCAGCAGTGGTAGAAAAAGGGAACAGCTGTAATATCCAAGGAGGAATGACCCTCTTTTCCTCCTTCACTTTCCTCTTGGCTTCCAGCATTCTTAGCAATCTCATCACATATGCATTTGCCTCACCAGATGCCACCTTTAAAATATTAATTTTAATGGCTGATTGGATGTCTACAATATCCTAGGATATGCTATATGCTTTGGGTGCCTTCTCATATATCTTATTTGATCTTCACTTCAACAACAGGATGTTGATATTTTATTCCCATTTTGCAGATTAAAAAAAAAAAAAAACACAGATCAAAGATATGAATTGATTTGCTTAAGGTCACAGAAGTAATAAATGTCAGAACCAGGATTTAAACCTGGTTATCTGATCCCAAGTTCATGATTCTTTCCACAGCAGCAATATATTCCTAAAATATGAGATCCAAAATGGATGTTAGAGATTATTTCAACCAGGAATGACAGATATATTCTAAATGATATGCAAGCTCTAGTTGCTTTAGTGTACGTGGAGTGTGTGCTGAGAAGAACACGGGAACCCATCATAGGCTCAGTGGGAAAAGTACCATGATTGATTCTCGATGTCTACTAGAGGCCCGCAGGCCAGGTGCTTTCCAATCTCAGCTTAGTTCTCTCCCTCCATTTTTACAGATGGGAAAATTGATGCTGGGAGATTTAAAAATAATTGCCCAGAGTCACGCAGCGTGGTACTGGCAGAGCCACAGTAGTTTTCACCTCTCCTGACTCTGTACCCAGTGCCCTTGGCCTAGCCCTGGTCCTTCCCCTGGAGTTCTCACAGGAAACCTGCCAAATCACTCATTCTCTCTGAATCTCTTTCTGACCTTGTTTTCCTGTCTCGTGTCAGATATTCATATCATCTGAGTAAGTGTATTGAAGAGGAATCCAACATGTAATGCTAGTTTGCTATTGTCAATGATACTTCTCAGTCAAGGTTTCTGTTGAGGAATTGCTGAGAGGGACATGTTACAAATGATGGATGGGCACCGAATTCAGTGTTGAGACTGGATGAGCAAAAGTAGGATGGTCAAGAAAGAACCAGAGCCAACTCAGCATTTAGGAACCAGCTGGCGCTAAATTTTCCTGAACAGTTTTGATCTGATCAGCTCAAAGCACCACGGAATGGTTCATTGGTGCAAGGAAAATGACTGCAGGACTGTGCTTAAATTTAGGAGAAACAACCTGAAGACCATAGTCATTCATTGAAATGAGATCTGTTTCACGGCGAAGAGAAAGTGCATATATGCAAAATGAGGTGGAAATCTGAAAAATCTATTCCATATAATTCAAACAGAAAACTATTATACAGTAGCATCTAACTCATGAGTTGTTGGGAAATTAAATGAGACAATGCTCATACATTATTTAGCTAGTGCCTAGCAAACAACAACTGCTCAAAGAACAATAAACAACAATATTTTTTTAGTGAGAAAGGATTATAGGGGTGTGTGTGACTGTGAGTGCATGCATGCACCAATGCACGTGTCTGTGTATGTGCGTTGCCCTCTTTGAATCATCTGCTTGACTAACTCAATTATCTTTGTCTTGTAGACACACTCCAATTCACTCTATATCTGTAAATGAAGACCAAACCCACTTTGAACTGGAATGTCACGTATCGCTTTCTTCTCAGTGAACACAGACATCTTATTAAATCTTCTGCTGATCACGAAATGTGACTAACGAGCATTATTAGACTAGAGTTGCTGTTCATGAAACTGAGTCCCAGAGCGGTTAAGTGATTAGCCCAAGTCGAACAGCTATTGAATGGCTGGGCAATGATGGGGAATGGAGTCTTTTCATTCTCAGTTCAGAGTGTTGTGCATTATCTCTCCTTTATATTAGGACCAGAATTCTTCTACTTCTCCCACCTCCTTTCCCCCCCCCTTCTCTTTTCCTTATTTTTTTTTTTTCTATTTCTCACTCGAATTCAAATCAATAACTACTTCTAAAATTTCTTGTGTGTGTCCACTCTTGATCAGTGGACCATGAATAAGGCTTGGACCATATCAATGGCAAATGCTGGCAATTTCCTACTCCCTACATTTCCTGTTGACGGATTTTCTTCAAATCACCACTGCTCCCTTGCATTAACACAGGGGAGGATAACTCTGTCTGACTCCAGGGATAAATCCAGAATACCGAGAGCACTCATTGCCTTGTCAGGAATGTGCTTGGTGGGGATCATGTGATCCTCCTTTGGATAATAAGGGGATGTCTTCTCAAGCTTTCTGGGAAAGGTTTCTTGGCCAAGAAGAAGTTCAGTTTCTTCTATTGGGTGTTGGAGTATCTGGATGGGAAGCTAAAATTGCAGCTGCCTTTTTCCCAGAGGGAAGATAGTGTCTGGCATTCCAGGGCTGGAAACTCCAGGCTTCCTGCTATGTAAAACAATTTCCCATTTGAGTTAGGATTTTCTCTAACTACTTGCATGAGGGATCTTACATGAAAAAGTGCCCTAAGGAATCTCTGAAGTTCTTGTTATCGTGGTATAGTCTGTGGTTACTAGCACACCCTGTGGGTTCAAACTCAAAACGGTACATTGTTTCCGCCCCCTTGCTGGCTGTGCAATGCTGGGCAATTACTTAATTTCTCTGTGTTTGGGGTGTCTCCTTTCTCCTTCCCTGCTTTGTTTTCCTGACAGCACACATCACCCTCCGACATACTATGCATTTTACTGTATATTCATCTATATTTATTGTCTGTCTTTCCCTTCTTTGATATAAGCTCCATGAAGGCAGGGATTTTTTTTTTTTTTTTTTTTGCGGTACACAGGCCTCTCACTGTTGTGGCCTCTCCCGTTACGGAGCACAGGCTCTGGACGCGCAGGCTCAGCGGCCATGGCTCACGGGCCCAGCCGCTCCGCGGCATGTGGGATCTTCCCGGACCGGGGCACGAACCTGTGTCCCCTGCATCGGCAAGCGGACTCTCAACCACTGCGCCACCAGGGAAGCCCGAAGGCAGGGATTTTTATCTATTTGTTTGCTTCTGAATTCACAGAGTCTGGCATGTTGTAGAGGATTAATAAATAGTTTCCTTAATAAATAAACTAATTAATGCATGAATTAACAAGACGAGTGACAGTTATGTCATAGAATTGTTGTGATGATAAATTTAGATAACATACATAAATATTTCTAAACTGCCTGGCATATTATTATTCTAATGAATAAAGACAACCACTTCTCTTAAGTATTGGCATGATATCTGTAACTAGTTCTGAAATAAATATTTATTGAAAGTCATCTGTCACCTCAGCTATCCTCCAGAGATAATAAATGTTAGTTGTTTTAAGCTGCTAAGTTTAGGGGCAATTAGTTATGTAGAACTAGGTAACTAATATACTTTCTGTACCCCCTACTTTCCCACCTTTTCTCTATGCACTGTGCTCTCTCTCATCATCCTTAGTTTTCCTTTACCCAAATTTTTATTTTCATTCAACAAACATTTATACATGCCAGCTACATGCAGGCATGGTGTTAGATATTGGCAGAACTGTCAGGATCCGTAAGATTTAAGTCATGTCAAACACCACATGGTTCAGGATGCTTCTCTGGACTTTTGTGAGGTGCACTGGACTCTTGGATTCCCTCGGCACTCCCAGTATGAATTCTGCAGCTCGGCATTAAGTTTAAAGTTTTTCTTATCGCATGCTGTTTCAACAATCAGGAATAGAAGTCCAAGCTTCTAATATCCATGTATTCCTTCAAATAGTGTGGAGTTTCCAAATTCACGTGGGTTGTATCTCCACATGACTCTGTGTGGCTATCTCCTAACTCATATTTCTCTTGCAACAATTTCATATACCAGTAATTACATGTTTTTCAATGTTTACTTTGTACTTACAGTCTCACCTGTGTTAACTCATTTAACACATTATGACCCACTGTGGAAGATCGTATGATTATAACCCTTGGAAAGAAGGCAAAACAGAAACTTAAATAACCAGTGAAGGAATAGGTAGAACCAGAAACTGAACCCAAATAGTCAGATAGCAGTTTGTATGCCAACCTTTCCTCCATATTGTCACGTGCCCTCACACTCCCTGTGACAGAGATCATTAGACAGTGAAAGAGGAGCAGCCTAGGAACGTGGAAATTGGGAGTTTAATTCTGGCTTCTTCCTCTAGTACTTGAGTGAGTTTGGCCAATCACTTAATTGACTGAGTCTCAGTTACCTCATTTTTTAAATAGGAAAATGTCTAACCTTGTGTATTTCCTGGGATTGCTTTGAGAATCAACACAGGATAGTGCATGTGAAAAGACTTTGGAAACTACAATTCATGACATGAGAGTGAACTCTTCATTCACACCATCAAAATCAAGGATAAGTCTTTCTACATGCTAGACACTGTTGCAAGAACTGGGGACACAAGGCTTAGAAATTACCTGCCCTAATGGAGCTTATCATCTGGTAGGGAGCGGGTAGATATGAATACATGAATAAAAAATAGATGTCATGGTGTTCGAAAGTTGTTTGTACTATATCAACAGTGATGTATCAATATCAATGACAACAAAAGATTTATGGGGATTCATTTTCTAGGTTAAAAAAAAAATAAGGCAACACATTCAAATGTCCTGAGGTGAGAATGTGTTAGTGTGTTTCTAGAATAACAATAACAATGTGGCTGAGTTATTGGAAGTAATACTAGAGTTCAAAGAAAAGATGGAATAAGACCCTGTAAGTCACTGTAAGGACTTTGCTTCATGGGCATCCATTGAAGTGATATGGTCTGACTCACCTTTTGGAAGGAATTTTCTGGATTCTGTGTCAAAAGATGATGGTATCTTGAGGTAGGGTGGGAGCAGTGCATAGGTGAGGAGTGGTCAGGTTCTAGGCATACTTTGAAGGTAGAGTGACCAGGATTTGCTGACAAATGAGGTGTGGAGTACACAAGAGAGGGCTCAAGGGTAGCACAGTTTGTATGCTAAGCTGTCCTCCATATTGTCATGTCACTGGGACTGAGCAGCTAACAGGATGGAGTCTGTACTACTCAAATATGAGTAAGATTTTGGGGAACAGGTCTGGTGGAGTTAAGATTGGGATATTGGTTTATTTGCTATGCCTGTGATGGAAGAAATTTTCACAATCTAAGGTATGGGGAAGTCATCCTGGATTCTACTTGATTTGGCTTGAATTTTATGACAAATAGGACAGCTTGTTTTGTGGTCTATCAAACATGCATTGCACATCCTATTTAACCATTAAAGAAAAGAATGCATTTAAAAATCAAAATGGAGTAACTGTGGTTCAGGCATCCAAAATGGAGCCCAGTGGCCCTTCTGGATATGGTTTCAGACAATTTCCTGCATCACTGAGAACTTGAATTTCCTGAACTATATCAAACTCAAGGACACCACCAACCATTCTCAAAATGGTATTTTTGCTAGCAGCTGCCAGCTGCAACCTTACGGTATCAAGGTCTCCCCTTGTAACTATGCAACCATTTCTGTTCCCAGCCAGTCCTTGCTTAACAAGTACCCTTACTTCTTGCCAGCTCAAATTATAATTCTTAATAAATAATTTATGGAATTTTTCAGTTTTTGCCTTTATAAACCTCTCGCATTTTGTAGTCTGGAAAAACACAATTCAAGTGCTTCTTGAATCTGTGTCTCCTGGGATATAGTCCTCAGTCTGGCTCAGATAAAACTCTTTTCTATTCCCTTTATAGATTGTTTATTGATTATTTGCATCAACATCCGTTACATATCCAAGTCGAGATAACTTGTATTGAGTATAGCGATTTGCAGCTAGGAGAGACATCTCGGCTGAAGATGTATATTTAGAAGTCATTATCGTAAAACGGCATTTAAAGCCATGGACTGGATAAGATCACAAAAAGGGTGAGTTTAAACAGAGGAAAAAAAGGAGCCCTGGGACATCTAACGTTTAGAAAAGAGAAATAAAAAGATCCCAGGGAAAAAATTAAGTGTTAAGTGACGTAGGAACAAAAATAAAGGGTATGCATCTTAAAATTAAGTGAAGAAAACATGCTTCAACAATGAGGATGTGATAACTGAGTAAAATGTTGCTATTGAGTCAATTAAGATGAAAATTACAAATGGAATATTAGAGTTAGCAACAGAGGTTAAGGGAATCTTGAAAAGACTGGTGGTGTTTTCATTGTTATTAAACTTAGCAAGTGGAAAGAATGCTGAATTTGGATACATGGCACTTGGTTTCAAGTAAAAAAGAATAATAATAAAGGAAAGAGACAAAAACATGAATGCTTTCCTCATAGGGTGATTATGACGATCGAATGATACAATGAAGCTAAACGTACTCTGTAGAACATGAAGGGAAATACCAATGTCAATTCAAAAACATCAAGGTCATGGGGCATGTGTTTTCATTAAGTATATGTAACTATGTACTTTTATGTTCTCAAAGACCACTAAACCACACACACACACACACACAGTGTACACAGATTTAGACTGAATACGTATCATGAAGCTCCAGAAGGTTTAAAAGTTAAGCCAGCCTGTTGCAGCTCTGGTGCTGCTGACATTACCAGACGGCATTAATTTAATTCCACTCAGTTATGCTTTTAAATTTGATTTGAGAAATGTGTCATAAAATGCTATTGAGAAGTGCAGTGCCGCATTCCTAAGCAGGCTGGGAGCCCGTGTCTGTGCTGGGAATCCTTGAGGGAAACGGATTGCATTCAGGTTGAGCCTCTGGACTTTAGGGAGTTTACTCTTTGCTGGGGTCTGGTGACAGAGGTTTGCTAATCCTGGATTGCTCACTGTTGAGAGGAGATCAGAAGCAAAGCATCAATCTCTAGGAAATAAGAAAAGGGCTTGCAAAGACTAAGTGAAAGCATACAAAAAATTATAATTTTAACAAGTGGGGTAGTTTATAATACTCTGCATATATACGTGAAACTGAGTTTATTTTAAGGCACTTTGGCTCTCTTATTATATTGGGTCATGAGTAGTGCTTTCTGATTTCTCATCTCTGGCCTCAGTTTCTGTGGACTTAAGCTGAAAGCAATAGACTAGATCAGTTGTCGTCAAAGAGAGACAAAGCTTCCTCAAAGTGTATGCACACTGATCCACTGGGGTGAGGAAAGAAAATTCTGGAACTTTTACTTTCATTTATTTCCAGTGCATCTTTTAAAACTTGTATGCTTTGTGTATCTTTTTGGAATGCACATAATATAAATAGCAAGTAAATACATACATAAGTCTATCCTATGTGTATCCTCCCTCTCTACATGTCTTTTTATTAGTTGATTGGCTAATTGATTGATTTGTATATTCTGATAGAGACATGTAATCAAAATAATCTAGAGAATACTTGCCTGACTGATCTTTCAGAGCTTTTATAGCTGTATATTTTTAATGATTTTATGGTCCTGTAACGAGTTTTTCTAATCATTGTGATTATCTTAAAGTAGTGAAATGGCTATTTGCCTATTAAATTGACTGCTCAGCTTTTGGATTTTCTGGAGATTAAAAAAAATCAACTCCTTTTATCTGGAATTTAGTGAAGGCTGGAAGCATAAGGGCTATCTTAGTTTCCACATGTCAAGAATATTTAAAGTGAAACCTTACATAAATTCCCTGAGTTGTGGCTGTTTGTCTCAGCTATAGTCCTAGCTCTGCCAGTTATTTGCTGCGGGAGCTTGGACTAGTCACTCCCCCATCCTGTTCCTCATGCTCCAATCTGCGGACTGAAGTTTGGACTTCTCCCGATGTAGATCTCAGCTCGAAGCTGGCTTCCTCAGCTAGATCTTCTCTTTCCTCTCCCTCTAATGGAGGCTTCTTCCCCTGCCTACAGTAATACTAGGAAACAAATGAAGTTTAAGTTTCAGGCCCCCCGGGAGTTGCCTTAGCAAGGTGATCATGTGTTTGGGTTTTTTTTCTTCAGATTTTTCAAAAGGAAAACATTCCATTATATAACTGGTCAAGACCACCATCTCTTTTTACTTTGACTCTCCCCTCATTAAACATAACTTTGTGTCCAGCGGTGTGGGCCTTCTGGCACCCACATGAAGGGAATTTTAATTGGGTGTATAATGTGTGAAGTTCAGTGGGGTATGTTTTTGTGTAGTTTGTCATCTCTTCTGTGGCTACTTGAGTTACTGTTAGCAGGATTTCACAGATTAGTAAGGGGCGGAGCTAAGATTCAAATGGTCATTTGTCTGCTTCTAGTATTGGTGGTCTTGTGTGGCACTTCATTGTTTTTTTGTAAGTTTAGTAGTAAATCAACAGGTGCCTGTTTCCAAACTTTAGAAGTATGATGATATGTCTCCAGCCGCTTGCCAATACTTAATACTTTTTCCACACCTACCTTCCTGGCTGCAAGATATGTTTCTAGTCTCATTACCCATTGCTGTCCAGCTTGCTTACTGCACTCTGTCGGAATTAACTTCTTAATTCTGTTGGACCGTGCCTTCATCCATTTCTTTCATGGGTTAGAATTGCCTGTGGCCCAATCAAATTATTGTGTGTTCTCACTCAGTTCTCGCTGATTTGACATGAACTACAGTCATCAACAAAGTTAGCGTAAAAGTCGTAATATACCAATCCAATATGGACCTCGCTCATAAACTGGTTAATGAGTATTATCAATGCAAACAGTATTTAAGATACATCACTGCGCAAGAAAACTTGAAATTCTCTGAAATTATAGTGCTCATATGTTAAAGAAATGTGATACTAGTTTTCCCAAAATGACATCAGTGCTAAATATTAACATACAAATTTCCAGTAATGAGTTGTGAAAATGAATGGACTTTTTCAAAGTGCCAATTAAGAAAAAAATAGGGCTTCCCTGGTGGCGCAGTGGTTGAGAGTCCGCCTGCCGATGCAGGGGACGCGGGTTCGTGCCCCGGTCCGGGAAGATCCCACATGCCGCGGAGTGGCTGGGCCCGTGAGCCATGGCTGCTGAGCCTGCGCGTCCGGAGCCTGTGTTCCGCAGGGGGAGAGGCCACAGCAGTGAGAGGCCCGCGTACCGCAAAAAAAAAAAAAAGAAAAAAATAGCACTGGAGAAAAAGAAAACTGAATTAACTTTCTAATCTCTTTATAGAAAATAATATAAAAACAACATCATACGAAAATATCAAAAGTATACAGATAAAATGTAGACAATATTATAGAGATCTGGTATGCAGGTTAAAAAAAAATCATGTTGTTTTTCTGGCTTTTGTGAAATATATGGTAGCAACAGCATTGTCAGCAGATGAGCATTGTAATTTGTTATGACTTCTTTTCTAATTTTAACCAAAGATTTACTTTTGTGTCTAAGTTTTTACTAGTTATTTCTGTATTCTTTTCCTAAGAGGGGTCTCCAAATTTTATAAGCTACAGACCCACCAAGCATGGGTCTGCCCTGGCTGGAAACTTGTGTTTTTCCCTAAAGCCTCTGTTCCCAGCTTTTAAAATCAGGAGAGCGTCAACAAATGTTTAGAAGAATCACAAGATGTTCTCTAAGAATCCCTTTTCAACTTGACTTGCTGTTTCTCTTGAGAACCATATGATAGAAACTCTGACCTTTATTTCTTAGAGGCCACTGAGAATTGCTCCAGGAAGATCTGCTCCTGGTGAGGATTATGGAACACTTTAAACAAGCACCCCAGTGCATTCATAGGCCCTGCTCTCTGATCCTCTGAAGTAGGCTCTGCAGACTCCACAGCCACGTCATGCATGCTTCTCCCGCCTGTTTGAGCTTCCTGGCTGAGGCATATTTAGGGCTTCCCTGTGGGTAGCATGTCCCAAAGGTCTTGGCTCTCAACAGAAAAGCAGGTTACATGCAGATTCCCTGTCATCATGCCACTGTCTCCTAACACTACACCCTGCCCTGAGTCTGGCTTGCCTCCTTTGCCCCATAAAACATAAATCACAAACTTCTTGTCCTGGGTTGATGCTCTTGATATGCTATACTGTATATTCTGCTCCAATATTTGTCAGTTCATTGGGGAGATCCATAAGGGCATATTATGGCATCCCTCTGTAGGAACAAAAATAACAAAAAGTAAAGCAAACCAAAATCTTTTATTTTCTTTTTCTCTTCATTCCTTGCTTGCAGAATAAAGTTCATACACCTAGCATAAAAATTAGTGTTCTTCCTTATCAGGCTTCAACTACCTGTCCTGCTGGCTTTTAGGAAGATGTAATGCTGAGGATGGTACAGATATCTTGCCAATGTCTTGCCAGCATTATCATCATGTCAGGGACTGCTGGGCCCAAGAAATGTCCAGTCTACATTCATGTTAAGAACAACAGTCTTGTCTGATCATTCTCTAAGTTCCATGGAATGGAGATTTATATGTATTTCTTTCCTTTCCTCAGCATCCATGGTTATCTAAATATGTGTCATAATTTCCTTAGTGGCAAAAACAAAGTCTCCTTGACCTTTGTGTTAACTGCAGGGATTAGGAAAGGGCACTATACACAGTGGCTATTCACTGAGAGCCTATTAAATTGAATCTGTGTTCACATAGGTACAGTCCAATCTTAATCTGTCCAGACTTAGCCAAAAAATTTTTGTACCTAATACAGTGCCTGGCATACAGTAGAAGATATGGGAAAAGAGGGAATGGGTATCAATAATATATTAAGAAAAGTCATCATTATCTTCATCTTTGCCATTCAAGAATCTCCCAGTCAGTATTAGCATCATCATCACCAACATCATCATCACAATAATAAATCTATATTTTTTTGAGGCATGGACTGTGCTGAACAATATTAAGGGTGTTATCTAATCTTAAAATGGTAGGTTATCTTATTGTCCCCATTTTACAGTTGATGAACTGATATTTAAAGAGGGTAAGTAAATCACTCAAAATCATACAAGCAATAAGGAGCAGAGCCAGTATTTGAACCCAATTTTGACTGACTCTAGAGCTGGTATGCCTTATAGCTATGTTATTTCTTGCTTCTCATCTAATTAAGAAAGTCAGAGCAACATGTTTATTATCTGATTTGTATTTTCCTTCTCGTCTCAAAACATTCCCATCTTTGACCTTACGTGTACAACATATTGTCCCCGTCATACTATCTAAGAACTACTTGAGAATTCTTTGCAGCTTTTATTTCCTCTCTCTTTCCCTCCATCTCCATCCTTCTGACACCAGAGGAGTTACAACTTCCTTACAGTTTCCAGTCCCAACCAGAACAGAATAAGGCTGTTGGCTCTGCAGGCCAACGCACTAACCTTGGCATAATGAATGACCTGCAGCTTCGGAATGCCTCTGGAATGCCAAATAACAAGAGCTGCACGCCTCTGGAATGTGGAATGGCCCCAGCATTAGTCAGGTGATCCACAGCTGCAGGCTGCTGGAATGAGAAATAGATTGTGACTCCTAGAATACCAAGTACCTGCTCAAGGAGAAAGCAATGGCTGAGCCTTCCTGCTGAGGAAGAAAAAAAGGTAGTTATTGACTTTGCTGCCAGGAGATAACTATCTGTTAATACTAAAAACACCTGAGCCTGAGTCGGGGCAACCTCTTTGAACTGCCTGCTGGAAAATTTCTGACCCTCCACAAGTCAGAGAAGCAGATCTCTTCCCATAGCTCGAAATGTGCTCCCCTCATCTCATGCCTCCTATGCTTTGCCGAAGAGAAGAAATGGAAATCTTGTTTCCAAAATTCATTTCCCAGTGCATTAATTTGGACTTAGAAATCTTTTGAAATCCCTTTAGACAGCATCGGCGTCTACAAAGTTCTATTCGGAGAATGCAATTCCCTGGTGAGGTAGCCTGAACCCTTCCTGGAAGTTGCCTGCAAAGGAGAAAAGTTATAAGGATATTTGCATCCATGATGCTCAGTATCTGGGATTTTAATGAATCACTCTCTCCCTTTTTTCTTTATTGCTTTTTTCAGTGCCATTGCTCAGTGAATATTTCTTTTTTCCTCTTTCTTTTCCATTGCATTTCAATGCATTGGTTTTAAAAGGAGGGTTTACAAACTAAGTTTTAAAACTCCAGGGCACTACATCTCCAAAATCTATTAGACCGTAGGAAGGTAAGAGGCCAAACCCACTGAAAGTTTCCCTCCTGGTGTCTGTGGAACTCGCAGGCTGGTCTACAATACCCCTAAGCCAAAACAATATGCCCAGCAGCCTTACCCTCCCCCCACCTGCCTAATGCAAGCAGATAAATTTAGCATTAAAATCCCCACACTTTGGCAAATGAGTACCCAGGAGGCTGCTGACTCAATCAGGGCTTGTTTTACTTACGCTGTAGTACTGAGAAAAGGCCGTAAACTCCAGCCTGACAGATCCATAATGCTCATTTCAATATGCTTTCCCTGTGTGCGGGCTTGCTGATGAACTTTCATGTTCCATCAACAAAATATAACAAACATATTAACGACGTGTGGTAAATTGCCATTGCATATACTGGGTCCTGATGACGGAAATAGTTGTGGGTAAATGAGATTGGCTGGCTGCCTGATACCACTTTGGGGGTACAAGATGATGTACTGTCCTGGGGGATGTCGGCAGAGGAGGAGGGGGCAGTCAGCTATAGAGGGACACAGATGCCCTTACCCAGGGTAGATGGGCCATTGGAAACCTAAGGCAACAGCATGTCAGAGACAGAAAAGACTATAGACAGTGTCTCGTTAAACTCATCATCTGATTTTTTTTTTTTTTTTTTTTTTGCGGTACGCGGGCCTCTCACTGCTGTGGCCTCTCCCGTTGCGGAGCACAGGCTCCGGATGCATAGGCTCAGCGGCCATGGCTCACGGGCCCAGCCCCTCCGCGGCATGTGGGATCCTCCCGGACCGGGGCACAAACCCGCGTCCCCTGCATCGGCAGGCGGACTCTCAACCACTGCACCACCAGGGAGGCCCTCGTCATCTGATTTTGATTAAAATCAAGACCCAAAGATGTGATGCAAAGAGAAGCCCAAAGATGCACAGCTAGTATGAGATTCCTGAATCACAGTCCAGTGCTCTTGTGGTTGGTGGATTTGATTGGTACCTGAAGCTGTCTTAAAAGAGTGGTTAGGGCTTCCCTGGTGGCGCAGTGGTTGAGAGTCCGCCTGCCGATGCAGGGGACACGGGTTCGTGCCCCGGTCCGGGAAGATCCCACATGCCGCGGAGCGGCTGGGCCCGTGAGCCATGGCCGCTGAGCCTGCGCGTCCGGAGCCTGTGCTCTGAAATGGGAGAGGCCACAGCAGTGAGAGGCCCGCATACTAAAAAAAAAAAAAAAAAAAAAAAGAGTGGTTGGATGGAAAGAATGTAAGAAATGTCCCTGTGACTTTAGTTGGCCCTGCATCCCTGCACTCATCAGGAGTTAGACACACTGCTTGACTTGGCTTTCTCTTACTCTGCAGTGCTTGACCTTTCTTTTGGGTGCATTAAGGGACAATAAGGGGTGATTTAGGTGAGTATGAGGTAGTTTTTCTCTACTGCAACCCCATAAGGGCAAGTATAGTTTCCCTATAGTTTCCCTGTCATTAATTTCTAATAACTCGTAATATTCTGACTCCAATTCCAAAGTGTGGATTTTTCCCTCTATGTCACCAAGCAATTCTCCAACACCAGCTGGGTGTCCTACAATTTAATTCTATTCTGACACTATCTACTTGGAGATAGCATCAGATTCCATAGAGTAAGGGCTAAGCTCCACGAGACTGCCCTCCATATCATATGTCAATTGCAAATCCAGGTTGTTATGTGTGCTTCTGACCCACTGGTCACTTATTTCAGTATAATTTTAAGGTTTCAGGTTACCAAAAACATTCTGTAATCTATTTTTTAAAAAATATTTATTTATTTTATTTATTTATTTTTGGCTGCATTGGGTCTTCACTGCTGCGTGTGGGTTTTCTCTAGTTGCGGCGAGCAGGGACTACTCTTTGTTGAAGTGCGCGGGCTTCTTATTGCAGTGGCTTCTCTTGCTGTGGAGCACGGGCTCTAGGTGCGCGGGCTTCAGTAGTTGTGGCTCGCGGGCTCTAGAGCGCAGGGTCAGTAGTGGTGACGCATGGGCTTACTTGTTCCGCGGCATGTGGGATCTTCCTGGACAAGAGCTCAAACCCGTGTCCCCTGCACTGGCAGGTGGATTCCCAACCACTGTGCCACCAGCGAAGCCCTGTAATCTATTTTTAAGTAGACATAACATATAGCATAATTATTGCTGAAAAGTTTATTTATAAACTTTTATCTTACATCTATTTAATTCACTTGTTCTTAACAATTATGTTTCAATTAGTCATGAACATTTTACAAGACATTAAACAACTAACCATCATCTTAAGTTACAAATTCTGTAACAGAGATAACATGAGCTTATTTGACTTTTAGTAAACCTAGGTAAAATAAAAGTAGTATATTTGATGCTGATAACTCTAGAGACATACCCGTTTTAATTAAACCAACAAACTTAAACTAGCTTTTGTTTACCAAAGATTGTCCTAGATCATGTGAACTTGAAAAACATTTGGGTTAGTTTTTATATTTCCGGCACTATACTTGATTTATATAATGCTTGTTTGTCTTTAAGCCAATTAAATAGAGCTCTTTACAAATTAATTTTGGCAATACCATGTAGAGGTAGAAAAAAAATCACATTTATAATGTACATACATAGATATATATAAACATACAAATAGATGTCGACAGAGATCCTATAACTTTTGTTATAAAATTTTAGCCACGAGACAGGTACAATAAAGCAAAACTCAGTAGTTTATAAAAGAACAGTTGGATCCAAATTGTGTTTCTGGCAGGTGGAATATAAGCTTAGCTGGAAACTTTTAAGATCTTTCACAGGCCTAGTTTTCAAAATAGCCTTTCCTTTTCATTTTTATTTTTGCTGTTACTGATAAGAATTACGTTGGTTCCTGGAGAAGACCAGGTAGGATACTTACACCTTTAACGGCACCTAGAAAGAATGCAAGTGTTAACAAGAAGGACTTTTGTTCCCTAAGTCCAGATCTTTCACAATATCTGCAAGCCTTTTGAGATGAATAGGGGAGGTTTGGGGATTGGTAGAAAGGATAGGTGGACTTTGAATTGTTTCCAGAGCCACATCTCTGTTCTTGTAAAAACTTGATTTTCAAGACAAAGACAGTTGTTTTCAATTCCACAAGGAATTGGGTTTGCAACCAAAATATCAACATGCTGACACATCCGACCAACTATATTATCTCCAATTTGCTTCTTTTATCAGGAAGGAGATCTTCAACTAAGATGGAAATCAAAAGATCCTTATGTTCTAGATTTAGAGCTATGCACCTTTGGAATGATTTAGTAAATCCTTTCACAAAGGCTTCAGAATGTTCTTTCCCTCTGGGTACAGAGTTTCATTCTGGCTTAGGAGAGAAGGCCTGCAAAAAAAATTACTATTAGGCTCTGAATATCAGCTTTCAATTTGTCCAACTTATGACCCTAGAGCTACTTTTAAAAAAAGAAGAAAAATCCTTTTAAATATCTTGTCACGTTTCAGCTGGGACAAACAGTAAATATTCCTGGCAGGATGCAACAACCCCATGGACACAAAAGGCATCCACAGAGATGGTATACAAAAGATACCACCCTCCCAAGATCCAGAGCTGCTCTGAAAGATAACCAAAAGAAAAACAGGCATAGATAATTCCCTGAGAGGTGGCAGTAGTTGGTAGGACCCTAGCCACTAATGGAGAGCAACCCACATTTCTGTCCGGCCAAATTTTAGGGTCCCCTCCAATCTGACAATTGCCAAGTCAAGTTCTCAGGACACAAAACGAGACAAATAAGGAGGCAATAGCCATCATTGGGAGAGAAAGGAGAGACAGCCAGTGGGTGCGTGAAAGCAGGTTCACAAGTCACAATTCAGAGATCTAATTCCTACCATATTTCCCCTGCCATTTTAAATTTGGAAAGGAAGGGACAGCATGAAACTACTTCTTCTCTCAACCAGGCACCACAGATAGAGATCTGGGAGAGCTGACAGGTAGGAATTCTCACCCTTTGCCGGCTTCTGCCAGTTTTCCCAGGATGTCGTCTGCAGGCTCTGGAGTGAGTGGGGTGTCCCAGTGGGTCTCATCCTGGTCACCAGAAACCGTAGAGGAGGTAACATAATTTTTCTTCTACCCTCTATGGGGAGTGCCTGGCTGAGACCCCTTTTCCTCTAGGGCACCTTGTAAGCGGATAAGCTTGTCTAGGATGCTTAAAATTTTTTTCACTGTGGTCACTGAAATTCAAGATTATCTTTGGTAAAGTTAACCTACTTGTTCAGCCTTAAAACAAAATTTTAATCACCAAGACCTCACACTGGACCCATCCAGCTTAAATCAGACTCCATCTGAACCCAGACCCAGTGCAGTTTTCAGTCCCAGATCCGACCCCTGACCCAGTCCCACCCCAAACACGGTCCAGTTTTTAAGTCGGAACCACTCCAACTTCGCACCCGGTCCGTTTTTTAGGTCGGACCCAGTCTGGCTGGTTTCCGGCCTCAGTCCCGGAAACGCAACACTCCAAGAAAGGCGGAAAGCTCGTGAGGGAAAAGCTGTGGCCCTGGGGTCCGGACCCGAGAGGAGCTAACCCACCACGTCCAGAGGCAGCGGGGAAGCAGCCGGGAAGCCGGGAGTTCCAGGAGCCCAGAGGTATCTGTGCTTTGTTGCTTGTTGCTTCCGGGAGCTGTTGGGACCTCCTTTGGTTCCCTCTTCTGTCACCAGAAGTGTTTAAAGGAAAACTAACGCGTATTTAAATTCTTAAGAGTTTATTTGCTCAAAAATCAATTCGAATCAGGCAGCGTCCAATCTAACAGATGGAAAGGAGCTCCTAGGAGCTGCACAGAACGAAAGTATTTTATAGACAGAAATGAGGGGGGATGAAGTTATACTAGGCAAAAAAGCGGGTTGGTCGTTGCAAAGTTAGTTTCCTTTGGTGGATGGCAGGGGTCTCTCAGGGAGGTGACCTCACTGGTGCTGATAAGGTGATTCCTGACTGGTTTAAGATTCCGCTTCTGGGGGAGCTGAAGCTGTAACTAAATTAAGTCTCGGTTTGGTGACGTGCGGCCTGGCATAAACGACTCCATTTGGGGCCTGTTGTCTTGATTTTAACCCTTCCTTCTTGCTTCCTTCCCCCTCTCCTTTCTTCATCAACTTTTGCTTAGCATCAGGCACTCAAGAGCGTAACAAAGCAGATGTGATTCCTAACCTTTTGTGCAATACACTCAATTAATTGTAACTCAGTGTGTCATATCCAGTGATGGAAAAGTAAAGTTTGTTATGGGAGCCCAGCAGAAAGGCACATAGCATAGCCAGGTGGAGGGGAGATCAGAGAGAGTTCCTGAGGGGGTGACTTCTAAGCTGAAACTGGAAGCATTGACAAGAGCAAACCAGACTGGAGGTGAGAGTGGCGCTGGGGGAAATTCCAAGAAGGAAGGGCTAGAGATGAAATAGAAATTCAGTGTGGGGTACATCAGTTGTGTGCTGTGAAATGAATTAAGATAAACCAGCTCAGAGGGTAGAAGGGAGCTATAAGATGAAACCATATAATGGGTTCGAAATTTATTCTAAGGGCAAAGGCAATTGAAAGTCATTGAAGGGAGTGACATGGCTGATTTTGTCTTTGGGGAAGAAATTATATGGCTGCAGCAAATACAAGGGCCACTGATAATCACTATTTTATTGATCTCATTATGTTTTTAAAATAAATAAATAAATGTCTATAAATAAGTCAAACAGTGGGAAATGAAATTGCTTCAAGTATACTTTTTAAGAGTAAGTCTCAAAACCCAAAATGAATCATCTCAGTGACAACATAAGGAGAGTTGCCGACGTCTAGTGTAACAGAAGAAGATAGATTTCGATGGAAATTCAAAGCTTTGCAAGTAGTAGTTGCACAGTGTATATTTGGGATTATTAATATTCACTTTACACCAACTCAGCATCCTGTAAGTGTAGAACTTAGAGGTAGCCCCAATCTCTTACTTCATAAAGCTTTTATCCTGTAGGAAAGAAATCATTAGTAGCAACTGGAGAAAAAGAAGTATAAGTGATATAGAATTTCTGCACAGCCAAAATGGCTTAGAAATCTACAGAGACAAAGAGTACCCCGTTAATGTCTAAATTGTGAGTAATGTCAATCTTTTAAATAGCCAGAAAGGTTTGGATGGATGTGAAATCTCAGGACAAAATGAAAGAATTGGATCATTAACTGAGCTAGAAAGTATCCACTACACACTTAAGTACCAAGAAGGAGTGATCTATGATGCAATTCATTTAGAAGTAAGCATTTAATAAATGTTACAATTCTTCCAAAGTTTATCACTAGGCTGGCTAGCTTCATTGGATGGTATCAGTTCAGGTTTGAGCTTAGCTATAACATATGAACAAGGCTAATTAAAGAGTTGTAGAATTTGCATTGGATCAGAGGTGGGTAAAAAGGCACAAATGTAGCTGTTAAGGGATGAGACTGCAATGTCATAATAGGTGAGAGAGGATTTCTAGACAGAACTCATAGAAAGTCAGTTAGAAGCATATTTTATGGTTATGGGTTCACTGATCTATTTATCAATTATCAACTCAGCCATTAAAAGTCAATTAAATTTACTGACTGCCTACTATGTACCGGATACATAATTTTGGGCATGAAGATAAACAGTGTTCCTGCTTTCATGGAATTTTCAGCCTATTGAGGGAGACAAATGATAAAAGAATAAATAATAAAATTACACACAGATGCAGAAAACAAACTTATGGTTACCAGGAGAGAATGGGGGGGATAAATTGGGAGACTGGGATTGACATATACATACTACTGTGTATAAAATAGATAACTAATAAGGACCTACGGTATAGCACAGGAAACTCTACTCAATACTCTGTAATGACCTATATGGGAAAAGAATCTAAAAAAAGAGTGGACATATGTATATGTATAACTGATTCACTTTGCTATACACCAGAAAGTAACACAACATTGTAAGTCAGCCATACTCCAATAAAAATTATTTTAAAAATAATAAAAATTCACAGGGAGATCAGCTGGGTGCTTTGTGACCACCTAGAGGGGTGGGTTAGGGAGGGTGGGAGAGAAACGCAAGAGGGAGGAGATATGGGGATATATGTATATGTATAGCTAATTCTCTTTGTTATAAAGCAGAAACTAACACACCATTGTAAAGCAATTATACTCCAATAAAGATGTTAAAAAATAATAATAAAAATAAAATTACATGCAGTGCAAGGAAGAAATTAAAATAGGAGAATAGGATGAAGATGGAAAATGCAAGGAAGAGATATATGGCATCCATGAGAAAGCACCACTCATATCTCCAGATGTGTGTCATTGCTACCTCTAACATCCATCACTGCATTTGCACTGAGGCCATGCTTCCCTGAGCCTACTCCCAGTCACTGACTGAACTTGGCAAGGATGCTAAGAATTGGGAGATGTTTGAATCCTCTAACACACAACTTTGGCCCAAGGACTCCCCTATGGCCATTCCAAACTTCCTCTGGGATTCAGCACCTTAAGAGGCTTTTACCCAACCTTCTTTCCTTCCCTCTCTCCTTCATTCAGAGTCAGAACTGCGTTCCTGTGATAGCTCTTCCAGCTTTTCCTGGGAGGGTGCTTCCCCATTTTTTCTCACAAGCATATCCCTTGATAACTTTCTTGCATGTTTAATTCTGTCTTGGCATCTGCTTATTCGAGGGCTCAGTCTAACAGTCCTTTAGTTAAAGTGCAGAGCGAGATCTCTAAGAGGAATTAGTATTAAAAAGAAAAAAACCTAAATGATGATAAGGATGTTGTATAAAGTTCTAGGAGGAAAAGATTCCAAGCAGACGGGAGAGTTAGTGCAAATGCCTTGAGAAAACATACTCAAGTTACAGAAAGGAGGCCAGTGTGACTGTAGCATAGTGGGAGTTGGGGAAGGTGTTACCAGCTCAAAGTAGTTCTAGGAAGTATATATGAGCAGAAGGTTGCAGCATCTTCTGCTATCTGAAAGCAACCTCTTGGCGCTCCTGATGGCAGCTGGAGGGAGTCCTAGGGTATTTTGCATTTATTGTTTCTCCTCTGATTATCCTCATCTCTCTGTACATAAATTGTAGAGCAGAGTCCCACCTCTGGGGTTGCAGTTCTGGGGCTATGACCTGAGCGTAGTTGTCCCTCTCCATCTACCGCAGTCTCATTTAATCAGCCTTTGATTAATACCAGAGATTGGGGGCTGGCACAGTCATAAGATGAAGCTGTAATTTCAGGACTGACTCCATGTACATCACAAGGTAGACAAATAAGCAGAGGATCTGCTTCCTCCTCTCCGTGTTCTGGACTATAACTGATTGAGCATCAAAGGCAAATGCTGAAGGATCAGGCAGGGAAATGAAGTGTAATGGGGTGTGTGTCTGCAAATCTATATTTGCATATACTCATGTCTTTATATTTTTGCAGTAGGAGGACATCCTCCACTTATTATATTCAAGACTTGGTTTCCTCTTCTGTAAAACAAAGCAGTAATAATGCCAGACACACTCGTCTCATAACAAAGTTGTTGGGGCATCTGATGGAGCCTAAATAAGAGATTAAATTGCAAATGCTTATCATTTTCTTTTCCCTAACTCCAAAAGAAAAATATCTTTCTCTATTCATTTTACTTAACATATTTCAACCCCTAAGGTGAATTTTGTCTTCATCAGCCCACTTTATGATATTAATCCTTGTATTACTCCTGGTATTATTTCCTGGTATTATGACGAATTTGGGTAGGAGTGAGCTAAAATTTACACAAGATAGGGGTAAAATAATGGAAGAAAACGGGGTAAGAAAGATAAGACCTATACATCCTGGAAGAAAGAACATTCTTTGATCTTCTTTGAGGTCCTCCAGTAAATCTTTTAAATTGTATAATTATCTATTATTGCTGCACTATATATATTTCTTTGAATGTAATTCTATGTCAAGATCGTATCATGTAAATTCAAGTTTTATGAGTTACAAATAAAATTATAAAACAGATGGGAAATTATTTGAGTGTTACAAGAATGAGAGCCATTGCTATCTTGGGAGCTAGTATGTTTGATAGTAAATTTTAGACTTCAGATCAAATAACAAGTTCAACTCCTAGTCCTTCTACTTAATAGTTTTGGAGACTTGGCCACTATGAGGGGTTTCCATGAGGAATTGTAATCACCAGTTTTCTCACAAAAGAGCAAATAATATAAAAATAGCTTATTTCCCAAGTTTGTGATGAAGATCATAACTTAATATGTGTTGCTTTGAAACTATAACTCATTGTGCTGATGTGAGCTTTATGTATAGATGCATACATAAAACCCTTGAAATATTATTACTCTTGACACGTTCCTTAGAGTTAAATGATGTTTTGCATTTTTCAGTGCTATTTTTATTTCCTTATATTCTATATTCAAAACTATATATGATGTTGATAATAAATGGTCAGCATTTATATAAACACACACCACACATGTCTCTAGCTACACGTCTGAGATCTCTTATTTTGTAGTTAGGAGGGGAGAAAGAAAAATTCAAGTGAAAAGGAGCTGATGAGATCCATGGAAAAAAAATTAAAAACTTGGAACTTGATGGAAATATGGGTGTCCCCCAGAATTTTTGCTACCCTGAGCACAAAGCATTAATGTTTTGGATACCAGGTGCTAGAAATATTTGTGCCCCACTCCCAAATGCATTTGTTGAAATCCTAATGTCCAGTGAGATGGTATTAGGAGATGGGGCTTTTGGGAAGTGTTTAAGTCATGAAAGCGGAGCCCTTGCGAATGAAATTAGTGCTCTTATAAAAGAGACTCCACGGAGCTCTCTAGCCCCTTCCGCTGTGTGAGGATACAGCGAGAATTCTGTGACCCTAAAGAGGGCACCCTCAAGTTGAACTTCCAGCCTCCAGATCTACAAAAAAAAAATCTGTTATTTATAAGCCACCCGGTCTGTGGTATTTTATTATAACTGCCTGAACAGACTAAGACAGCAAAAGAAGCCAAAATTTGTTGCAGAACTTGAGAAGAAAGGCTCTCTCCTCCCATCCCTGTCTTTCAGTATCCGTTCTCCAGTCATTGTCATATAGAACCAACCTTCTCTCAGCAGCACAAGGATTGGTAGGTTTGGGAGCACGTGGAGACACTACCCTTGGCAAGAACATCTGCACTCCATTGGTGGAAAATAGCAGCAGAAAGGAGGGCTTCTTCTAGTGCAGGTAAAGGTAGAGGCAACTTGAGAGTCTGAGCAGGAAAGAAAAACCATGGAAGGTAACACACGGGGGTGAGTGCATCTCCTGCACTTCTCTGTGTGCACATGTGAGGCACCGCTTTGAGGACCCATTTTGAGAGTGAGGTTTTAATACTAATGCTACTTGGGTGATACTTATTAGTTCCACAGAATTCCGGGCTACACTTCAGTATAATGCATGTGAGAAGAGATGAACATGAGAGAGAGAAAGAGATAGAGGGGGGAGGAGAAGAGAGAAAGAGAAAGAGAAGAAACTATGGAAATTCAAAGGAGGGACTTCTCTGGTGGCACAGTGGTTAAGAATCTGCCTGCTAATGCAGGGGACACAAGTTTGATCCCTGGTCCGGGAAGAACCCACATACTACGGAGCAACTAAGCCCGTGAGCCACAACTACTGAGCCTGCGCTCAAGAGCCCGCAAGCCACAACTACTGAAGCCTGTGCGCCTAGAGCCCGTGCTCCACAACAAGAGAAGCCACTGCAATGAGAAGCCCGCACACAGCAACAAAGAGTAGCCCCTGCTCGCTGCAACTAGAGAAAGCCCGTGCGCAGCAACGAAGACCCAATGCAGCCAAAATTAAAAAAAAAAGAGATTTGATCCCTGGTAGGGGAGCTAAGATCCCACGTGCCTCGCAGCCAAAATAAAAAAAAAAAGAGATTTGATCCCTGGTAGGGGAGCTAAGATCCCACGTGCCTCGCAGCCAAAAAATCAAAACGTAAAACAGAAGCAATATTGTAACGAATGCAATAAAGACTTTAAAAAATGATCCACATCAAAAAAATCTTAAAAAAAAAATTCAAAGGAATAAGAAATTAAAGGGCCATGACAATAGCATTGCATTTATTGTCAGGCACTGTCATGTATATATATATAGTTATTAATATATATATAATATACAATTATAACATTGTAAATATATATTATTATACTTATTGTATGTACATAAGCAGACATATATACGCATATAGACATACATACATAATCATTTATTTCTCACAACATCCTGAGGTGGATAAATTAGTATCCACATGATATCCTGACTCTGGAAAACTGAGGCCAAGAGAGGCTAAGTAACTTGCCTGAAGTTATACTGTTAGTGAGTCAGGCAGCTGGGCTATGAATCCCAAAAGTCTGTCTCTTAGGTTTACACTTGAAATCTTTATATTCTGCTGCCTGGCCTCAAAGAAGAGAGTTATTCTGTTTGTTTGTTTTTGTTTGTTTTGTTTTAAGGTAGATCTTAAAGAATGAGAAATGGAGTGGTGAGGGGCTCATCTAGCAGAAGAAAAGCCGTGAGCAGAGTGTTTGGCACATATAATAGAGTGGTGGAAGGTAATGCTAAGTGGCTATTTGTAGGCTATGCAGGACAAGTGGTCTGAAAACTCAGGATTTTTTTTCATATCCTGTCATCTAAGGCTTAACGGATTATATCATAGGGTAGTAGAAATTCTAATGATGAAAGCTTCCATCAGTTCTTACTTTAATTACAAATGATGAGTTTGAGAGCCCTAGCGACTCATGATAGAAATAGGCATCTATGGTAGCTGTTGCTCTGATGTTTTTATCTTCTCACATTTGAATTCTGCAGGGTGGTGGCTCTGGACAGAGTTAATGTGCCCAGACAGTGAAGGTACCTTCCAATGTCTAATATTTCCTGGGAGATCAAACTCCTGTCTCACATCACCTCTCTTCTGCCTGCTGCTCTGGGATTCCCTGCAACCATTTGTCCTTGATCAGAGGTTGGATCATCTTCTCTCTTATTCCCTAAGCACAGGGCCCAGGACTTTGAGGCAGTATGTCAACATGTGACTTGTCAAGGTTCCAAATAGCCCCTCTCTGTGGACTTATTTTCACACTTTCTGGGCTAGGAATGTTTCTCCTTTGCAAGGGCAGATGCCAAAGACTCAATTTCCTGCCAATTTAGTTAACAAGCACTTATTGATCACTTACTGAGTACAGAATGCCAAATAAGTTGTATCAGAAGGCGCAAAATAAAAAACAAACGTGGTACCTGTGGAAGAATAGATACTAATGGGAACAGAAATCATTCCTGGAAGAAAAGTAAAATGGTTATAATTTAACAAGATACAAATGCAAAATGGCTTCTTATATTTCATTACTATTCTGCACCATTACTTATGATGGGACCAAAGGGAATTGTGATAACTAATGGCTCCTAAATGCTGCTCTTGGGATAGTAAACACTCAACACAGACCCACTAAAGCAAAGAGCATAATACGAAGTAAAACCAATGTAGGCTTGATCAAAGCAAACACGTTTACTTCTCTGAACTGTGGAGAGAGATAATCATTCCTGCATCACCTGTGGCTCAGATTTTAAGTTTAAAGACTGCTGATGCAAGTCTTCTAGGAGGAAAATCCACAATTTTATGATTTCAGGATTAAGGGAATTTTTAGTAAAAGTCTGAGATGTTTAGTGAAATGTTTGTGTAGAATGTGTATGTATGGAGCAATGCAGGATAAAAATGATTAGGGCAGTGTTGATCAAGGGCAGTTTCTTGGAAAAAGTGTGTTTTGAGTTCCTTTGTGTAAGTAGTGAAGGTGTACAATAACCCAAAGATGGGAGGACATTCCAGGAAACATTCCAGAAAATCTTGGATTCCCTACAGGCTGATTTGGCTACAGGGCAGGGTTAGAAGATTTAAATATGGAGGCAATAACAATTACCTACAAAAGATGTGTAATTGGCAGATGAAGGAAGGCATTAAATGTTTGGATGATATTTGTTAAGCATATTTACAAAACTAAATAGTTATTCAGAAATTAACACTGGTGCCAAAGTAATTTAGAATGACAGAGTGAGACATGTTTAATTAATAGATATGAAATTGTTCTGATCTCTTCTGAGAACAGAGGAGAGAGAGAGTTGAAGAACAAGACAGTTTTGTTAACTAATCACAAAAAATTGATGTCTTTTGAAAGAGGAATTAGACCTCCAAGATAAAGGAGAAACAAGTGAGACAGTGGTGAGGGAGACAAATGGAAAAGGGAGAAAGAAAGGAGAAGTTTGAAAGATGGTATAAGTGGAAAGACGGAAAACACAGAAAAGGGTAAAATGGTACAGGGGTAATGACATGTTTAGAAATAAGCTTTGGGGACTTTTCCTCGTGGTCCAGTGGGTAAGACTCCACGCTCCCAATACCGGGGGCCTGGATTAGATCCCTGGTTGGGGAACTAGATTCCCCGCACGTGTGCCCCAACTAAGACTCTACATGCCGCAACTAAAGTTCCTGTGTGCCGCAACTAAGACCCGGTGCAGCCAAATAAATAAATAAATATTTAGAAATAAGCTTTGAAAAAGGCCCTCGTTTCAAGAAGTTGTGAGCTAATCTGAGCTATCTGGTCTAGAGAAGCCACATGTGGCATTTTGGAGATGTTGGAAAGTAGCACAGAAGCTATGAAATGGAGAGCGTGTCTCAGCCATACATGCTGTTTCTCCTTTCAGATTCACTATTGAGATTATCCATTCCTCCTTCTGTCAGGAGAGTGAGATGGGCTGAGAGAGAGATCAGAAGGTGGTACTAGTGGAAGCCCCCCCATGGAGAGATCCAAGACCAAGAACGTGGAGACTCTTGCTCATGACTCTGTCTTGCTAAGGCATTCTCACTGTGGGCTGATCACAGTCACTCACCATTTGCTCTGTTGGTTTGAGGTGGAAGGGAATGGGAACCAGGAACAAACACTAAGAAATTCAGGTATTATGGACTCGAGTGCAATAAGAAGTTAAAATAAAAGCTGGGATACAAGAAAATTTAATGCTGTCACCTTTCCAGTCCATGTTCTTTTTTGTTCTTCTAGAAATTAGTCAGATGAAGTGCTTGCTGCAGTATGCTGGTCACTGAGACGGGTTTATCAGGGGATTGACATTGAGACCTAGGTGTCATCCTTGATTCCCTGCTCCCACATTCAGTCAGTCCCTAGGCTTATCCTACTTTCAAAATATTTGAACTTGTACAGTTATCTCCACCTTTAGTATCTATGTTTTTGTTACACTGTCATTATTACTCACCTGATCACTGCAGATACCTCCCAAGTGGTCTTTTTATCTTTACTGTCAACTCCCATCCTTAATCTCATCTCTATAATCTGATCTTTCTGCAGCCTGGAGAATCTTCCAAAATACAAATCTGATCAGGTCCTCCCTCTGCTTTGCTAACCATCCAGTGGCTCTCCATTGCCCTCATGTACAAACTCCAGGCACCTTATAGTGGACCTACATAAACTGGCCCCCCTGGCCAACTGGCTAATTGATTTTTTTTTTTAACTCCAATAGCTTTTAACTCCAATAGCTTACCCTCCCCCTTGCAATCAATACCCTAGCCATGTTCAACTTCTCTCGTTTCCTTGAATATGCAAGGTGTCGTTTCCCCTCTAGTCTTTTACCTCCTGTTCCCTCCTCGTGGAACACACCACTCCATCTCCCTCCACCCTTGCCTAGGTCCTATTTAACTCAATCATTTCCTTCCAAAATTATCCCTTGCCACAGGGCTCTGTTTAAGGCACCTCTATAACATTTTCACATTTTGCCCTGATGCTTCTTCTCTACTCGCTGTGTCTCCATCTTTCCTGCAGGCACATATTCTTCAGCCAGTGACAAAGTAACAGACTATGTTTGGCCTGTTCATTGTGGGTCAGAATTTAGCCCAGTGTCTAGCACAAAGCAAGAAATTGACCCTTACATGTGGATTTAATACATTTCTACCGGGTATTTCACACATCCTCTAATGTCTTGTAGATAAGCAAGGATTTTGTGTCTAGATGAGTAGCTAGTTGAGTTGATATCCCCGAAGAAAAGAACCCTCCAGAAAAAAGAATATATATATATACATATATGTACTCCCAAATGCCAACGATCATTGCAAGTGACTTTAAATATGTCCTGAATGTGGAATCACATTGTCTTATAGAGTTAATGAGCTGTGGTTTATGGCATCGTTACAATATCATGTTACTTGTGGGGGAGGGATGGGGTACCCATCATATAACAATATAGAAGCAAGTTTCATTTAATTCATTTATCTCATTACCACAAGAGTCAACTGGAATAAGTAGAAAATGGGAGGGCGGGCTTTGACTTTGGAGTCACTGAGACTGAGGTGCAGACCCTGTGTTTGATACACTTCCCTTGAAAAGCCTCAGGTAAGTTGCTTAAACTTTCCCAGCCTCAGTTTCCTCATTTGTAACTGGAATGAAAATACTTCTTCAGAGAACTAGAGCAAATATTTCTGTATCACCTAATATAGCAGTTGACACATAGAATTTTTAAATTTAATGAATATTCTAAATGAAGCTGGAGTGAAGTGATGGAACATAGCTTATTTTTTATTCAACATGTTTTTATCAAGTTCGTATTGTGTGATAGGCACTTGACTAGACTGGAATACAAAAACAATTGTGTAATTCCATCCTTAGGAAGCACAGGCTAAAAAGAATGACAGAAATGGTGACTTGATAACATGAAGTACAGTGTGCTGTATGTGCCGTAATGTAGAAAGTGCATTGAAAAAAAATGGAAAATCTCAATAATGGCCAATGTTGAGAGGGTTATGAGGATATGATGCAGTCATGCACTGTTGGCTGTAAAATAAATGGGTAAGGCATTCTTGCCCAAGAATATTCCAAGTTATACCTAATAGTCCAGTTAAGTTTGGGGATAGTCTTGTTCTGCAGGCCTTCTCTGGGTATATGTTCAAAAGGAATTTTCATTCGTGTTTATAAAGGGATGACTAAGAGGGTGTTCATTGCAGGGTTGGGTGGAAGGAGTGTAGGACCCTCTCTCTGGAGCACTAGGCAGGTAAAATGTGGCAGCTGCACATCTCAGGGTACCAAAAGGTCATGTGACACAGCATCCTAGTTGTACAGCAGCAACATGGGTGGGTTTGGAATATAGAAGAACCAGAAGGAGAAACATAAGTTTTCATTTACATACATTAAAAATATATTAACCACAAAATAACAATAAACAAAAACTTGCAGAAACAAAAGGGTAGTAGGTTAAACACATTAAACTAATTGCCTATAATATGGAGAAGGAAATGGGGATACAAGGGAATAAAATAAATAAAACAAGAGTGGGTCCTTGTAAGGACAAATCATAAACATTTGTTTTGAAGTGAGGAGTATGTTAGCCAACCCTATACACTGAGGGGGAAAAAAGTGATAAAGAACACATAATATTTCTTAGGATGAAGGGGAAAATGCCACAGACAGCTTTCATTCTTTTAACAAATATTTTTTTGTGTGTGTGCCTAGCACTGTTCGCTAAGAAGAAACAAATTGCAAAATATTCCACATCCCTGAACCTGATGGAGCTTAGTTTTTTTTTTTTTTTTTTTTAGTGGGGAGACTATAAAGAGTCTTTATAGTCTGTATAGTCTTTATAGAGTTTTTTTTTTTAGTGGGGAGTCTATAAAGAAGTACACAGATTAATACACACTGTGATTTCATGGGTCAGAAATGCTATGAAAAAAAGATAAGGTAAAGAATTAGTGATTGTATGGAAGAGCAAAAGGCACACTCAAAATAAGGAGGCCAAGGAAGGTCTGTCTGTAAAGGTGACATTATGAGCAGAGATGTAAATGAAGTCTGAGAAAGACCCATCTGAGAATCCAGGTAGGGGAAAAAAGGCTTTCTGGTACCAATTCCAACATGGGAGAGGGGTTCCCTACCCCTACATATAATGTTCAGACACCAACTGGGTGTCCTACAGTTCAACTCAAGTCTGATGCTTCCCAAAGATAGCATCAGATCCCACAGGTAAAGGGCTCAGTCATACAAAACTGTCCCCCTCACCCCCACTTCAGCCCCCAGTAGCAAGCCTCGTTTCTCACTTGTGCTTTGACTAACCAACCAGCTATAGATCGGAGGTCCCAACAGCCTCCAGCTTGGATTTCATATTCCAGTAGCAAATTCTGGTTGTTAACTGTACTTCTGACCAACTGGCTATAAATCAGAGTTTCCCACGACCCCCTTCTCAGGTTTGGTTAATTTGCTGGAGTGGCTCACAGAACTCAGAGAAATACTTTACTCACTAGATTAGCAGTTTATTATAAAAGAATATAACTCAGGAATGTCCAGATAGATGAGTTGCATAGCGCAAGGGCTGGGGAAAGGGATCGAAACTTCCATGCCCTCGCCAGGCACACCACTCTCCCCAAATTTCCATGTGTTCACCAACCACCGGGAAGCTCTCCAAAGCCAGCTCTTTTGGTTTTGTTTTTTTGTTTGTTTGCTTTTGTTTTTTTATGGAGGATTCATTACCTTGGCATGATTGATTAACTCATTGGCCATTGGAGATTATTTCAACCTTCAACCCCTCCAACCTCCCCGCAAGTTGGGGAGTGGGACTGAAAGTTCCAACACTAATCACAGGTTGGCTCCACTGGCAACCAGCCCGCATCCTTATGGGCTTTCTAAAAGTTACCTTATTAACTTAACAAAAAAACACCTTTAATGCTCTTATCACTTAGGAAATTCAAAGGGTTTTCTGAGCTCTATGCTCTGTTCTTCTATGCTCTGAGCTTCTTTGGGGACAGAGACCAATATTTCTTACTACTAATTGCAATATCACAGGGAATAAGTACAAGTCTACTAAGGCAATGGTGGGTGAGCAGTGAATGAGCCCATGGTCTTAAGACAGAAAGAAGGCCAGCATGGCTGGAGTGAAGGAACAAAAAGAGGCTGTGGAAGAAGAGTTCAAACAGACGGCATTACCCAGAACATGTAGGATCTCAGACGAAACGTGAGGGGTTTATATGTTATTCTGAGTATGATGAAAAGACAGTTATAGAGTCTGAGCTGGTCAGTGACAAGATTTGACTTTAAAAAAAATTCTCTTGGGTTGTGTTGGGAGCCCTTTGGGGAGAGCAGGGTCTAGAGGAAAAGTAGAAACATCAGGCAAGAGACTGTTTTAATCCAGGCAGGAGATGATGGTAGTTTCCTTTGGCGTGATCAGGGCTGCAATGGAATATTCACTTTTTTTTCAGCAGGCAAGCTCAGGAAAGGACATTTTAGGATGAGGAACATAATTAGAACTGACTCAGAGATGTGGTCTTTCCAAGTGATTTAGGGCATAGAGTAAATGAGGGAGAGAGGAAAATACAGATGCAAGAAAAACTGAGGCCGAATTAGGAAGAGCTGCATTGATAAACGAAGGGGTCTGGACTCTTTCCTGCAGGAAATGAGACCACCAGGGGAATGGGCTGATGTAACATCAGCTTTTATAATTATAGGAGCCTTGCAAACAATGGTATAGAAGAGGCGGAAGGCAAGAGGTGAGCAAACAGAGTAAAATCGTAGCAGTTCACAAGAATAAGAAAAGACATGTTTATGTAATTAAGTATCTAAGGTACTTAAATGTTCTACGTAACGGGAATGATAATTATCCCTACTGCATTGGTTTCTTGTAGTGTTAAATGAATTAGTGTGTGAAAATTGCTTAGAATAGGATCTGACACGTGTTAATCCCTCAATAAATATTAGCTACTATGTATATAACATAATAGTAACTAGTATTTCTATGTACTTTTCTATGCACTAGTACCATTTCTATATACTTGGCCTGCAGGAGCTACACAGAGGAATACATAAACATTTGTCATTTGGTTGTGGCAGAAAGTACTACAGGAGCTGGGGTCCCAACTAACTAACTCACAGCAAACCTAAATGCCATAACAGTGATATATATATATGTATATCGATATATATATATATATATCGATATACATATATGTATGCATATATATACATATATATGTGTATATACTGTATGTGTGTATATATATATGTATATATATACACACACACACATAGTGTATATATATACATAGTGCTTTGGGAGGGTCTGGAGAGGAGAGAGTAATTTAGAATAGGTCAGGTGGAATGCATTTTGGTGGAGAGGAAGAGGATTTGAGAAGGAACTGGGTGCAGATGAACTAAGTGCAGATGAAATGCTTAGCATGGGGCCTGGTACACCTTAAGAAAACAACCAATATTGCTATTATTTTGCTATTATATTTTGCTTCTTATTATGATTCAGCCAACTCAGTGCAGAGCATTACAAGTGTCCGCCCACTGATTTCTGTCTTCTTTTGAAGGCTAAGTCTTTCACTCTGTGTGAAGGGCAAATCCTGGTCTGACATTTGCATTTTGTTTCCTTGGTTTTCCCTGCCTTTGCCTCAGTATCAAGGAAATCTTCCTAACAAATTAAAAGGTGATTTAAAGCATAGCTGTCCCCTCTTGCCTTAAGAGTGTGGCATTTTGAAGCGATTTGCAGGCTTTCAGATTGGAAGATGCTCTATTGCATTAGCTCATGTGGCAATGAATCAGTGTCAGTATTCCAACCCACTAATGAGTCAGAACATCTGCATTATATGTGGGGATGTTAAGAAATTCTACTGCTGGGGCTTCCCTGGTGGCACAGTGGTTAAGAATCCACCTGCCAATGCAGGGGACACGGGTTTGAGCCCTGGTCCGGGAAGATCCTGCATGCTGCGGAGCAATTAGGCCCATGCACCACAACTACTGAGCCTGCACTCTAGAGCCTGCGAGCCACAACTACTGAGCCTGCGTGCCACAACTACTGAAGCCCGCGTGCCTAGAGCCTGTGCTCCGCAACAAGAGAAGCCACTGCAGCGAGAAGCCTGTGCACCAGAACAAAGAGTAGCGCCCGCTCGCCACAACTAGAGAAAGCCTGCATGCAGCAGTGAAGACCCAACACAGCCAAAAATAAAATAAATAATTTTTTTTTTTAAATTATGAAAAGAAATTCTACTGCACAGGTATTTAAGAGTGACAAATGGTGAAGTGGAAACTTGTTTTTAAGGCAACAAAATCAGCTTCCCTGGTCTTCCTTTCCCATCCTTCTGTCTTCTCACATTAAGACAAGTCAGCACATCTCTGCCCAAAGGCACATTTACATGTGACTATTAATGGGATGTTATAAACTATACTCACAGGGTTGGAGGGAGCTTTAAAATACTTAGTTCGACTCCTACACATAGTTGTGCAGAATAAGCTTAAATGACCCCTGGAGTGAAGAGCTTACTACTTTTCTAGGCTTCCCATCCCATTTTTGAACAGCTATGACTGCTCATATATTCTTTTATTTTATTTATTTATTTATTTTTTTGCAGTACGCGGGCCTCTCACTGTTGCGGCCTCTCCCGTTGCGGAGCACAGGCTCCGGACGCACAGGCTCAGCGGCCATGGCTCACGGGCCCGGCCGCTCCGCGGCATGTGGGATCTTCCCAGACCGGGGCACGAACCCGTGTCCCCTGCATCAGCAGGCGGACTCTCAACCACTGCGCCACCAGGGAAGCCCTATTCTTTTATTTTTATACTCATCTTAAACTGTATCTCCCTGTAGCCTATATCTACTTGGTGAAACTCAACCTTCTAGCCTTCTTTTAATTTGAGCCCCTCAAATATTTTAAAACCCTGAGCACATTGTCTTGAGTCTGTCTTGTCTTAGAATTCTTGCTTGGCTTCTCTTACTCAACCATCTTGTTTTTCTCTAAAATTTTCACTCACTGTATATTTGGGCACTTACTGTGGGCACCAAACTGAGTGATTTTCAGGTGCCATTCATTCACTTCTTTCAGTTACCCAGAGTAGATAAGGAAGTAAAGGCAGAGGCAGTTTAAGTAACCTGTGTAAGCTCATACAACTAGTAGAAGAGTATATGGAATTCCAATCCATGTCTACTTGACCCCATAGTGCACAGTGCTGGCAAATATATTGTAATGCCTTCTCATCCCCCCTATGATTGAAACTTCTTGTGCAAAATTCAAAACAGAATCACTGTAATAGTAATAATACTAATCTTACTATTATGGCTTGCAAAATTGCTATCATTTATTGAGAGCTAACTGATCTAGCACGTTGACTATTAACTCTTACCTTCTTCACAGCAACTTTGAAGTAAGTGCTCATTTTACAGATGAGAAAACCAAGGCACAGAAAGATGGAGTCACTTTCCCAGAGTTATGCAGCTGCTGAGTAACAGAACTAAGATTCAAAGCCTGAAAATCTGCCTCAAGAACCTTTACTCCAAAGCCTTATGCTGTAACCCCATATTCCCAAATCTTGATGTTATAAATCTAAAGCAACATACATTTGCATCAGCAGTATCAGCATCTCACTCGTGATGCCTGTTGAACTAGCAAGTGAAATGTGTGTGTGTGAACGCTTTGATTTATAAGAAAATGTCTCATGCTGTTAAGCCATGTCTTCCCCATACTGTAATTATCCAGTGGGAGTTTTCTGCATGCCAACCATTTATCCCTATTAAAGACCAGATTTAGGGATTCAGCCTATTGGCCTCAGCCTGATGAGACCCGTTTCATTCCCTCATTGATCATTCCATACCCATTTTCCAAACTTTGTGCCAATTACTAAAATGATAAACACATCTTTAAAGCCTTCATCTAAGTCAGTAACAAAATCTTTTGCACAAGGTTGAATTTATACATTCTTAGGAAAAGGATCTTTAGACTTCTAGGAGGGTCTTTATACTTTAAACATTTGACAGACACTTATTAAGCAACCACTATGTGACAGGCATCATAGTAGCCATGGTAAGTGCAACTTTCTGCAAAAATAAACTATTTCCTCATGATGTTTTCAGCATACAAGTGAGACAAATACGTTAATCAGATAATATAAATTAATAACTATCCTGAAAAACTTATAAAGGGTCAATAAAAATTGTTTCTCTGAAGAAGTGATGGTTGCATTGTAATCTAAACAGCTGAGCTAACTAGGTAAAAAGAGGAGAAAGGCTGGACAGTCTCTTTAATTAGCTCTGGTTATAGGTGAAATTAACTTGGTCAAGCCATTGTCCTACTAGGATGCGAAATTGACAAAGACAGAGCATTAGTGTTAGAATAAACCTTAATATTCTAGCTGACAGTTGTCCAAACTTGGTGCTTTGTGTGATGCAGGGATATATCATAAATTAATAGTGCCCTCTTTTTAAAAAGTTCCTGAAACTACGCTTGGGAAATTCTGAGTTAAAGTTAAACTATTTTCTTAACTGTAGAACTTTTCAGATCCTTTGTTACATTTAAATATTTTGTGAATCTCTAAGAGGGAGTTACAGAATATGGTGTTTCCTAAATTTATTTGACTAATATTCTACTTTTCTATGCTTCAGCTCTTAATTTTTTTCCAGTTTCCAGAATATAGTTTGGGAAACAATGACCTATTTCAACCCAACCCCTCAACCCCCAGTGCTTGACGTCTTTCTAAAACATTCCTATGAAATTGTTACCTTTGTTGAATAGCCTTAATGAATGAGAAACATACCCAGTGATTTTTTTCAAATAAATGAAATACTTAGGACTCTGACTAATTATCTTTGTCCTATAAACTTATGTCGTTGCCTTTGCTTAGTCTATTGGTAGCAGAAGCACAGAAATGGTCATTACATTTTGTGACTCTTAGGAGAAGAACTGTTTATTCCGAAGTTGAACATTAGGTTGAGGCAGAATCATTAGAGCCTGGATTAGTCATATTTTATTTTTATAAGAAAGCCACTTGATGCTCTACAAGAACCATTTTCTGAACTTCATTAATAAATAAAAAATAAAGAGCCTGCATATGAATAAATGATGAAAGTGCCTCCCTTGGTAATTTTTTTAAGTTTCTGAAAATAGTTCCAATCTTCATCTACAAACTTAATGCAGTTAGAAGAGCCACTGAGAATGTCATTATGTTGCATGTGTGTCCGTAGACGTGGGGAGACAGAGGAAAACCTAACACTTGAGATACGTCATCTTTGAATGTGTAGAGCACTTATTCACTGAAAATTATTTACAGTATTTTTCTTGATTGCTGTGGATTGTGGATTGTCAAAAAGGGGCAGAATTTATAAATGAAAAGTGCAGGAGAATCAGATGGCCTACTGGAGTGGAGCTGATCACTTTAATATGCTAATATAGCATCACTGTTCCTAGGATATGCTTCTGTTATTACTCATATATTGGCATTAACTTGTTTACATGTCTTTCTCAGTACTAGCCTGAGAGGTTTTTTAGGTCAGGGCCCTGTCTGGTTTTACTTTATAATCCTAATGCTTAGCCCACCTCCTGATATAAAGTAAAGGTTCAAGAATTGTTTGTTAATTTTATTGCAATGAATATCATATTCCTAGAATTGTACCTCTAAGACCCAGTTGAGTTTCAATCATGAAAGTTTAACAAAATCCTTCTTCCTGGTGTTACAAGATCAGTGGGTAGATTGAAATCAGCCTTTGTGTGGGAGTATTTACGCCAGGGAGTTGCGTAAGCAATACAAATGACCCCCGCACCCCACCAACCCTGTTGGAAGCTGGCTGCTAAACACAGCACAAGCACAACACTTCCTGTGCCTCCGGTATTTGCTCCCCAGTTCTCTTTCCTTTTCTCTTGCTCTCTGAGGCAAACAGTTGGAGGATCTTGTGTTTAGAGTTTGCCTCTTTAACCTTGACTGATTCTGTGTCTGACCCCGCCCCCCAAAAAAAGTATTCCTGACTCTTTACACCTCTCTCTCTCTCCTCTCAAATTTAGTGGTAGCAAGGCTCATTCAGACATTGGCTTTGACTGAAGGAAATCTATTTTGGTTGGAATCTTGCCATTAAGGACCATAGCATGGGGCATAGGGAAAAGCATGGATTTCACAATTGGATTCGAAATCCTCCCTCCAACTCTTCTCTCTGTGTCTTGGAAGGAGTTACTTAACCTCACTTATTCTCTGTCCTGTAACCTGTGAAGGAGACAATATAACAATTGTACAAATTTACCGTGAGGATTATATGAGATCATGCGTCTGAAATCATCGAACAGAGTGCAGAATAAGTAGACGATAAACACAGCCATCTTATTATGCCATGTTTTCCTTTTAGGATTAGAAATGTATCCTTACTCCATCAACAGCACGTCTGTGTTTAAATATGAATTGGAGACAAAGGACCTAGAACAGATGCCAGGCTTTGCCACCGAAGGGTAGTACGATCTGAGCAGAGCTCTCTGAATCTCAGTCTTCCCACTTGTGAAGGAGGATAACGATATCTCACTTGCTGCCCTCACAGCACAATTGAGAGAATCAAATGATGTAATAAATCTGAAAGAACTTGGAAAACAAATATGAGGGCTCCTACCAGAGGCAGCCTAAAAAATGCATGTGTCATGAACAAACAATTCCATTTTTCAGGAATTTAACTAGAAGAAATTCTTAGAAAAAGAATACATACAGAATATTCATAAAGCAGATAATTGCAGTGGTGTTACTGATAAGAAAATTAAAAATAAGCTAAATACTCAATGAGAGTGAATTTTAAAAATAGATTAAAATACATTCATGTAGTGGAATGGTCTGCAATTACAGTCATTTTCTAATAAACCTGAAAGAATGGATACCACGCTGCTTTTAAAGAAATTGTCACTGGGTGGTAGGATTCTCGGTGACTTTACTTTTTACTTCTTTGTATGTTCTAATCACTCTGTGATTAATATATACCACTTATGTAATATTAACAATAATAATAATAGTAAATGTCTTAGAAGAATATTATTATCATTGTATGGAGTCCACAACATATTAAGTAATAATAATGATGATAATAATAATAAAAATTACAAAACGGTACCCAAAGTACGAAGAACATAGTAGCAGTGCCAGTGTGTGAACAGAGAGGGCCATGAGTAAATGGTTTTATATTTTGTGCATTTGGGTCTCTTAAACATCCATGCATCGAGTATATATACTTTTATAATTGAAGGAGAAGCACTACGATACAATAAAGAAATATGGGGGACTGATATTTAGATATTGTCATTTTATCATTCTATCAGCAATAGTTACCGTTTAGACAGAGATACTTTTCTGATCGCTTCCAGAAGAGCTGATATTGTAAAAGGATAGTCGAAAGCAGGGGTCCCCAACCCCCGGGAGCGCGCAGCAGGAGGTGAGCGGCGCCCAAGCGAGCGAAGCTTCATCTGCCGCTCCCCATCGCTTGCATTACCACCTGAACCATCCCCCACATTGCTCGCATTACTGCCCAAATCATCCCCCCAACCCCGCCGCCCCCCCCCCCGCCCCCCGTGGAAAAATTGTCTTCCATGAAACCAGTCCCTGGTGCCTAAAAGGTTGGGGACCGCTGCTCTAAAAGAATCTCTGTTGATCTTCAGTCTCATATAGTTGTAAGACCTTAGCCCACACCTTGAAAATTATCTGATATACTTAAGGGTTTCTCTTTTTTATATTAAATGGGGAGTTCTCTTTTCTTTATATTAACTGGAGAAAGGGGGAATAACTCAGTAAGAAACTGGACTTTTCAAGTTAGATCAACTCTTTTTTCCTCCCAGTTACAGAAAAAGAAACTTTCTTCCTTTGGGCACTGCTATTCTTATACATTAAATGTGGTAGTGAAGAAAACATGGCCATGATGGTGGGAAGAAGTGTGTGTGTGTTTGGGGGTGGGAGTAGGCAGCTGAAGTATGGGCCTTATATGAATGCCACTGAAAGGAAGCATTCCTTACATGATTCCCAGATGGGAATGCATTTAATAGAATGTCCTACTCATACCTTACTCTGGCATCCTTCTCAACATAGGGGGACTAGGCCCCAGAAGCTTAGGTTGTACTAAGTAATCCTACTTCCCTGGCCACAGCTTATGGATCATGATGGAGATACATGTCCTGGGATGACTCATATGCAAGTAAAATTCTCAAGACACAGGTTCTAGGCAAACTCTGAAATGTAGTCATAGTATTGGCAGTGTCCTAAGATTCAGGAGCTATCATGGCTGGCTCCTGGGAGGTCGCCTGACTCCTAACTTCTAAGGCCTGATTGTTTAACTCTGTCTTCCCTTTTATGAACTATCCTACTTTCCTTCTAATAAATTACCCCCCTTTTATTCTAAGGAACTGGGCAGAGTCAGTTTCTGTTGCTTATTCTGTAGCCGAAAGAATGTTAACTAATGATGTACGTATCTATCCCCTGCACCCCACCCAAAAAGCCATCACTTGGATGAAGAGCGTGAGATTCCTCATCTTAATATTAACTGTATCATTGATAATGGATATGAATGCACTTGTCCTGAATCTACTTTTAGGAAATAGTACATAGAATGGACTTATACTAAATCTGTAGTTAAATGACCCAAAGTTGCCTGAGAGGGAATTGCTGGAATGGGGGTTATGTAGAAAAAGAAGAGTCAACATGCATTAATTGGGAATCATGAATTGAAATGGGATTGGCAGACAAAGGGGAAAATTGGTGGCTGTGAGAGACGTAGATAGATTAGGGCCTGAAGTTTTGTATTTGAGCTGAGCAAGTAGGGAAAAGTGTTACGCTCTGTTACACTTTTTAAAGTGTAAAAAAAATTACTTAACATTGTTCTAATGTTTCCATGTCCTGCATGCATGTTATTTCTAGACCTAATCTAATGTCTGTATGTAGTCTCTCCATCCCTGATTTTCGATTAGGCCATGCCATCTTCAATTATCTCAAAGTACACTGAAAATTTACCAGAGATTCTTGGGCTTCCCTGGTGGCACAGTGGTTAAGAATCCGCCTGCCAATGCAGGGGACACGGGTTCGATCCCTGGCCCGGGGAGATCCCACATTGCGCGGAGCAACTAAGCCTGTGCACCACAGCTACTGAGCCTGCACTCTAGAGCCCATGCTCTGCAACAAGAGAAGCCATGACAATGAGAAGCCCGCGCACCACAAGGAAGAGTAACCCCCACTTGATGCAACTAGAGAAAGCCCGTGAGCAGCAGCGAAGACCCAACACAGCCAAAAATAAAAACAAATAAATTATTATTTTTTTTAAATTTATCAAAGATTCTTGAAACAGAATTAAATGTCATACCTGCTAATTATAAAAATAAATGCAGGTAAGAGATAGTTTATGTCATGGAATTAAACTGATGGCTTTTAGATGCTGCACGTTCACGGAGGTTTGGAACTGCTGATTTGGGAACTGCAGGATAGAGCAAATATATCAAAAGATGCAGGCAGAGAAAGCTGTGCTTGTGATGAGGAAAGATTGAGAGCTGGTGACAAAAGCTGTTGAGTTGAGAACACCTTGCCACTTATGATAGTTAAGATAGCTTGCCTTGCCTTGGGCTCTTTATTTTAATGTAGATGTCTGAGAGTGCGTGGGTGATTGAGGGAAATGGAGAGAGGTTATGTGTCTTCACAGGGCAAGACGGCAATTGAATGACTACCAAACCCATCCCCTGTGATGTTAATATATGCACTCATTGTTCCACCCTCTTTTCTAGTAACAGTAAACAACATTTGTCACTGGCAACAGACTACTTTTCACTTCCGAACTGATAGTGAACCAACGTTTGTATTTCAAGTACCAAAGTTCAGGCTGCAGAAGCAGGAGGCCCAGAAAAGATGTATGCGGTGGGTGGAGAGAGAGAACGGGACAAGGTTCACATGTGCAAATAGGCAGATTGTTCATAAGTCTGGCCTCCATGACAGGAGATGGCCTAATGCCTCATTAATTCCTGCAGAGATGACGATGATACATCACCCCTCTCAATCTGAAACTAAGTAATGCATTCCAACAAAACCTAATTTGCACATGTTTAATGTGTTCATTAAGCTATTAGTCTTTCAACAAGAGATTTAATAGCAAATTAACATTTCTTTTAAATAATTTAAAAAAATCACCCCTTCCCCCAAGCCCCCAGTTAATACAATTATTTTGTGTTTTGAGTAAAATGGGCTACAGGAGAAAGCACTTGGCACTAGATTGGGAGTGAGAAAGACCATATTGGGTTCTTCTCATTTATACACAATTAGTCACCCTGGGGCATTATTTTCTTTGAGTTACAAATATTTCTGGGGAATAAAAAGTCTATTGGAAGTAGATATGAGAAGGTCAAAGACAGAAAATCCGAAAGGGCTAGTTTTGTGAACTGAATCATGAAAAACAAAAAATGGCTTTCCCTTGGGCTTCCCTGGTGGCGCAGTGGTTGAGAGTCCGCCTGCCGATGCAGGGGACGCGGGTTCGGCCCCGGTCTGGGAAGATCCCACATGCTGCGGAGCGGCTGGGCCCGTGAGTCATGGCCGCTGAGCCTGTGTGTCTGGAGCCTGTGCTCTGCAACGGGAGAGGCCACAACATTGAGAGGCCCGCGTACTGCAACAAAAAAAAAAAATGGCTTTCCCTAATCATAAAGTTTGTGAAACAATAAAATTGACTTTTTTTGGTCAACATTCAAATATCAATATTTACCTAACATTCACTTAGCTCCTGTTACATGTTAGGCACTAGGCTAGGTGATGTAAGAGGCTTAACATATAGAAACAAATAACATGTATTCTTTCTCCCAGTAAGGTTTTGTTGAATATCTATTTGTGTGCCATGTTGAGCAAGATGAATAAATCATGGGCTCTCTTCTTGGGGGAAGTTACAGATTGTCAACTGAAAAAAAATTGCACAACCTAAAAGTTAAGAATTATGCTTTATTCAGTGGACAAACTGAGAACTTAAGCCTGGAAGACACAGCCTCTCAGCTCTGAGGGACTGCTTTGAAGAGGTAAGGGAGGAGCCAGGACATATAGGAGTTTTTGCAACAAAGACCAGGTAGTCGGAACATCAAAAGATTACTGTTAATTAAAGAAAACCAGACATCTCAAGTTAATGAATTTAGTGCTTTTCTATGTATGAGAAGATACAAGAGTCTGGGCTCAGTGAAATCATCCCTTTGATATGCACCTTAACTATCTAGGGCCAGTATGTTTTTCTCCATCCTGAATCCCCTCAGGGTACACAGGTGGGGGTGGCTGCAGTGGCTGAAAGCTTGATGGCCACAACATCCTTTGTCTCCTGATATGGCAGGTGACATTCTTAGTCCACAAGATGAATTTGAAAGTAAGCATGTAAGCAAAAAATTCATATCTAACTTGCTAAATCTTAAAAAATATAGGAATAGATAAAGTGCTTTGAGAGCAAAGATAAAGGAAATTCTAACTCTAGTGGGAAATTTAGAGAAAGCTTTATAAATAGAGTGCAGTTTAGGCTGGAACTTTGAGATTGGCACACATTAGACATAAAGAAAGGAGTGGAAAATGTACTCCAAATGCAGTGACAGCACGGGTAAATGTACAAAAGAAAACTTAATGCATAATTTTAAAAATGACTTGCCTCACATCCCCTCCCTTCCCTAATTAACAATTGCTTGAATCTGCCCATTGGAACTCAGGGAAGGTCATGGTGACCTAGTGAAGCCTATTTCCTGTAATCAAGAAATGGGGGACACAGAAAGGCTTTTGTGCCCAGGATCCCCACAGGGCCTTGCTCGGTATCATTATCACATTGGAGGTTAGGATTTCAACATATAAATTTTATGGTGATGTAAACATTCAGTGTATAACAGCTACTCTACTGGACATTACTCCTATTCTTTCCTCCCTGGCTTTCAAAGCATTTTATTATATGAGTTTGAATCCACTTCTCTAGAAAAGCAGAGAAGACATGGAGAACATATTGATTAGTGTCCACAGATAAATTTATATTGCATTCTGAGAATGGGCTCTACCAAGAAATATAACTATTATGTTCCTGCTGAGAAGAAAGCCTTTTTCACTTTCAGTAATTAACTATCTCTGGGTAAAACAAATTCCTGTGTATTCCATTAAATAAATATGGGATTTTACAGCAGTTTCAACAAATATAGCTCAAGGGCATTGCCTCGTATCTTCTATTCCCACCCTCATAAAATGTCCTGTTTGTTTGTATCATCCATGGAACATTATGCGCTTTTTTAATAGACTATCGTATTGCATGTATTCTCTCCCTTAAGTATATGTCTTCAAAATGAACCCAATGAGATTCTCATTTTACTTTAATGAATTATATTTAAAATTAAAATCTAGAGTAAAGTGCACTATATTCCTCAATCTGTTAATAGCAGTGTGCATTATTCTTCCATCACTGTATACATACTGCTTTGGTTTGAGGAAGATCCTTAAATTATTTCTGAGAAGAGACTATGCTGATTGACAACTACACAATACTAGTTATTAATATTATTCCACGTCTGACAGATTTCTTCCACCGTGATATACTTTGCAAGTTCCTGGGGTAAACTTTGATTTGTCACCTTGGGAACCAAAGAAAGAAGAAATGAATCTTGAAAAAGCTCAGAATCCATCTTTTTGGAAAATAGTAAAGAATCAAATGAGTAAATAACATCAATATCAATATTTGATGTCTACATGCACACCCGAACTTTGAAGAACATCTCTCTTCCTGCCACTAATGATTTTGTTCCAGATGTAATCCAAGTATGTTTGCAAATGGGGAGCAGAGGGGTTAGCACAATTTACTTTGTAAGCAGTTGGTGTTTATTATAGCTATTTTTTGTTTCTTTTAAAACATACATACATTTCAAAGAGCTATGGCACCCTGCACTATGTTTGAAATGACAGTAGAATAAATCTAAACTTGCCTTGGGCTTTGCTCTGCTGTTCATCTTCTTGAAAGAGAAACAATATGGTGTAATGGCAACAATGTGGGGTTTGGAGTCAAGACAAAGTATCACAAGTAGTGATATGAACAAACTCCCCGTTTATGCCTCTGATTTCCTATATGACTTTGAAAAAGCCATTAATAATGGCAAGAATAGTAAGAATAACTGAGTATGATGTATTGCATATTAGGTGTTCTACTAAGTGATTCACATGAAATACCTCTTTTGTAGTCTTCATATCTTCCCTATAAACAGTGTGCTATTACTATTCCAATTTTAGAAGTGAGAAAACCAAGACATAGTGAGGTGAAATGATTTGCCCAAAGACCCAGAGCTAGAGAGTGAAAAGATAAAATTCAGAACCTCAGCTCAAAGCGGTCACATTCTACGCTCTTTTCTTGAGCACTATGTCTGAGACGTTACAAAGTACAGGTGACTAAACAATAACAATATCAGTAACAGTAATAATACAAACTGGTTAGGTGCTCACTGTGTGACTGCCACAGTCCTGAAAATGTAATAATTTTAATTTCATAAACTCTCACTGTAAGCCTGTGAGGTAGATCCTCTTATAGAAAAGAAAGGGAAGGCACGAGAAATTAACCCTAGGTCATATAGTTAATAATGATTAGGAAAAGAATATAAATCTAGGTATTCTGACTGCAGATGCTACTTTTTTTTTTTAACTGTTAAGGTCCATCTTAAATACTTGTTGAATGAATGAATAAATTTTCCCTTTCTTAGTCCTAATTCTTCATTACAAAATGGCTGTGAATGTAATGTATCTCCCAATTACACTGGGAGCTACATTACGTAGCTCCCAATGTAATGAAATATATAGATCACAGTTTTGTGAAGATAGGCATCATTATCATTCTCATTTGGTGAGGATCATATCAGCCTTTATGAGTCTGGAAAAAGGTTTGGCAGTGTCGTCAACTTTACTTATTCAGGAAAGGGTAGAGCAGAGACTTAAACCTGGCTTTCAGAGGCCAGATGCTCTGTTCCTCACCTTCTCCATGTTGCCTCATCTAAAGTGAATGGTCTTGTTGAAAGGTACTTATTTATTGGATGTTTTGTCATTGCAGACTTGTGCTGTTCCTTAGGCCACCTGTTCCTTTATTTACTACAACTTGGAAATAACTATATCCAATTTAGTGTTAGGCAGTGGTAGAGGGTAGAGAGCTGAGTCACTGGGTTGTTCAAAAGATTTCTAAAAGCCATTTGCAGCCTGAAACATGGAACGTTCAGCCAGAGAGACTTGACACATTGAAATGCAGATCTATCTTTCTGGCAGCAAACTATCACTGGGTCCTGGGAAGCCTGAGTCCCGGTGAGCTGAGGAGTAATGAAGCCCTGCTTCTCATGTCATTGACTCTGGTATTTCAAGCACCACATTCATAAGAGTAGACGCAAACTGCCAGGTCCCTCTCTACTTCACTAAATTGAAAGGGTTCCGCAGGGGAATATGGCAACAGGGATGAAAGAAAAATAACATTCCATTTTCCACTGTACAAAAAGAAGGTGCTGACAATGTTTATTCAAAAGAGTAACCTCTGGAAATAGTGCTGGGACATGGTGACATTATGCCTAGCCATGCTTCAGTAAAGGCATCCAGCATCCTGGAGGGTGGAGAAAGAGTGTTTTTATTATGGTCTTTTATTTATTTATTTATTTTGAGTGTAAGCAGTGAAGAAATTCAGGACTAAGGAAGTTTTCCCATCTCACCTCAATTCCCTCTGTGTAGCAGCTTGGAGTTTCTGTTGCCATTAATAGAAACTCAGATGCAAATTAGCTTAGGTTAAAAAGATTTAATGGATCCCATGTTAGAAAATCCAAAGTTACCAGCTTCAGACATGCTGGATATAGGAGCACAAATAACATAATGAAGATCCATTATTTCCCTCCCAAGTGTGTTGTCTCTGCTTCCTCTATTTTGACTCTGTTCTCTTAGTTTTGTTGCCCCATGGTTCCAATATTGCTTCCAGTATCTTTCAGGACTACTGCTTTCTTAGTCCCTGTCCAGCAGAGAAAAGAGGATCTCCTTTCTTAATAACATTTTAAAATGTCCCAGAATTGAGTCCCTTTATCTCTTATTGGCTTGGCTTGGGCCATGTGTCTATACCTGAAACAATTTTGCTATTGAATTACAGTATTTGATTCCCCTAAGCCACCCTTACAGTTACAGATGGACTCAAACTTCAATGGAACATTTAGACTCAGAATGGAGGAAAGATGTCCATTTCCAAATAAAATATGGGATTTTTACAAAGGGAGATGCAAGGGATGTTGGGTAATACAACCAAACCATGGAAATAAAGACCAATTAATTTCTAATCAGTCACAGAACTAAAAGAACCTTTACATCTTATCTAGCCAAGAGATTGCAAATTCATGGCTCAAGGAGTCAATTTATCCCCAAAATGGGTTTTATATGACTTGTAAAGGTTGTTTTATTGTAATTTGAGTTAATACATAACATCTAAAAAACAAACAAAAAAATCCAGATTTTCATGGTTTCTCCAATGAAACTGGAAGATTAAACACCTCTGAGCCAACATTCTGGCTTGGCAGTTGTCAGCTGAAGATGAGCAGTTGCTTTCTCCTTTAAGCCAAAGCCAGATGCTCCAGTTTACTGCAGTCTGTACTGTAGTCCAGTTTACTGTAACTATTCTATATCACCTCCTCAACACTGAAGCCTGGTCTAAGTATCCAGAATTGAACACACTTGCCCTGCTTATATCCTTGTGGCAGAAATATGTTTCTCTATAAAAAGGCAGAGGGTAGCATGAGTGATTCATGTGTATCAAGAACATGGGAGTAGACTTATAGTTTGGGAAAGCAAGGAATAGCCCTGACAGTTTAGTAAGGAAACACTTTGATACACACGATGTGCTTAGATTAAGAAAAGTAGGCTTAAAAAACCAAACAAACAAAAAAACCAAAAAACCTCATGGCAATTCTCTGAGGTAGGTATTTTTTTGCTTTTTGTTTTTGTTTATTGGGCTTTGTTTTCTTTTTGTTAGTTTGTTTTTTGCCCACACCGCACGGCTTGTGGGATCTTAGTTCCCCGACCAAGGATTGAACCCTGTGCCCTTGGCAGTGAAAGCTCAGAGTCCTAACCACTGGACCACCAGGGAAGTCCCAAAAAGTAGGCTTTTGCATTTGGAACCCTGGATCAGTTTCATTCACCATCATTTTACAGATGGTGAAGTTGAGACCAAAGATGACAGAATCTTACTAAGATGCTACAATAAGTAGTGGGTCCACACCTTCTGCCTTGGACCTTTACCTGACACATAAACACACACACACACACACACACACACACACACACACACACACACACACTGTAGAAAATTGGGAAAATAGAGGGAAAAACATTTTATTTACTTAAGTTGTAAAAGTAATGTAAATATTTACAGAAAAAAACTCACCCGTAATCCCACACACTAAAACCAGTAAATTATTTTTCTACCTTTTTTTCCAGTTTTAAGTTAATACCCATTATTTTACATTGTAATTATGATATACCTGCAACACTGTGCTCTGCTTTGCTAAACATCTCAAGAGCATTTCTTTATTATATAGTGTTCATCATTGTTAAATATGTAGATAATAGCCTAAGAACAAATGTGCTATAATTTTTGTAACCATTTGTCTTCTTTTTTTTTGGACATTCCTTAAACTATTCTTGTTTTTTTATTCTGCCTTCCATTCCAGTCTCCCAATCAAGTGCACAGTGCTTCACAGAACCCTGTCCTCTTTCCCAAGCATTCAGAGAAACAGTGAGTGGGCAAGCTTGAGGAAGATTTCATAATGGGTGGGAGATCTTAACCTAGGTTTTAGAAATTGGTAAATTAAGAAAAAAAAAAGCCAAAGGTAAAGTTTCAGATTGGCCACAGGCAAAGAAGTATAAAGGAATAATGTTTCTTATTAGAAATAGCTCTACATGTTGAAGAGGAATTCAAACATATTAAGCCAGTTCTGAGATTCCCATAAATGAAAGTACAGAGGAAAGAGAGCAAGCATGTTCTGATCTAGGGCTCAAATAATTTGTCCAATATGCTTGTTCTCACACCTTTTTTTCTCTATTTATTGGCTCTTCTATATTAGTAAGTGGGTTCCATCCATGGAGCCCTGGAGAGTGCTACTGACACCCTGATTTGCATTCTTCTGGTACCATGACAACCAAGGAAAGATAATATTTCCAGGCAGAAGAGTCCCAGGGGCGCAAGACTATTTTTGGTTCATGTACCCATTCCCCAAATAATTATGGTGGTCAGACAGGTAAATATTCATTCATTCATTTAGTCACTTGTTTGTTTTGTTCAGTCTCGTGTTCCATGATCACTTTTGTGATCTGAGAGCATGCAGTGAATTAGAAGAGGAAAGAGAAACAGAGAGAAGTACAAAGGCATCTGAAATACTACCTACCAACTAGCTCAAACCTGAAGTGACAAGGAGTTAACTTTTGAGGGAGTAGGTGAAAGCAAAGGATTAGAAATGGGTAGACCATTCAACAAATGTTTATTGAGTCCTTAAAGTGTTCTAAACTCCATTATATGAATTGAAAGAATATGCAAATGAATAAAATGTCATCCTGGCCCAGAGGGAACTGTTTGCTTTTGGAAGCAAGAGGAGAAATGCAGGTGCTACTAAATTGAGTCCTAAAGAAAATGGTGTCAGCTTTAAGTGCTATGAGAGGAAGTGCTGGAGGAATTCATCTTGGGCTGGAGATAGTCAGGAAAGCCTTATGGGAGAAATAAGCCTTTGAAGGATAAACAACTGAATATCAAATGGTAGTGATATGCACAGTGTGTGTTAAAGATGAGGAAGAGCCTTAAAGTTGGAATAGTGAAAAAGAGCAGGAAGTAAGTTTGGAAAAATGAGTAGGACCCATTGCAAGAGAGTCTCAAATGTGAGACCTAGGGCACTGAACTTGATTTTTTTTTTTTTTTTTTCATTATGAGATGCCTTCAAAAGATTTGACCCCAATGGCTTTGAATTATTTTTTAATTGTGTTATGTGTGGAAGGTAGAATGTACCAGGATGAGAAAACCGAAAGACATTATATATTCATCAAGAGTACCCTATAAATAACCACAGAAATATGAAAATAGGTTTAGCTATGCTAAAAATAAAGAGAGAGAGAGAAAGAGAAAGACATTTATCAAAAGATTCATAAGGCCAGGTGTTTATCAAGGATGTGGTCAAACAAACATCCTCATACACTTCTTTCTTTTCCTGAGTGTAATTCCCTAGAGGAAAATAAAGCAATACAGATTAACATTAAGTATGCATATTATTTAAATCAAGAATTTTAATTCTAGGAAACTATCCTAAGTATCTGGAGAGATCACTGGTTAAGAATGTTCAATAAAGCATTGTCTGAAATGAGAAAAAAATGAAAACAGGCAATATAACTAAAATTGGGTTATTAATTTAATAAATGATTTGAAAATCATTCAATGGGATGCTATATAATATTGGAAAATAATGTGGTTATGTATAAAAATTAATATAATATATTGCATTTTAAAACGCAGACAAAGTTTGAAAGACTATATGCCAAACTGAACAGTGACTGGCTAAGGGGCTTGAGGAATGAGAGCATAAAATAATTTGTATTTTACTTTATACACAGCGCTAACTTTAAAATATCTTATAACAAGAATTAATTTCATTTAAAATCAGCAAAATATGCACATATGAATTTAGCTAAAAGAAAGGAAATTATGAAAGTATAAGTAAACCAGGCAGAAACTGATTAAATGACTGACTAGAAAGAAGCAGTGAAAAGAAGTAGAAAACAGCCTGGCTGTCAAAGTCCAGCAGATATTGAGGCAATTAACTAATGAATTTGAACATCAATTTAGAGAACTGAAGTAAAGGTTCCACTTGACAAAATATGTCTGGCTGATCTATTTGTCAGGTATCAACCTGCATATCAAATTATCCTATGGAAGAAATAAAATAGAAATATTTGACTATGCAATAAAGGTAGGCTGAGTGTTAAGAATGCTGGAAAAATCAAAATCTGAGTTTGCAAAAAGTTAATTAAGCTATTAGAATTCATATCACAAAAGGTGCTTGCTATTTATGAAAAGAGTCACCCTGGGGATCTTTGAAAAAGCACGTGTTTTTAATGCAATTAAACAGCAACTACATTTACAAACCTTTTATTAACCCAAATCTTGTCATGACCACTGCAGCTGCATGAGTAGGGTTCATCTGTAGTTTCCCCCTCCATGATACTTAATGTGGTTTCCACTTGGCTGTGACCTTGTGGACCTGGTGGAAGTATAGTACTAAAACTAAACTAAAAATGGAATGGTTGACATTTATATGATGAAATTGATCCATGTAGACAGACACTCTGAATAAATCAACCTTTAAAACTCATAAAATCTTGTTTTCTGTAATATTTTGTATACTTGGCAAAAGCATTTTTATAATGCACAGATTTTAGAATTAGGAGAGCCTCTGACATCCATATAGTTCAGTCTCCTCATTTTATATCTTTTTGTTTGTTTTTGGCTTTGTTTTTGCGGTACATGGACCTCTCACTGTTGTGGCCTCTCCCGTTGCGGAGCACAGGCTCCAGATAAGCAGGCTCAGCGGCCATGGCTCACGGGCCCAGCCGCTCCGCGGCATGTGGGATCTTCCCGGACCGGGGCACGAACCCGTGTCCCCTGCATCGGCAGGCGGACTCTCAACCACTGCACCACCAGGGAAGCCCTCATTTTATATCTTTAAGAGATAACCCAAAGGAGTTAGAAAGCTTGTCCCCGACCACCTTTCCCACTTGTGGAAGATGGAGAGCTAGAGAGATGTCCCCTAAGTCCAACTCCAAAATCTTTTCCCACCAAACAATGTGTTAGTTACCTCATTCCTTTCTTAGGGTTACAGCTTTACTTTGACACAGGTAAGGCAGGGGTTGTTTTTACTCTAATATTACCACTAGCAACTGCCAGTAATTACTAGTTACTCTGGTAAAGGGCTTATTAAATCTTTCCCTGACCAGATATATACACACTCACACACACACACACACCACAAAACAAACGCTGTATCCTGAAAGTTAAGTTCTCACTTTGATCTGGCTCCTTCTTTTCTTCTCTTTAGCCCTGTTACCTTCTTTAAAGAGCTCTCTCATTTCCACATCGTCAATAATTATCTGTTTCTATGTAGATGATACTCAGATGTTCATCTCCATCTCTGGAATCTCTCCTTAAAATTCAGTAATATATTTCTAATAGTCTTATGCTTCTTTCCCATTCTGGTGAAATACTGAAGCCAGCACAGAGAGAAAAATTTAGGTAACAGAAGGAAAGAGTACGAAGGGTATCTGACTTTCTGGACTTATACTTGAAATAAGCAAAAAGCTGTCCCTGCCCATTCTGTACTTCAGTACCTGAACCAGTACATACTATTTTTAATCATTAGTTAAAATTGAGCTTCTGCTACTTACATGATTGACTGTGATAGAGTATTGTCGAATCCATAAATTAAAAAAAAAAAACTATCTGATTCCAGCTAGATAAAGATAACAAAGATTTTCATTTTACAAAGATGGTCACAATGATATCTCCCATTCCACATGCTCTTCTGCAATATGACTTTGCAATGATTCCAACAAGAGATGGAGCCTATCTCTTTACCTACTTGAATATGGGTGATTGTTTTGACAACTAGAATCAGGCGGAAATGATGCTATGCTAGTTCTTAGGGGGGGACTTTAACTGTTTAGGTGACTTCTTTCTGCTTCTTAGAAGCCAGTCACTGTGTAAAAGGTATGACATCCCTGAGACTCCCTTGTTGTGAGTAGCCCAAACCAGTAAAGTTATCTTATATTAGAATGTTGAGATGACATATGGAGAGACAGAAACAGAGAGAAATGCCAAGAAGCTCTGAGGTTCCAGACAAGTGCAATCAGAAGCCATCATCTTGGAAGAGTACTGTCCAGCCGTGTCCCACATGGATCCCGTGTGGATCAGAGACAAGCTGCCCAACCAAGCCTTTCCAGGTTTCTGACCCCAAAGTCTTGAGAAAAGCCAAATGGCTGTTTTATAGTACAATAAGTTAGACAGTAATTTGTTACAGAGAAATAAGGTAACTAGGACCAATTTTGTGGACCAAAACACAAAACTAAGAAATGACAGAAAATATTCCAAAACTAGTGAGAGATCCTTTCATTTCAGTAAGAAATATGAAAATTATAGGAATCAACCATGTAACAGGAATAGATTATAGGATGGGGTTGATCTGAGAGCCCTCCTAATAAATAAAGTGGCGTTGACTGTACTGTGCACATAACTTAGATCCCCTGAACATCGTGATGATGGAGGTGATGAACACGATCTGAGCTGTGAGAGTTTAGCGTCCAGACTCCAGAGCCTGAGTCCCTAATGCTTGTCTCTAACCCTGCTCTGCCACCTACGGACTGCTGACCTTGGGAAAATTGCTTTGCCTCTCTGTTTCAGTGTATTTATCCATCCAATAGGTATAATAATATTACTTACATCATAAGGTGTTAAGATTAAACGAGCTCTTATTTACATAGTGCTTAGATCAGTGATCAGCATACAGATGCATTATCTTTGTGTTGGTTAAATTAAAAAAAATAAATTATGCAGATACCACTGGATGCATAGGTAGAATACATTCTCTTGTGGTTTTTTTTTAGGGTATTTTTTTGTAGTATAATATATACATCATATAACTTACCATTTTAACCATTTTAAGTGTGTGATTTAGTGGCACTAAGTGCCTTGGCATTGTTCTCAACCATCATCACCATTCATCTAAAGAACTTTTCATCCTTACAAACTGAAACTCTGTATCCATTAAACAGTTACTCCTTATGCTGTCCACCCCTGACCCAGTTCCTGGTAACCTCTATTCTACACTCTTTCTCTATGAATTTGACTACTCTAAGTACCTCATGTAAGTGCAGTCATACAAGATTTGTTCTTTTGTATCTATCTTACTTAGCATAATGCTTCAAGTTTCATCCATGTTGTAGCATGTATCAGAATTGCATTCCTTTTAAATCTGAATACTATTCCAGTGTGTGTATGTGTATGTATATATGTCTATATGTGGCTGTGTGTGTATATATATATATTACATTATATATATACTATATATCATAATATATATGACATTTTGTTTGTCCATTTGTCCACTGATAGTTGTGTATTATTTCCACCTTTTAGCTATTGAGAATAATGCTACTATGTACATTGTTATGTAAATACCTGTTTAAGTCCCTGCTTTTAATTCTTTTGTGTATATAACCAAAGTGGAATCATTGTATGATAAGGTAATTCTGTGTTTAAGTTTTTTGAGGACTGGCTTTACTGTCTTCCACAGTGGATGCATCATTTGACATCTCCACCAGCAATGAAAAAGAGTTCCAATTTCTTCTTGCCAACATCCTCACCAATACTTGTTATTTTCTTCCTTCCTCCTTTCCTTCCTTTCTTCCGTTTCTTCTTTTTGACAGTAACCTTCCTAATGGGTGTGAAGTGAGGTTTCACGCAATAGGTCATGACAACTTTGAGATCTTAAGAATAAGTAAACCTTAGCTAGGAAAAAACTAGGGGAGGGCATTGGGCATAAGCTAGGGGAGGGCTATAAGCTCTGTTCTGGCCAGAGCTTACAGCCTGTGAAAGGCTCCAAGGCAGCAGAGAGGACACTGTATAATCAACTTACTTTTAAAAGTTTCGTGTGGCCAGAACGGATAGTGTGGAGACTGGTGAGAGACAGAGACTGAGATGTAAGTGGAGGAAATCCTAAAGAGCCGTGTTTTATGGGTTGAATTGTGTCCCCCTCCCCGCCCCCCAAAAAAGATAAGTTCAAGTCTTAAGCCCAGGTACCTCAGAATGTGACATTATATGGAAGTATAATTAGTGTGGATGTAATTTAGTGAAGATGAAGACATAATGGGGTAGGGTGGGTTCCTAATCCAATATGTCTGATATCCTTATAAGAAGACAACACTGCAAAAATACCATGTGATGGTGCGGGGTTGGAATGATGCATCTGCAAGGCAAGGATCATCAAATATGGTGGGAAATCACCAGAAGCTAGGAAGAGGACTGGGAGGATTCCTCTACAGGTTTCAGGAGGAGCATGGACGCTCTGCTGATATCTTTTTTTTTTTTTTTGATACTCGGGCCTCTCACTGTTGTGGCTTCTCCCGTTGTGGAGCACAGGCTCGGGACGCGCAGGCTCAGCGGCCATGGCTCACGGGCCCAGCCACTCCGCGGCATGCGGGATCCTCCCGGACCGGGGCACGAACCCATGTCCCCTGCATTGGCAGGCGGACTCTCAACCACTGCGCCACCAGGGAAGCCCTCTGCTGATATCTTGATTTCATATGTCTAGCCTTCAGAACTGTGAGAAAAGTAATTTATGTTGTTTAAGCCACTCAGTTTGTGGTACTTTGCTAAGGCAGCCCTAGGAAATTAATACGTCACGTAACAAAGGATGAGAGCTATCCTAGGAGAAATGGTGTGCCAGTGGAAAGTATCAGCGAGAAGAGAGAAAAGCTGGTGAGGCTAGTTGAGATGCTTCTGGCATGATTTATATAGGAGGGTTAAGAGGGTAGATTCAGATAGAGGTGAAGAATTGAAGAGTTGTTTAGAGGAACGAATACTAGGTCTCAGTCTGGATAATAATACAAAAAAAAATTGATGACGATAATGAGAGAATAGGAACAAGTATTTACTTAATGCTTGCTCTTTGTCAAATCCTGAGGTGAAATACTTAATGGTGAATTATTAAATTTGTTTCATAAACCATACCTATAATGTAACTACTATTTTTCATGTACTATTATTATAATGAAAGGAGTCTTGAAGAAGAGAACTGTACAAGGACAGAGATTAAATGTTCAAAACGGGATTCTAACTGATGCAAGTTTTTTCCCAGAGCCTGTGGTCTGAGCCACTTGGCTGTACTTATCTTGATCAGAAGGAACAGAGTGAGAGAGGGAACGTGGAACAAGGGAAACATTTCTATGGAGAAATCAAAAAATGCTTAAACCCTAGATGATCAGGTGAAGGAGAAACAGATGCTATAATTCACACAAAGAGGAGTGTTGAAGTTTGGAGCCCCTGCGGGCCAATGAAGAAGGAAAACTGAGTTCCTTTTCGTCAAGGACAGAAAATTGCATCATGTCGCCAGGCCTGAATGAGCCTGGTCATTTCCTCTGAATGCTACCCCCGATCCAGTCTCAGCCACTCCATGAATGACATGCAGCTGCACTCTCTCCCCTGTGTTCCAGGAAGGCATCTAGAAATAAACAGCACTTAGCCCTGCTGCTGAGACAAAGGCATTGTTTCTTTAATAACATGTCTCTTTGGAAACCGTCTCCAGACCTACTTCAGAAGCTACGCTGTGCTGACCCTGACATGATGTAGTTCGCTCAGTTCTGCTGGGCAAAGGACTATGTGGGAGCTGTTGTGGGCACCTAAAGAGAACGGAAAATGCGACTTAGTGATGACTTCTGTGAGAGGCCCTTATATTGCAACAGGCAGGTACTCATTTAAGAATGCAGATGGTGGGACCCTCCGTTTATTTAAATTGGGTGTGTGTTTGTGTGTGTGTGTGTTTGTGTGTGTGTGCACAGGTCATTGGACTAGAGCAGGATTGACTGCTGTCAGCAGTGTGTCTGTGTCAGCAAGCATGCTGTCTGGAAACCCAGCAGAAGTGGAGCTCCACCCCAACCAGTGTAATAATGAGAGCATGTTCTGAATTGACACCTGCTGATATTTACATCACACAGGTGGCGGTGGTACGGGGAGGAGCTACCATTTATTGAACACAGAGTATATGCTCAGCACACTGTTATCTCACTTCAAGTGTATGCGTCAGTTAGTTGCTGTATATGCAACAGTTACAAAACTGTTGTGAAACAATCAGCCACAAACCTTCAGAGATATACAAAATAAACATTACTTTTTGTTGATGAGTCTAGAGGCAGTTGGTCAGTTCTGCTGTCCTGAACTAGACTTGATGGGGCTCACACAGTGTCTATGGTCAGCACAGTGTTGGCTAGACAACTCTCCAGATCTTAGGAGGACTTCCTCACATGTCTGGAGGCTTGGCTGGGACACCTGGACTGACTCAGCTCTGTTCCACCTGCTTCCTTCTCCAGTAGACTATCCCAGGCATGTTCTCCTGGGGAAGCCTGCGAGGTAAGAGAAGAAGCTGAACCACATAAGCACATTTTGGAGTCTCTGCTTGTGTCACATTTTTTACCTCTTTATTGACCAAGGAAAATCACAAGGTCAAGTCACAAGTCAGAGCTGGACAAAAGAGTCACAGGGTGGGAGGGGACAGCAAAGTGTGGAATACAGGAATAGCTTTAAGAGGTCCATTGATGCAATTGACGTAGCACAGCATACTTTTCCATTTAATCCTCGTAAGAATTCTATGACCATTTTAGAAATGAAGGAGCCTAGGAACCATTTAATGTCACATCTTATTTAATATCACACAGCTATGAAGTTAGGAAGCCAGGACTTGAAGTCAAGAGAACTTTTTTTTTTTTTTTTTTGCGGTACGCAGGACTCTCACTGTTGTGGCCTCTCCCGTTGCGGAGCACAGGCTCCGGATGTGCAGGCTCAGTGGCCGTGGCTCATGGGCCCAGCCGCTCCGCGGCATGTGGGATCTTCCCGAACCGGGGCATAAATCCGTGTCCCCTGCATCGGCAGGCGGACTCTCAACCACTGCGCCACCAGGGAAGCCCCAAGATAACTCTTGTCAGTCTATTTGTTTGTGTTGGTTTGTTTGTTTCCATTACATCAGGGGAACTAGACTCCAACAGAATGAGAGCAGGGAACTCATGAAAGTGAGGAATGCCATGGCAGTCCAATGAACTGTAATTCAGGGAATGGCCAGTTAAGAGGCCATACCAGGAATGAGTCAGCTTTGGGTACAAGAAAGATATGAGTTTCAGCTGGACAGTCAGCAAGAACCTATCTAGAATATTCTTATGAAGGAAGAAACATCAAGAGGAGTTTGCAGGATCTAGGCAGATACAGGAAACACAGCCAAGCAGTTGGGGATCAGGGCTGAGTTTCAAGTCAAGGAAATAATTAAGCACTAGGCAGGGAAAAACCCAGTTTAAAACTAATCCTTGGGGCTTCCCTGGTGGCGCAGTGGTTGAGAGTCCGCCTGCTGATGCGGGGGACACGGGTTCGTGCCCCGGTCTGGGAAGATCCCATATGCTGCGGAGCGGCTGGGGCCATGAGCCGTGGCCGCTGAGCCTGCGCGTCCGGAGCCTGTGCTCCGCAGCGGGAGAGGCCACAACAGTGAGAGGCCCACGTACCGCAAAAAAACAAAACAAAACCTAATCCTTGACTTCCCCTTGCCTTTTGTATGGAATTGAACATCCTTAACATGGCCTCTAATACGTTGCTTGGGTTGACATCATATTGGACCATTCTTCCACATATTATCCTTTCCCAGCTTAATGTCAAATGTACCATTTCCTTTCTCACTTTCTGGCATTTACACATAATCTCCCTTTTATCTGGGACACTTTCTCCTAACTTCTCACACTTTCTCTATTTGGCTAACTCTTATGCATCCTTTAGTTTTGGATTATTTCAGATTAGTTAAATGTTATCCCCTCACTCTAAGACACTTCCAGAGCACCCTGTACTTCTTAATATTTGCACATATTTGTTTCATTCCTTGTCTTTCCTCTAGAGCAAGTGTTAACAAACCTCTTCTGTAAAGAGCCAGATAATATGTATTATATCCTTTGTGGGCTACATAGTCTCCGATGTACTCCACTCTGCTGTTATAGCATGAAAGTAGCATTAAGGATATGCAAGTGAATGGGCACATCTGCGTTCCAAGAAAGCTTTATTTATAAAAACAGGTAGTGGACTGGATTTGATCCATGGGCTGTGGTTTGCTGTCTCTTGCTCTGAAGTATAAACTCCATGAGAGTTGGGAGTTTGTCTATGTTGTGCATCACTGGGTCCCAGTAACCAGAACAGAAATGGTACACAGTAGGTGTAAAAAACATGTTTGTTGAATGAATTAAGAAGTATAGTCTTGCATTCCGGGCCATGGGAAGAATGGATATATGGGATGTCTGTGAAGTAGAAAGCTCAACACCTGAACTCAAGACTAGAACCACAGCCTCACCAGACTGTGGAGCCCAGGCTGCAGGATCATTCTCCAGATACATTTGTTTCAGAAAGTGGAGTGTATCTCGTCCTCTAGGTAATGTCCATCAAAAGTAAAGGCAAAGACATCTAGGGAGGGTCTGGTTGGGGGAATCAAGTACAAACCTTGACTGGTACAAATGTCGAACTAGTTATATTTATTAGACTTGCATAACTGTCATAAAAATTACCTCAAACTTGGTGACTTAAAACAATAAAAATATATTATCTTACAGTTCTGTAGGTCAGAAGTCTGACACACAGTCTCACCGGGTTAAAATCAAGGTGTTAGCTATGCTGTATTCCTTTCTAGATGCTCTAGGGCAGGGGTCCCCAACCCCAGGGCAGTGGACCAGCAGCTGTCCGAGGCCTGTTAGGCACTGGGCTGCACAGCACGAGGTGAGCGGCAGGCGAACAAGCGAAGCTGCACTTGCCGCTCCCCATCGCTCCCCATCGCTCGCATCACTACCTGAGCCATCCCCCCCCTCCCCTGCCCCCCATCCATGGAAAAATTGTCTTCCACGAAACTGGTCCCTGGTGCCAAAAAATTGGGACCGCTGCTCTAGGGAAGCATTTGTTTCAAGGTCACCTATGTTCCTTGGTTCATGGTGCCCTTTCTTGATCTTCACAGTCAACAATGTTGCATCTCTCTGACCACTTTCCATCTTCACATCTCTCTCTCTTACCACTGTCAGGAAATATTCTTTACTTTTAAGGACATATGTAATTAGATTAGACCCAGATAAAAATGTGATATTTAACTAGAGAATGGACTTGAGGATGTGGGGAGGGGAAAGGGTAAGCTGTGACAAAGTGAGAGAGTGGCATGGACATATATACACTACCAAGTGTAAAATAGATAGCTAGTGAGAAGCAGCCGCATAGCACAGGGTGATCAGCTCGGTGCTTTGTGACCACCTAGAGGGGTGGGATAGGGAGGATGGGAGGGAGGGTGATGCAAGAGGGAAGAGATATGGGAACATATGTATATGTATAACTGATTCACTTTGTTATAAAGCAGAAACTAACACACCATTGTAAAGCAATTATACTCCAGTAAAGATGTAAAAAAAAATGTGATATTTAATAATCAAAGGGCATGATTTAAAAGTTTGCATAAATATCTAATTACTACAAAATATCTTTTCAAACAGTCAGTTTTACAAAATTGGCTGAAATGAGCAATTGAATGAGGACCCACTATGTTCTTGATACATTACACATGGTTCTGAATATTTTCCAGCTTTATTAAGATATCACTGACGTATAACATTATATAATTTCAAGGGGTACAACCGGTTGATTTGATACACTTATGTATTGCAAAATAATTGCCACTGCAGCCTTAGATAACACCTCCATTCTTTCATAAATTATCATTTCGTTTATGTGGCAAGAACATTTAAAATCTACTCTCAACAATTTTCAAGTATATAATACAGTATTATTAACTATAATCACCGTGCTATACATTAGATCTCTAGGACTTATTCACCTTATATCTGGAAGTTTGTACCCTTTGGCCAACAGCTTCCCATTTCCTCCACCCTCTAGCCTCTGGTAAACACAAAAGGCAACATTTCCTTCTTTCTCATGGCTGAATAATATTCCTCTGTGTATGTATGTGTGTGTGTGTGTGTGTGTGTGTGTGTGTGTCCGTCCATTCATCCATTGGCTGACACTTAGATTTTTTCCATATTTTAGCTGTTATGAATAATGCTGCAACGAACATGAGAGTGCACATATCTCTTTGAAATCCTGTTTTTATTTCCTTTGGCTATATACCCAGAAGTGGGATTGTTGTATCATATGGTAGTTCTCTTTTTAATTTTTTTCAGGAATCATCATACCATTTCCCATAGAAGCTGTATCAATTTATATTCCCACCAACAATGCACAGGGGTTCCCTTTTCTCCACATCCTCACCAACACTTATTTCTTGTCTTTTTGATAATAGCCATGTGTGTGGCTGAACCACACTAACTCCATTTTTTCAGCTCCATCTTAGGCCCTCAGTCCTATCCCCTCCCTCCCCTTTCTGCATGACTGAGCTTTAGCCTTATCACAAGGAATGTGCCCAAACAAGATAAGTTCTCTCTCAGTGTCTCCCCTTGCCTTCATCTGATATGAAACCTGGAAGAATGCCTTTTACTGAGGACGATGGTTAAGTCATAAGATCCTTGGAGGGGAGGAAAAACCCTTGTTTCCCATTGGTGCAGACATGCTTCTCCAACATCATTCTAAGAGGTGTAAGATAATATCTCAGTGTGGTTTTAATTTGCATTTTCCTAATGATTACTGAGAGAGTACATTTTATCTTGAGAATCCACTCCAGTTGATTGGTGGTGATTTCCTGGAAAGACATATTGAGAAATCTTCTAAGACCTCATGAGAATATACTACACTTGATTATAAAGAGAAAGAGGCATTCTGCATGACATGATTTTACCATTCTTGACTTATTAGGAAATTATATGAAAAAGAAGAAACATGAATTGCCTAAATTCTGGAATTTAATTTCTAAGAAAGCTGGAATACCTTTTTTTTTTTCTTTGCGGTACGCGGGCCTCTCACTGTTGTGGCCTCTCCCTTTGCGGAGCACAGGCTCCGGACGCGCAGGCTCAGCGGCCATGGCTCATGGACCCAGCCGCTCCGTGGCATGTGGGATCTTCCCGGACCGGGGCACGAACCCGTGTCCCCTGCATCGGCAGGCGGACTCTCAACCACTGCACCACCAGGGAAGCCCTGGAATACTTTTTAACCAGGAAAAGCTGGGTTCAAATCTCAGTTTCTACCTTTGTTATGACTAAGGCTTTATTATCATTACTGACTTCTGTGGACCTCACTTCTTTCAACTAGAAACTGAGAATGATACTACTAATCCTTACCTCACAGTTCTGTTATAAAAATTTAATAAGGTCATATCTTTTAAGTATTTAGCATCAAATAGTTATTCAATAAATATTGGTTATTCCAATTATATACTAATTGAAAGACTCAGAGCACCAAGATAACAGAGGAGGCATCCAATTCAGACATTCTGTTTTCTCAGGGGTAGCTTGAAGGTATTTACATTACAAAAGTAAACCACAGAAGGAAAACGCTAAGAAAGTGAAGTAAGCACATTGATAAATAGTTCTAAGTAAAAGCAATTTTAGCCTGAAACCCTAAGGCTGTCTTCTCTCTCTCTCTGGGTGACTCTCAAACCCCAGAGATATGGCTTCTTATAGCAACAGACATAGAAACAAATTATGCTCTGGATAGGTAGGGTTTCCTTTAACTACACTTGAAGTCCAGGTGGCTCGACTTACTGTCAGAATAAAATACAAGAAATCTTGATGGATTTAAAGCAAAAGACAAATTAAGGTGTGAGTGTGTGTGTGCACTTGTTGGCACAAATGCATGCACATATGTGTGTGCGTAGTCCAAGTAAAACAGGTTTATTTTTGGAAGATAAATCCTGCCCTATCTTTCCCTGCTAGTATTTATGAAGTCAACCAGGCACTTTTCCAATTCACTTCATTCTCCATTGCCCATTTATTCCATTTATTGAATCCTTGGGGGATCTCCAGAGAGCACCCACCAGTTGTGCCGATCATGCCTAGGGCTGCACAACTGTCTATTAAAAACTTGATAGCATAAGCTCCTTTCAAATCCATTATGAAATAGTTCTTTCTTTCCAATGACTTCTGGTGGCAACTGGCTTGAAAGAACAGCTTAGGAGAGGTATTAGTCAATTTCTGAGATTTGAATTTGAAATAAAAGAAAACAGAAAAGCCCCTATTTCTGAGATTAATATTACGCTTTTGATGTACACTCTAACAGTTTATCAAATTGATTAACACTTGGTTGTTTGTAGTAGGTCTCTGGATTTCATGCTCTTTCCCTCACATACATAAAACCAAAGTAAGGAACACAATAACCCTGATTCTAGGTAGAACAGATTCTGCAGAACATTTAATGAATGAAAAAAATTTATAACAACATCTATCTGAATATCCAGACAGTACTTTCTACTGACTTCCTTCCTTTCTTAACTTACCCCCACTATATGTGACTGACTCCCTTGCAACCAAGGCAGCTTAAGAATTGAATACAGGGTACTTGGGTTGTAACCACTCTCCTGGAATTTACCTTATTAGTTAATTTGAATAAATCACTGCAAGTAGGGATTATCAATGGTTTTAAATTTAGGATATTAAAGCTTTCCTGAGTGCATATGGAAATGGGTAGGGGTGCACATTTCTATATGAACGTGTAGTAGTTAACAGGAAATTAGGGCCTGGGGGCTAGGGTTGCTAAACACCTGCAATGTAGGGATAGTACAGTACAAGCAGGAATTACCCTGCCAAGGTTGCCAAAATCATGTTTCTTGAGAGTCACTGGGGCAGAATTTGAGAAAGGTGCTTTGGACTACTGATATATGGTTCTTTGACTTGAGCACTCACTCTCAGTTACAAAGAAGGGTCATTTAGACAAAAACTTAGCCCAGAAGATAAAAGAAAAGGTCAGACTGTAAAGTCCAAAGAAAATACATACTCAGACTAACTCCTTGTTGAAGATGTTAATTGTAAAGTTCACAGAGGTCACCCCTCCCATATTAACACTGGTAACTGCTTAATTAGCACATTCTGATTTTAATGACTATTCCTGGCAATGTTACTTTGGGTTTTGTTAGTTTGGTAGAGTGTGTGTGTGTGTGTGTGTGTGTGTGTATTTAGAAATTAAAGGTTAGTGAAATAGCTGGAGGGAAGGAGAGTTTATTCAAATCCTTACAAATGTACCTATGGTAACATATCATGGGGGCTTTCTGTGGTTATGGTGTCCTGGAGGAACAAAGTACTGTGGTCTCCATGGTGCGAGGGCAGTGAATTGAAAGAGTGATTTAAAGCCTGTTAACATAAATGAGGGGAGACAAGCCTGACCTATGTGCAACAGCCTCTCCACAAAGTACAGACAAGGCAAAGATGTTTCTCTTCTCTCACTTATTCTCTCTCTGCAGCCAGCAGGTGAGTATTTCATAGTGGAGTAATTCAAAGTGAAAGAACCCATGGGTAAGGCAGCAACAGTCATCCAACATTCCTTAAGCCATTTGATCTCACTGGAGCATCCACATGCCATATCTGCCTTTTTGCAGACAAATTCCGTGCATTCAATTGTATTTAAACCTTTCTCTCCATTCTGCCTTTCTCCTGTCCCTAGATCCTGATACGATTATCTAGCATTGGGCAAAGCACTAGCATAAATTTTAAAATAGACGCATTCATAGTCTGCATCCGTGTCTCAAGTCAGAACCCGATTAGTCCCTTACTCAGAATTCCATATCCCTTTATTTACCTTTGCCTAAGTAGTTGTAGAGTTAAGGATCTTGCAGTCCTGTGCTTTCTCCACAAAAGTATAAGTTTTTTAAAAAAATTAGTATTGACATTTATTGTAACTTTTAAATATGTGTTCCCAGCAATATATAAGTTGGTACACATATGAGGTCCTCAACAAATGCCTTTGCCATAAGAAGGATCTCTTTGAATGTATGCTTTATTTGACAAGGAAGTCTTAAAAGCTCAGGAACTAAACTTGGAGCTTAATTAATAGGGGAACATTTAATACTTATAAAGCCCAAATGATGGAAATCAAACATTGTATCTGTTGCATTACCTAAATCCAATTATAGAGGAAAAAAACAATGAATAAAACTGTCACATACATCTCAATGCTATAAAATGGCATATACTCTACTCTTAATCTTTGGACGCATTCATTTTTTTTTTCTGTTATATATTCCTGACTGGTTCGTGTGGTTTGTAGGAATCAAATTCCGTTTGGATTCTTGGACAAGCAATTAATGCCTTGCCATACCCATAGAAAATCACATTCAATACCAGGGACAGAGCAAAATTACTCCTTTCTGAACTACAGCTGTTTCCAGAATTATTTCCCCCTACTAATACATCCAGACCCACGTCTGTCTCTTAATTGCAGGAGGAGTTGTTACAAGACATCTTGAATTTTAACAACCTATTTTAAGATGAAGGAAATGGACTAAAAGCAGACTAGGGAAAACTTTAAGTACTTTTGTAGGATCCGAAAATTAACACCCCAGAAGTATGGAAAGGCAAACGTTGGTATTATACAGATGAACAAAATGGGTGAGGGGAGAAAGTACCCATCATTAACAAATAGAAGATATTAGAGGAGGTACACAGAAAACTATCAGAGAATGGGAGAATGAGCTGGACGGTGTCACCATTGTAAATGCATCAAGACACAGTAGAAGAATTGAAATTTACATTTGGGGTAGAAAAAAGGGTTTTGAGAATTTGGTCTTATGGATGGAAAAGGAAGTCCCAATATTTTCTAATAAAGAAGTAACAAATAATACCAGAACTGTGATTAGCTCATCTTTTTTGAAGAAACAGGGAATTTAAAACAACCACACAGTGTTGTTTTCATAAAGCCTTAGAATTATAAAATATTACAGATTAGTCTGTGACCAGCATGTGAATTGATTATCAAAATTTTCACCTGTGCTGTGCATTTCCTATGGAGAAGGCAGTCACTTATCTTTAGACTGCTGCTCATCTCTTTATGAATTCTTGTGTTTGTTAAATATTTATTAAATACCACTATGTTTTAAGAATTTGGATAGGCAGTAAGTCTACAAGAGTGGCCAAGACACAGTGCATATCCCATAGGAACTCACAGCTGCTGAAACATGAAGACTGTTATTTTGATGAAGAGCAGGGCGTGCCATGTAGAAAGGAGGCGAATAAATACTGGCTTTCTTCTGCTTTTGGTTGGTATGTTTTAGGTACAATACAAAATGCACATTTAATCTATTTTCACTGGGTTCTATCATCTCCATTTGCACACCTGAGTAGCCTTCTAATGTTTGCATAAATATCCTGCTCCAATGAAAATAGAATTTCTTTCTCTTAAGAGTCCAGCTTTCAGATAAAAAGAATATATGTGTATGATCATCTATTTCACGTTTAATATGTTTGTCTGTGTTTATTTTAGTTATGATGTTAATGACAGTGGATTATTCTGAAAAATATCAGTTGAGGCAGCAGCTCATTTTATTAAAATATGAAATACTCTGTTCATCTGTTTTTATGGCTACTTAGGTTGTTTCTATATCTTGGCTATTGTGAGTAATATAGTGGATCATATGGTAGTTCTATTCTTAAATTTTTGAGGAATCTCCATACTATTTTGCATAGTGGCTGCACCAACTTACAGTCCCATCAGCAATGTATGAGGGTTCCCTTTTCTCCACATCTTTCCCAATACTTGTTAGTCCTTGTTTTTTTGATAATAGCCATTCTGATTGGCATGAGTTGATATATCATTGCATTTTTGATTTGCATTTTCCTACTAATTAGTGACGTTGAACATCTTTTTATTTGTCTGTTGGCCTTCTGTATGCCTTCTTAGGAAAAATGTTCATTCAGCTCCTAGAAGGTGTGATACACACACACACACACACACACACACACACACACACATTGGAATACTTCTCAGCCATAAAAAAAACAAAAACATGGAATCTTGCTATTTGTGACAACATGGATAGACCTTGAAGACATTATGCTAAGTGAGATAAGTCAGACATAGAAAGACAAATATCATAGATTTCACTCATACATGGCATATTAAAAACAAACAAAAAAACAAATAAATTTAAAAAAACAAACCAAGCAAAAACAAACACATAGATACAGAAAACAAAGTAGTCATTACTAGGGGGTTGGGGGGAAGGACAAAACAGGTAAAGAGGGTCAACAGTATGGTTACTCATGAAGACTAAACCTTTGGTGGTGAGCGTGCTGTAGTGTATACAGAAGTCACCATATGTTGTATACATGAAACTTATCTAATGTTATAAACCAATGCAAGTAATAGAAAGTTAAAAATAAATTAAAAACATGAAATACTACAAATTAAAAATGTGTTTTTGTTCAGTGATTTCTTCTAGATAGCTTATGCTTTTCATGATGCCCAAAAACCTTAAATTCAAAGAAATATTGTGATTTTATAAAGATTTATATTACCACTATTGATAGTAGTTATAATAACAAATAATAGAAAACACTGTTTGACCACTATGTATAAGATATAGTACTATGTGCTTTCCTTGGTTTATCTCATTCAATTTTTATTTAATCATCACACTTGGTGAGGTGTATATATATATATATATATTTTTTTTTTTCTATATGTCATAGATCTGACAGCTGAGACTTGGAAAGGTAATATAACTTGTCCAAAGTCAAGCAGTTGTTTCGTGTGTATGTTTTTGTGTACTTTAACAGATACTTTTGTTACATTTACTATTTGCCAAGGATTGTTTTAAACAAATTACAAGAATAAAATTATTTTGTTAGTATTATTACTATATCCACTTTATAGATGTGGAAATGGAAGTTTCATGAGGCAACGTTAACGTACCTAAGACTACACCTTACAAAGTGATGAAATCAAGATTGGAACCCAGACAGGCTGACTTCCAAGTCCACACTCTTAACTAACATCCTAATCCTTTTGGAAATGGTACTTTAATCCCTTAAACTGTATTTCTTAACTAACTATTAAGTGCTTACATCCATCCTGAATATCCCTTTTAATGTAGGGGACTTTGAACCATCACATTATCATTTTGTATAATCATTTTTTTTGGTTACATCCACTTCTCATTTCTTTAGAGACTTGGAAAGCCACTTCTTCACTTCCAAAAGCACTTGGAATATCCATTCATTTGTTCTGAAATCTAAAGGATAATCATCACAGTTTTGCTCTCAGCATGGACATCCTTGCCTGCCATCAAAATTCAAGCCCTTTCACCCACTCTTCCCCTGCCACACACATACAGTTACATATCTTACCATGTACTTTTGTTTATAATAATCTGTGCCTCCTGCTTTCTGAAATATTGATATCTCTTGACTCTTACTTCTGTGCCAGTTATAACCTCAGCTCCATTATAAATGTCTCCTTTATGTCAGAAAACATTCTCAGAGAATGTTCCCTCACCTTCTTTTGTTTCTGAAACCAGCTCTCCCCTGACAACACTTCTTCTCTGAAGCTGGTTTATTATTTCTCACCTTACGGTCTCTGAGGTGATGTCACCACTCTGTAGCTTGTTTTTGCTTCTATTACAAATCTTTCTTATGCTCTCTTATAAAAAGCACTCCTTTGTGTCTCACAGTCTCCAACTGTACATTTTATTGATTTATGGACTCCTTTTAGTATCTTATATAAGTGACCCGTTCCTCCCCAAAATGCTCAAATGTTTTTAAAACAATATTTAAGTTCCTAGTTATAAATGTGGAAGTCTCACAGTATCTGCATGGACCCTTTGACCAGACTCCTGGTTTCTAAGCACCCCTTACTACTCATTAATGTCATATATTGAACATTACTTCATTGCAAAACACCATTTGGGACCTGGGTTCTTGTCTTCCTCTGAACTCTACTTTTCTCCTTCAGTACTGAGCTAGATCATCAATACAGCCATACTGCACTCAACATTTCTCAATCTCTTTAAATCAAACAACCTTCAAAGTCACTTTTTTAAGGAACTCACATTAGAGTGTACCATTTTCCAACAATACCAGCATCAAATATTTTTGATCTCCAATTATATATGAGAGATACAATAAAATAATTTATTGATGTAATATGATAGACAATTTACTGAGCAGCTTACATCTATCAACTCTTAATCCTCATCATGAGCTCTATTAATATTTCCATTTTTTTAATGAAGAAAGGAAGCCAAGATTGGTTAAATTTCCTGTGCAATTTTTACACCTGTATATAGGATGGAAGCTGGGACTTAAACCCAGAAAAATGTGGCCATAGGGCTCATGTTCTCACCTATATGACTATTGTGCAAGCTTTGTGGTCTAATGAGAAATTCACATAAGTAGAGAAGTCAATTGTGTTAGATAAATAAACAACTTAATTGCCATTGGAGGTAGCTGTAGTTATAACACAAAGCCTGAAATATAGAAGGCAATCATAAATATTAGCTACCTTTCTTTCCACATTCTTCAGAGCAGCTTCACATAAGAATTATTCAGGACAAAAAGGAGCTAGCAGCAACTGTTTAGACACTGAAGAATAGATTTTACGTGCTTGAAGATTTTAGATGTGCATAATTTAGATCTTCCAATCTACGTGCAGAGGTTTATGCACACTACATCGTATCTATGCCAGATGGAAATTTCTCATCCAAGCTCCATTTGTTGAGAACCTGAAACCCAGAGAATGTTTCCTTTGACAAGATCCCAACAGCTCTTAAATCACGTATCTTCAAGGAAAGTAAAAGAGAAGGGACACATTGGAGGCATGAAGGAGAAATATCATTTTGAGAGACAGAATCCCCAGGGAAATTGGGCTGTTCAGCTAAAATGAATTTATTGGTCCCTCTTGATGCCCCCCGCCTTGCTAACACCATGTATTGTTTACTCTGTTCTTTTACTCCTTGTCCCTGGGAGGAAATTTGGTATTGCACTTGCCTTTTAAATGATTTCAGAACTTCTATTCACTACTTAACTCTTAAGGGTTCTGCTTTCTACTGCCTGATCTGTTATCTCTAAGCACCACTTTATGCCGGTGCCTTCTCTTCCCCACAAAGCCTCTCACATAGCCCAGAATACCTACAGAAAACAGAGTTTCTTAGCCTGCCGTTTAAAGCCCTGAAGATCATAAGATTTCAGACATTTTCCATTTTGTTTCACTAGTACAGAATATAAAAGCATTGAAATAAGACTTACTTATTCATTTGTTTCTATCTCTCTTTACATTGTTTAATCAAATTACCAAAGCAGAAAGGATTTTCTTTTCCCTGCTTAGATTCTCTTTGTACAGAGATATGAAATCTCCTGACCATCTAAACTGTGATGGCTTACAATTTGACATCTTCAGGCTAGAACTATGTTCTGAATTACAGATTCATCTATATACCTGCCTTATTTGTATATCCACTTCCATGATACTTGGCTGTTTCACCTGAGATAGGTTACTTTGACTCTCTTTACTTTGATTTCCTCCTTTGTCAAATGAGGAGAGGGGTCACATCTCTCCCACAGGATTGTCCTGAAGATTACAACACCCAAAGGCTATAAAATGCATCAAAGAGTGTGTGATATATACTGAGTGCTGTGTAAGCTATTGCTGTTTTCATGCTTAATGTTGTAGTTGTACTATGTCCAGCCTGTAGTCCTTAGCCATCACCAACAACACACACAAGCATCTTTTTTTCCCTCAATCTTCCCTATTTAAACAATACAGTACTTCCTACACTCAATTCCTCTGGCCAAACTTGGATATTATCTTGAGTTTTCATTTTCCCTCACCTTGCAAATTTAACTTATCAGAAACTCCTGTCTATCACAACTCAGAAAAACCTCTCAAGTCCATTTACTTCTCTTGTTTTCGACTTCTACCACCATATGGACATCATCTTCACCTCTCACATGGACCACTGCCCTAGCTTACTAACAGGCTTCTGTTCCACTCTTTTCCATTTCTCTTCATGAAACAGCCAGAGCGATGATTTAAAATATAAATTTAAATTTAGAAAATTCATCCACTGTTTTTAGAATAAAAATCCATACATTTTACCATGGCTTAGAGAATGTTCATAATTTGCTTCTATGTTTCTCCAGCTTTGTTTGGTTACCATTTTTCCTGAATCTCACTGGATTCTAGACTCACTGACCTCTTCTCTGTCCCTCTAACATGCAAGGTCTCTCCTACATCTGAGACATTGCATATTGTGTTTCATTTGTTTGGAAAGTGATTTTATACAGTTTTTTATGTATCTGCCCACTTTTCGTAATAGCTCATAATTACGGAAGCTCACAATTATACCCTAATTTCATATAAAATGCCACCTCAGAGAGGATTTGTCTGATCATTCTATCTAGAGTGGACACTCCACATTATGCTTTATCTCATCCTCTTACTTACTGTTTTCATAACACATAGCTCAGTTGTAATGATCTTGTTTTTTTTGTATACCTTTTAATGTATGCCTTCCCGTCTAGAATATAAATTCCATTAAGGCAGGAGTCTTGTCTGTCTTACTCACTGCTACATCCCTACCATCCTGTCTTCAATGAATACTTATTGAGTAAACGAAAGTCTCATGTGCCTTTTTTAAAAAAACATCCTTTATGCCATTCAACTGACAAAATAATTTCTTATAATGTGTGATGCATTAAAATTTCCCTCAGTTTTAACTTACAATTTACTTTCTTATTCCTCTTCTAGATTCTAAGGCTCCTGATAGCATAGGCTGTTCAGATTTACCATTATATTACCAGTGAGAAACACATGGTCTCATATATCATGATGCTTAGTAAGTGACTAATCAGCAAGTGAACGGCCTGTGTTTGGAGTATGGTGTATGTCATCATCCAACTACTCATTTAATCAATATCCGTTAAACGCAATCTATGTTAAACAAACTTTAGATCCTGGAGAAACAGAAATGTTTAAGACAGGCATAGTTTCTGCCTGTGCCATGAAGCTTATAGTCTATGGCAATGTGTCTCAACTACTGCCATTTGGAACTGGGTAATCCTTTGTTGCAGAGAGCTGTCTTGTGCATTGCAGGTTGTTTGGCAGCATCCCTGGCCTCTACCCACTACATGCCTGTGGTATGCCTCCACCCCTCCCAGGTTTCACAACCAAAAGTATCTTCAGACATTACCAAATGTCCCTTGGAGGGCAAAATCACCTCTGGTTGATAACCATTGGTCTAGTAAAAGAGGCATACGTTGCTATGTAGGCTGATATGTGTGTAACTACAAATTGTAATCAATGCTATGGAAAAAAGTAAAAAAATAAAGACTGACATGTTAGAATATAACTGGGGAGACATTTAAATTGGTGAGTGCAGGTTGTCAGTGGAGTCAGTGTTACTGATGATAAAGTGATGTTTAGGCTTGGGCCTGTGGGATGAGTAGGATGACAGGTAAAGAGTTGGAAGAAGAAGGTTTCAGGCAGAAGGAATAGCATGAGTGGAGGTCCTTCCTGAAGCATGACAAAGCTTGGGTTACATGGAGAACTGGTGCATGCTGACTGAGGTGCACAGTGTAATGTGAGGGAGCTGGGAAGGTGGGCAGAGGCAAGGTTGTGCAGAGTACTGGGAACCATTAGGAATTTAGGATTCTATCATTAAGATTAACGGAAAAAAGCTAAAGTTCTAAGCAGCAGTGGTGAAATAGGGGAATCCAAACTAGAACTGGATTTCTCCAAACCAAAATTTGTGATTGCATAATGGAGAAGGAGGCTATTACTGGAATTAGGGTGAGAGATGATGCTGATTTAATCTGGAAGAGTAGTGTTGGACATTGAGAAATGTGGATGGCTGATAAAATCACCTTGCTTGTAAGGATGAAGAGAGGGGTGGATTCATGTGCTTCCCAAGGGGAAATATCCTCTAACGGGAAGGTATTCTGTGTTGGGAATACCAAGGTGACGTTTCCTTAGGAAGCTTTGCAGCATATTTATCTACTTCTTTCCCACTCAGTCCAGCTCCTGCGTCAGTCGAAAGGTTTCTCTCTTGCAAACATCACAGATGGTTCCCACTCTTTCTCCCCTCTGGAGAGGCCACTCCTTCTTCTGCCTGAGGTGTGAGCATGTGGGTATGTTCTCAGTGTGGAAAGTGGGTGGGGCAAGTCAAGCAGACTGAGTCCCAGGGTCCAGACACCTGAAGTACAAATGATCACAAGGAAAACTGTGGGTTGTTTCCTTGTTTCCTCGGGCCGTTCACCTGCTTTGAGTGGTGCAGTTAATTAGCAATGCGGGCGCAAGCTGACAGCTTCCGAAGGGAGGAATAATGCAGTGGGAGGGGAGGGAAGACAGTCTTGCTGGGGAAGTTGTTTCTGATTTATAAATACACCTGATTATTACGGCGCCACCCATTTGTGATTTCATAGTTAAGGGTCTGTCCATTGTCCTCATTCAAACCCCTTGTTTTCACAGATTTCTAACACAATGAACAAAATTCACTCCAGCTTCATACACAGCATACAAACCAAGTCTTGTTTTCAAACATTTAAAAAAATTGATTAGATTCTCATTCACAAGGAAATAAGGACAGGTGACTGAATTAGCTCAGCTACAGATTATTTATAATGCTTTTGTTTGTTTTTAAGCACAGACCACATAGTGTCTTTATTGGAATGGACACTAACAATCACGTGCTTCAGCCCTCTTCTTAAAAGATGGATACACTGAGGCTCACTACTGAGATTTTAGAAAATGCTTTCATTGATGTTTACATCCATCCAACAGGCATTTTTTGGGACAGTTGTTTAGCTTTGGGAATTGGGCCAGGAAAGGAGCAGGCAGAAAAAAAGAGTATGCCTTGGAGTAACTTAAAATTTTGAGGAATACAAATTGAATCATTACAACCACGGTAAAAACCCCAAACAAACACACCAAACCCAAATACAGAGATGTGTATAAAGTATTGTGAGAGTGTCAGAGAGAAAAGTAATGGGCATCCAGGAAAGGAAAAAGTAAAAAAAAAAAAAAAGAAAACACAAAACAAAGATTTGAAGGAAGAAAAGAAAGAAGAAAGGGAAAGTGAGAGTAATCCATTTCTGTTTCTATAGTATTGAACCCAAAGTAGTAATAATGAGGAAGAATTTGAATGTTCAGCCTGTTTTGATGAAGAAACTTAACTCTTTCATAGAAGTCATGGGGGATTGGAAATGAGCAGGGAACTTACCCAGGACAGAATTCAGGTCTCCCTCCTTCCCTCTCCCCAAGAAGCACAGATCAGACTTTTTTTTTTTTCCTTTAGTGTAACCCAGCCAACCCCTGGAAGAAGAGGGAAACCACTTTAGTTGTTACTAATTATTTGAACTTAGTTTATATCCAGCATCATTCTCATATTCCACCAAGGGCAATTTTGAGAAGAAAAAATAAGTTTTTTTTAAATTAAGAGTGGTATAGCCAAGAAGCCTGGTGAGGCTAGAGAGGGATATTTTAAAAGTCTGAATATCAGGGAGGTGTTCAGAACTGAGAAAATAGCCCCCAGCTGGGATGGCTGTCCACAAAGAAATGAGCATAGAAATGGGCACAGGAATGTCTGGAAAGTCTGTGATTTGTGCTTAACATCTTTGTTTGCTCCACATCCTTGACAGCTGGTGGCTCCCCTCTTATGAAACTAGGATGTTTGCAACTCAGAAACCTGCTTCTTTTTCTAGTTAGATATTTAGACTTCCCATATGAACACCTTATTCAATTAACATCAATCACCTTTACTATCCAAAAGCCAAGAAGGAAAATGATACCCAGTCCATGAGCTTTACTCTGGTAGCCTTGGTCTATCTTGTAAAGAGGTCTCCTTATAATACCCCTAAAGATGACAACAGATTAAAGGGAAACCTTGGACATCATGTGGGGAAGAGCTCCCTCACTTGAACTTAGAGACAGGAGGCTGAACTGAGAATGCCAGAGTACCTGAGACAGTGGGGAAAGTTAGAATTATTGCAACTATTACCATCAGTCAAGCTCTTATTATGTGCAAGGCACTGTGTTCGTCATTACAAGCATTATCTTATTCAATAGTCTTAAATTCCTTTTTTATTCTAATCATATACTTAAGAAAACTGAGATGCACAGAGAATAATAAATTTTCTGAAGGTCATATGCCTACTTAGCGGTAGATAATTCAAACTGACTGTTCAACTTCAACATCAGTATTTTTTTCATTTTCTTTGCTGTAACTTATTCTTCCAGTATCATTATACTTACTTTGTAAAATGAGAAAAGCGAGTATGCTTGTGTCTTATTTCTTAGTCTTTGTTATAAGGGCTTCTCTTTTCCTAGAGCAGTGATTTCCCAAAGTGTTTTCCTTAGAACATTTGTTCAAAAGGATATTAATAACCATTCCATTTGAAGTTGGAGTAGGTGAAAAAGTGTCTGTGATCAAAAAAGCTTAAAACATGGTAGAGTAAGGAATCACATTTTTGTAACTGAAGGATTCCTCAGAACATTTAAAATTCTAAAGTGAACAGAACATCTATAGAAGAGATAGAGGCTGAGAATGTAAAATGTAACATTAACAAACATATTTGAGTCCACAGAATCATTTTTAAAAATCATTTCGTGTACTTATGACATTTATTTGCTGTGGAATGCATTTAGGGACAAACTGGCACAAAGGATAGAGTCCACATTTATTAACCCAGTCTATCACTACTTTTCCTTCAAACTCCAGCCCTTGCCCACCTCTCTTGCCCAAACCTTCCCTTGGCACACACAAATACACCTTGACATAGCCCTCCTTCTTTTATTCCCAACTCTCCCCAACACAAACCACACAGGACCTCTGAGTTCCTTGAAAACACTGGACTCCTTGTCATGCCCAAGTGTTTTCACAGAATGCAACTTCTTCCTAGACTGCCTTTTAAAACTTCCATTACCATCTCTGTAACAAGTGTGGATTCAGCTATCCATGTCTCTACTCAAATGCCACCTCCTCTTGAACCCAGTTTTGAGAAAAGTTTATAACACTATCTCAGCCCTTCCCTTTCCCCAGTGTGCATTTCTTTATATCTCAGTAACACACCAATGAAGACCTTAACTCTGCTGGGAATTAAGGGCTTGGATTAACAGCTGACCTATTGGGGGCTACTGGTCCAGATCCCACATACATTGTGGAAAGCAGTTTCTGCATATAAAAGCATTAGAGACTAAAATCCTGCAGCCTGTGGAACAAAAACCACATTCACAGAAAGACAGACAAGATGAAAAGGGAGAAAGCTATGTACTGGTGAAGGAACAAGATAAACCCACAGAGCAACAACTAAATGAAGTGGAGATAGACAACCTTCCAGAAAAAAGAATTCAGAATAATGATAATGAAGATGATACAGGACGTCAGAAAAAGAATGGAGGCAAAGGTCAAGAGGTTGCAAGAAATGTTTAACAAAGACCTAGAAGAATTAAAGAAAAAACAAACAGAGATGAACATTACAATAACTGAAATGAAAACTACACTAGAAGGAATCAATAGCAGAATAACTCAGGCAGAAGAATGGTTAAGTGACCTGGAAGACAAAATGGTGGAATTCACTGCTGTGGAACAGACTAAAGAAAAAAGAATGAAAAGAAATGAAGACAGCCTAAGAGACTTCTGGGACAACATTAAATGCAACAACATTCACATTATAGGGGTCCCAGAAGGAGGAGAGAGAAAAAGGAATTGAGAAAATATTTGAAGAGATAATAGTTGAAAAATTCCCTAACATGGGAAAGGAAATAGACACCCAAGTCCAGAAAATGCAGAGAGTCCCATACAGGATAAACCCAAGGAGAAACATGCTGAGACACATAGCAATCAAACTGGCAAAAATTAAAGACAAAGAAAAATTATTGAAAGCAGCAAGAGAAAAACAAAAAACAACATACAAGGGAACTCCCATAAGGTTAACAACTGATTTCTCAGCAGAAACTGTACAAGCCAGAAGGGAGTGGCATGATATACTTAAAGTGATGAAAGGGACGAACCTACAACCAAGATTACTCTACCTGGCAAGGATCTCATTCAGATTCGATGGAGAAATCAAAAGCTTTACAGACAAGCAAATGCTAGGAGAACTCAGCACCACCAAACCAGCTCTCCAAAAAATGTTAAAGGAACTTCTCTAAGTGGGAAACACAAGAGAAGAAAAGGACCTACAAAAACAAATGCAAAACAATTAAGAAAATGGTCATAGGAACATACATATCGATAATTACCTTAAACGTGAATGGATTAAATGCTCCAACCAAAAGACACAGGCTTGCTAAATGGATACAAAAACAAGACCCATCTCTATGCTGTCTACAAGAGACCCAATTCAGACCTAGGGACACATAGAGAAAGTGAGGGGATGGAAAAAGATATTCCATGCAAATGGAAATCAAAAGAAAGCTGGAGTAGCAATACTCATATCACATAAAATAGACTTCAAAACAAAGAATGTTACAAGAGACAAGGAAGGACACTACATAATGATCAAGGGATCAATCGAAGAAGAAGGTATAACAATTATAAATATACATGCACCCAACATAGGAGCACCTCAGTACATAAGGCAACTGCTAACAGCTATAAAAGAGAAAATCAACAGTAACACAATAATAGTGGGGGACTTTAACACCTCACTTACACCAATGGACAGATCATCTAAAATGAAAATAAATACAGAAACAGAAGCATTCAATGACACAATACACCAGGTAGATTTAATTGATATTTATAGGACATTCCATCCAAAAATAGCAGATTACACTTTCTTCTCAAGTGCGCATGGAATATTCTCTAGGATAGATCACATCTTGGGTCACAAATCAAGCCTCAGTAAATTTAAGAAAATTGAAATCATATCATGCATCTTTTCTGACCACAATGCTATGAGATTAGAAATGAATTACAGGGGAAAAAACCGTAAAAAACACAAACACATGGAGGCTAACCTATATGTTACTAAATAAACGGAGATTACTGAAGAAATCAAAGAGGAAATCAAAAAATACCTAGAGACAAATGACAATGAAAACACGACGAGCCAAAACCTATGGGATGCAACAAAAGCAGTTCTAAGAGGAAAGTTTATAGCTATACAAGCCTACCTCAAGAAACAAGAAAAATCTCAAACAATCTAACCTTACACCTAAAGGAACTAGAGGAAGAAGAACAAACAAAACCCAAAGTTAGCAGAAGGAAAGAAATCATAAAGATCAGAGCAGAAATAAATGAAATAGAAACAAAGAAAACAATAGCAAAGATCAATAAAACTAAAAGCTGGTCCTTTGAGAAGATAAACAAAATTGATAAACCATTAGCCAGACTCATCAAGAAAAAGAGAGAGAGGACTCAAATCAATAAAATTAGAAATGAAAAAGGAGAAGTTACAACAGACACCACAGAAATACAATGTATCCTAAGAAACTACTACAAGCAACTCTATGCCAATAAAATGGACAACCTGGAAGAAATGGACAAATTCTTAGAAAGGTATAACCTTCCAAGACTGAACCAGGAAGAAATAGAAGATATGAACAGACCAATCACAAGTAATGAAATTGAAACTGTGATTAAAAATCTCCAACAAACAAAAGTCCAGAACCAGATGGCTTCACAAGTGAATTCTATCAAACATTTAGAGAAGAGCTACCACCCATCCTTTTCAAACTTTTCCAAAAAATTGCAGAGTAAGGAACATTCCCAAACTCATTTTATGAGGCCACCATCACCCCGATACTAAAAGCAGACAAAGATACTACAAAAAAGGAAAATTACAGACCAATATCAGTCATGAATATAGATGCAAACATCCTCAACAAAATACTAGCAAACAGAATCCAACAACACACTAAAAGGATCATACACCATGATCAAGTGGGATTTACCCCAGGGATGCAAGGATTCTTCAATATATGCAAATCAATCAATGTGATACACCATATTAACAAATTGAAGAATAAAAACCATATGATCATCTCAATAGATGCAGAAAAAGCTTTTGACAAAATTCAACACCCATTTATGATAAAAAAAACTCGCCAGAAAGTGGGCATAGACGGAACTTACCTCAACATAATAAAGGCCATATACGACAAACCCACAGCAAACATCATTCTCAATGATGAAGAACTGAAAGCATTTCCTCTAAGATCAGAAACAAGACAAGGATGTCCACTCTCACCACTATTATTCAACATAGTTTTGGAAGTCCTAGCCACAGCAATCAGAGAAGAAAAAGAAATAAAAGGAATACAAATTGGAAAAGAAGAAGTAAGACTGTCACTGTTTGCAGATGCCACGATGCTATATATAGAGAATCCTAAAGATGCCACCAGAAAACTACTAGAGCTAATCAATGAATTTGGTAAAGTTACAGGATACAAAATTAATGCACAGAAATCTCTTGCATTCCTATACATTAATGATGAAAAATCTGAAAGAGAAATTAATGAAACACTCCCATTTACCATTGCAACAAAAAGAATAAAATACCTAGGAATAGGGGCTTCCCTGGTGGCGCAGTGGTTGGGAATCCGCCCTCTGATGCAGGGGACGCGGGTTCGTGTCCCAGTCCGGGAGGATCCCACATGCCGCGGAGCGGCTGGGCCCGTGAGCCATGGCCGCTGAGCGTGCGCGTCCGGAGCCTGTGCTCCGCAACGGGAGAGGCCACAGCAGTGAGAGGCCCGCGTACCGAAAAAAAAAAAAAAAACCTAGGAATAAACCTACCTAGGGAGACAAAAGACATCTATGCAGAAAACTATAAGACATTGATGAAGGAAATTAAAGGTGATACCAACAGGTGGAGAGATATACCGTGTTCTTGGGTTGGAAGAATCAATATCGTGAAAATGACTATACTACCCAAAGCAATCTACACATTCAATGCAATCCCTATGTAGTTACCAGTGGCATTTTTTATGGAACTAGAACAAAAAATCTTAAAATTTGTATGGAGACACAAAAGACCCTGAATAGCCAAAGCAGTGTTGAGGGAAAAAAGCAGAGCTGGAGGAATCAGACTCCTTGACTTCAGACTATACTACAAAGCTACAGTAATCAAGACAATATGGTACTGGCACAAAAAAAGAAACATAGATCAATGGAACATGATAGGAAGCCCAGAGATAAACCCACACACCTATGGTCAACTAATCTATGACAAAGGTGGCAAGGATATACAATGGAGGAAAGACTGTCTCTTCAATAAGTGGTGCTGGGAAAACTGGACAGCTACATGTAAAAGAATGAAATCAGAACACTCCCTAACACCATACACAAAAATAAACTCCAAATGGATTAGAGACCTAAATGTAAGACTGGACAGTATAAAACTCTTACAGGAAAACATAGGAAGAACACTCTTTGACATAAATCACAGCAAGATCTTTTCTGATCCACCTCCTAGTGTAATGGAAATAAAAACAAAAATAAACAAATGGAACCTAATGAAACTTCAAAGCTTTTGCACAGCAAAGGAAACCATAAACAAGACGAAAAGACAACCCTCAGAATGGGAGAAAGTATTTGCAAATGAATCAGCGGACAAAGGATTAATCTCCAAAATATATAAACAGCTCATGCAGCTCAATATTAAAAAAACAACCCAATCCAAAAATGGGCAGAAGACCTAAATAGACGTTTCTCCAAAGAAGACATACAGATGGCCAAGAAGCACATGAAAAGCTGCTCAGCATCACTAATTATTAGAGAAATGCAAATCAGAAGTACAATGAGGTATCACCTCACACCAGTTAGAATGGGCATCATCAGAAAATCTACAAACAACAAATGCTGGAGAGGGTGTGGAGAAAAGGGAACCCTCTTGCACTGTTGGGAATGTAAATTGATACAGCCACTATGGAGAACAGTATGGAAGTTCCTTAAAAAACTACAAATAGAATTACTATATGATCCAGCAATCCCACTACTGGGCATATACCCAGAGAAAACCATAATTCAAAAAGACACATGCACCCTAATATTCATTTCAGCACTATTTACAATAGCCAGGTCATGGAAGCAACCTAAGTGTCCATAGGCAGACGAATGGATAAAGACGATGTGGTACATGTATACGATGGAATATTACTCAGCCATAAACAGGAACGAAACTGGGTCATTTTTTGAGATGCGGATGGATCTAGAGACTGTCATACAGAGTGAAAGTAAGTCAGAAAGAGAAAAACAAATCTTGTATATTAATGCCTATATGTGGAACCTAGAAAAATGGTACAGATGAACTGGTTTGCGAGGCAGAAATTGAGACACAGATGTAGAGAACAAACATATGGACACCAAGGGGGAAAGGGGCGGGGGATGGGTATGGTGGTGTGATGAATTGGGCGATTTGGATTGACATGTATACATTGATGTGTATAAAATGGATGACTAATAAGGACCTGCTGTATAAAAAAAAAATAAAATAAAATTTTAAATAAAGCCTTAGAGTATTAGAAGTGCTAAGGATGCAAGTGAAGTCTAATTAGATTCTCGTTTTCTCATTGCCATCAAACACAGGACACTTTTTATAACCCTATAACCCACCTATTATGATCATAGCTGACCTATTCTCCAAATTTAATCCTATCTACATAACCTTGTCTGCAGACTAATGCTAAACTAGACATTATATCACCAAACCAATCCTAGCCTCATAACTCATTGGCCCATTAAATCCTTCTAATCATTCCTTTATAAAACATAACCCACCCACACAACCCTATAACCTTTCTAATGGATTCAGAACCAGCCAATTACCAAACTTGATCTCATCTGCATAGTTCCTCTCACCTCTTAATGAGCTCTAACTGGCCCTGTAAGTTTGAGCATTAACAAAAGCTATTTCATTCAATTTGTGGCCTTTTGTTTGATTTTTTTAAACATCAAGTACGGTACTAGTTTTAAGTCCATTTTTTTCCAACTCATCCAACTCTCTTTTTTCCTGCTTGAGAAAATTAGAATATTCCTTGCCATTATAGTTCATTATCTTTTCCAAAAGAATTTGAGAGAAGTAATATAAAATATATATTTTTTCATGTTCTACCACTACATTTTCATTCTCAATAACTCAGGACAGGCCCTGAGTTATTTATTTTAATGGATTTATAAGAAACCGATTTTAGGGTTGCACGGAGACCCACAGGTCTTTCCATATGGGATTAAATGGAACTGAACTCAGAGTATTCCTTGAGAAATATTCCTTCCACTAAGTTATCATAACAAACCTGACAGAGCTAAGAAAAAGGAAAAGAAGAAAAAGCAGATGGCAAGTTAGTATCCTTGTTGAAAACTCTATTTTCCTAGAATTTGCATTAAAACTATGGATTTCCACTTAGGAGGATGGGGGTTGCCATGGGCTCTTTTTGTTCATTTATTCATGTGACAAACATTTACTGAGTGCCAGCCTTCTGTTAATGGGGCTGAGTGAGCTTGGGGCAAAGGATTCTCACTCAGCTAAATCCATAGCACATCCTTATTACTTGACCATGTTTTTTATCTTCTCTGGATTTCATGGGGGGTTATGTGCATAGATGTAAATATTTGATTATTTGATTATGCACATATTGGTGTATAGTAAATTAACATATATAAAATTCAGCCATGCAGCAAGTATTCATCAAGGGCTGTTGCCAGCTAACATACCCAATACCCTGAAGAGAAGGTATCATCTTCAGCTGAGGGAAGTAGTTCTAAGAGAGCTCAGTAAACTTGCTCAAGGTCTCACAAGCGGCTGTGGTAGAATTTGAATCCAGGTCTCTCCGACTTAAAAGGCCAAGTTCCTTCTCTCATATCATACTACCTGTCACGCAGAGTTGCCTCAGAGACATTCGTCTATCTGTTCCAAATCCCTTATATTATAACTGAGGAAACTAAGGCTAGAGAAGAGAGGTCATTTGCTCTAGGCTTCATAGCTACCACTGTGCAAAATCTAGAGAAATATGGAGAAGATAGTTGCCCTATATACACAGCATCCTAGCAATTCAGATTGGCTCTGTCCCCGAGCACAACAAGAAGGGAGAATAAGTACGCCATCACCCAGCCCCAGCAAATGGCCCTTCTGGCATTGATTCACTGAGGCGTAGGCCTCCTGAGGGAAGAATGCGTCGTTCATCCTGCTGGCCCAGCCACATTATGCTTATGGATATGAAGACCCACACATCAAAATTAGCATTTGTGCAAATGAGCACGCAGTCCCTTCAGGCCTGCTGTGTCCCTTTAATAGGCCCATCTTTCAATTATGAAGTGACGATCAGTCAGTGTTCTTCCATTATCTCATTATTTTTGTTTTGTTGGCATTATAGAAGGTTTTTTTTCTTTTTCTTCCACTTGAAGCCAGGACCATCAACATGAGATGGTTATTGAACCAACAGAGGGATAAAAGGACATTTTAAAGTCTTACTTAGCCTTAGAATAGGAACATCTTTGATATATTCATAAGTAAGAATAAAAAAATCCATATTTAAGACTCCACCTTCTTGAGTAGAATCTCAAGGAGCTACTGATTGACCTAATTAATTCCACCTTTCATTGCTCAAGGGATTATAGGTGTTAAGTATTTCAGTTTGAGATTTTAGATATCGGGCAACTTACCCTTCCCCCTACATCATTTACCTCTTCTGCCACATCCTTAACAGGTCATCACACAGACTTGGCTTGATTAGATCTAGCTTTGGGGAACTCACTACCTCACAAGGCAGTGCCTTTCTTCAGCAGCATTCATCATAAGGTTATTCCTTCTCAAATCAAAATTGGAACCTTAATCTTCCAACAGTTGGTTTCTCTTCTGTGCCTGCAGAAATAAATGCAACCACTCTTCCATTAAAAAGTACTTAAAATATTTAGAGATGTAACCATAACCTCATTTTCAATGCATATTAGGCAACTTTAATGCGTTTTCCTCTTTATTAAATGCCCAGTACACTCAATACAATGTGGTATGGCTCACTAATATTTATTCATATAAAATCAAGCAAATTACCAAAGTATCTTGTGCATGAGAATGGGCTTGTGTACGTGCACAGTCTGGGAGAGTTAGTCAGCTCTCAACTGTCCCCATTCTGTAACTAGATGCTATCAAGCCATGCTCTAGTTGACTTGGGGCAATCTGTAATTGAGATTACTAGAGAAAGTATCTGTGTAACTTGCCCTCTATTTAAGAACATTTTTAAGAAGTAGTTTCAAACTTACAGAAATTTGCAACAATAGTAGAAAGATGATTTTTTAACTCCCTGCAGCACTTGAGAGGGAGTTGTGAACATAGTGTCCCATCACCCTGAAAACATCAGTGAGTAAGTCCTATGAACATGAACTTTATCCAGCGTCACTGCAATACAACCTCCAAAATGAAGAAATTAATACTGATGTATTACTAACACCCAATTTAAAAAACCCTTTCCAAGTATCTCTAATTTCCGTAAATGTCCTTTATAGCAAAAAGGTCCATTCCAGAATCACATGTCACATTTAATTGTCATACATTTTTTGTATCCTTTAATCAGGACCGGTTCCTCAGCCGTCCTAGTCTTCAATGACTTGGATACTTTCTAATATCACAGGCCAATTAATTTGTGGACTGTCATTCAATGTGAATGTTTGGCATTTCTTCATGGTCAGGTTTAGATTATAGATTTTCTGGCAAAAACATAAAATTGGAGACAGTGTTTTTCGCATTGTATCCTATCAAGTGGTACACAGTTTCAGTTTGTCCCCCTACAGGTGATGTAAACTTTGATCACCTGATTAGGGTTGTGTCTACAAGGTTTCTCCACTGTACAGTTAGTTCTGTAATTAATAAGTATTATGTGAGGAGTTATTTTGAAACTCCTAGGTGAATAGGAGTGAATATTCTATTAGGTGAATATTCTATTCCTTATCAAACTCCCACCCACTAGTTTCAGCACCATTAATGTTGATTGGAGAAATTAATTACTATGGTTACCCAATGGTGATTTTCTCTCACCATTGTTCCTTCTCCATTTGTTAGGTGGCATTCTAGTACAAGGAAAAGTGTTTTATTCTCCCCATTTGTTTATTTCTGTATATTAGAATGGACTCATGGGTCCCTACTTTATTCAATGGGTTATAATACATCACAACTTCTAACTGAATTGGAAGCCTAGCTCATTCCAGTGGGAGGTCCTTCTGGCTGGTTTCTGTGCCTTTTTTACCCATCCACATTATGCTTCGTATTCACCTTCTTTCCGGTGCACCAAGCTGTATCAGGCTCATCTTGAACTTTAGTCCCCACAACCCTGAAATCAGCAATTTCTCTCAGGATTCCTGGTTCCTTTTAGTGGAGAATATTTTGTAGACAAAGATCTGGGTGTCAGATACGTTCATTGTTGTGAGGTGTCGCTGTTCCCAGGTCCTCTCAGTAGACAGCCTCACCCATTCAGGCTCCAGTAGGAGCCTCTTAGGCATTGACCTCCTTCTCTGAGGGATGCAAACCTTGATACAGCTCACCTAATGGCTTTTGCATTAAGTGATTTAGGAAGGAGTGGATGAAAGAAAATAGAAGGAAGGAAAGAAGGCAACGAAGGGAAGGAGGAAGGGAAGGGGGGAAGAAGGAAGGAAGGAAAGCTCTCCTATTCAAGTTTAATTTTACTACAATTTCTGCATGAAACAGACAGCGTGAATAGTTTTTGACAGAGAAAAAGTAGGGATGAATCAGTCAATAGTCTCATGCTGAACATAGGGGTCTTAAATGAACCATTATTACTGTTTATAGTAAACTTTTGGCTGCTATTGTGTTTGTTTCATAATGTGTGACCTCATCTCAAAGGAACTTTTCCCCCCTTGATGCCCTGGTGTCTGGCGGATAACTGCCAGGACATGTCAAAAAATAAATAAACTTGACATCACTATGAACTTTGCTCTTGCTGAACTTTGTCTTGGAAATACTTGTTTGCCAATGGCACTCTTAAAATGTGGCATCATAAACTGCACATATATGTGTGTGTTTCTCTAAGAATAATATGATGCTATTATAACTACACTACAGTGAATGCTGCTCTTCCTAACACTACAGTGAATACTGCCCTTCCTAACAACATGACCAAGTACTATATTAGCAGCTTTCTATATGTAACAGAACGTTAGAATGGAAATTTGGACTGAGGCATATTCTCAAATGAGATTCTAGACCAAGAAGCAAACATGTCAAAATAGTGGATAATAACCTGACACCTTTTCAACCCTTATCTCTCATTAGGGGTACAAGACAGTAATCAATTGGAGAGTGAAGAAGGAATTCTGGAAACAGCACTGCATATGCTTTAAGGGTACAATTGGGGAGGGTGTCCCTGTTCACATCACATCAAGACATGGACTTTAGGGAAACCATTTGAAGACCTTATTGAATATTCCTCTTGCATTCTACCGTCTGAGTCATGGCTGAGAAATATAAAAGTCAAAAGCCTGGATAAAGTGATCAGGGACAATTGTGGTTTTAGAAATAACTATCCTTCCTGTTTGATAGAGCAAAGTATGTATGGCCTTTACCCTAAACCAGATATAAGCCATGCAATAAAGAACACTGGTTTAGAGTTATCTAGAATTGTCTAAGAGGTTTGCATGGGTGGGCATGAGGACCACGATATGGCTGAAGACAGTGGGCTGAATAGCAAGAGGTGGGTTGGCATAGAGACGCATCACAAAAATTCAGGTGAGAGATACTCAAGAGTTGGGGGTGGTAGTGCCAGAAGGACCCACGATGGACATGGATAGCATGAAACATCTTTCAGGCACAAAGAGCACTGAAGCTATGTCCCCAGCCAGTGTCAGTCAAGGAGGAACTTTCCTACTGACTCCCTTTCCTCCCCTCCAACCCTTACTCTGATCATAGATCCCAGGGTCTTTGGAATGAATGAAGCAGATGCTGTCGACATACCCTTTTGCCTCTACAGGGTGTGAGACTGAAGCATGCCTAGAAGGAAAGGGTGGGGGAGAAGCTTTAGTTTTATATCAAGTTCCAGGTTGTGAGGATTGTATGGGACAGGGCATACTAATTATTAAATTGAGACAGAGTTTTATAACTTAGTTACCTTAAAATTTTTTCTGTGGTGACCAGAGTAGATGAGGTGCCTGTCTGAGAGCACAGAAGCACCTCATGTACTAGAATGGATTGTAAGTTGCTTTACAGTCACATCTCACAAGACATACTTGATCAATGAAATATAAAATATACATCGTGTCACTGAGTCTGCACAAAGACATCCCAATTTTCTAGATGAGGCAAACAACTCTCAGAAAGGCAAATAGCTTTTATTCAGAATCGCACAGCTCTTTAGGCAGAGAAAGGATTTGAATTTATGTTTAACTAGAACTTAAATCCAAGTTCTTAACTATCGGGAGCCTTGTGAATTTGTGTCATCCATGCACAGATAAATACGTGGACACTTCATCAAGTTTTGCTGTGAGGATTTGAGACAGAAATCCATGAGACGCAAGCCCTTTAGAAGCTGAGAAAGCTCTCTCTTCCTATGAACAGAAAACAAACAACAAAAACAAACAAGAGCCATCTTGTTTAAGGAGCTCTTAGCCCTACTTAATAAGGAAATGTTCAACAGATTAGGAAATCTAAAGCTACTATATTTATCTGTAACATATTCCGATTTTTAAATTTAGATGTCCTTTAAAAAAATGCATCATTGAAATCCGCGTGCACCACCTCCTTGTCGCTCCCCAATCAATCAGTAAACCCGATTATAGTAACAACAACCATGAAAAACAACTGAGCATTCATCCTCTTACTCAAACGAGACTCAGGTTTTCAGTACCCTGTACTCTCCATCTAATTTCCACCTTCACAGCTTGCTTTCTCTTCCTTCCTCCTTCTTCCCTCCTTTCCTCTCTCCCTCCATCCTTCCTTTCCTGCCCTCCCCTTTTCCTTCCTTTGTTTTTTTCCATCCCCATGCCATGCAAACATAAGAATTTTTTTTGGAGAAAGACAGAGAAAGCTCTTTTATTCCACTTGGAAAATAATGTTAATAGTGATTATTCAATAATATTTATAAAGTACCTACTTAGGTGATGGCAAAAATCTCTAAATATTGTCCCTACTTTCAAAACACAAGCCTTTAGGGAATTCCCTGGTGGCGCAGTGGTTAAGAATCCGCCTGCCAATGCAGGGGACACAGATTTGGTCCCTGGTCTGAGAAGATCCCACATGCCACGGAGCAACAAAACCTCTGTGCCACAGCTACTGAGGCTGCGCTCTACAGCCTGTGATCCACAACTACTGAGGCCATATGCCACAACAACTGAAGCCTGTGCACCTAGAGCCCGTGCTCTGCAACAGGAGAAGCCACCGCAATGAGAGGCCCGCGCACCGCAACGAAGAGTAGCCCCTTCTCACCACAACTAGAGAAAGCCCACGCGCAGCAACGAAGACCCAACGCAGTCAAAAATAAATAAATTAATTAAAAACAAAACACAAGCCTTTATAGATACTAAACGGTGTAACGTGTGTACCTGGTACATGTAGTATTGGAAAACATGGAGCCTCCTCTCCACATATGCATATGAACTTATATTTCTATCACACCCATCCTTCAGTGGCAAGTTTGTCTCCTCCCTGAGGCCTTCTCTAGTAAGTACTGCCCGCAGAAATTAGTCTCCCTCTTGATGGTCCTTCTCATTCTTTTTAATTAGCATTTAGTTATTTTTGAAAAATAGACTTTCTTCTGCATTGTATTATTTTAAAGATTCACAGGAACTTATACAGCATTTTATTCAACTCCTCGATTTAACCGTTTAGGACCTCAGGCCAAAGGAGTTAAGAAACTTTCCCCAAATCACAGTACATTAAAGACAAAACAGTTGCCCTAATTCATCATTAGTCTTTAATTATTTTACTGAAAGCTCCACAAGGGCTAAAATTATACTACATTCTTTTATTATCTTTACTCCCTGAGACTAACAGCAGTGGTAGGATCACCAAGTGGGCACTCAGTACATTCTTGCCGTGTTAAATTTTACTGATTCTGCATACACAAGGGTTTTTCAAATACGGCTGTGCACAAGACTCACCTGGGGCCTTGTTAAAGTATGGAAATCCTGTTCCTCTACCCAGAGACTGTGACTCTGGAGGTCTGAGGTGTGTCCCAGGAATCCGTATTTGTAAGAGATACTCCAAGCAAGTTGATCTTAATGGTCTAAGAAGTAGTGCTTAGGAACTACTGGCAAGCATAGATACCCTATTCTGGAATATTTCCAGGGGAAAAGTCTATAATTTTGCTTAGTATCATGTTTTGGTGTCTAGTAGCTAAAGGAAAAAAAATAAGTTCTTTGTAATGCTGTAACTAAATTCTCACTACTGCATTTTCCTCCCTACTATCCTGGGTGGAAATGGATAACAGCTGGGCTTTAATCCTTGCAGATTATTAAGTTACTCATCCACCTTCCCTTCTCCCAGCTAAACAGTCCCAATCTTTCTAAGCTATCCTGTAGGCCCTATTTCCCAAACCCTCCTTCTCTCCCATAGTTGCCTAACTTTTGAAGTAAGACTAACAGTCTCTTATTGTGCTGTGTTACATGAGGTGTAATGAAAAGCCATTTAAACATTTTGAGAAGCAGCACCATGCAAGTGGTAGGCTTTGGATTTGAGAGTAATATTCTTGTATGTCTTGTCGGCCCATGTTTATTGGAATTTGCCATCTCTAGGCAGATAGAGGGGCAGTACAGTGCCAGGGGTAGAATCCCACACAGCCAGGCAGAGCCCCGTGGATTGCGTGGCCAGTGCTTCCTACTCACTGCGTAGCGGAGCAAGCCATTTTCTCTTTCTGTTGTTTACTTCCTTATAAGGAAGACCATATATATTCTTCCTAGACTCCAACAGTCGTTATAAAGCTCCAATCAGTGTAGTCCGTGAAACTTTGGAAAGTATGAAGTTCATTCTATAGGTAGACTTCAGGGTTTTATACATAGGAGGCTGGTTTGGTGGAAAGTGACAGAGAATCAGTAGGGCACCAGTAGCTTGGGGATAAAAATTGCAAGATTACAAAGTCCAATGACTTAGACACAATTAGAACAAAACAGCAGGGACATTCACAGCAAACTGAACCAAATGTCAAATGGAATGCTCCTCCTCCAGGAAAACAACCAGTGATTTTCTTGGAAGGCGGGTGCTTCTCTGAGTTCTGATACCTGTCTCTGACCACCCTGGACCTGATTTCTCAGCATGATCTTCCTCATGATGCCCAGCTATTCTGTCATTCCTGTTGTGGTATCTCCATTGCAGTCCTGCCAAAGCCATTATATTTTATACCATGATGGTTTAGACATAGATTCGTGGCATAGCCATACCCACAGTCAAAGAGGAAATTGGATGTAGGGTATCAGCTGTAGGAGAAAGACTGATAAACCATCATCACCAACCACATAGGTTGATTATTTATTCAGTAATAACTATAGCATTTATTGAGCATTACTGAGTAACTGATTGACCTTGGTACTAGGTGATGATGATGCGAGGTTCTGTTCTAAATGATGCAATGTATTATCTCATTTAATCATTATGTACTACTACTATGAGTGAGAGATCATAATAGTCTCATTTTACAGATGAAGAAACTGAAGTAGAAAGAGGTGAAAAAACTTGCTTGAGTTTCTACAGTAGCATGAGCCTCAAAGCAGACCACTGAACATCAGAACCAATGCCTTTGAATACCACACTATGCAAATTTTTAAGGTTAGAGGTGGAACTGTGCCCTGATGAAAAGAAATGATGACACTTCCCTCCTGTGCCAGAAAACCATCAATGCCAACTTTATAACTGAAGATTGAAGTCCTAACTTATTGGCTTAGCAGCTAAGACTTTTAAGGTCTGGAATCAAAGTTTTATCATAGTTTTATCTCTAACAATCCCTTCTCCACACACCATAATCAAAGACAAATGCAATAGCCCCCTGTTTGTTGCTTGTGCTCCAAGCTTTCCCACTTCCTCACCTTTGTTCTCACTGTTCCTCCTGCCTATACCAGTCTTTACAAAATTAGCATGCCCAAATTCTAACCTTTATCAATAAATAATTTAAATGTTCCCACTTAATTTCCTAATTCCTGATCCAAGCAAAGAGATGTCATTTTTGAGCTCCAAGACCATCTCAAAAGCTATCTTTTTACTCCTAGAATTTTCTCTTATGTTATGTGACAATATCTTATCACTCTTAAAAATCAGTGATGTTGGGGGCACATACAATGTGCTAGAGATGATGTCATATGGTTTCCTAACCCTCATGTCAGTCCGATGGTGTTGACATTAAAACTTCCATTTTACAAGGCAGGAACTGAGATTCATATAGGCAACTCAAGGTCATACCACTGGATTTTACCTCCAGATTTTTCTAAATGCAAAAACTCTATTCTTAATAACCAAACTATACCACTTTATTGGTCTGTGAACTTCTTGAAAGCAATGTTTGCATCTTATATTTGACTTCTAAACACATTGCAGACGGTAGTCATCATGGATTCTTTTTTCCTTTTTCTTAATTTCTTTGCAAATTGATTTAAGCTGAATTCTGTCTTAGACACTGGCTTTTGTGAAGTGGCACACTAGCTCCAAACAACACAACCTGAAACTTTCTTTCCCTTTGTTCATTGTTGATGAGTGTTTTGCTTATTCTTCTCCTTACGTTACTCTTTATTCACTCTTTGCTTTAAGCTGGCTTTCATGTTCTTGCCGCCGAGCTGAGAGTTCCTCATTTCAGCTGTTTGACATCTTGCATACTCTGCCTGCTGGCATCAATATTTACTAATGGACCCTTTCTCTGACAAAAGCTGTTTGCAATAAGGAAAGATAATGAAGAAATTACTTGACCCCAGACACGCATCTAGCAGTAACGATGGCCTGTGTCAGTGGACCTCTCTGCCATCTGTGTCCAAGCAAGGGGGCAGGGCAGGGAAAAGATGGAGAGGCTGAGATGGTGGAGGAGAACTCCAAGGAGAGAGAAGGTTGATGATTCAGAAACCGAAAGGGAACAAACCTTTATAGGCTGCTTCTATGGCCCAGACATTTTGCATGCACAGTCCCATTTAATTCTCAAAACAATGTGCTAAGATCATTGTGGCTGATCCTTTTGAATTGTTCTTAAAAAAAAAACAAAAACAACTGAGAGTCAAAGAAAGTAAGGGAAGAGAGGCAGAAAGTAAAGGAGACTATGCATTGTACCAGTTTAAGTCTCTGAAATTTGGAATTGTCCAAGAATGTATTTGAATCTAGTCTTCTGCAATAGGAATTGTGTGACCTTGAACAAAGGCTGTTTGTGTGTGTGTGTGTGTGTGTGTGTGTGTGTGTGTGCACACGAAGTGCCTGGCAGATTCTCAATATTCATTTTCCATGAGTAGAATGAGAATAATAACAGGATAAACCTTGATGTGTTACTCTAAAAGTTAAGTGAGATAATGGACAAAGTTCTTAGCCCAGGCTCAGGCACAAAACGACTACTGTATACATGATAAGCTTTCTAGTTTTGTTCTTCTTGTTAGTACTCCAGTAAAATGATAAAATGGTGGGTCCAGCACTCAAATGCAAGCCTGTTTCCTTCTGAATTCTATGCTCTTTCGCCTCCAGGACAAGGCTCAACAAGTCAACAGTAAAAGCAAGTAGAAAGGGCAAGAATAAAGTATTGAATGGTTCTCTTTGTCATTGTAATACACCTCTTTATGTTGATGGGGGTAGAGCCCTCTGGCCCAGATTTGTAATTTCAAATTTTTAGAGCCTACAGATGTTAGCATTCTTTCTGGGTGGAATAATGATAACTTACTGTCATGCTCAAGGTGATGCCTTTATATTCATACCACAGATTTGTAGTAAAATTAAATATTTATCAGTACATAAGATTTATCACAGAAATGGTAGAATACAGCATACTTGAGTGAGAGAAAAGAAGCTCTTTTTTCATGAATTCCCAGATTCCTCCATTTTTATAGTCTTCATATGAAAGAGAATGGGTGTGATCTGGCTGAGAAGCTGGAAGAAAGCAAATGAGGTAGGGGAGCCTCAGTGGATTGGTCATGAGAGATCACATCACAGTGGAAAGCTCCCTGCACCACTCTTGCAGAGTTCTATGACCTTGATAGTCACTAATTGTCTACAAGAACCAAATGTGCTATTCTCCATCTTCTCATTGGCAATTTCCCCTGAAACACCACCTCTCCTCCCTCTCTCCAAGTCATGTACTTTCATGGATCAGAGACTCTGAACCTAGGCTCCAGCTCTTTCTCTATATTGAATTTCAGGATCTTTTTAATGGCCTCTCTCTCAGATGAGATGGTTTCACAGATGAGATGGAATCTCTGAATTGCGGTAGGGACCAGTTAAGAGTCCTAGAGTCATTAGTGGAAGCATATGCTGGTTTTCTTCTGGGTCTTTTCTTGTCCATCCCTCAGGAATAATTTCCCACCCTCTTGTGTATTACTTCATGGCCCCCACTGGACTTCATGACCTTTATTCCTGTAAACACTTGCCTCCCCTACTCTACAACCTGGACCAAATGGACAGACTTCTAACTGTATGCAAAGCATGATGCTGAAGGTCTGGCGTATAGTTGCAACTACAAAATAAATGAAGAATGAATACAGGAAAAGATGAAAAACTGAATAAATATATAATGTATGCAAATATACCGCATACCATGCTTAGAATATAGAAAAAGCTTGGTAAATAACCCTTCCACAAAGAGGTCTACCTTTACCATATTATGTAGCATTCACAGGAGATTTTCGTTCTATTTTTGTGTTTATTCATTTATTTAATAAGTTTCTCTCTTGTAAACTACACAGAGGATGTTCATTGCTGGGACAAGCACAGTACCTGAAACAAATGTCAATCCTCAACATACACGAATAGAACAAATGAGTCAGTCATCTCTCCTTCCTTTCTTCCCTTCCTACTTTATTTTCTTCTCCATCTTTTCATTCGTGCTTACAGTATTTCTCTTACTTTAGTTCTCATACTTACCTTTTCTCTTTCTTCTTCACTCATTTATTTTTCTTTTTTAAGCTTCCTTTCTTCTTCTCTGCAAAAGACAAGAATACATTTGATGATGATGATGATGCTATTCATAGTAATCACTTTTGGAGGGCATGTTATTTGCCAGACACTGTTCTAAGCATTTAACCTAAATTACTTAATGGCTCCCCTAAATCTTATGAAACAGATGCTACTGTAATCCGCAGTTTGCAGAAGTAGAAACAGTTCTTGAGGAATGAACTTGCTATTACAGGTCATGGAACCAGTAAGTGACAGAGATGGCTGCAAACCAGAGGCTCTGACTACAGACATCATGGTCTTTAACTACTGAAATGCACTGCCTCCCCAAAGCCTCAAGAGCCTCAAGGAATATATTATAGGAATCTTTGGAGAGCTTTGGATTTAAAGACTGATATACGGGGCTTCCCTGGTGGTGCAGTGGTTGGGAATCCGCCTGCCAATGCAGGGGACACGGGTTCAAGCCCTGGTCCAGGAAGATCCCACATGCTGCGGAGCAACTAGGCCCGTGAGCCACAGCTACTGAGCCTGCGCTCTAGAGCCTGTGAGCCACAACTACTGAGCCCACACGCCGCAACTACTGAAGCCCGCGTGCCTAGAGCCCGTGCTCCGTGACGGGAGAGGCCACCGCAATGGGAGGCCCGTACACCGCAATGAAGAGTGGCCTGCGCACCGCAATGAAGAGTGGCCCCCGCTCGCTGCAACTAGAGAAAGCCCACACACACCAATGAAGACCCAATGCAGCCAAAAACAAATAAATAAAAATAATTAAAAAAAAAAAACACTGATATAGGATTGGATGGTTTTTGAATTTTCTCTGTTACTCTTTCACCAGTTTCTTGGAAAATTCACTTCAAATTATCAACCTGAAAATGGATCTGACTGGGTTGAAAGTCTGAACCATTCTGGCCTCCCCTGCTGTCACAGACAACCTGACAGCCTCCATAGTTCTTGATCTGGGGAATTATGGGAGAATCTTGAACCTGTCAGGTTGCTTGACCAGGCCCTTGTCCTGTGGGTGAAAGATAGCAGCACCGCTTCTATCTCTATGTGATTTTCTCTCTAGGAGTAGCCAATTCTTAGAGCTCTACGCAGAATATATGCAAGTGAGGCCCCCGTTAAAATACTTATGTCGTGAAAACATAGGGTCAGAAAGAGGGCACTGGCTGGGAGTCAGCATACCTGAGTTACCTGAGTTACAATCCTTCCTCGAGATCCCCAGCTGATATGGGGCAAGTCACTTACGATATCTAGACCTCCATTTTTCTAACTGTTGTCTAAAGGGATTGAGCTAGTATGTCGTTTAAGGTCCCACTCAGCTATAAAATTCTCTGAAGCTCATGTAAAACCACACACAAAAGAAGGAAAGCAAAATAATGGATTGCCTGTTCAGGTAGTTTGACTCCAAGGTGGACAGCTGCACCTCTGCAACTTAAACAAAAGCCCAGAGGAGACTATCTCCGCCCCCTCTTCAAAGGCTGCCCCTACTGAGTATTAGAATATGAAAAAGAATAATAAGCTCTGGCTTATTCAGGTCAGTAAAACAAATGAACATGAGCTGTGAAGAAGGTGAGTCCGGGCTGCCAGGCGCTAGAGATCTGTAGGGAGTGAGGATTTAAGTAAGAACAATGAAGAGGGAAAAAATGGGCCTGATGTGATCTGAGAGCTTGATCCAGTCTTTGTGCTAAGAGCAGGTAGTGAGTAGAGCAGAACTTACTTAAGTCTGAGGCTGGATGTGCTTTTGCATGTGGCTTTTAGTAACAGAATTCCTCTCCAGCTGACCTAAACGGCAAAGGAGACATAGGAGCTCATAAAGTGGAAATCCAGAAGTGGGAAGCTCTAAAAGCATCTTCTTCCATCTGTCTGTCCTCTTCGGCAACTGTTTCAGCTTCCTTGTAAGGCTGGTTTCCCTCGTGGGTTCAAAATTATTCAGCTATTTCTTATACCAATTGCCCAGGAAGAGCTAGAGGGATGGTTTGGGGTAGCTGTCCCAGAAGAGCAGGGGACTATTTCTGAAAAACCCTCAGAAAATCTACTTTCATGACTACTGATCCAACTCACATGTCTTTTCCTAAATTAATGTCCCTGGTCATGGTCACGAAATGCCTCTGTTACCCAAATAAGTAACTATAGCAATGGTGTGGTGGTCTCTTACTGGGTTAGATAAATTACGAATAGCACAAAAGCTGGGGTGCTTAATCTCCCCTAAACTCATGGCTTCTCAACAATGGAGGAGAGGAAACATGGATGTTGAGAGTCAACAACTATGCCCATACGGTGAAAAGAACAGAGGAGGTAGCAATACATTTTTAAAAATAGAGATATAATTGACATATAAGATTATATTAGTTTCAGATGGACAACATTATGATTCAATATTTGTATTTACTTCAAAATGATCACCCAATAAGTCTAGTTAACATCTATCACCATCACAGTTAGAAAATTTTTCATCCTTGTGATAAAAACTGTTAAGAGCTACCCTCTTGGCAACTTTCGAACGTACAATACAGTATTATAGTCACCATGACTTATTATATTATATCCCCATGACTTATTTATTTAATAACTGAAAGTTTGTACCTTTTGACCACCTTCATCCACTTTGCCCATCCCTCCCATCCCCGCCTCTGGCAATCACCAATCTATTCTCTGTATTATGAGCTCATTTTGTTTTGTTTTGTTCATTTTTAGATTACACATATAAGTGAAATCATGTGGTATTTTTCTTTCTCTAACTCATTTCACTTAGCGTAATGTGTTCCGCTTCCATCCATGTTTTCTTCCTTTTTCATGGCTGCATAACACTCCACTGTGTGTGTGTGTGTGTGTGTGTGTGTGTGTGTGTGTGTGTGTTGGGGAAGGGGACATTTCCCCCCAGCCCTTTTGAGTTATTTTGGCTGGTCTAATAATTAAATTGACATAAGAGAGATTAACAGGAGGAAAAAATAATTCATATGCACAGAGGTATCATATAAATGGTAGCCCTGAAGTGACCAGAGCAGGCTGTTTATATATCATGTTTAGACAAAGAAGCAGTTATTTGTGAAGATTTAACAAGGGGGCTTGTGCTTGGAGTAGCAGACTAATGAAGAAGTAACAAAGTTTGTTTACACAGCTTTCTTAGCCTTGAATTTCCTAATTCTGTTGATAAGGATGCTTTCTATCTCCCTGGTATAAGGAGGATACTTTTGCACGGTTGATTTATTTTCCACTTTTAAGGGAAAAGAGGGGAATCAGAGTATTTTTTAATATCAATTTTTTATTTTACCAGCTGTTTCTCAAGTAATTTTCATCCAAATAATCAACATGCCATTGTGGCAGCCTGCTCGGGGCCCCAGCCACCGTTTCTTTATCCATTCACCCACCAATAGACACTTAAGATTGTTTCCCTATTTTGGCTATTGTAAATAATGCTACAGTGCACATGGGGGTGCATATACCTCTTTGAGTTATTGTTTTTTTATTTTCTTCAGATAAATACCTGGAAGTGGAATTGCTATATCATATGGCAGTTGTATTTTAAAATTTTTGAGAAACCTCCATATTGTTTTCCATAATGACTATACCAATTTTCATGCCCAGCAACAGTGCAAAAGTGTTCCCTTCTCTGCAACCTTGCCAACACTTGTTACTTCTTGTTTTGTTTGTTTGTTTTTGTTTTTTGATAGTAGTCATACTAATAGGGTGAGTTGATAGCTCATTGTGGTTATGATGTGCATTTTCCTGGTGATTGGTGAGGGAGCACATTTTATCTTGGGAATCTACTCCAATTGATTGATGATGGTCTCCTGGAAAGATGTGTTGAGAAGTCTTCTAAGACCTCCTGGGAACATGCTATATTTGATTACAAATATCTGCTCTGGGCACTGAAAGAGGCTGTCTGCATGACATGGTTTTCCCATGTCATCTTGATTTATCCGAATGTTATATTAAAAAGAAGACACATGTGTTGCTTAAATTCTGGAGTCTAGTTCATTCCGAATCCAGAAGAGATGAAGGTATCACCAGGTAGCACTTAGTCCTATATCTTGTACCATGGACCCTGGCACTACTAAAAGTTAGGATCACTGAATGAGCTTTTCAAATTCTGAACACTTTCGCCTGTAGACACACTAGAATGAATGAAAATAAAATATATTTAACACAGCAAATGAAGTGAGGCAGAGCTAAATTTAATGCATAAAATCTTTATTGCACCTGGGAAGTAACAATGTTACAGAGCAAGCTGCTTAGAAGATGGGCTACAGACCATGATCAACACAGCTCTCTCATCTGGTCATTGGTACCTCTATGTCTATACAACCTTGGAGAATAGGTGGGGACATTGCTCACCCAACCATCTAGGCTTAGATCTAACCTCCAAAGTGGGATGACGCACACGATAGTAGGAACGGGGGAAGTTGGTAAATCACTGTGCTCAAAATATTGAATTCAATAAAAATGTGTCTAGTACTAACTGAATGCTTACTTTTCTATAAGGAAATCTGGAAGGCATAGACATAATCTCTACTTACAATAATTTGCAGTCTATCTAGGATGTGGCTGGAGTGGGCTATACCAATCAGGGTCTAACCTAGAAAACAGGAACCACTCTGAGAGGAAACAGGGAGCAGGGCATTTATTCCATAGATGATGGAAGAGCTTAGCAGCCAAAGAAATAAGTGAGGCAACCCAAGATTAGCAACAGTTGAAATCCACTACCATTTCTAAGCTTTTGTGGGAAAGGGAGAGAAGTCATGCTGCCAGAAACCTGCGCCGGGATCACAAGGAACCACAGAAAATCTTTCCTGAGAACAGAGGAATATAGTAGGAACTAGAGGAACATAGGAGACCCAGTCACTACTGTTGACACCAGTGTGAGGTGGAGGTAGAGGTTGAGGGGGGGAGATACCTTGCTTTCTCCTTATCACCCTTCCAATCAAATCTCCTTATCTCCTCATCACCCTTTAAATTCTCCTATTGGCTGAACACATCTGTCTATCAGTTCATATGGGAATCGGGAGTAGGCAGAAGGCAGGGCTCTGTCTCACAGAGGAGGGACAAAAAAGGACCCCAGGAACAACAGGTCAGGACCAGCATAGAGACTGTCGTAATAGCTACTATTTATACTACATGCAAACTATACTAAATAATTTGCATCCTCTGTGGTACCTAATCTTTCCTATAGACCCCTGAGGTAAATCCCATTACCATCCCCATCTTTTAAAATGAGGAAATAGGCTTGGAGCCGTTAAGGAACTTCCTCAACTCATATAGCTTGTAAGAGGCCGAGCCAAGACACAAACCCATGTCTGTTTGCTTCTCTGTCAAGTCTGGGTTCTCCACCATGTTGATAGGACATTGACTGCCAGAAAGCAGCATATTAGAAGTGTTACAAAGTGCCCATGCCATTCAGGCCCAGTGGCAAGGGTTCTCAGTGGGCATTTCTAAGAAATAATCATGGAGGTTGGGGCACTGGGATTATTCCTTCGAAGATGAGAGCACAGAAATGACCCTGGCTGAAGGAGAAATGGTGATTAGGAGAGGAGGGGGGTGGTTACTGGAGATACTAGTGCAGAAGGGAGGGACAGAATAGGAACAAACAATGACAGGAAAATTAGGGTATTTTAAAGGACGGGTGTATGTCTAATCTAGCTTAGCTCTTGTACAGAAAACTCCCAAAATAGAATTTAGAATGTGAGGTTAGAGGGCCTCTGATTTAGCTTAGAGATCTATTTCAGAAGAAATACTTTAAATACACATCTTTTCCATAGCACTCTTTAGACATGCATGCTTTTGGAATTCACATAGTATGATCTGAGGAAACAGGATGAGAGTGGTGGTAATTTTCCAGGAAGGTATACTCTTATCCACATAATGGACACATGAAGCAGAAATAAAGGCTCTGCACATATCTGTATTAACCAGGATAGAGTTTAGAATTCTGAGTGTCAGAGCCAGAAGCAATGACAGGGATACCTTGGCCTTGTACCATCGAGATAACTGAGGTCAAGTGTAGGAGAGACTTGCTGGGAATCAACCTGCAGAATGGCAGGGTATCCCGTAAACCTCACTGTCTCCCTTTGGTTCACAGGCTGGTTGCCTATTGTGTTGAAATGAAGCATTTGGGAGGACTCAGTGAAAACATCTTTGGAAATTTCCAGCTGGGTGGCACCCTCCTAATACCAGGTTTAAAAGCATGGAGTGGGTATAAAGAGCATTTCCAAAGGGCAGGCTCTGGGGGTGGTAAAGTTTGGGGTAGAGAGGAGAGACATGCAAAGAAAAGCTTTTTGTGATGAGACTTGCACTGGGAGCCAAACTCATCCACTGGGGGAAGTTTGTTTGATGTATATTTAATTATGGATTTCTATTTGAGCTGGGAGTGGTGAGTTCATGGGGTGGGCTGCTTCCCCTGGGAGATGGTTCAACCTTTTCCTTCTCTTTCCCTCGGCAGGAACTAAGAGGAAGGGAGGGTGTGGAGATGGATGTGTGAGGTTGAATGCAATTGTGAAGTCAGCTAGGATACAGATCTTGGGGCCGAACAAATCATGGCCTTTCCCGAGCACCAGTCTAGGCGAGTTGGCCTGAATAAGGAGGAAAGCTGTACCCTTGCATGTGAGTAAGTGTGCAAGGAACACTTATTGAGAGAGAGAAGGCAGGGCAGGGTAGCTAATCTAAAAAGGCTGATCTCGACTTGTACTAAGAAAGTGATGGACCCATCTATTAAAATATTAATAATAAGCCAGCAAACATGGACAGAGCCTATGTGCCAGGCACTGTACCTGACACTTAACCTCAGTTATCTCATTCAATCTTCACATCAACCTTATCTATGAGAGTAAGTGGTATTATCCCTGTGATAAAGATACATGGGACCAGGGACTTCCCTGGTGGTCCAGTGGTAAAGAATCTGCCTCACAATGCAGGGGACGTGGGTTCGATCTCTGGCCAAGGAACTAAGATCCCACATGCCGTCGGGCAACTAAGCCCATGTGCCACAACTACTGAGCTCGCGCGCCTTAACTGGAGCCTGTGTGCCACGAACTAGAGAGCCCATGCGCCCTGGAACCTGCACACCAGAAGTAGAGAGAATCCGCGCGCCACAACAAAGAGCCTGCATGCCTCAACGAAGATCCCGCCTGCCTCAGTTAAGACCCGACGTAGCCAAAAATAAATAAAATAATTAATTAATTAAAAAAAAATACACGGGACCAGAGAAGTTAGAAGATGGCCAAGTTCACAAAAGTGGTAAGAAGAGAAATGGGATTGTGGCCCAAGTTAATCTATTACAAGGCCTGTACCGGCTAATAAGGAAAGGTAATTTTACAGTGTTCTTGCATAACAGAAACAGTTTGGTTTTTAGAGCCAGATTCCAAGTCCCCTCTGACTCCTGAATCTGTGCTTCTAACCACTATGCCACATGGTTTCTTTCTAAACCCCTGGCCGTCCCAAAGTGCCTGATAAAATAGATCCGCAAATGGGAATCGGGCAGGGTTGGATAAATAGCAAAGTCTGGTGAGACAGGAGGGATCAAACAAAGTGGTTAGGAAAGAACAAAACAGCGCCGAGAAGCAAAGCAGGCAAGCTGAGAATAAAAGGCTCGTGTTTATGACAAATCATTCCCTTTAACAGGCTTGTCTTTCCATTTTCTCCCCCTGCATCTCACCTGATGACATTCTCATTCCAACTGAATTCTCTTGTGGCGTACATCTCTGTTTTTTCCATCTCATTTTCTCTCACGTGTTCTATTTCCATTCCATTAAACCATGCCTCCTCTTCCTTCTGGACGACTCCATTTTCTGCCTGGCCTCCAATTGCTCCCCAAGTACCAGGCTCCCTCAAACTGCTTGTCTTCTTCCTCTGCTGAGTGACTAATAGCTTTTTCCTGATCTGCTGCTCATCGAGGGGGTAGAGCAGCCTCTACCCCACACCAGACTCTGGGAGGGGATCCAGAGTAGGGGGCATGAGAGGACAGAAAGAAGGAAGAAGAGGCAAAGGAAGAAAGATCAGGGATGTAATAGGGAGATGACAGAAAGAAAACAAAACGAGAGGAAAATGGAATGGAAGGGATGAAAAGAATAAAGAATGCAAGCTTTTAATCCAAGAAATGAAGGAAGGGCTGTAAGACAGAAAAGGATGAGAGGGGAGCAAGTAAGAAGAGACAGGTGCTAAAGAGAAATAGAAGGGGAGAGATAAAAAATAAAGAAAAAATAAGGCAGAGGAGAGAGGCAAAAAAATATTGAGGAAATAGTAAAGGCAAGGGCCTGGGGTGGGAAGGAATGAAGTTAGGCTGAAGGGGGTGAAAAAGCAACACAAAGTAATCAAGCAAGTTGAGAAAGCAGTGAGAGACATAGATAGCCAGCAGAAAGGAACATGGAGAGGCAAGGAAAACAAACCCAGCAGGAAGTAGATAGATGTAAGCAAAACAAGATTGAGAGAGATTCTTGGATAAGATGGAAAGATTCTTTTTTTTCAAGTTTATCTTTCCCCTTGCCTCAGCAAACACACCATTTTATTTAACAGCAAATGAGCACATTAAACTAGCTAAAAAACAAGTAAAGCCATGGAGCTGTGCATACAGGGAACATAGTTGGGTCAGTGATGTCTCCCAGGATATCTCAGGGCTTCATTCAGGCTTTGGGAAATATGCACTCATCATCATAATAGCGAATATTAACTGAAAGTGCACTATGTGCTAGCACTGTGCTTAGCACTTTGCATATACTGCATGTAATTCTCTCAGCAAGCCTGCAATGCGGTTACTATTCTTAGCTCTGAGACAAGGGTAGGGAGAGGGTTAAAGTAACTAGCCCACGGTTGCCTAAGGTTGCCCAGCTTTACATGGTAGGCCCAGCATCAAACTCAGGCAATCTAAATCCAGAGCCCATGCTCTCAACCACCACGGTCCAGAAAAGGAAGCATGGTAGCTAAAAGTAGGGCTTGTAGTAGCCTATAATGGAATATAATCTGAAAAATATATATTTATAACAAACACTTTGCTGTATACCTGAAACAAACACAATAGTTTGAATCAACTGTACTTCAATTAAAAATATATATAAAATAAATAAAATCAGAGCTTGGAACTTGACAGACATAGTTGACTGAGCCCATGTTGTGTACCTGGCACCATCTTGGTGGCCAGGAGATAATCAGAGATAAATGAGACAGAAGCTTGGCTCCCAAGAAGGTAATGGGATAGCAGTGAGAAGAAGATATATATAAATGCACCGCTCACATTAGGTGGGAGATAAGAACTTTATGTTGAAGGGGTAAAGATGCAGAATGGCCCTCCATGGGCAGGATTCGAAGGAAGGGTAGAGGTTCTTAGCAGATGTGTTCTGTAAAAAGACTGGTAATAAATACTGTCGACTTTGTGGGCCACAGGTCGCTGTGACAACTACTCAGCTCTGCCTTGATAGCACAGATGCGGCCATCGGGAACATGTAAACGAATAAGCAAGAGTGGATGTGTTCCAGAAAGACCTGTTTTGATGACAGTTAAATTTGAATTTCCTATCATTTTCATGTGTCACAGAATATTATCTTTTTTTAAAAAAATTGTTTCAATCATTTAAAAATGTAAGATACATCCTTAGCTCTTGGGTGGTAGGATAGATTGGCTGAGGGCTGTGATTGACCAACTCCTGCTCTAGGTAAAAAAGTGGGAAAGTACTTCCAGTAGAAAGAGGCATGTACAAAATCAGAGTGGCATAAAAGGACTTGGGGTTTCCTAAGTATAATTGAATCTTGAACAATTCAGGTTTGAACTGTGTGGGTCCACTTATATACCAATTGTTTTCAACAGTAGATAGTACACAACCTACAGTTGGTTGAATCACAGATGCAGAGGAACTGCTGTATCAGAGGACCAAGTGTAAGTTATGCATGGATTTTCCACTGAGCAGAGGGTAGGGGGCCCCTAACTTTCGCGTTGTTCAAGGGTCAGCTGTATTTCTATTGTCTGCCTCAAGTGCCAGGTATAGCCTAGGGCCTGATTGAGGTAGGGTTAGAGATGTGGGATGGGGTTGAATTATGAAGCATGCAGAATTTCTCTTAAGGGGCTTCGATTTTATGACCACTGGGAGTCCTTGAAATACGTTTGATGTAGGATTTACCAATCCCAATTTAGTGTTAGATGTAAACAACAAATGGGGTAGATCGAGACTCTAGCAGTATTTGAGCCATGTGTGGATAAAGACCCCAACTAAAGCAGGAGCAACTGATGTGGAAGCAGGGCCATTCCAAGTATTCTTTAGGAGGGGAAATTGACTGGTTTGGTGGCTGAAGAGTTGAGAAAGGAAGGAAGCAAGAGTCTGAGATGCCAAGCATGTCTTGCTTGACGATTGTGCTTGTAACGTGAACCAAAAGCGTTAAGTGTCATAGGGATAATGAGCTGCTTTACAAAACCAAACAAAAGTGTGTGTGTGTGTGTGTGTGTGTGTGTGTGTCAAGTTCTCTGATTACAATGTTAATATATGCTTATTCAGGTTAGGTACTATCACACATTTTCACTAACTACCAAACACCTCTTGTACATCACTGCAAATCCTTTGGACCTCACCTCTTACACCAGCATGTCAGTGATGAATGGCTTAATTCAGATGTAACCTAGCAGTTTCTTGTCCCAGACATGCATTAGGCACCTCTATCTTTTTGCCCCAGGGCTTCTGTGACTACACATCAAGGGACACCTACATGAAATACTTTGCATGCCATCTTACGCAAGCTGGAAACCAGAGTTAATGCCCAAAGATCACCTCTTGACCAGTGGGAGCTGGGAGAAGATATAGGAAGGCCTCTCCTCTATCATAGGTAGATAATTCTGAGATGAATGTAGTAACATATGCTTTCTCAGAAGGCCTGGTGGAACGAAGCACCAGCTGTCTGCCGTGATGGGCAAATCAATAATGCATCTTTGTATTCCCTTTTCCTCTTTCTCTGACTCAATTCACTGACCTCTCACTCTTACTCCCTGGATCAACTCCCTAAAAACTACCTGTCGGGAAATCTTTTTTTTTTTTTTTTTTAAGGTTAATTTCTTAGGAGAATTCAGGGAAAGGAAGATGATTAACAATAGAAGCTTATTTTTTGCCTAGATAATCTGCAAACATGTTCCTGTTTGGCAGGCAGGTGGTAATTTAGAGACATGGTTCTTTTCCTTGTGTGTCTCTGACATCTTTTAGGGCCTCAGAATCCCGTCTGAGGGAAATAATGCGTGGAAAATTCATACGTGCTTCTCTACCTTGGGACTCATGTGACACGTGTCCCATCCTCTTGAAGTCCATAAGCAAGCTGGGAGTTATATGGTCCTACCCAGATACACAGGGCTTCAAAAATGTAATTCCTGTTCAGTAGCCTTTCCTTAGCAAACTCTGCACTCTGGAAGGAGAGCATATATTTTGGTGAACAGCTGGCCATTCCTACCTCAATGTTCAACGTACAAATTTTGGAAAATAAAGAAAAGTATAAAAAATAAGTTGAAGTCACTATGACTTTACTCACCAGAAAGAGCCACTATTTTATTTTATTTTGAAGTATTTCTATCTGGACTTTTTTCTATATAGTTAGTCATATCTTAGAAATATATATATATATACACACATATATAGACACACAGTTATTTTATTACAGGTTTACATCGTACTCATTTCACTTAACATTTTATTCTATTACTATTATAATATTAATTAGTTTATATTATAATATTAATATTGATGTTATGATAGTTAATGAAAAATTTCTCATTTCATTTGTATTCCTCTTAAGATGTCAGGAAGGCTGAATTAGAGCTAAGTGATCATGTGCAAAGTGGAGGCAAACCTCAACAGGCACAGATGCAGCTCACAGTCTCGGAGAAGATAAGACTTGGACACAAATAAACATATGTTCTATTATGTTAGGAGTCAACACGTGAATTGGTGGGCTGCTGAAATGAGGCCATTTAAGACTTTACGTGTCCTAACTTTAGCCAGTTAATCTTTTTATTTTTCCTTTGAGAGCTTAGTGAAAATAATGAAATACTTTGTTGACATTGGATGTTACAGAAATGAAAGACTTAATTTTTAATTAATGAGCATGCCAACTATTATTGCTACCAGGCCAAAGTCTATATAGTGTAGCTCCACAGAGACTAGGAAAAGGGAATGGGACGCAAGAGTAATGTCCCCATGTGGACACGATGGTGTCATCTGAAGTCAAACATTCAAGCAGGTGCGGGATTTAGGAGGATAAGTGGTTGTCCTCCCTGGGCTAGGGATAGGGTACAGAAGAGCATATCTATAACTAGCAATGATCAAATTCCTAATGATGAATAAACTATTTTGCTTGGGGCAATCGTTTCTTCTTCCCTCTAACACTCTTACTACCTATACCGTTTAAATGTTAATACTCCTCCCAGTAAATTACATATCAGACTCAAGCAGAGCTGACCCAACTCTAGGGGGGTTTATCTTATGAATCCTATTTATCCAAAGGTCTCATGTAAATAAACATTTCCACACTTCATTCTGTGAACAAGTGGCCCCAAAGAGATTTTCGACTTTTATTCCACAAGAGAGCAATATAGATAAAGAGTCAGGTGAGTCCCAAGAAGGAACCTGTGGCTTCCATTAGGGATAAAAGAATGTGGAAGTGTTGATGACTAGCTTCCTGGAGGAAATGGACTCTACTCTACAGGGTTTCAAGTTCCAATTAAGGTTTAATTACCTACAAAACAATATATGGCTAAGAGCTTGCTCTAAATAAAGTTGAACTGACTGGGTTGAATCCCAAGTGTGATGCATTCTAAAAAAGTGACCTTGGCAAAGTCCCTTCACTTTTCTACATGTCCTTGATAAAACCAGGCTAATAGCATGCAGTCATCATGGAGTTTCTGTGAAAAATACATGCAATAAAGCATGAAAAGCATTTTGCACAGTGTCCGGCCGGTGGCAAGTGCCTCCTACACGTTATCCCGTTTTGCCAAGCACTTGAGATGCTGAATGGCATTTGCAAAGTTGTCTTCAATCCTGAAACACCTGGAAAGTTTAACATTTACTTTAACATTTTTGTAGGCTGACAAATTTTCTAAAATGCACATGGGAAAATAAAAATCTCACAGAGACCTAAGTGAATTTTGCAAAAGAAGAGCAAAGGGGGGGTTATTCATATCAGACATGAAGACAAAATCATAGTAATAAAAGTGATGGATTTAAATACCAATGGTCAAACAGACTAAAGGGAAATAATTCAAAGATTCTTGATAAAGTGCATAAAGAGTTTAAAACCTGTCCCATCTATATGTAGCAACTTAGTATATGATGGAGATGGTACTACAAACCAGTGGAAAAAACCAAATTATTTAATAGATGGTGCTGGGAAAACTGGATCACTATATGGGGAAAAATAATGTTAAAGTTCTGCCTTTCACAGGATGGATCAAGGATTTATATATAAAAGAAAAAATATTGTATAACCAATAGGTCACAGTAGCAGAGAATTATGACCTTGTGGCAGAAATATGACCCCAAATATATAAACTATAAGATTTTGGGAAAAAGGATGAAATTTTCTATCAAAATTATAGATTTTCATTGAAAAACTGATACCACAGACAAGGTCAACAGATGAACTATATTTGGGGATATAGTGGTACTTGCACTAAATATGACAACATCCTTGCTTTGTTCTGATCTTAGGGGAAAGTGTTCAGTTGTTGATCATTTAGTATGATTTGAGGCTTGGCTGTTTTGTTTCTGTAGATATTCTTTATCTGGTTGAAGAATCTCCCTTCTCTAATAATCTCAGTTTGCAGAGAGTTTTTACCATCATGAGGTGCTGGATTTTGTCAGATGATTTTTCTGCATTAATCAATGCAGTCATGTGACTTTTCTTCTTTGCTTGCTGATTAGTGGATTACATTGATTGGTTTTGTGACCAGACTTGCATACCTGGGATAAATCCTACGTGGTGGTATAATTTCAGTTTTCATATACATTGCTCAATTTTGTTCGGTATTTTTTGTTGAGGATTTTTTCATTTATGTTCATGAGGGATATTGTATTGTAGTTTTCCTTTCTTATAATGTCTTACCTGGTTTTCTTATTAGGATAATGCTAATCTCATAGAATGAGTTAAAAAATGTTCCCTCTGCTTCTATTTTCGACAAGAGATTTTGTGTGTGTGTGTGTGTGTGTGTGTGTGTGTGTGTGTGTGTGTGTATTAATGTTTGGTAGAATTCATCTGTAAAACCAGCTTGGACTGGTGATGTTTTTTGAATATCTATTAATTATTGATTGAATTTTTAAATATATGTAGTTATATTCATATTATTAATCTTTTTTTAATCAAATGAAAACAAACATGTAGATACAGAGAACAGAGTAGTGGTTACCAGGGGGGAAGGAGTAGGGGGGAGGGTAAATTGATAAAGGGGAATCAAACATATGGTGATTGACTGGAAAAAAAATTTTGGTGATGAGCATGTTGTAGGGTATACAGAGGTAGAAATAAAGTGTTGTACATGTGAAACTTATATAATGTTGTAAATCAATGTTACCTCAATTAAAAAAAAAAGTTTTGGTATTTTGAGTCTTTCAAGGACATGGTCACTTTCATCTATGCCCAAATTTGTGGGCATATGGTTTTTCTATTCCTTTATTATTCTTTCAATGTCCAAGGTATCAGTAGTACAAGATATCAGTACTCCACTTATATTTCTGATCTGTTCATAATTTGTGCCTTCTGTTTTTCAGAGTTAGCCTGTCCAGATTTTTATCAGTTTTGTTGATCTTTTCAAATAGATAGTTTTTGGTTACATTGATTTTCTCTATTGTTTTCCTGTTCTTAAATTCATAGATTTCTGCTCTGGTTTTTATTCATATTTTATTCTTCTTGTTTTAGACTTAATTTGCTCTTCTCTACTTTCCTGAGGTGGAAGCTATGTTAATGATTTTACACCTTTCTTCTTTTCTAAAATATATATTTAGTGCTAGAAATTTCACTCTTAACATGGTTTTCACTGTATCCCACAAATTTTAATCAGTTGTATTTCGATTTTTATTTAGTTCAAAATATGTTTTAAATTTTCTCTTGTGACTTGGACCAATGTACTGTTTAGAAGAATGCTGTTTAAACTCAAAATATCTGGGCATATCTCATCTGTCTTTCAGTTACTGATTTTTTATTTAAATCCACTGTCATCTGAGAGCATGCTTTATATGGTTTCTATTCTTAAAAAATTGCTTGATGTGTGTTGTATGACCTAGAATGTGGTCTATCTTGGGCATAGAGGGAACCTACCTCAACATAACAAAGGCAGTATATGACAAACCCACGGCAAACATCATTCTCAATAGTGAAAAACTGAAAGCATTTCCTCTAAGATCAGGAACAAGACAAGGATGTCCACTCTCACCACTATTATTCAACATAGTTTTGGAAGTCCTAGCCACAGCAATCAGAGAAGAAAAAGAAATGAAAGAAATACAAATTGGAAAAGAAGAAGTAAGACTGTGACTGTTTGCAGATGACATGATACTATATATAGAGAATCCTAAAGATGCCTCCAGAAAACTACTAGAACTAATCAATGAATTTGGTAAAGTAGCAGGATACAAAATTAATACACAGAAATCTCTTGCATTCCTATACACTAATGATGAAAAATCTGAAAGAGAAATTAAGGAAACACTCCCATTGACCACTGCAACAAAAAGAATAAAATACCTAGGAATAAACCTACCTAAGGAGACAAAAGACATCTATGCAGAAACCTATAAGACATTGATGAAGGAAATTAAAGATGCTACCAACAGATGGAGAGATATGCCATGTTCTTGGATTGGAAGAATCAATATTGTGAAAATGACTATAATACCCAAAGCAATCTACAGATTCAATGCAATCACTATCAAATTACCAATGGCGTTTTTTATGGAACTAGAACAAAAAATTCTTAAAATTTGTATGGAGACACAAAAGACCCCGAATAGCCCAAGCAGTCTTGAGGGGAAAAAATGGAGCTGGAGGAATCAGGCTCCCTGACTTCAGACTATACTACAAAGCTACAGTAATCAAGACAATATGGTACTGGCACAAAAACAGAAACACAGATCAATGGAACAGGATAGAAAGCCCAGAGATAAACCCATGCACCTATGGTCAACTAATCTATGACAAAGGAGGCAAGGATATACAGTGGAGAAAAGACAGTCTCTTCAATAAGTGGTGCTGGGAAAACTGGACAGCTACATGTAAAAGAATGAAATTAGAACACTCCCTAACACCATACACAAAAGTAAACTCCAACTGGAGACCTAAATGTAAGACTGGACACTATAAAACTCTTACAGGAAAACAGAGGAACAACACTGTTTCACATAAATCACAGGAAGATCTTTTTTGATCCACCTCCTAGAGTAATGGAAATAAAAACAAAAATAAACAAATGGGACCTAATGAAACTTAAAAGCTTTTGCACAGCAAAGGAAATGATAAACAAGATGAAAAGACAGCCCTCAGAATGGGAGAAAATATTTGCAAATGAATCAACAGACAAAGGATTAATCTCCAAAATATATAAACAGTTCATGCAGCTCAATATTAAAAAAACAAACAACCCAATCCAAAAATGGGTAGAAGACCTAAATACACATTTCTCCAAAGAAGACATGCAGATGACCAAGAGGCACATGAAAAGCTGCTCAACATCACTAATTATTAGAGAAATGCAAATCAAAACTACAATGAGGTATCACCTTACACTGGTTAGAGTTGGCATCATCAGAAAATCTATGAACAACAAATGCTGGAGAGGGTGTGGAGAAAAGGGAACCCTCCTGCACTGTTGGTGGGAATGTAAATTGATACAGCCACTATGGAGAACAGTATGGAGGTTTCTTAGAAAACTAAAAATAGAATTAGCATAAGATCCAGCAATCCCACTCCTGGGCATATACCCAGAGAAAACCATAATTCAGAAAGACACATGCACCCCAATGTTCATTGCAGCACTACTTACAATAGCCAGGTCATGGAAGCAACCTAAATGCCCATCGACAGATGAATGGATAAAGAAAATGTGGTACATATATACATTGGAATATTACTTAGCCATAAAAAGGAACAAAATTTGTTGAGACGTGGATGGATCTAGAGACTGTCATACAGAGCGAAGTAAGTCAGAAAGAGAAAAACAAATATTGTGTATTAACGCATGTATGTGGAACCTAGAAAAATGGTACAGATGAAACGGTTTGCAGGGCAGAAGTTGAGACAAGATGTAGAGAACAAACTTATGGACACCAAGTGGGGAAAGCCACAGGGGAGTGAGGTTGGTGGTGTGATGAATTGGGCGATTGGGATTGACATGTATACACTGATGTGAATAAAATTGATGACTAATAAGAACCTGCTGTATAAAGAGTGAGTAGGAGTCCATGAGGTGAACAATCCTCTGTGTGGCTCATGTGAAGAACAAAAAGGTTTTTTTGCTGAATTACAGATTTGATAATACAGTGATGAAAATTTTAATTTGTTTGGATCTGAATTTGCATTTGTAGAAAAAAAGACTGGATTCAGACTGTGAATGGACTGATTTACCAATTTAAAGAATCTAGTATTTACCCCACAAGAAAGTCAAGCGTTTAAGTTCATTATTGTGTTGGTTTTCCTATAACAATATATGGACATAATGTTTGTACCAAGAAGAGAGATCTGTTAAAATTCTCTACTTTCAATTGTAGGTTATGCTGAGTGTGTCTTTTAGAATTTTGTTTGGGTTGAAATAAACAGAAGGGGAGATCTGAAAACAATGTAAATGAGGCTCCTTAAGAGTGTTCATGTATCAGATAAACGTCCAATGCTCCATGTTGGGCTTCTTGATTCTGAGGTGTTCAGTGCATACACTTGGTGGTGGTTTCTGATGCAAAATGGGAATCTTGCCGGAGCATAGATAGCCCTTACAGAAGGAGGGTGACAGGAACTCAACTATGGCCTTTGAATCCTTTGCTGTGAGGCAGCCTTTGGTCTTTGCTACATTGTGCCTTTTTCCTGCAATAACATCAGATTTTTAAGCATTGTCACTTTAGATCCTATATGTCTTTTTTAACGATTGAACTCTGTCTGACATCTTTAAAGCAAGTATGAATTTTTAAGAAGAATAGTCCCTTTCAAAATTATTTCTATATGTGTCGGTTTTAATTTGGGCCTCAGAATATGAACTTACAATATTACATTTACCAAAAGTAAAATTAAAATGTGTTTTCTTTGAAAATTAATAGAAATTTGACCTTAGAGTTCACGTTGTATAGTATGGTGAGAACTTGGAGTATAAGAATTCAAATTTATGAATGGCACATTTATTTATATTTACAAATATATAATTCCTCAAACCTTATTATAAACATTAAGTCTCCTATCAGTTACAGAAACAAATATTGAATCAGGAATTATCAAACTTTCATTAATTGTGAACTGAGTTATTCCATAATGCAAAGTAAAAAAACTTTTTCCAGGAAAATATTCAGGACCATATTAAAACATAGATTAACATTTATGTTGCTCACTGGAATATTATTGTAATGGATGTCTTGCACAATGTGTATTTGCTTAAAGATATATCTTAGTCTAGATAGCTTTGAGGGGCATTTGATGAAAGGTATAAAATCACTGTCAAAAATAATGACAGCATCAAGCTGGATTTGAGTTCAATTTATCTTTTCATGATGGCTATAAATAAAGGAATTATTTGATTTGAATTTAAGCTAGCAAAGCTTATTGGGGGATGCATATCACATTTTTTATCTTTTAAACTCTGATATTGAATACTGAGGAAAATAAGGCACACAAAGTATGTAGAGTGAAAAGTATCTTGCATAGCAGTTTTTGGTAACAGAGCCTTTACGAAATTCTCCAAGGATCAAGAGAAGTTGAGCAGTGAGCACTACATAATTTCACTGATCAAATGTTTATATTGTTTATGGTAGTATTCATAGCTGTAACTAACTCCAAATCTTTAGAGAATTTATTTCTCACTCAAGTTAAGACTTACAATTCAGAGATTAAGACTTTGTCATATTCTAGGGTCCCAGAGGCCTTCCCTTTCAGCCAAGAGATTGGGAAAGAAAATGTGGAGAAAGGATACTTATTAACCACTTTTTCATGGATAAGATACACATCTCTTCTGCTTACACACCAATTGCAAGAACTTGTACTGTGACTCCAAGTAAGGGAGCTAAAAATGTAATCTCTAGTCAGGTCAATTTTTCCCTTTCCACTGCACTGTCAGATGGGATCTGGTGCAGAATCGATCATCCCTTGGCGTCCATTTTAGCTGCTATATGGCACTAGAAGACTAATAGTGATATTTGGTACCATTGCTATATAGTGTTTTCCACAGTTCCAAGGATGCAGTCCGTTGAAATATTTCATGAATAAAAAATAACTTCAATATTGTTTGGAAAATAATCTATGTAATAGTCATCTGCTTAAAGATTTGCTATTCATATTGATACATATCAACTCTAAAAATACATAGCGTGGGCTTCCCTGGTGGCACAGTGGTTGAGAGTCCACCTGCCGATGCAGGGGACTTAGGTTCGTGCCCCGGTCCAGGAGGATACCGCATGCCGTGGAGCGGCTAGGCCTGTGGGCCACGGCCACTGAGTCTGTACGTCTGGAGCCTGTGCTCCGCAGCGGGAGAGGCCACAGCGGTGAGAGGCCTGCGTACCGCAAAAAAACAAAAAAAAAAATAGCATTTCCAAAACATATAAGTTCTAAAAAATCCCACAAAGAAAAACCTGTTGAACTTTAAATTTGTGTTTTCAAAAAATTATTGCATGTTTATTGATATATAATTACATAAAATAAAATTGCATATAGTTAAATGGTTTGTTCTGAAAATGTAGACATAGGCGTATACCTGTGAAACCATCGTCACAATCGAGATAGTGTGCGTATCTCTCTTCTCCCCAAAAGTCTCTTCATGCCTCTTTGTAATACCTTCTTCTCTGAACAACTACTGATTAAATTTCTGGCAATATAAATTAATTTGCATGTAAAAGAGTTCAATATAAATGGAATCATATAATAAAAGCAAAAAACATTGCTTGATCTGTGTTTTATGGCCTAGAATATGGTCTATCTTGGTGAATATTCCTCTGAGCTTGAGAAGAATATGTGGTCTGCTCTCGTTAAAGGAATATTCTGTAAATGTCAGTTAGATAAAGTTGATGGGTATTGCTGTCCAGGTCAACTATATCCTTACTGATCTTCTACCTACTTGATCTACCAATTACTGAAAAAACAACAGTATTGAATTTTCAGTACAGAATTTTTCAATAATAATAGTGGATATGTCTCTTATTCCTTTCAATTATATCAGTTTTTGCCTCATGTATTTTGACTCTTATTTGTACTTGGCTCTGTTAGGTGCATACAGTTTAAGGATTGTTATTTCTTCTTGAGGAATTGACTTCTTTATCATTATGTAATATCACTCTTTATCCATGATAATTTTCCTTTGTTTTGAAATCCGCAAATCTGTATTTTCTTTAATCGGATGTTTCAACATTACCATCTAGGCCTCTGATCTTTTACTCCTTGAATCTGACCTCCATTCCTTTATCCTGTTGCCCTCCTTCCCCTGCTGAACTCCAGAATTCTCCCTCGGAGTTTCCACTGAAGGGCTTTGTGAGTGTCTTTATCTTTCTCCAGTAACCACAGCCAACCCCTGGCTGTGCTTCATTTCCTACAGAAATTCAGCTGCTTGGGTACCTATTAGGAGCAGCTGTTAGACAATCTGGAGGGCAAGCCAATGATGCTTGACTTGGGGCAGGATTGCTGATGGAGAGGAAAAGCGGAGGCATTAGAGGCATCCAGAGGCCTTGGATGGAGGGTCTCAAGGGGGATATCAGAGAGGAAAAAGACATGACCAGAAGTCTCGTTGTCTGGTGCCTCCTCACCTTAGGATAAGGGTACTGTGGGTTGTTCAGGCATAAAGGCCAGAGGCGGTGAGGGTCAGTGAGTTGGTAGTAGACACCAGTCATTGGAGCCACACCTGTGAGCGCTGCTTGCCTGCAGGAAGAGATGGTACTTCCTGCTGAGCCGGGGACACATTTCCACTCCCTAGTCCACCCTCTTCTCACCTTGAGGATGATCTTCAGGCCCCAGAGGTGGGATGAAAGCAGAAGTATTTAAAGCTGTCCAAGCAATCCCTGGAGAACTGCAGTGTGAAAAGCAGCACTCTGCTGAAAGCAGTAACTGCTTGTTTTGTCACAGACACTGTGTTAGGAACTTTTTGCTCTTTCATTTAGATCTCACAACTTGGTCTGAGGTGTGTGTGTGTGTGTGTGTGTGTGTGTGTGTGTGTGTGTGTGTACACACGCATGCATATCCCTGTTGTAAAACTGATTGAGTGAGCTAACTATTTTTTACATCACACAGAGATTAGAGGATGCATTTGTTTTAACCAATGTCCCTTGGACCAAACTCCTAGCCCCTAACTCATAACTGCCACGGGATAGGGCAAGAGTCTTCAAGTCCTTTCACAGTATTTAGAGGTGCTGTTTGTATCTAGCAGGAGAGCCAGGACCTATGGGTGAAAGTGATAAGGTGACCGAATTCCCCTGATATAATTCTGAACTTCTTCACAAATGAAGATTCAAGACAATTGGATGGGCTGCCTCACTAGAGTAGTTTCTTCCCGATTGATTGGAGGCGTTGAAACAGAAGCAAGGCAGATATTCACCTGGAGTGTCCTTATGGTCATTGATGCACAATACAGAATGGGCTAGATGATCACCAAGGTCCTTTGCAACACGAAGGATTTCTGATTCTCTGACTGCCAAGTTTTAGCTTGTTTTAACAGTTGGTGCTCTCAAGACTTCACAAAGCATGCAGTATTTCTCTAGATTAAGATTGCTTGATATCACATCCCTCAAACCCTAAGAGAAACATAATAAATTAAATAAATAAGTAAAACAAAAACATACCACTTAATGATCCCTCATGTAATTCCAGGCACTAAGTGCTTTGTGTACTTTAATCCTCACAACTCGTTGGGAAGGCTATGTTGTAATCATTTTATAAAGGGAAAGGGGAACCTGAGATTTGGAGAGGTTTATACAGTTTCCTCAAGTTCAAGGATAATAGGTAGCAGAAGAGGAAATGGTACCCAAGCCTGTCGGCTGCTATAGCTTTGTTCCTTATCATTTTATTATACCAGTTTTTTCCAAATGTTAAAATTTTCTTCTTCTTCTTAATAATAATAATATATCTGAGGCTTAGATTAAAAGGAATCTCTCATGGACTAATGGTTTCTTAGGTGCCCTGTGCTCTCACTGGACCTAAACAAATTCATTTAATACAATGATCCTCTAAAGTCATTATTATTATTATTATTTTATAAATACAAAACAAAGAGAAATGAAGACATTTCTCTTTGCCACTCATATGATAATTGGCAGAACCAGATACCTTAACAAACCTGGATGTCTGCAGTGAACCACTCTGACTTGGCACATAGGACTGGAAAAGTCCACGGTTATAAGGCAAAGTGACTTGCTTGGACCCTCAATACTTGGCAAATCTGAACCTAGAATCCATTTTTTTAAGCTTTAGTTAATTTTTTTTCCACACCAGCAATGTTGATCATAAAAAGTCAATAAGACAGTGTGGCTCTGTTTATTATAACTAACACTTCAAATCTCATGTTCTCGTTCATTCGTACTGTCTACACAAATGTAATAAGTATTTGCTGTGTCTGTTATACAAGTTGCTAACATCAAGCAATTTTGGGTAAATCTGTCTAAGAGAAAAGAAAACCTGTGCCTGGGCTCTGATACAGGAATCAAGTCCAGAGAAGGTCCCGTCGCACCAACAGAGACGTTGATAGTAAAGGATGGCTTTTTCCCTCTGAGTTCAGACTTACCTCTTAAACTCAGCAAAAGAGAACAAGGGAATGAAATGACTCTGAAGCACATTTTGAAAGGGGAGCAATGTTTCTCTCTCTGGGTTTTTTGAAGCAATGAAAAGATTTGTAGACATATAGGGGAGACAGGGTCGATCTGTGGAACTCCAATGATTTGCTTCAGTCTTCTGCACATCTCATATGTAGAGTTTCTCTCAGAAACTATGTAGAATGCAAAGCAAACTCAGCAGTCCAATGAGCTGTCATAGGTGAGTTGGATTCATCCTCATGGGCTAGAGACTGGTGAGGCTCTTTTTCCTACCACTATATTGTGAGGGAAGCTGAGGGTCAGGACATCTGGGTGATTTTCATATTCTAACACAGTGCTTCCCAAAAGGTGAATTTGTACCTTGGGTGTCTTCTGAATGTTTGTATGTAATACTTAGGATGATTGAAAATGTTCTCAATATGATTATACGTGGTACATAAACCCAGCCCTAAGAAAAAATGAATCACATGATGAGAAAATTATTTTCGTTTTAATTCTCTTCCAATCCTTCAGATGAAGTCAAGGAGAAACCACCATTTTGGGGCTAATAGGTCTTTAACACCTGATTTCACCCTCCTTTTTTTTTTTAACAAAGGAAAAGCAAACCTCATACTGAGAGTCTAGGACCAAAAAGAATATCTATCTGAGATGCAATCAAATGTAATTGTTTTCATTGGATTTAATGTTAAAGCAATAGTTCGTCCTCATTATTTGCAGAATTCACATTTATGAATTCACCTATTCACTAAAATTTATTTGCAACCCCCAAATCAATACTTGCAGCATTTTTGCTGTCATTTGTGGACACGTGCAGAGGGGTGGAAAAAACTGAGTCACCCCACGTAGATGTTCTCAGCTAAGGTTGAACAAGGTGACACTCTGCCTTCTTATCTCAGATCTCATACTGCAGACAAGTGTTCTTTATCATGGTCTATTTAGTGCCACATTTTTCTCATTCTTGTGAGGGGCTTTTTGTTAGCGATTTTTCTGTTTAAAATGGACCCTAAGCATAGTGCTGAAGTGGTATCTAGTGTTCCTAAGGCACAAGAATGTGTCTTAGGAAAATGCAAGTGTTAGGTAAGCTTCATTCAGACATGAATTACAGTGTTGTTAGCTGTGAATTCAATAGTAATGAATCAATAATGTATGTTAAATCAAGTATATATTACATAAGGTGTCTTTAAAGAGAAACTCACAGATACAAAGGTTATGCACTGATTGGTTGATGAGTGACCAGAGGCTCTCAGAAACATAACCCTGTATTCCCCTTAGGTGCAATGGTTCAACATTTGCTAATCTGTGTTTGTGGAGACTATACAACATTACTACCATGAATAATGAGGACTACTATACTACTTCCATTTTAGTCAAGGGATTTGGACCTTCCATTTATGATGGTGCTATTTAAAGTATCCTTTAAAATAAATTTCTTTAAGTAAAAAAGCATTATAAAATAAATAGTACATGTTTTTGCTGTTATAGCCAAACTGAAAAAGTCTGAAGTTTTCAAGTCACTGCTTTTTTGGGTAACCCGCCAACATACTGAATTAATCATTGAGCTTCTGTGCCCTTATCTCTAAAATGACAATACCTTTTCACATAGTGAGGTGCTTCTGAGGAAATAAATAGAGGAGCACTTTGAAGCCTATAAACAACCTTCCCAATATGAATGAGGCATCGTTGCAATCATTGTTACTGCCTGTTGCTGACAAACTGTGAGGATTACCAGCTACTCTGAGCTCCTCTGCTACTGCAGTTCCATTTGTCAGAAGAGAGAGAGAGAAAAAAAAAAGAAAAGACCCACACCTTCATTACCCGCTAATAATGAAAAAATAATGACCTTTTTTCCCATGTTGGTGAATATTTTTCCTGTCAACTCTGATATGCTCATAATGTGGGCAGACAGATTATTTATGACCAGGGAAATTAAATATTATTTCATTTCTCCTAATACAATCTGTGGCGTCTCCCAGCTCCCAATTCCTTCCCATTAAGGTTATTGTCTTTTCTGCTCCAATTGGCCGCATGCTGTTGGGTTGTAACGGCACTGGCAGGATGCTCGGAGCATAATGGAGGTGGGAGAAATGGTGTAATTTGCAAGGCTGCCTTTCCCGTCTCTTCTAAATGAAGACATTTTGTCCCTGCAAGTCAAAACCCATTTTGATGAGTCTAGTTGCATTTGGACTAATGGAAAAGGATAGCGACAGCCATAATGGGTTTCATGAACTGGGTTTTCTTACTCAGAATCGTGAGGGTCATTTAAGACCATCTGTTTCAAGTCTCTAGTTTTGCACACGAGGAAGCTGAGAGCAGGGGACTCATGTAATGAAGTCTGGTGAGAGAGCACAGTTTTCCATTGCCAAATCCCATTCTAATAATTATTCTGGATTTTGACTTATATCTATTTCAGGGGCCCATGCTTTTTCTAAGCACCTGGAGATATGATGACATTGTGTAAGGTCCAGACACAGGAATGTTTCCTTCATGACTCTGTGCCTTTGCTTATTCTGTTCCTTCAGGTAGTTAGGTGACAGCGCTCCTCATGGGATGGGATGGGGTTTTGTTGGGCTCGCACGGCAGCTTGCCTTTTCCCTCTGCCCCCTCTGGCTTTCCTCCCCTCTTTTCATAGGTGTTGATTTCTAATATAAGACCCCATCTCAATGCCTGCTCCGGGGGAACTTAACCTGTGGCCCAGAGGAGATGACATGTAAGGTCCTTCCTTCCCTATTCTTGTATTTGTTTCACACCTCCGGTGTTCCAAAACTGATGAAGGTCTAGTACGTAAGATACAGTCCCTGACAACTTAGAGATCCTACCGTGAGGGTAGAGATGGACGAGTAGGTACAGTTATGTTGAGCCAAGATTTAATCCAGACCACTCTTACCTTTATTTATTTATTTATTTATTTTGCGATACGCGGGCCTCTCACTGCCGCGGCCTCTCCCATTGCGGAGCACAGGCTCCGGACGCTCAGGCACAGCGGCCACGGCTCACGGGCCCAGCCGCTCCGCGGCATGCGGGATCCTCCCAGACCGGGGCGCGAACCCGCGTCCCCTGCATCGGCAAGCGGACTCCCAACCACTGCGCCACCAGGGAAGCCCCACTCTTACCTTTTGACTGGACTATGGCAATATGGCCCTTGCTTGATCCCATTTCTCATCTTGTTCCCACTTATTCACCCAAATCAAAACCCAGATTTGATTATGTCAGTTCTCGGCTTAAAATCTCTCAGTGAAGCACCATTGCAGTTCAAGTAAAGCCCCGGTTTCTCATTTAGCCCTGCCTATTTCCCCAATATCATTTCTTTCTAATTTATTATTCCTTATTAACACTGACCTGTTTTCAGTTTCTCAAACCCATATGTTCTTCCCCATCTCAAAGTTGCCATACCTGCTTTTGCTTCCATCCAGAACATTCTTCCTCTGCCTTCTCTGAGTGACTGACACACTCCCATTCTTGACACCTTGTTTTCTTTGCCATCTCCTCAAGCCTTCCACATAGAGTTTTGCAGGTTCTATACTACAAATCCTAGGGGATGCCACTCACATTGCTAGTCACTGTTGATTTGTATATTTAATATAATTATTAGATGGTATTTGTCAATAAAGACCTTGAACAAGAGATAGCTTTTACTGGTTTGCCAGAAGTCCCAAATAGTCACGATAAGTGGAGGGGGAGTACATCTCCTTAGCCTCCTTCTTTGACCACTGGATACAATTTATTCCCTTTATTGTCATTTTAATTGTTTATTCATTTGCTTGCTTACTTTAGTGTTTTTCCACTGCATTAATTATAAGCACTTCATGGTTAGGAAGATAATTTTTTTCACCCACAAGTATACTGTCTGCCTTGCAAAGCGCCTGCCATATAAAAAGTGCTCAATAAATGTTTGTTGCAAAAAATTGTTATTGAGTAAGTTAAGGAAGGTGAATGGGGGTGGGAAGGGGGGCATTTGGGCTGAAGTATGAAGTAAGCATAGGATTTAAGTACTGCTCCAAGAAAGAGAGGCATTTTTGGTGGTGGTGGAGAGCAGCCCCATATCTGTGAAATGGGACAAAAACACCTGTATTAAAGGAATATGCTTGGGCTTCCCTGGTGGTGCAGTGGTTAAAAATCTGCCTGCCAATGCAGGGGACACGGGTTCGAGCCCTGGTCTGGTAAGATCCCACATGCTGCGGAGCAACTAAGCCTGTGGGCCCCAACTACTGAGCCTGCGCTCTAGAGCCTGTGAGCCACAGCTACTGAAGCCCATGCACCTAGAGCCCGTGCTCCACAGCAAGAGAAGCCACCGCAATGAGAAGCCTGCACACCGCAGCGAAGAGTAGCCCCTGCTCACCGCAACTAGAGAAAGCCCGCGCGCAGCAACGAAGACCCAAATGCAGCCAAAAATAAATAAATAAATTTATTTAAAAAAAGGAATATGCTCACAAATGTAAAGTGCTAGCAAAATACTTGACATGGCAACACTTAAAAGACATTTCTGTTAGCATTATTCTCTACTATGGTTAATGTATAATAGAAACATTACTTTCATCAATTGATTTTTAAGTACACAATTTAAAAAATACAAAAATCAAAAGTTTATTATTACCTTGTCTGGTTTGGAGACTTCTCTGGAAGAATTTAGATTTTATAACTTTTGGGTTACATAACCACCTTGCAATTTATATTGAAACAGTGAAAAAAAAATAGACTTTACAGAAAATTACACACATACATAGCCCAGGATGCTGGGAGAGTGATTGAAGAGAGTACCAATGTTTTTCTTTCTTATGGAATTTTGCTCTCCCCACCATTGCCATGATCTGCTAAACCAATGCCCCTGGGAGGCCAAAGGAAGTTAGACAAAGTCTACATCACCAACATCAGGGCTCTCTTTAAACTGCACAACCAAAGGAAGAACGTTCAATGGCAAGTTTCCAGCAATTCCCTTTTATATCTCCAGACCTAGGAAGACATTGGTACCTCAAAAACACTTTTGAAACATCTTCTGTGTTAAGAAGAAAAACATTACCAACTTCAAAATTCCCAAGTTCATGGTGAGGACTAAGTTGAGGTCACTTGCTATTTTCTTCCAAGTAGCTGATCATCCTTCCATTTCTCACTCTTTCTTTATAGGTCAGTGGATTTTTTTTCATATTAAATATATTCTGTAATACATTGTACTTTCCAAAAAGCCAAAAGCACACACATACAAAAGAAAAATCAACCTAGATCTTAACAACTTCCATCTTTCCACAAGAAAATAAAATGCTATTGGCAAAGCTTTGGGTTGCTAAATGATTTGGGTGTTAGAGAAAATATGGGTGGCAGAATGAAAAACAAACAGAAATTTAAAATTTATTAAATCACCTCCCCCTTGCATCAGATGGTATTTAGCTATTTTCTTTTGATTAGGCTAAATTTCATTGTAAATGATAAACATAAGAATTTTAGTTTTTCACTAAGGCAAAATTCTGTGACATGGTTGAGTAAGCTTTTGCCCGTAGGTAGCTTTGTATCTGTGTATTCTGGCAGATCTTCAGGATCCTAACAAGAAATCATTCTACCTGGAGGCACAATGTAGCAACACTGGTGCTGCAAGGTCCTAAGTGCCAATTAAGATGCTATTCTCCTTACGGCCCAAATCATCCTTCTCTTCTTCCAGAGACCACACAAAGTGAGCCTAATTCACCTACTAAATGAGTCAGGGAAACATACCTAAAAGCAGTCCGTTTTTTAATTCAACATCCCAAGAGGTTGATGAAGCATCTTGCCTTTTTCTATGGTATAAAGTACAAGGAATCCTAACCGGATCTTTACTCTGGAGGAGATATCCCCAGAACCCTAGAAACTACTCTGAGGTCCATTTTTCCTCAGAGTTTATTGTGCACCTGCTGACATGCATGTCTCTTATGGTGACAAAGCGGTACCTGCTACTTTCTCCTCAGCAAATCATATTAGCAGAATGTCCTCAATGTGATAACCATAGCAATGGCCGTTGTAGTTCTGGCTACTATCTGTTGAGTGGTTACTATGTTCCAGGCACTGTTCTAATAACCGTACATGTATTAGCTAATTTAAAAGTCTCTATACCTCCGTGAGGTAGATGCTATTAGCATTTCCACTTTATAGGTGAGGAAATTGAGGCAACAAGATACTAAGTTACTTGCTTAAATTCACACACCCATCACATGGTGGAGTTGAGATATGAAGGTAGGTAGTTACTCTCAGACTTGCCCAAGGTAAGAGAGCAAATAAGAACAGAGACCATTTAAAACAAATCAATGCCTAGTTTTCACATAAGAGAACTATTGAGATGTTCATTCTGATGCTATAATTTGACATGTCATCACATTGGCTATTTGGTTGTCATTGACTTTAGTTTTATGGCTGCAGAAGAGAAAAGTTTTCTTTGTTTTGTTTTTGGTTTTTTGTGTTCCTTAATTCATAGAAAATCCCTAGATTTCAGTCCATGTTTTGAGCTAAGAACTTAGGGATTTGTGCACTCAATTGTCTTTCCTTATGGTTTTAAATTGTGATTAGGAGTAAACATCTCACCCTGCTGCTCCTGTCCTTCCCACTGTTTTATGCCCATGACAGTGTGGTTCCCAAAGCTCTGACTTTTTTTTTTAATGAGTACTTCATTCTAGGAACACACAGATGATACTTTAATTAGCTGTACCACTGCTTCCCGCCATGGGCATCCAAATTCCCTTTCCTGAATTCTAACAGAACTACTACTGCCTTCAGCTCCAACAAGGTCAGGTAATCTATCACAACTTTCTCCTTTCTTCTTGTGGACCATTGCCTGTAACCCACTCCCTGGTACTAATCTCTGTATTACTCATGGTTTTTGGTTGCTAACAACAGAAAGAGAATGGATACTTTGGTGATAAAAACAATTTATTGGAAAGATACTGGGTAGCTTACAAAATTAACCATAGACTAATCAATCAGGGTTCTAAAACATGCAGCAACCTAGAGAAGCTAGGCAGCAGGAGATACAACTGTGGGCTGCGCACAATAGGCTCCTTGCTGCAGCTAGTGGGGGGATTATGGATGTCGCCATTTGTCACTGGACCCTCACACCACCGCTATCACAGGGTTCTTGGTGCTGCTGCCAGCCTGAATAATCCTTTTCCCATCCCTGCATCTCTGCGTGTTTGCGTCAGTCCCTGAAGAGTCAAAGTCATGGGTGGGGCCGTCTGATTGCCTATCCTAGGGTCCTATCCCAGCAGGGGCAGGGGACCTCTCCCTGTTTTTTTCCAAATGAGCAATAGGTTTGAATATGAGAGAGTTATATAAATGGCAAATTTTAGTGGTAGAAAGTAAGTAATAAGTAAATTTTAAAACTTGTTCACGTGTTTTAATCAAGGGAAAAATGTGAGTTGAGTAAAGGGAGAAGTTCTTCTAAGAGATGAAGTAAATGAAGATCATATGGCCACCATCCCACAAAACTTCACACATAATCTCTCACAATCCATCATAAATCACAGCTGTATCCAAGGTGGGCCTTTTATTCATTCATTACAAAAGTACTTACTGAGGACTTATTTTCTAAGCAATGCTGTGTTAAGCATTGTGAGCTCAGCTCCTAACCTCAAGGAATTGACCATATAGTTCATTACTTTTGGTGACCCAACAGAATGAAATCGTTGACTGTCTTCAGTTTTATATACATAAAATTGAAACTCATTATGTCTTTTTCTGCTATTATATTGGCAAGGGAAATTTATTCATCCTGTACACTTCAATACCAATAGGAAAGGCTTTGAGCAAGAAAGCCCAGCCAAAAAAGAAAAGAAAAGTGGTTGGAAGATTGGTATTGGGTGTAAAGTTAGAGATTGGGGTGTTAGATCTGCTCTTAGACCACGGAGAGTCCTTCAGTAGATTAGTGAATCTCAGCTTCAGCCTCTTGATGTGTTAAATGGAGTAACACTTGAATCTACTTGTCTTATCTGTTTACCGAAATAAGATAGGATTCTACCTGGGCTGGGCTTAACTTTGGTTCTTCATAGTAAACAAAGAGACCTACTTTTAGGAGCATCAAGTGACAGATACTGACAAAGTATTTTGCAATCACACTTCATTCTCTACTCTAAGCTGTCAGAAAACATCTAGATATCACTTCATTTGTTCAAGTGGTTTCATTCTCTACCATTTTTTTAAAAAATTAAAAACCCAAGTCTTACAATCATTCCCACTGTCCATACACACACATTTTTTTAAAGTGTTAAGTGGTCAGTCACAAAGCTTCTGTTGCAATTGGATACTTAATTGAAAACTGAGAAGTTTTTCCTCCTATTTTATTATCTCTTCTATGGACAATGAACAGTGGGTTCTGATTAGAGCTAATTTTAATTTTCACTGCTAAGGAAGAATACAAATCCCCTATTGCTTATCCTTTTGTACAAGATAAAAATTTCTTTTCCTGGGGAACAAAATTTGGAAAATGTTTCTTATTCCTCTGGACCCTTCTTCTCTCATTATCAAGAGATGGTAGATTTCTACCAATTCTAATTGGTAGAATTAAGAGAAGGAATTCAGCATGATCAGCTCAGAACCTTTGTGGATCTCCCTTCAGAGTGTCAAGACACAGGCTTCTTTGTTCACTTGTGTCCTAAACTTATAGGAGATTGGGTGATGGATAGAGTAGATGCTGAACTTCCAAGGGGCTGATACACATTTTAGAGACTAAATTCTCAGGAAACCTAACTGTGGTTGCCGATGAGGTTACCAATTCTAATACAACTTTATCTCTAATAAGATGAACATTTTGCTGTCTGTTTGATTCCTTTGTCTATTTCTTAACGTGGCCACACTCAGGAAGTAGCAGGATGTTACTTATGGGATCTCTGAAAACTCTTAGCACATTCCTTCTGTGGCAGCAGTTTCATTGAGCAAGTCCTAATCTACTCTAATAGCCATATTATCAGCACATGCTAAGCATAATTTCTAGAGAGACAGAGGTCTCACAGGAGCGTGGTAAGCATTACAGAGTCTTTGTTTTTAAATACATGCAATTTATTTCTTTTTGAACAACAAATCTTTTTTTTTTTTTTTTTTTTTTTGCGGTACATGGGCCTCTCACTGTTGTGGCCTCTCCCGTTGCGGAGCACAGGCTCCGGACGCGCAGGCTCAGCGGCCATGGCTCACGGGCCCAGACGCTCCGCAGCACGTGGGATCCTCCCGGACCGGGGCACGAACCCGTGTCCCCTGCACCGGCAGGCGGACTCTCAACCACTGCGCCACCAGGGAAGCCCTGCCTTCTTAATAAGTATACTTTGCTCATCTCACCTGATTTTTTCCCTCTAAAGAGAGGAAACCAGCTTTAATTTTATGGCAAGTATCAGTGAGCTCTTTTAAGGGAGACATACAGAGGATTTAACTAAAATTCCCCCAGAACCCTTGTTTGGGGTTTTTTGAGGAGTAAATTAGACATACTAAGATACTAGATTGTATTGATAGAGGTCCCCAGGATAGGCCTTTATCCGGGGTCAATCAAATGACACCTTGAAAGGAGGCTTTTCCCCTGTGATCATTAGATGATTCCCTAACATATATGTAGCCTGCAGATACTAGATTATACACAATATGATGTGATTTTGCCATAGCACGGTAGTTTGGATTTCACAGCATATGCTATGCTTGAATAATAAGAGGGAAATTGGTTTTTAGTGATGTTACTTAAGAAGATTGATGGACTGTTTGTGCAGGGGCAGACTGGTCCTTTAATCCCAGGCCCTTCTTGCTAAGAGCCCAAACCACATCAAATTAACCTAATTCATTCATTCATTTGTTTATCGTCCGTCCATCCACTCATTCATTTAAAAAAATATTGTCAGTTGACCGATTTCAGTCATTTTTTCAAAGTACTAGAAATAAACAAGTCAACAAAACAGATAGGAATCTTGAATTCTAGTGGGAAAGACTGGCAATAAACAAAATACATAAGTAAATTTCAGAGAGAAAAAAATAAAAACAAGAAAGAGGTGTGTCCGATGAACAGGGGCAGAAAAGGTGTTTCACTTTTAAATGGAGTGGTCAGGCAAGGCCATATAGAGAATAAAGCATCTGAACAAAGCCTGGAGGAGGAAAGGAGGGGGACAAGAATATACGCAGGAAAGGGCATTCCAAAGAGGAAAAACATTCTCTAAGGCTCTAAGGTTCAGCCTGGAACACTTCTGCAGGGGCAAAGAAACAGTCAGAGGCTGGCGTGATTGGAGTCAAGTGAGTAGAGAGACGTTTAGGAAGAAATAAAGTCAGAGAGAGAAGCGAGGCCAGGTTACATGGAACTTTAGGGCCATTGTCTTTGAAATTACAGAACTGATACACTATTGACACTATGTATAAAATAGATCACTAATGAGAACCTACTGTATAGCACAGGGAACTCTACCCAGTGCTCTGTGGTGACCTAAATGAGAAGGAAATCCAAAAAGGGGGATATATGTATAGCTGATTCACTTTGCTGTACAGTATAAACTAACACAATATTGTAAAGCAACTCTACTCCAATAAAATAAAAAACTGAGATGAGAAGACACTATAGATTCTGGGCTTTACCTTTGGTTAGTGTGAGGGAATAGACGGAGAGGCGTGAGTTCAATCAAGGATAGAAATAGGGAGACCACTTAGGAGGCTAATGCAATAGTGCAAATATGTTGGCTTGAACCAGATTGGTACCAATGGATATGGTAAGATGCAGTCTGGATATATTTGGAAGATCAAGACAACAAAGTTTTCTATAAAGAGTGAAATAGAGGCATGTTTGGACTGGAAGATTAGGAGTTTTGCTCTAGACGTGGTAAATTAGAGATACCAAATATACAGTTGACTATAGAATGTTTGATTCCAGGAAAAAGTTCCAGGCTGTGGAAACACCCTTGAGAATATCCAGCCTATAGGTAGAATTAAAACCAAGATACTGGATGTGATCACCCAGTGAGTTGGTTTAGATAGAGAGGAGAAGAAAACCAAGGATATTACCCTGGGGTACTGGAAGATTAAGAGCTCAGAGAGATAAGGAAGAACTCACAAGTGAAAGTGAGAAGAAAAAGCCCATAGTTTAAGAGAAAAAGTCTGGAGTGTGCTCACTTGGAATTAAAGAGTAGATAACGGGGTTGGGAGAAAATAGAGTATGTCACACAATGCTCATAGATCCACTGAGATGAGTTCCAAGACTGGGCGTTGGATTTAGAGATGTGGAAGTTGCTTGTGACCTTGACAGGAGCAGTTGTTGCTGAAGTTGTTCCTGAAAGTCTTATGAGATTGGGCACAACAGAACAGTGGTGGATAAACTGGAGACCATGACTATATAGCTGCCTCTGGCCCCCTTTCCTTGAAAGCCTGATGTTTCAGTGGTAGGCAACACTGCTACTCACCAATAATTCTCACGAAATCCCCCTTTAAGCACCCAATAGGCTCACCTCTCCTCTCTGCCTTGAAATTAGATATGACTGTTTGTCTGGCTTTGGCAAATAAATTGTCAGCAAGTGACATGTATCCATTCTGAGCAGATGCATTAAGATCCAGTGTGTGATTGTCCATCGCTTTCTTCTTTCTGCTGTTGCCAGTGATATTCAGTAAGGTGGAGACTTCATCAGCCTTGGTCAAATCTGAACAGTAACCCTCCACAAATGTATGATGTTCATATGGTGTAACTGAAGAATAAACTGTGTTGTTTCAAACCACTGAACTTCGGGGGTCTGGTTACTGCAGCCTGCCCTAGCCTAACGTGACTAATAAAGCAGCATGTGCCCCAGCTCTGCCTCTGTTGTGCCTGATGAAACTGTACCTATACTGACCGACTGACCACAGCCTGCTCAACACTTACAGGGACCTCACAAGCTCTCTGAAAGATGAGCATTTCTCATCAGTATCAGCAAACTCAGAATAGTAATAAGCAGCCCTTATCCTACCCTAGACATAGAGCCCTCCTCTTCTCCCCAGGGAGGTGGCAGGAGACGGCAACAAAGCATGCTTTAGTTCAATGTAGCTGTGGGAAGAATAGGATAGGACCTGTACATTCAGTGTAAGAGTCCACTGGATTAGAAGGAAAAAAATCTGCTTTCGTTTTACATTGGAATTAGGAAATTCATTTTATGCAGAAAAAGTACCCATAAACAATGTGTTTGGTAATTATTAGCTATTATTTTTTGTTGCAACTAGTGCTCTAATATTGCCATTATTGTTGTTGCTTTTATTATTATTATATGTAGGTGGTCATGATGACACTGAATGTCAAAGTAAAATTTTATTTAACACAAAAATTTATTTTCCACCATTCCCTGTATACCAGGGGATACATGAAAAAGAAAACCTGAATTCATTCAATATTTGCTAGATGTCTGCTGCATACTGTGCTTGTACTCAGAAGATGAATGTTGGCCAAGCCATGGTCAGGTTCATTCCTCCACTTCAGCTCCTTGGGGATTGGAGTCATTCACACAGGAAAGGAAAGCTCTCCATCAACCCCATTTATCTTGAGAGGGGAATGCAATAGAAGGCCATATATTCCCCTTTTGGCACACTGATGGTGCTTTTTCCATAAGATTATGGCTCCCTAACCACCAACCTGCAAGTTGGAAAATTGGACTCAATCGGATTAGGTGATTTGTAAAGGCTGAAATGTTAAGTGACAGAGAGAGATAGAGAGAAAGATACAGAGAGACAGAGTGAGTAGAGAAAAAAAGAAGAAAATGAATACCTATGTTCTAAAAAATGAGTTTATTTCCCATTAAGTATTTTTTTTCATTGTCCAAGAGAATGTAAGTTTCTTATAATACATTGAATTTAAACAATGGCAGTTATGCAAGGAAATTGTAGCTACTGGAAACCCGGAACAGTACGCCAAATGACTCTGCATTCATTTTTTTTTTTTTTTTTACATCTTTATTGGAGTATAATTGCTTTACAATGGTGTGTTAGTTTCTGCTTTATAACAAAGTGAATCAGTTATATGTATACCTATGTTCCCATATCTCTTCCCTCTTGCATCTCCCTCCCTCCCACCCTCCCTATCCCACCCCTCTAGGTGGTCACAAAGCACTGAGCTGATCTCCCTGTGCTATGCTGGCTGCTTCCCACTAGCTATCTATTTTACCTTTGGTAGTGTATATATGTCCATGCCACTCTCTCGCTTCGTCACAGCTTACCCTTCCCCCTCCCCACATCCTCAAGTCCATTCTCTAGTAGGTCTGTGTCTTTATTCCTGTCTTACCCCTAGGTTCTTCATGACATTTTTTTTTATTCTTAAATTCCATATATATGTGTTAGCATACGGTATTTGTCTTTCTCTTTCTGACTTACTTCACTCTGTATGACAGACTCTAGGTCCATCCACCTCATTACAAATAGCTCAATTTCGTTTCTTTTTATGGCTGAGTAATATTCCATTGTATATATGTGCCACATCTTCTTTATCCATTCATCCGATGATGGACACTTAGGTTGTTTCCATCTCTGGGCTATTGTAAATAGAGCTGCAATGAATATTTTGGTACATGACTCTTTTTGAATTATGGTTTTCTCAGGGTATATGCCTAGTAGTGGGATTGCTGGGTCATGAGGTAGTTCTATTTGTAGTTTTTTAAGGAACCTCCATACTGTTCTCCATAGTGGCTGTACCAATTCACATTCCCACCAGCAGTGCAAGAGTGTTCCCTTTTCTCCCCATCCTCTCCAGCATTTATTGTTTCTAGATTTTTTGATGATGGCCATTCTGACTGGCGTGAGATGATATCTCATTGTAGTTTTGATTTGCATTTCTCTAATGATTAGTGATGTTGAGCATCCTTTCATGTGTTTGTTGGCAATCTGTATAGCTTCTTTGGAGAAATGTCTATTTAGGTCTTCTGCCCATTTTTGGATTGGGTTGTTTGTTTTTTTGTTATTGAGATGCATGAGCTGCTTGTATATTTTGGAGATTAATCCTTTGTCAGTTGCTTCATTTGCAAATATTTTCTCCCATTCTGAGGGTTGTCTTTTGGTCTTGTTTATGGTTTCCTTTGCTGTTCTGCATTCATTCTTGTCCACCTTTTTCTTCCATAAACTGCACCGAGACAGACCATTCAACTCCACAAGCCATTGAGGACTGTGAGATATTATGTCATTATACTGCTGATCAAACTCATGATCATCAAAAACTACTCAGCTCCCAAAATAGATGCGGCACAGTAAAATCTGGGTGAGACTGGTACCCAGCCTCAGGCCTGTCAGATCTGTTAATGTACTGGGAGCAAAAGGGTTAGTGGAACCAGCATTTATGGAACCTTAGATTCTTCATCTATAAATTGAGAATAGCAATCCTACCCTACAAGGTATCTAAAGGATGAATTCATTAAAAAAATACAATATTTTATTTACAATGTTAGGTCTCACTAGATACATGAGGCTGGCAAAGATTTGATTTTTTTAATCAACAAGCATACACTGAACAACTATACGCCATAATCCCTGCCCTCTGAGAGTCTTCAATCCAGTGCAGGAGACCACCAAGCAAATCACAGCTGAACACTTCCGTGTAAGTCCTGTAACTGAGATCAGAAAACTTGCTCTGATAAAATCAGGAAAAGAGAACAAACCTGGTCTGAGGCTCTCCTAGAAGGTTTCTCTGAATCCTGAAATATGTTTAGAAAATGTCTATGTCTTCACTAAGGGAACAGTTTATTCAAAGTCATGGATCATTGAAAGGGATTGAATTAATTTCCTAGAGTTGCCATAACACTGTTATAAACGGGTGGCTTAAAACAACAAAAATTTATTGTGTCATAGCTCAGGAGGCTGGATTCCAAAATTAAGGTTTTGTCAGAGCCATGGTCCCTCCAAAAACTTAGGAGAGACTCCTTCTTCACCTCTTCCAACTTCTGGAAGCCCCAGGTACTCCTTGGCTTGTGGCAACATCACTCTAATCTTTGACTCTGTCTTCACACCTCTTTCTTCTCCTGATGTGTCTCTGTCCTCACGTGGCATTCTACTCTGAGTCTACGTCTATGTCCAAGTTTTCCTCGTCTTACAAGGACACCAGTCCTATTGAATTAGGGCCCGTGATAATGACCTCACCTTAACTTGATTACATCAACAAGGACCCTATTTCTAGGTCACATTCACAGGTACTGGGGGTTAGGACTTCAGCTTCTTGTTTTGGACAGGGACATAAATCAACCCATTAAATTCATGGAAAGTTAAATGTGGCATACAGGGAACATGTTGGGAAAAGAGAGGAGAAGGCTGGAGCCAGATGGTGAGGAACACAAAATGCCACGTGGAGGAGCCCTTAGGCATGTTTCAGTTGGAGAAGGAATAAAGCAGCTTTCTCTTTATAAAGATAACTCTTAGGGAAATGAAAAAATAGATCAAATGGGAAGTGACAGTCTTGTGTGAAGGCCATAGAGGTTGTCCAGATGAATAGTAGGGAACCACAAATGAGGCCAGAGCTAAGGGGAGTTTCTCAGATGAGATGACAACTGATCCTATTGTGGGAGAATCAAGAGAGGAAGGAATAAAGAATGACTCAGAGGTTTCTAGCTTTGGGCACTGGGTAGTTGGTGAAGCCATTAACCAAGAGATGAGTCGTTTGCAGTAAACCCAACTGGGAATTAGAATATGGAGGAGGCAGCTGAAAAGTTTAATTTAGTATATGTTGAGTTGGTCTGGAAAAATATTAAGCAAAATTTTGAGGAATACAAATGATGAGTTAATTTTGCATTGGGCTAGTTCTTCTACATTTCAAAACTTTGAAGAGGTTGTATTCTTGACGGCTTAATTAATTAATTTAAATTGAAGTACAGTTGATTTACAATATTATATTAGTTTCAGGTTTACAACATAGTGATTCAAAATTTTTATAGATTATACTCCATTTAAAGTTATTACAAAATAATGGCTATATTTCCCTGTGCTATACAATATATCCTTATTGCTTATTTATTTTATTGACTCTTCTAATAGTGAGGCCACCAGGGTGACACATTATCCAAGGTATGTGAATTTTCTATTGCTGCATAATAAATTACCACAAACTCAGTATAACTTAGAACACACTTATTATCTCACAGCTTACATAATTCAGAAGTCTGGGCATGAGTTAGCTGGTCCTTTGTTCAGGATCCACCAGGCTAAAATCAAGTCAGGACTGTGATGTCTTCTTAATCTCAGTGTCCTCTTCTATGTTTACTGGTTGTTGGCAGAATTCAGTTCCTTGTGGTTGTAGGACTGAAGCCCTCAGTCTTCTCACAATTATGTGCCCTGTGGCCCTCTCTATTACAAGGTACTTTGCTACCCTAAGGCCAGAAGGAGAGCATCTCTGCTGCTTTGAATCACTTTCACTTCTAGACCATCATTTAAAGTACTCAACTGACTAGAGCAGACCCACCCAGAATCATCTCCCTTTGATTAACTTAAGGTCAGCTGCTTATATCTGAAAATTCCTTTCACCTTTGCCATATAATGCAACCTGATCATGGGAATGATATCTCATAGTCACAAGTCCCTCCCACACACAGGGAGGGAGGGAATTACGCAGGATGTTTATACTACCTGGTGGAAAACTTGAGAGCCATCCTAGAATACTGTGTATAACACAAGGTAACACATTAAGTGTTGGTAGAGCAAGGACTATACTTCCTATTTTCTGCCTCCAATTTTTTTTAATTAATTTTATTTATTTGGTTGCACAGGGTTTTAATTGTAGCACGTGTGCTCCTTAGTTGTGGCTTGCAGGCTCCCTAGTTGTGGCATGTGAACTCTTATTTGTGGCATGCATGTGGGATCTAGTACCCTGACCAGGGATCAAACCCAGGCCCCCTGCATTGGAAATGCAGAGTCCTAACCACTGTGCCACCAGGGAAGTCCCTTCTGGCTCCAATTTTTTTTTTTTTTTTTTTTTTTTTGCGGTATGCAGGCCTCTCACTGCTGTGGCCTCTCCCGTCGCAGAGCACAGGCTCTGGACGCGCAGACTCAGCGGCCATGGCTCACGGGCCCAGCTGCTCCGTGGCACGTGGGATCCTCCCGGACTGGGGCACGAACCCATGTCCCCCGCATCGGCAGGTGGACTCCCAACCACTGCACCACCAGGGAAGTCCTGTCTGGCTCCAATTTTAATGTTATTTTCCAATTTGTTATTTTGCCCCTAGTGATGACACACATCTGATTCTCTTTGGGTAATAAAATGTTTACGTAGGGTCATGATGCTGGACTCAGCAACTATCAGCTGGACTCTTGTATAAAATGTATTGACCTTCTTAACCATGATCATGAGTTTTTGCACATGCGTACCACCAGAAATAAAGATTCGCTTTGTACTACCCAGAATAAACTAACAAAACAAGAAAGTTGGCAAATATTTTAGAAATGTTTAATGAATTTAAATTTTCTAGGTATCCCCGATACTTCCCAGTCAATGTCACAACTGTAGCAATTAAGAATAACAGTGATGGTGATGATGATTACTCATAATTTGCACTCATCCATTTTCTCAAGTCAGCCTCATTACAACCCTGTGGATTCTATTAAATAAACAGTAATTTATCCTCACCTATGTGTATTTTAGTAGGCTCTATGTGTACAAAAATAAGTTAACTACAATGTTTATCCTGATCTAGCTCAAAGTCTAGTTGTGTGAAATATACAGATCATGCTATTTCATTTAAGAAAGGAAACAAGGTTCATAGAGGGAAATCACTGAGTAGAAACTACACAGTTTATTAAACAGAAGAGATCACGTATTCTGACTTATAGCCAACATTCTTCCTCCTGCCTCTATCATTGTTTTAGTGATATAATATTCAAATAATTCACATACATCTATTTATCCTTTAGAATAACACTTTTAGATAGATATAAGTAGTGGAAAGAGAGATAGCACTGAATAAAAAATGCACTTGATTTCTTCATAGACGCTGCTTTTTCTAAGTGCCTAAAACTCAACACACCTTAGCAAGGAAACATCTGACTTTGGCCAATAGGTTGTGTGGCTGTCTTTGTTGTTTCAATAGGTTGTGTGGCTGTCTTTGTTGTTTCAAACTGTTTGGAGCAATCTCTGACAATGAGACAAGAGTAACCTTCTCTCTAGTTCCGTGGACTGGATTGTTCCTGAAGGTCAGAAGAAATTTCCCAGGGAATCACAGCTGGAAGGAGGGCAAGTTTACCTAATTGCTTTGCTGATACAGAGGGGAAACAAACAAGCGAATGAACAAACAAGCAAACACATTCTGGAATCAGTGAAAGACAAGTGATTTTGAGGTCAGGGCAATCAAAGTAGGAATCCAGATTCTTCAGGGAGATCTCCTCAAGAATAATGCTACCTAAACAGATGCTGCAGAAAGGGCTAAATTGTTTTCAAAATTGCTTACCTCATATTCAGAGGAGAAAACAATATTCAGAAGTGAATGAAATAGCTTTGTGCCCAAACAACTGTATTGTTCTAGATAAGATCCTTGTTATTCCTTATTTAGAACTACTTAAAAAATTCCCATTGAATCCCATTGTATTTTTATGTCTGACTTCTAATTTGCTTGGGCTTCCGTCACCTGGGTCCTCCATCACAGTAAGCTAGGAAGGTTTTTTTTTAAAAAAAAAAAAGGCCGAAGTTTTCTATTCTGTACACAGCATTTGAGAAAGTTTCTTTTTTTCTTTTCATCAAGTTATTCAAATTCACTAATGATTAGACAAAGGGAGTAAATTGTCTGCTAATTAAATCTGCAGATGGTATTCAATTGTGAAGGTACCTGAGGATAAAGGAATAATGTAAGAGGCCTCAAAAGCTTTGCATTCTATATGGGACAGAACAGAAGGGCATGAGTCAGTGTGTGCAATTACATCTGTCAGATAAAAAAGCAGAAGGGAGGCTACTAGGAAAAAGAGCTATTCTATAGCAGTGAGAAGACATTTGCAGGAGAAGCAAGAGAGGACTCTAATAGCTGTGAGATAACAGTGAACGATGATTCCTGTCTGGGTTAGCTCCTTGATTTGTTTATAGGAGACTTCCCATGTATATAATTCTAGAGAGAAAACCCCAAAGCCTTGTCCCCCAAAGAGTTTCTGATATTTGGCAGACAACCAAGTCCACATCCTATCTCTGGCCACAACATGGCTGCTGAATTAGCCTTTGGGGTTTCCTTCAATGTCAAAGTAGAATAAGCTTATTGGCTATATAGTATGTGGCCACATGCTAGGAAGTGTGCAAAACCAGGTGATACGGATGGCATAGATTTCTTAATTATTCATTTTGCTCATGGCAACTAAGGTAAACTTGTTTTTATATTAAAACAAAAACAGGTACTAGTGTGGCAAAGAATAGACAATTTGCCTGGATTTTGAGCTATAACTCAAGACTTGAAGGAGATTAATGCCAGCTTGACCTACATCTCCAGATCTTCCAGGGTCACTGTTCTTCAGTGTTACATGTACTTAGGTAGAAAAAGTTAAGAAACTTGATATGTTCCAAATATGTGCATATCATGATATGAAACAATTATTTATTTTTAAAATGGATTACTGTATTCAGTATTTTTTAAAATTTATTTTATTCAAGTATAGTTGATTTACAATGCTATGTTAATTTGTGCTGTACAGCAAAGTGATTCAGTTATACATGTATATTCTTTTTCATATTCTTTTCCATTATGGTTTATCACAGGATATTGACTATAGTTCCCTGTGCTATACGGTAGGACCTTGTTGTTTATCCATCCTATATATAATAGTTTGCATCTGCTAATCCCAAACTCCCAATCCATCCCTCACCCACCCCCTCTTGTCAACCACAATGTATTAAGTATTAATAGAGAGCCTACTCTGTACCAGATACTTCTATTGGAATGAAAAGAGGTACACTACACTAGTAGGGACTACAATTCCCTACTCTCAGTAACTTGTATTCAAAGTCTATATTATATTTATGAAGTCCTTCATCTATGGTAATTTAACATAATAATGTGTAATGTATTATTAATTGCTATTCATTTATTAGTTTACTTTGTACACATTTCGGGGGTATCGCATGTGCTAAGCACTGTGCTAGGCATTAGAGCTACAGAAGTGAATATTCCAGTCCTGTCCTTTGCCCTAAAACAGCATGAATTCTAGCAAGGAAGTCCATCAATTAAGCAATGAGTTCTAATGCTATGTGGTCACTTTTTTGTTGTTGTTGTTGTTGCTGTACGCGGGCCTCTCACTGTTGTGGCCTCTCCCGTTGCGGAGCACAGGCTCCGGACGCGCAGGCTCAGCGGCCATGGCTCACGGGCCCAGCCGCTCCGCGGCATGTGGGATCTTCCCGGACCAGGGCACGAACCCGTGTCCCCTGCATCGGCAGGCAGACTCTCAACCACTGCGCCACCAGGGAAGCCCTGTGGTCACTTTTATGTAAGAGAAATAGAACTTGGTAAGGGATGCTTCAGCAAGGGTGTTTCATCACACTGGAATACATAAAAGTCCTCTAGAAGGAGATATGTTTAGACCTAAACTGGACAGATGGACAGAGTGGAAAACCCTGTATTTTAGGTAGAGGAGTAGCATGAGAGAGGCGGAGAGTTGAGCAGGAACCGCGCTTATGCTAGGCCGCACATAATGGCTAGAACGCATCATGAACAGAATGTGAAAAGATGAGGCTGCAGGCATAGACCTAATCATGGAGATCCTCACAGGTCATGCTAATGGATTTTTGTGCATTATCCTAAGGACGACTGAAAGATCATGAAGGGTTTTAAGTGAGGGTAAGACATAACCAAACTTGTGGTTTTTATTTTATTTTTAAATTAAAAAAAATTTATTTATTTGGCTGCATTGGGTCTTCGTTGCGGTGCGCGGGCTTCTCATTGCAGTGGCCTCTCTTGTTTCAGAGCACGGGCTCTAGGCATGCGGGATTCAGTAGTGCAGCATGAAGGCACAGTAGTTGTGGCTCGTGGGCTCTAGAGCACAGGCTCAGTAGTTGTGGCTCACGGGCTTAGTTGCTCCATGGCATGTGGGATCCTCCCCGACCAGGGCTTGAACCCATGTCTCCTGCTTTGGCAGGTGGATTCCTAACCACTGCACCACCAGGGAAGTCCAGAGTTGTGGTTTTTAAATGGTCACTTTGGCTTTAGTGTGGAGAATGGATTTGAAAGGGCAGAGTGGAAGCAGGGAAACCATTTAGGAGTTCATTGTGAAATCCAGGCAAGAGAAGATGGACTAAAGTGATATTTAGGAGGTGAGTGCAGAGGATTTGTTGCTTGGTTAGAGATGGGTCCAAGGTGAGGGGGTGGAAGGTGACTCTTGGATCTGGGATGGTTAACGATTTGCATGCGGTCACCACAGTAATTTGGGGAAGAGAAGGATATGGTTGCTTTGGGATATTTTGTGAAATCACTTGAAACATCTAAGTAGAGATAATCAGTGAAGAGAGAACAGGAGCCCAGAAAGCAGGAACAGAGTAGACCTTGAGTTTTTTCAAATAGGGTCTTGTTGACTTTGATGGTAACTTCTGTGGTTGGCAAAGCAACACCCTATTATATTCTGCCTGTTGGGCTAGATTTCCTACCAGGAGCTGACGCCGAGACTCTTCCCATTAAACCAGGGTGGGGGGCCGGAATCTACTCTGTCTTGTCATCAGGGAATAAGTCCAACCTTATCCTGAGACGTGTCTAAAGTGACGTGCAAGGGCTTGCAGCCCACCGGTGGAGAGTGGAGACCTACATGGAGGCCTGAGCCTGGGTCTGTATGCTGCCAATCTAGCATGCTTTTCTTTATCCCACCCCCAGTCCATGAAAGCCCACCCTATCCTCAGAGTCAGTGGTGAGTCTCTGTGTCTTGTTCTACCTTCAACCGTGAAGAGTACCCACGTGTTTTCCCCTGGGTAATGCTACAGGCCCCCACGCGGGAGCCCCTTCTCCCTGCTACAGGCCCCCACGCGGGAGCCCCTTCTCCCTGCTAAAGGAAGCCAAAGGCCCCTTTGAACAAGAGCCCAGTCTCTCCCCTCCCAGCCGTCACTGTCACACACTGGCCAGTCTGGCAGTGCGGCCAGCCGCGAGTGGACAGGCCGACGGACAGGAAGCAGGGATCTGCCGCTCACGTGCACCCAGGCAGCCCAGGGATGGAAAAGAGGTGTGCTGGGCCTGTCTCGCCCTGACGGCTTGTGCCACAGCAACGCATCCATCAGCACCGTGTTGTGCCAGCCCTCATGTCACTCAGAAGTAGTTCGGCACCAGCTCCAGGGGTGGCCTCCGGAGAGCCAGCGAGTGCCTGGGCTCCCGCGTAGAGAAGCGTTACCAGGTCTATCGCAGCATCCGCCACACCTCCTTCTCTTGCCAGATAATTAGGACACAGTCCAGGTGGGCGACTTTGTCCTGCCTGAGGAAGTGACAGCTAATACAGGGCTGGCAGAGGAGAGCATTCTGTGGTTCATAATGACTATCCAAACAGGCAGAAGCTGTCTGAAGCATCTAAGGAAAGTTGAGTTTGGCGTATTTTTTTTGGGGGTGTGGAGGTGGGTGAATAGCAAGGCCAGGTGTGCTTTGAAATGCCAATCTAACTATATGGACACATGTACACTTATTCACAGGGATACACACACTTGCACAAACACCTAGACACAAACCTGCCTATTCGTATACAGGCTAACTTTGCACAGACCACAAGCATGCAAACCGGTATATGTGCGTGGAAAACATGCATGCTAATATGCATGCTTATAAACACACTCGTGCAAACTTGCATTAGGATGCATGCTCGAAAAACACAGATGCATAAGTGCATTTGCTGCATGTGTGGGTGCGCAGAAGCACACAGACATTGACATACAAAGGCACATGTACAGTCAGACTGATGAACTCATATAAACACAGGCAAATACAGGTATGAATATGTGAAAGGACACTTGTAAAACACATGCACTTGCGTCCACGCCTGCACGTGCTGTTATCTCAGGGAAGAATTTAAAAAGAAAGGGAGAAAGGATGAAGAACATTTATGTATTGGATTTTCTACCTGTCATGACTCACATCATTTTCAAGTGTGTAAAGCAGGAGAGGAAAAAATCAATTCTTGATAGGAGAGGTTCAAGGAGGTGTGAAATCAATTATATTTTATTTTCAGATATCATTCAGAGAAGTTTACACTCTTTTAGAAAAGTCTAGTCTCACCAGGGGGCAAAGAACCAGCTGGAAATGGTAATGTGAAAGGCACTGCAAAGTTCAAAGCAAAGGCCAGTGCTGAGGTCAGAAATGACACTTTCATCTTCTCTGGCAGGAGAAGGAGGTTGGGAGGTTTTCAAGTGCCTGATTCAAATAATGGCCACAAGGACTATCTGATGTGACACCGGTCACCTCATTGATTGCTAAGTTTGACTTGGTCAATTCACATTAAAAAATAAATGTTCGTGAGATCTGAAGAGAGCCTTGGAAAACTCCTTTTTTTCTTCTCCCTTTTTTAATACAAAGAGACACAGGGGCTGGAAGAAGAGGCGTGGCTTGCCCAACATCATCCAGGAAGAGGGTGCAGATTCTGGGGCTAAGCCCAGCCAGCTGATTTCCCAGCTCCAAACTTCCTGCTTCTCCCATTAGACATCTGCCTTCAGAGCACCCTCCCTACCAGGAAGAACTTTGGTTCCTCAAAGACCTTTATAAACATTGCAACAAATGAACTCATGTAGTGTTGGGGGCATTTAATTACCAGACACCAGGCTGAGGAGTGGTGGCTGGCCAGAGGTATCAGCAGGGCCCAACGTGGGTGGCATGTGTCTAAGACTAGCACAGCCCAGGCTCTTTTCTATGTGAATACTTCCCTGCCTGTGGGATCACTTTTATTCCTAAAATATGCTAAAGTTGCTTGGGCCTTGATGACCAGGGCTGGGTTCCAGAATATACTGTGGGATGGTGTAGTGAAAAAAATTAAATTAAAAAGCCCAGCATACTTTGTAATGCAGAAACCTTAAGCAGCTCAGCTCAGCAAATAGTGAAAGGATCGGGGGAAAGTGGCAGAGAAGGCGACATTGACCAAGTCAGATGTTACCATTATAAGTTTCAGGTTTCTCATTGAAGCTGAACAAAAAGTTAAATCTGGGTTGCCAGGGGAGTGAAATTAGAGAATGTATCTGAAAACGCCTTGTAAATGTATTGGACAAATGTCAGGTGTGTTACTGTCTACACTCTCAGTGAAGGAAAACATAATCCCAGAGCGTTTCTTTTTGTTTGTTTGTTTTTGTTTTTGTTTTTTTTTGCGGTACGTGGGCCTCTCACTGCTGTGGCCTCTCCCGTTGCGGAGCACAGGCTCCGGACGCGCAGGCCCAGTGGCCATGGCTCACGGGCCCAGCCGCTCCGCGGCATGTGGGATCTTCCCGGACCAGGGCATGAACCTGTGTCCCCTGCATCGGCAGGCAGACTCAGAGCGTTTCTTTATGTTGTTACCCCCACTGCGAACGACCTTATTCTTCACAGAATCGGACTTGAATCGTCCTTTAAATATTGGCCAAGTGAGCTGACCTGAGCCGCCATCTCTCAAGACCATGATTTCTGGCATTTTCCACACTGCTTCCGGGACACATGAAGGGATGTTACTCGGTGCCATGTAACAGTAGGTCTTATAATAAAATAATTTTACGAAGTGCTATAAATAAGATTTCCCTCTTGCAGAGTCACAGAACACAGAAGCATCGTCAGAAGCATCTTCAAAGTTCTGAGAGGTCTTTTGGGAAACAAACCTGCTCAATTTGGTTAAACCTGTTTCTAAAATGTTTGCAGATGTTTTCATCTTGGGCCAGCCGTGCCTCTCTCACAAATACCTTAAAAATAAAAAGTTGCATACCTATTAATATCCTAAAGAGGGATTTTCCACAGAACGCAGTTTTGGGATGTGCTCATCTGGTTCAATGTTCTCATTTTAGATAGGAAACATCTGATGAGGGAAGTAGGTTGGCCAAGATCACGTAGCAAATGAAGGATAGACCTATAATCCCTGATGTTCTTACTCTTCTTAGAATCCATATTGGGTACAATTTAGTACCTGGCTACACCCTGTCTTATTGTGTTATCCTTTATTTATAAATTTGTGCATATTTTAAAATGATGTACGTGTAAGATCACTCACCATAGTTTCTGGAACATTTCAATGACTCAGTGAATGTGGACTCAATACGCCTACGTGTGCGGCTTGCCCAGGTAGACCGTGAGGTCCTGGGAGGGGCCGTGCCTCCTACACTTCTGGGTGTTCCCACGGCTCCTGCAGTCCTTCCAGGCACACCGAGGCCCTCCGTAACTGCTGTCTCACCTACTGATGGCGAATCGGAGGCAGCCCTAGTATTATGCCCATTGGAGGGAAAGGAGAAAGCAGGACCTTAAAGCAATAAAATGAACCGTTTCCCCTACAGAGTTAGTCTAACATTAGTAAAAGCTGCATGTTGCACTATTATCCTCTCCTCTTATTATTTTCATGTATTTCATGCTGGATATAAATGTCAGAACACTTTATCTGTCCTCATTTCCATGGGATTTATTGCCACTGAAGGAACACATGTGGCAACTTCTGGCAAGGGAAGCCTTGTCCTCAGTGGCCTTCCCTCCCCAGCCCTGTCCAAGGTCCCTCAGTGACTGCAGAGCTGTAGAAACTGGTCAGGGAGTGCTGTGTCTGTTGTCATAAGCCAGGATGCACAACCACTTTTCCTGTTTTCCAGTTCGGAGGCTTGGGGCAACTTGCTTTTACTCTCTGGACTTCCCTGATGGGAAGCAGGAATGGTGGTTTTGAAGCATTCGTTTCCCCTCACCACACCCAACTCTCCTTAATAGAACCATGATTGTGTTCGGATCTGTATCCATCCTTCTCAGGATCAGATGATTCATGGGAAGTTATGCTTACCCCAGAACCGGGGATATATTCTTATTAATCTGAACCAGTGATACTTCAATCTGCCAAGCACCAAAATCACCTGGAGGGCTTTTTACAACACAGGTCGCTGGGCTTCAGCCACAGAGCCTCTAGTCCCATAGGCCTGGGGAGGGAGTGTGGAATGTGCATTTCTAATGTGTTCCCAGGTGAGGCTGATGTTGGAGTTGGGCCCCCGCTTTTTAAACCACCCCTCTAAGCCACATGGGGTTTTCCCATTCTCCAGTTGGTCTGGCTGTGCTGTTTTAAGTTGTTTCAACTCATTCGCCTCAAGAACAGGATCTAAGACAAGGATCTGGGCTCATGTAGTTTTTGTTTTTTGTTTTTTTTTCCCCCAAAGTAAACAAGGGGATATCCCAAATTTATTTTTTGAGACAAACATAATCCTGGGGCTTCCCTGGTGGCGCAGTGGTTGAGAGTCCGCCTGCCGATGCAGGGGACACAGGTTCGTGCCCCGGTCTGGGGAGGTCCCACATGCCGCGGAGCGGCTCTGCCTGTGAGCCTGCGTGCCCAGAGCCTGTGCTCCGCAACGGGAGAGGCCACAACAGTGAGAGGCCAGCATACCGCACAAAAAAAAAAACAAAAAAAACCCCCAAAACGAACAAAAAATAATCCTGATACCCAAATCTGGCAAGAACACTACAAGAAAACAAAATTATAAGTCAATCTCACTCGTGAACATAGATCTAAAAAACCTTAACCGAAATATTTTGGCTCACGTGGTTGATTGGGACTTGATCCTAGGAATCACTGTGAAGGAATGAGGATGTGAGAGGCAGAAGCATGGGAAGCCACCAAGGGGAAGTCGTGGGTCAGTGTCCTGTGTTTGCCGTCGGGAGTTACTGCTGTTGCAGACCTTCTGTAAGTCTCAGAATTTACCCCCTAAGGAATGAGGAGGCCAGGATTTTTGTTCCCGTTTCTCACTTATATAAGTTTTCTCCTTAGGACTTTGACTCTCTAGCATTTCCAGCCTGGCCCATGGGATGCTGAGCACAGGCCAGTGATGGCCCTCAGGCTCAGAGATGCAGTTTCCTGAGGAAAAATCAGGACATAGATGGGATTTGCCCAATAAATTTCAGGTGATCTGGGCACAGGCTGAGAGGCATAAGGTGCTGTACTTACAGCGTCTGCTACTGATGAACGTATGATGCGGTTCTGGCCAATAACATGTGAGGAATATCTGCTGGGGGACTGTGGTCAAGGTTTCTTTGTTCTTAAAAGGACAACAGTAGAAGAGAGAGAGTTTCTTCCGGATGTTGTCATAGTCTGCCTTGGACACTGAAATTGCTATATCCATATCATGGACAGGAGGAGTAGCCTTCAGATGAAGGTGCTGCTGAGGAGAGCAGAGTGGGGAGATTGAAGCACCTTGGGTCTCTGATGAATTTGCTGAGATACTGACGTACTATAGCTGGAGCCACCTTACTTCTGGGTCTATTGTATGAGACGTAGCAAATGGTGTCATTGTTTAAGACATTAATCCGTTGTTGGATTTGGGCTTTTCTATTACTGGTTACTGAAACACCTGCTATGCTGATTCCCTGAAATGCAAAACTGAAATGGCGCTTACCACCCTTGCTGCTTCAAGTGTGGTCTGAGATTTAGAAGCATCACTGGGGACCAGAATTTCAGGTCCCACTCAGACCTCCGAATGAATCAGGATTTGCATTCACCAGGTCCCTGGGTAACTCATGTGCATATTAGAGTATCAGGAGCCCTGCCTTACGGAGCTGGTGATGATTAAAAGAGATGATGGACAGGAATCAGACTACCCATGTTGAATTTGGTTATTGTGCTATATTGACCTTCATATCTCCTTCTAGTCATTTTATTCATCATTCCTTATTCTAAAACATTATATCAACCTATGCAAATGTATACAAATGTGAATTTCATTGCTGGTTAACTAGTCTGGAAGGTAATTTCTTTTTTAACGTAGGAGTTAGTTTTCCTAAATATTAATGAGCAATTAGAATTCCATGCTGAAAATAGAAGACATTGTGAGTTGAGGGTGGGTGGAGGGAGGTGAGGAATAACAGGATGCACAAGTAAACATGGTTATATATTGGGATTACTTCATGGCCTTGTACTTTTCTAAGCCTGACACCTGGCAATTCGAATGAAAGTAAACCAGCTAGCATCAGGGTGACCCTCATAAAAAAATGAATCGTCTACTGGAAAAACAAGGAACAAATCAAGCAAATAGCAAGTGTCGCTATCATTTTAGAAGGGCTTGAAATGTGACTTTAGCTGGAGATAGCCTAAAGCATAATTTCTTACGGTGCATTCTTCAGAATTTCATGGAGTAAAATAGGTATCACTTAAATAATGACTGTGGTCAAACGAATTTAGAAAATGTTGGGAAACGATGATAAAGAGGTGGGCAGTTTGTTTACTAGATTATTACAATAGGTCCCTATTCAAGAGACTGTTTTCCCTCTTCCAGAACTTCGCCAAAATGTTCCTAACAGGTTCCTGTGTTTGCACACTTACCCCCCAAAATATTGTCTACACGGAGCAGCCATCGTACTGTTCTCAAAATGCTAATGATTTGGATCATCCTTCTGCTCAAAATGCATCAATGCATTCTATCTTCATATTTGTATTTTTTTTCCCTCTAACATTGCTGACAAATTCTTTCTTTAGCTGTTACGTGTTTTTCTCATGTTCACGGCTGACATCCTCTCGCATTCTTCCATTTTGCTGAATATGCCAGGACGTTTCATTTTTTTTTTTTCTGCGGTAGGCGGGCCTCTCACTACTGTGGCCTCTCCCGCTGCGGAGCACAGGCTCCGGACGCGCAGGCCCAGCGGCCATGGCTCACGGGCCCAGCCGCTCCGCAGCATGTGGGATCTTTCCAGACCAGGGCACGAACCCGTGTCGCCTGCATTGGCAGGCGGACTCCTAACCACCGCGCCACCAGGGAAGCCCGCCAGGACGTTTCTTATCTGAGCTTTCTTACATACTTAAATATCATTTCCTCAGACAGGCCATTTCTTATGCTCTCCCCTTCTCTTAGAACACCCAGTAAATTTCTTTCAGAGCAACTTATAATTCATAATAATCTTTCTATTTGAGTAGTTAGTTATTATTTATTTATTTATTTATTTTTGCAGTACGCGGGCCTCTCACTGTTGTGGCCTCTCTCATTGCGGAGCACAGACTCTGGACATGCAGGCTCAGCGGCCGTGACTCACAGGCCCAGCCGCTCCGCGGCACGTGGGATCTTCCCGGACCGGGGCATGAACCCGCGTCCCTTGCATCGGTAGGTGGACTCTCAACCTCTGCGCCACCAGGGAAACCCGAGTAGTTAGTTATTTAATATTTTTCTCTTCCCCTAAAAGGAAACCTATAAGAGACTTATTTCACTATCATATCCTTGTGCCTGGCACAGTGTCTAACGCATAGGGGACAATAAGTGAATATTTATTTAATAACTGAATAAATTGTGAATTGCTAACAGCAATGCCTGGGGTTTTTCAAATACTTTTTTTTTTTTCTTTCTTTTTTTTCTTTTTTTTTCTCTTTTTTTTTCTTTTTTTTTCTCAAATACTTTTGAACGTGGGTTTTTTTTTTTTTTCCTTTCCCAGCCTAGAAGTAATATTCATGGAATATATTTTGAGAAATGCTTTTCTGAAGTCAAATCTACTCTTCCTAAGTGTGAAAAGGGGAATATAAGTTATAACTACATTTCAAGCTCTGACTAGCTGTGTGATCATGGGCAAAGTTGTTTCAAGCTTGAGACTCACTTGTGCGATGATGAGGCTGGATGAGATAATCTCTACAATCCTTTACAGCTCCCAGATCCTGAAGTTCTAATCACACAGAATCTTGCTCTCTCTTTGGTCCCGGGGTGAGCTCTCCAAGAGTAAGTCAAATCAGACTGACCTCATTTCACTCTAGAGTATTTATAGCCTGGGATGGAAGAACAGAGAAAGGAAGTCGATACAGCATATCTGGCTTTTCCACAAGTCATTTCACAAAGTCTTCCTTGATGTCTTTGTAGAAAGGAGTGAGGAATGGGGGCTTGATGGAGGTGTGATGGACTGGTTTTGTAACTGGTTGAAAGATGGTCCCCAGGAGTGCTAATTAATGGATCAATGCCAACCTTGGGGACAGGGACTGGAGACAGCCTGCAAGCTCTGTCCTTTGTCCAGTCCTGTTCAACATTTCTGTCAATGTCTTGGATAAAGAGTGAGAGCTCACAATCATCAAATGCGTAGGTGACATGACAGTAGGAATATGTTGAATGACGGACTCAGAATTCACAGTGATCTGAACAGCCCAGAGGAATGATCTGTATCTAACACAGAAATGTAGTAGTATAAAAGCAAAGTCCTAGAAATAGAAGCCATTGCAAACATTCATAATTACAAAAATGTGTGTATGAGTGTGTATTTGTGTGTATGTGTGTTTGCACTTAGGTGTTGTATGTATATGTGCCTGGGGAACCTTTGGGGATTTTAGTTGATGGCAAAATCGAAATAATGGCTAGACATATTGTGGTGATCATTTTGCAATATATGCAAATATTGGATCTTTATGTTGTATACCTGAAACTAATATAATGTTATATATCAATTATAACTCAATGGAAGTCAATTTAAAAATCAGAATAATAAAATAATGAAAGATGGCTATTCAACATGAATGTTTGCTCTAAACTGAAACTTCAAAAATAGAAATCTAGCATGTAAAGAGTCAGATGATAAATAACCCTAACTACTATTCAGATGGGGCTCACAGTACCATTTCCAATTTTTAAGAAGGGAAGACAAATTAGAACATGATCAAAGGAAAGAGACTAAGATAGAGAAAGAATTGAAGGAATTGAGATTTAATTCAAAGAAAAGACAACATAATTTGGAGGCCACGGTCATGCTACCTCCGCCAGTCAGTGATATATGTCTCTGTGACGTAACTTTTCAGTACCTGAAACTCTCTCATCATTCACTCATCAAGTTTTGTTTTCATTGCTTACATATGTCCTTCGTGAGGCCAAAGGTTCTATAAGGGCAGGGTTTGGATCTGTTTGATCACCACCAAACACCCAGTGATTACTTCAGAATCTGGAGCTTGAAATCAATGAGTTGATGAATAAATAGTTATTTTCCTTAAATATCTTTAATATTGTAAGGAAGAACCATTTATGTTTATGCTCTTTAATTCAATGGAAGAGCAAAAGTATCAAGGGCAGGTAAAATTTTATTCCGTGTAATAATCATAGGTTTCTAAACACGCCATAGACTATTGGGACAAATAATGAGCGTCCTATCACTGGTGGCAATCAAGCCAAATATGGAATTTGGAGGACCATTTGGCTGAGCCACTAGAGACAGGACTCAAACCACACATTCTATTACAAGTCACCACACATGGGTGACTTTTATATCCCTTAAAACTTGATTTTGATTCAGAGATTTGTTGTTCCATAAAATATGTTCTGATCCAACAGAACGACAAGTTATTTCCTAAATGACCAAAACTAATCCCTTCCTCCTCTTCATTTCTGTAGAACAACCATCCCTCTCTTACATCCTGATCATTTTCTTCCATATAGAGTTAGCTGTTCTGCCATATAGAGTTCTAACTTACTACCAATTCAAAATAGAGGGACATTTCCATGTGCAGGAGAATTCATATATCCATCAATAAAAGGATTTCCCTTTTGTGCCACATTTCTGCTAAAACCTCTTAATTAAAATTGCAAGATTAGATCAGCTACTCAGATCTTTTAAATATGCATTTTTCTGCCTATGAACACCAGAATGCCTCCTGGTATTTCTTTTTTCTTACTATACAAATATGTGTAGAAATAAGTGTCAGACCTGTTTTTCTTTGCTGTGCAATTGGAGACTGAAATCTACTTACCCTCAAGGTGTTGTTGAAATAGAGGTGAAAAAATAAAACACAGACCACAGGAAAGGAAATGAAAAACAAGGAAGGTGATTAAAATACGCATTAAGACTCAGAGTGGCAGAAAGAAATCAGGATGATAATATGTCACTGTCACTTCATTTTGGTTGACACGTTTGTTTACCAACATGCAGCTTCTTGTCTGGCAGAAAAAAAAGGTGTTCAAGAAATTCTGTTGGGATTCTTTCATATTTCTCTTTGGGCATCCAACAGTTTCATCCAAAAATATTTGGATGATTTAAGAATAAATGAAAAGCATATGGATTAAAGTCCCCTTGGAATGTTCTCTGATTTTAGAAGAGAGGGCAAAAGTTCCTAGTGGAAGTCTCTTCCAGGTATGTGCTTGACTTGGGAACAGCGCACATCATCTAGGAATCTCTAGGAATCTCTCTTACTGTGGGTCCACCTCCCCCATACTCCCACCACTGGCTCTTTTTTAATTTAACAGTATTTGGTAGTAATTACTTTGCCTACAGCACTGGGCTTTGTGCCACAGAGAACCAGATGGATTTCCTATCCTTAGAAAACTAATATTTATTAAATATCATAAATAAAAGTCAGTGTCAGGGTTCTAAGCTCTTTGTAGGTATCACTGTATATACTATTTACAATGACCTGATGAGAAAGGTACCATGATATTCTTATTTGTACCATGATATTCCCATTTTCCCTCATGATATTTCGTATTTTGCAGATGAAGAAACTAAGGCAGAGAGGTGTTAAGGAATTCATTCAACATTAGAGAGCTGGCAGATGTGTCAACTGGGAATTGAACCCAGGCAGTCTGGCTCCAGCAATCTTACGTTTAACTTCTACACATCTGTTTCTCAACGCGACAGCTACAAAACACATCCTTTTAGCCCAGAGTTAATATACTGCCTTGTTTTATTCTCAAGTCTACCCTGCAAGGTGGATATTCTTCCAGTAGTTTTATAGGTGATACAACTGGTCTCAGAGGCAGTTTGAAAAAAATGTATCAAATTCACAGAACTCGTGAGTGGCAGGACCCATAATGTGAATTCAGATTTCATCTAACACCTGCCTCAGGCTCTTCTGTGCTCCAAGACTGGCCCCTAAATTAACCGTATCAGAATTGCCTAGGGTGGGGTGGTGGGTTTGTGTTGGTTAAAAAAAGGTCCAGATTTCAGACGATCTTTGTAACCACTCATCTCTGAAGTAGGGCCTCAGGATCTTCATTTTAAAAAAGTGATCAGGTGATTTGAAAAAAAAATTTATTTATTTTACTTTTTTTGGCTGCGTTGGGTCTTCGTTGCTGTGCACGGGCTTTCTGTAGTTGCGGTGAGCGGGGGCTACTCTTCGTTTCAGTGTGTGGGCTTTTCATTGCAGTGGCTTCTCTTGTTGTGGAGCACAGGCTCTAGGAATGCGGGCTTCAGTAGTTGTGGCTCGCGGGCTCTAGAGCGCAGGCTCAGTAGTTGTGGTGCACGGGCTTAGCTTCTCTGCGGCATGTGGGATCTTCACGGACCAGGGCTCAAACCCGTGTCCCCTGCCTTGGCAGGCAGATTCTTAACCACTGCACCACCAGGGAAGCCCAATCAGGTGATTTTTGACTCACAAAATTGAATTCCTCATGCTGCCACCAACAGCCTCTCATGAGGAAGAGACACCCACCAACCAGTGTTATTAGAGAATTTAAAAGGAGATAGAAGACGAGCATGTATTGATTGTGGGCTGACAAAGGAATGAAATAGCTTCAAAAATACAAATTGGAAAATCAGCTAATTCTGTAAATAGTCCATTTCTAGATTCATTGCAGAACTATGGCTGGTTATCAATTCTGGAGGCTTCTCGGGGTTTGGGGGCATGGAAAACAGGAGAGAGGTCAGCATGGTAGGAACAAAGAACATAGCGCTGGAGTCAATCCCTACCTATCACTCTTATTTGGCCTTGACTCTGGGTGGATTATGAATTCTCTGCATTTTAAATTCTTGATCTGTAAGATATTTGCCTCCTTGATTATTTTATATGCAAATTAAGTGAGCTACACGTCTAAAGCAGTTGACACACAGCAAGTATTCAGTAGGCTCTTATTTATTTTCTGTCTGCTTATGATGCTTCACAACCAGTCACATTTCTGAGGCAGATTCAATTGTCAACTGTCTTTCCTACCCACACCTGCATTAAACTAGCCATAATGAATTTCCAGTTTGTCAATTATTTCCATTCCCTTAGACCATAAAACTGTCTCTTTAGGAAAGCATTGGTCTGTTAATGTGAAGTTCATTGTTAATGGTAGGTGATGACTTACCATCCACGTGCACTTTCATTAGAGAAAGATGAAGGCATGCAGGATTATACCAAAGGAATGAATGTCTAATGGGAAAAAAAATCAGAGACATACATTTGTAATAGGAATATTTGGGGGCAAAATTTATTCAAGGATATCATTTAAATCCTAAATTCTATTACCTTCTCTATTTGAAATATCAGTTCAGAAATCACATCTTTCTTTTTATTTTTTGGTGGAAACAAAATTGTCAAGTTGCAAATTTAGAGGTCATTCAGAAAAACTCTTAGGCAGTGCTTCTCCTTGGAGTAAAGAAAGCAACTTGCTCATATTATGTACGCAGAACACTGCGGTTCTCATGTGTTACTCAATAAACCCGATGAGATAGAAAGCCAGGCACCATTTTGCAGATGAGAAAAGCAAGGCTGAGAAAGACACAGATGTTTGCCAAGGTTGCCCAGATTACCCAAGACCAAGACTTGAATCCAAACACTAGACTCCTTCTCATTTACTCCCCTCCCTAAGCTATAGTACTTCCCGATTCCAGGCAGGCAAATTATTACGAATGAATTCCTTTCTCTATCTTTTTCAGTCTCTCTTTTTAGAAACTTTTAATTAGTCTCCGACTCTCTGCCATTATTAGTATTTGTTATTAAGTATTAAGAGCCATCCTTGTTCCTTTCTCCTCTCCTGTTCCCCTCCCCAAGCTTCCTACTCTGAGGCTTCTGGTTTTAATTGTTATATTTTTTCACCAGTGATCAGTGGAGCTTCCCTAATGATCTCAACTCATTTGGAGGGTTTATAGCTCCAGCACAGAACTCCAATAAAAGGAAAAGAGAAGCTTCGCTGGAATCCCCTGAGGCTTTGCTTCTGAGAACAAAATCTGTTGCTGCTCACTCCTCCGCCTAAGCCTTTGTCTTGGGTAGCAAGACTTCCATCTCCTACTTGGGGGGGCTGTTCTCCTTTCTACCCTCCTGTCTTTGACCCCTCCTCCTCCTCATTCTCCCAAGGTATCTGTTTGAGATTTCTGCACACGGTAGGCAGGCACATGATTACTATTTGTTGAAAGATGCAATAAATCAGGGCATTAATGAGGGAAGAAGGGAGGATGAAAGGAAGATTTATGGGCCACTTAGCTTTGCCAGGGATTATGCAAAGTTCTTAGATAACACTACAGTTTACAACCATGTGGAAGTAGTTTTATATATAAGGAGACAGGCACAGAGCACTGTTAATATACTCTTAATGGCCAGACACATAGTGGGACTCATAACAGCTGACATTACTGAGCATTTACTACGTGCCAAGCACTTTATATGTATTCACTCTTTTAAGTATCACTGCAACCCTCTTATGCACTTGTCTTATTATCCTCATTTTGCAAATGGGGAAAATAAATGGGCAAGCCAGTGTTCTTATCTAGGTGCTTCAGATCCAGAGTGTGGGTCCTTAATTTTTACATCATAGTAATACTGTGATATTAGGACATATCTCCCAAGGACTAAGCATGATTATTATGCATTTAAACCTTTCAAAGGCTTTGTCAATCTATTATCTAATTTAATCATTATAAAAATGATCAATGATGTGGCAGAAAAATAATACTCCTATTCATTTTTGATTTTGGGAAGAATTGAGGGCTAGAGAGGATTATGGCCCTTCCCCACATCTAAAACCCTCCAAGGATAGATGCAGGGCCACAACTCAAGTCCATAACAGTGAAAGGTGATAGACAAAGTGACCGTAGAGTTTAGTAATGTCATTCCACCCCTGGCAGTTCCATGTGCTTATCATTTTACAAGGTTTAGGCTGTTTAGCTTCTCCAAGCCCTGGTTTTTCTTATCTGCAAAATAAAGATGAGAATGCCTATCTCATAGGATTTGGGTGAGAATGTTATTAGATATTTTTATCTGCTAGAATATGGTAGACATATTATGCATTTGATTTTCCTTGCCAGGTTCATCATAGATATTTTGTGTCAAAATGAACCCCTCAAATACTCTGGGCAGGAAGGTCCTCAGCTCATACATATGAGACTAGGCCTTCTTATCTTACTGTTCCATGTTGTTCATCCACCAAGGAGAGAAATGAGAAAAACCATCACATATATGTATGAATTGACTTCTCTTTGCTGACTCATGGTTGTCCTAACTCTCTTGCTCCTGGATAAAAAAATGAGGTGCATATCAAGACAGTGACCACAGTAATCCAGACTCCTAGAAACTCAAGGTTGGGAAGAGGTAAGATTTAAATCCCTCATCTTAAAGAGAAGGAAAAATGGATGTATCAGGGGAGAAGAATCACCTATGCTCACATGGTTTGAAATGGCAGAACTGGGACTAAAACTCAGGTCTGGCTAAAATCATACATTTCAATCTTATGCTGCTGTAGTAAGATTACCTGGAGAATAGAGCTTGGCATGGTTTCTAAGTCAGGGAGACCAAAACAAGGAACTCTGAAGGTATATTTCCCCAGTGAAATTGTTCACACCAGGAGCAAAGGCTTCCAAAGCTGTCCAGGGAGTCACACCAGCTGACAGTGATGGAGCCCATCAGTCCCCTGTCTGATTAATGAAGAACATCTAATAAACACGAGGAGAAAGGCCAAGGATTCTAATGTTTAATTATCTGCACAATGATTGAAAGTCTAATTTCATTTGCTTGTGCTTGTTTGTGCAGGCTCCTATATTTGCCAGGAAGGGAAGAACTTCAGAGTGCAGGGATTTAATGCAGATGAATTCATTAAGGTGCTTATTAATCTACACATCCTAGTAGCTTAATATTCAATCAGTTATCAACTCCTTTCAATTCTGGACATGGAACCAGAAAACTGGGAAAACAATATTATGAATTTTTCATTTCAATCCAAACTTAACAATGTATTTATTGATCATCGATTATAATCCAAAGAATTTATTAATTTATTTTGTTTAATTGTTTTGTTTTATTTTGGAATTAGATACAATTATGCTATAGTTCACATGGATGTGCAAAGGGCCAAAGACATATATTTTTGGCAATATGGCAGACTAGAGGGCAACAGAAGCCTCAGTCAGTACACAAAATTTAGTACACTGAATTTAAATAAACAAATATTAACTGTTTTAATTTTTTATGCACCTTAAAAAAATCAGAGGAAAAAAAATGAAGCCAAAGACTACATGAAAGTGTGAACACAAGTGGATAAATGAGAGCCTTCTAGACAATTTTCTGCTGAAAGCATCTGCCCGTTACTTGGGGCCTACACCCAGAGTTTTAAGGACACTTTTGAGCCAAATGAAAGGAGAAAGCCTGGAACCTTGTACTGTGAGTTCAAGCAGATCATCTACATTAAGCCAAGACCCCGAATGGCAACACTATCACTAGATGAACTCAGAGGAAAAATGCCCACAGGGGTCTCTGTGAGGTTTGGTGACACAAGACCTACATTGATGTCTCAATCCTATTCATCAAAAGTTCGTAAATCAGAAGGAAGGTGACCAAAATTAAGTTTTATAAGTGTGCTTCAGGGATTTTATTTTATTTTTTATGGAGAGGTGACTAGATTGATTAATTTTATGTGTTATTAAATATGTATGTTATAATTTCTCAGGTAATCATTAAAAGAACAGTAGAGTGTATAACTTCCAAATTAGTTAAGAAGAAATATTAAGTCATTCTGAAAGAAAGGAGAAAAAAAAAAGAAATAAAAGTAAATTATAGAAAACCGGAACAGAAAGAAAACACATAATAAAAAAAGGCTCAAACCCAACCATATCAGTAATCATAATCAATGCAAATAGATTACTCTTTGCATTTAAAAGATTAAAATATATTTAAAAAATCCACCTATAGACTATTTACCAGAGAACACCTAAACACAAATGTAAAGATTGAAAAACCAATAGAAAAATATAACAGCAAGATACTTAACAGACTTAGACCCGGCTTTGTTGTTCAAACTTCAGATCATCTGGAGACTAAGGATAAAAAAAGATCTTTAGAAGAGGGTTGTTCTGTAGAGAAAATGAATTCAATTTACTAAGAATGTGTCAAAATTTTAAACTTGTAATCACCTAATAATACAGTTTCTAACTGCAAAGTAAAGGATTACGGACCTTCAAGCAAAAGATGACAAGTCCACATCATAGAGAGAAACTGTAATACATTTCTCAGTAATTAATAGAGAATATAGATAACTCAAACAACATACATAACGAGCTTGATTAGTGGGGTACTGCCCCCAACAATATACTGTGGACAATTTAAATTAATTGATCATTTTCTATGTCAAAAACATTTCTCAGTTAAGTTTCACAAAATTAATATTAGATCACTAAATTTTCTGACCAAAATGAAATAGTTCGATGTCAGTATAAAAAGAACAAAAGTAAATATAAATAGATGAATATATATGGATGTGTACTCAGGCATACACATATCAGAAATAATCCCATTTATACATATATTCAGAAATTTAAAATGACATCCTAAATCACCCATGGGTCAGATAAGAAATTATAATGGGCATTAGAAAATATTTAGATCTGTTTAAGTAGGGAAATCCTATCTATCAATGTTTGTGCTGCAGCTAAAATGATACTTAAAAGTTTATAGTTCCAAAATTTTGATATTCTAAAGCAAAAGAGGTAAAATGTAAATTAATTAAAAATTTTAGTAAAAGAGCAGCGGGAAAGTACCTAAAGAAATGAGGATTTAATAATAAAGGTAAAGATGTGTGTGTGTGTGAGAGAGAGAGAGAATGAGAGAAAAAAAGCATAGACCACAATGTTAAGAAAGGGAGACATAACTATAGTTTCAAAAATGATTAATAGAAATAATAGGCAATATGTGTAATAAACATTCTAATAAATGGAAAATTATTCACATGTATCAAATGTTCAAAAATATGGTTTACTAAATTTTACACCCTTACAACCAAAACCACAAGAAAGAGTATATGATAGGAACACAATAGACCACTGCCACTCATGAGCACATGAAAGTTCTAAATAAAATATTAGCAAGCAGCATTCAACACTAAATTAAAAAAATGATGTATCATGGTTAATATGAGATTGTTCTAGGAGTGATTAATATTAGAAAATCTATAAATTTATTTAGTTATATTAACTGACCAATTAAGAAAAATAAATCTGAATGGTTACAATAAAAACTTTCAATAAAACTTGGCAATCATTCATAATGAAAACTCTTACTGAACTATGAATAAACAGGAACTTCCTTACTGGATAAAGGACAGCTTAAAAAAGTCTACCAGAGAAACAGAATAGAAAGAAACCTACACACATAAGGAAATATACTATATTAAAAAAAAATGGCAAAACAGATTAGTAGGAAAATTATAGTCTATTTAATAAGTGGTGCTGCTGTGAAAAGCAGTTCTCCCCATGGGAAAAAATGAAAAGGGATGCTCCTCCTGCATCATAAACAAAAATCATTTCCGGGTAATTTAAAGACCTAAGTATGATAACTAAATCAATAAAGTTTTCAAAGAAAAAAGGATAATACTTTTATGTTTTCTGATGAGGGAAATATTTCTTAAACAAAACCCAAAAGAACAAAGCATAAATAAAATCATCAATTTGACTTCTGTTATATTAGGGACATCTATTCATTGTTAGACCCAATAAAGAGATGAAAAGACAAGCCACAAACTGAGAGAAAACATTTGTAACCACATAAATGACAAAGATTTACCTCGCAGAATGTATAAATATTTTTAATAAATCAATAAGAAAACTCAGCACAAATTAAAAAGGGGGGAAATGGGAAAAGATACGATCCTGCTTTTCATTACAAAGGAAATGTAAGTGGCCCTTGACATTTGAAAAGATATTCACCATATCAGGAATAGGATGCATGTACAATGAGCTGCTTTTTCATAGCTACAAGATTAACAAAATCTAAGACGTTTATCAATACCAAATATTAGCAAGGATGCAGAACAAAAATAGTTCTCATGCTCTACAGTATTTTATGAAAGCAATATAGAAACAGGTATTAACATTTAAAATACACTTAACCTTTGACCCAGCATTTCTTACCTGGGCTCTTTCCCACAGAAATAAAGACTCAGGATACAGACATCTATGGCTACAGATGTTTATTGGAGCATTATTCATAAAGGCAGAAAGTAGCAACAAAGTGACAAATAGGGGAAATGATGAAATAAATTATAGTACATTTACACCAAGGGTCTATGGTACAGCTATTAAAAATAATGGATTAGAGCTGTGCTACCTGACAAAGAGAATTCTATAGGGCATTCTTGATTAGAAGCTTAGAAGTGGGAAATATGTATAATAAGAAAAATAATGTGTGAGATAAGGTCCCATTTTGGAAAGTAAAATTGGCAAAAATCCCCATTCGGTCTTGCATACACACAGACACACAGATGTGTATTAGTATGTGTGTATTGGTGCCCTGTACATAAACATGGACAAAATATGAAAGATACCTCCCATGTTGTTATGGATGCGATCTTGTGAGAGGAAATGGAGTGGAGGGGGGGAAGCAAAGGTAGACAAAGGAAAAAAGACTGCACAGAAATGCCTGATGTGGGCTTCCCTGGTGGCGCGGTGGTTGAGAGTCCGCCTGCCGATGCAGGGAACACGGGTTCGTGGCCCAGTCCGGGAAGATCCCACATGCCGCGGAGCGGCTGGGCCCGTGAGCCATGGCCGCTGAGCCTGCGTGTCCGGAGCCTGTGCTCCGCAACGGGAGAGGCCACAACAGTGAGAGGCCCGCATAACGCAAAAAAAAAAAAAAATGCCTGATGTAATTCTACTGATGTAAAATATAGCCGTGTGTATGTACAGATGAAGTAATTACAAAAAAACCTACTGTAGTATAGATTTATACTGAGTGACTGTACCATTTTGTGATGGCTTCCAAGGGGGGAAAATCAAGCTGCAGATTAACACATAGTAGCATTCTGTGTGTGAAGCAAATTTCTGTATATATATACTTCTAAATACATATGTTTAAAGGAGAAAGGCATATTAGGATATATATCAGGCTGTAAATGTTGGTTACCTAGGGCAGTAGAGGTGAAGATGGTGGTGGTGAAGAGCAGAGGTAGGTAGAAGGAAGATGATTCCATTTGTCTTCATCTATGCACTGTATTGCATCACTTCTCACAACAAGCACTTCTGTATCCATTATCTACTGCTGTGTAATGAACCACCCCCGAACTACGTGATTTAAAACAAGAAACATTTATTCTTTTTATGATTTTGTGGGTTTGCTGGTGGCTCTTCTGATCTGGACTGTCTCAGTTGGCTCAACTGGAGAATCACTCACGTGTCTTAGGAGTTGGCTTGGTGTCACTGATGTGATGGAGATCAATTGGCTATGTGTGGATCACCACTTAGCAGGCTAGTTTAGATCGACGTCATCATAGTCACAGGTCTCCCAAAGCAACAAGGTAAGCTCCAATGTGGAAGCACTTCATAAGTCTCTGCTTGTGACATATATCCATATCATATTGCCCAAGGCAAGTCACAGAGTCCAAGGAGGAGTCCTAACAAAGGGCACAGATAGAAAAATAATAATTTGTAGGCATTCTTACAACCTATCACAATGTATTTGCAAACTTATTTTCATTTCCATTTTACTCATTTCTGTTCTTTCCCACTGAAAGCATCCTGATTCAGGCACTCATTATCTTTTTTTTTTTTTTTTTGCCACACCCTGCGGCCTGCAGGATCTTAGTTCCTTGTGCCTTCCGCAGTGAAAGGGTGGAGTGCAAACTACTAGACCGCCAGGGAATTCCTGAGGCACTCATTATCTTTTAAGGGTAGACTTTCTTAGAGGGATCTCTCATGAATTGATTTTTATTCTCTTCTATGCTATACTGCATCACTCATTTTGTATTCCCCCATTGGAGTGTGGTCAAGGAATCTATAATTCCTAGTTTACATGAGATGGCCCTGGTTTATGTTTGTTGCCTTGTTTCCCCATCAGGTTAGGGTTAGGATTATTACTTATTTTTGCAATAAAACAAGCCAGAATAGGTTTGAGAGACATCTATTTTGCACTTACTGTTTCTGTTATGGTTTCATCTAATAGCCTGTGAGATGCATGTCCAGAAGCAAATTTTCACCTTAGAAAATGCCTATACATGGAGAATGACCAGAAATAACCTACCTCTCTTTTGCAGATCATTTCTACGTGTTATACTATAATACATCTCTCTTCAGAGCCTTGAGGCAGTTAGATTTAGTGTTAGTGTGGTGGAAGAAGTATACCTGCTGCCCCTGCTGGCCATTTGGTGTACTAGCTGCTTGTGCTGTACCCCATACCACGGCATGGAATTAAAATCCCTGGGGCCGAGCATCCAGGGTCAGTGGACAATCTGGGAAATTGCAAGTTACATATACATGAAATACATCAGGAAATAGTGACTAACCATTCTCTCTGTCTGACCACAATCACGACAGCGATTCTTCTCAAATAATTTAATGTCTGGTAATCACTTTGTTTCTTTTTGATGAATCTTGTTGGACACAATGAGATTTAAAAAGTGAATGCTTAATTAAAAATTAATACTGAATTCCAGTTACTAAAGAAGGTTGATGATGAATGCTATCTTCAAAAAACGTTTGTCAACATTTACCATCCACCATGAAAAGCACAGCAAATCACTGACCACGGAAAAATGGAATACACAAATATGCTGGAGAAAAGTCAGAGTTGCTTCAAGTTAGCAGTTAATTTATGAAGAATGTTTCCACAGGGCTTCCCTGGTGGCGCAGTGGTTGAGAGTCCGCCTGCCGATGCAGGGGACACGGGTTCGTGCCCCAGTCCGGGAAGATCCCACATGCCGCGGAGTGGCTGGGCCCGTGAGCCATGGCCGCTGAGCCTGCGCGTCCGGAGCCTGTGCTCCGCAACGGGAGAGGCCACAACAGTGAGAGGCCCACGTACCGCAAAAAAAAAAAAGAATGTTTCCACAAACAACTAGGTAACTCAGGAGACTGCAGCAGCAAATGTTTCCTTATCTGTCTGCAAAGCATGACTTTACATTGAAATCACATGCTGATTCTATTTTCTCTCATTTTTATTTGGAGTTTTCTCCAGCAAATATAAAGCATGAAGTGATAGTTGTTAACATGTTGGTTCCATTAATATAAGAAAACTTCACACACATGTAAATTAAGCAAGTTTTATATTGGTAGCACCATATGCTATAAATAGAAAACTAGTTAATTCTAATAAAGATTTGATTTTTAAAAAATTCTTCTTAAAATCAAAAGAAATCTTTTGGAAGTTCATTAGTCAAATGCTAAACATCTGACATTTGGGAGAATGATGTAAATTCAGGTGAAAGTACAACATTGAAAATAAAATTAGTTGTTTTCATTGTGATAATATGAATACAAACTATGATGGAGCAGATGATGATAAAACCTATGTTTTTACTAAATTTATGGAGAGGAAGTGTGCATGGAATTGTTATTGGTGCCCTTTATAGTCCATAATTATGTTCATTCAAGCAGTTAAAAAAATTCATTAGACTAGCAATGCCTGCTTTCTTCTTGCTGCTCATCATAAATCAGATTTTAGCAATATTTCAGCTTTGGAAGAACTATTTTGTAAATCAATCTGAGTGTTTTAAAATGATAGTAAGCTATTTTATTTTTCAAATGTGTCTTCTAAATTTTGGCTGCATATTGTTAAAAATCATTAACAATGTATTAATGATATGAGTGCCAAAAAGTCTTCAGATTTTTAACTTTTAGAAAATTGAATATGTATTCTGTACTGGAATGTGATGACATTGAGAAAGTCCTCTAATTTGCAGCAATTTGATTTAGTGAAATGTTAAAAAAGAACCATATATAGAGCAACATCCTTGACAGGTTTTTGTCTTGTAAAAATATTTATCATAGTAAGATTCTCTAAATGGAGGGGAAAAGACAATAGCGGTGAAAATATTTAGCTGAAATATTTATTCATCTTAATATACAAAATATAAGAGTATACTCCATTAGCAGAATTTGCCCTTAGTTTAGAGTTATCTCGCATCCACAGAGAGAATATTTCCTTAACTGAAATGATAAAGTGTAGAGATCAGAGTCCATAGGTGATATCAACAACTTTAAATATGCTAGCCATAGCATGAACCTTTGAAAAAGATTGGAAATAATTTCATGAATAAAATAGTAAGACCACAGTGAAAAAAGTGCATTCTCCAGGGGGAAAAAAACCCAAACAAACAACAGCAACACAGTATTAGAAAGAGGTATTGCTAAGAAACTGATTAGAGTACATGAATATAGGCCAAAAATAAATATTCTACTTATTAAATTTTAATGTTCAGATAATTAAATATAGCATGATTTTACGATATTTAAAGTTATTTTATATTTTGAAATTAGTTTTAAATCAACTCAGTTATTTGTACACTAATGTAATAAAACTGGTCAGTCAATAAACATCTCTAAACTTCATATGAAATTTTAAATTAATAAACTTTATTTTTTAGAGTAATTTTAGGTTCACAGCAAAAGAACAGAGAGTTCTCAGATATCCCCCTATTCCCACACATGCATAACCTCCCCCATTATTAACATCCCCCACCAGAGTGGTACCTTTGTTATAATCGATGAACCTACACTGACACATCACTGTCACTGAAGGTCCATAGTTCACATCAGAGTTCATTATTGGTGTTGTACATTCTGTGAGTTTGGACAAATACATCATGACATGTATCCATCCACCATTAGATTATCATACAGAATTGCTTCACTGCCCTAGAATCCTGTGTTTGGCTCTTCATTTCCCTTCTCCAAACCCTGGCAACTATTGATCTTTTTACTGTCTTCATAGTTTTTGCCTTTTCCTTAATGTCGTATAGTTGGAATCGCATAGTAAGTGGGCTTTTCAGATTTATTTATTTCATTTAGTAATATGTTTTAAGGTTTCTTCATCTTTTGATGGATTGTGAGTTCATTTCTTTTTAGCACTGAATAATGTTCCATTGTCTGGATATACCACAGTTTATGTATCCAGTCACCTACTGGAGAACATCTTGGTTACTTCTAATTTTTGGCAATCATGACTAAAGCTGCTTTAAATTATCTGTGTACAGGTTTTTGTGTTATGTTTCAACAAACATCAACTCATTTGGATAAATACCAAAAAACAAGATTGATGGGTTGTATGGTAAGAGTATGTTTAGTTTTATAAGGAGCTACTAAACTGGTTTCCAAAGTTGCAATCCTGCCAACAACAAATGAGACTTCCTGTTGCTCAACATCCTTGTCAGCATTTGGTGTTGTCAGTATTTTGCATTTTGGTAATTTTAATAGGTATGTAGTGGTATCTTATTGCTAATTTAATTTGCATTTCCCTGGTGACATGTGATGTGGACCATCTTTTCTTATTTGCCATCTGTGTATCTTTTTTGATAAGGCATTTGTTTAGGTCTTTTATCCATTTTTAAATTGAGTTTTTATGGTTGAGTTTTAAAAGTTCATTGCATATTTTGAATAACAGTCCTTTATTTTCTCCCAGTCTGAGGCTTGTGTTCTCATCATCTCTGCATTGTCTTTTGCAGAGCAGACAATTTTTAGTTTTAATTATGTCCAGCTAATCAATTATTTCTTTCATAAACTATGCCTCTGGTGTTGTGTCTAAAAAGTCATCACCGTACACAGGGTCATCTAGGTTTCTCCTATGTTACTTTCTAGGAGTATTTATAGTTTTGCATTTTAGATCTATGATCCATTGGGTGTTAATTTTGTGAATTGGTCTAAGGTCTCTGTCTAGATTCAGTTGTTTGCATGTGAACATCAATTGTTCCAGCACCACTTATGGAAAAGACTATCTTTGCTACATTGTATAGTCTTGCTCCTTTGTCAAAGATCAGTTGATTATATTTATATGGTTCTATTTCTAGGCTCTCTATTATGTTCCACTGATCTATTTGTCTATTCTTTTCAATAACACACTATCTTGATTACTGTAGCTTTATAGCAAGACTTAAGTTGGTTTGCCAGACCTCTGACTTTGTTCTCCTTCAATACTGAGTTGGCTATTCTGGGACTTTTGCTTTTCCATATAAACTTTAGAATCATTTTGTCCATATCCACAAAATAACTTGCTGGGATTTTGATTCAAGAAATTATACTTTTGCTCTTGAAGGCTCATTATTTTCACTGGCAAAATTTCAGTCATTTAATAGTCAACCACTTATTGCCTTTTAGATGACAGATGCTCTTCTAGGTGGTGAAGATAAACAATAGTTAAGACAGACAAAAATCCCTGTCCTCATGAAGCTAAAATTCTAGAGGAGTGATAACAAGCAATAAACACATTAATAATATAAAATATGTATGTTATAGCATTAAATAGCAAAAGCAAATTTATCAGTGGAAAATATGGGAGATTTGGGGGGGTAAGGAAGATTGCAATTTTAGGAAGGGTGACCAGGGAAACACTTGATTCTTCAGATTATAATTTGAGTGTAAATACGAGGATGTGAAGGAGCAACACATGTGGATGTCTGGGAACTCAAAGATTTCCAATAAGGAGAAACCAGGCGAGGGCTTTGAGGCAGGAACTTATCCATTCTCTTGGAAGGAGAACAAGAGAGCCAGTGTGGCTGGAGCTGAATGAAAGGAAGGACAGTAGGACATGAGATCAGAAAGGAAGTTAGAAGGCTATGATCTTGTAGAGTCTTGGAGGTTATGGTACATATTTTGGTTTTTACTCTGTGAGATGAATATGGAAGTGACATGATCTGACTTATACTTTCACAGATTCATCCAGCCCCTTTGTTAAAACAGACTAAAGATAGCAAGCATGGAACAGAAAGACCATTTATTATCTTAAGAGAGATGATGGTGGCTTGGGCCATATTAGCAAGAGTACTGGTGGTGAGAAGGGGATGGATTCTGGGTAATTTTGGTGACAGCACCAAAAGGATTAGCTTTTCCATTTAGAAGAGTCAAGGATAACTCCAAGTTTTTGATCTGAACAAATCAAAGGATAAAACTAGAGAGTGGCATGGACATATATACACTACCAAGTGTAAAATAGATAGCTAGTGGGAAGCAGCCACATAGCACAGGGAGATCAGCTGGGTGCTTTTTGATCACCTAGAGGGGTGGGATAGGGAGGATGGGAGGGAGGCTCAAGAGGGAGGGGATATGGGGATATATGTATACGTATAGCTGATTCACTTTGTTATACAGCAGAAAATTACACAACAATGTAAAGCAATTATACTCCAATAAAGTTGTTAAAAAAACAACTAGTAACACTTATTGCACAGTGTTATGGAGATTGAGTGCCAAGATGTAGATAAAGGGCTTGATTTTTCCTTCTTCCCTTCTCCCAAAACCATTAAGATGTGTGTATTATTTGTGCTAGTTTTTGACTATGTAAGGAAATTTAAAAGATTACACCACTGGTCTTGATTTGCTTTTAAGCCTTTTGTCGAAGAAAGAAATGGACTACCAGGTAGGTGGAGTTTAATGAGGGCTGAATTTGAGGAAAGATCTTGAGTTCAAGATTCAGATTTAGCAGATGTATGCTGAGTGCCTACCTGAGTCCAGGATGGTACTAGACATGTAGACATATTATCATTTAATCCTCATAAAAATCCCCACTTAAAAATTTGAGGTTTCATACCAAAACCCTTTGAGCTTTGCGTTATAATCCCCACTTCATAGGTAAGAAACTGAGACTTAACAAAGTTACATGGTTTATCCACTGTCTCAGGAAAACAGAACTATGATTTAAACAAAGTAATGCTTTATTCCACCACCTGTCTTTGTGGAAACTAAATCTTCATCAGAATCTGTTCATCTCTCAACTCATTTTAAGAAACAGATTGATTGGTGTGGGGAAGCACTTTTGTTCTACATTTTCCATCTGGGTTACTTCTTTACCATTTTTATATCATAACAATGCTGAACCAGTTGTGTATTTTTTAAACTTTTATGCCACCCCTGATCTTTTACGTATCTTGTTTCTTCTCTGTGAAATGCCCTCTCTTTACACATCAGGAAAATTTCTGCTTAACAGAAGCTTAAGGAATGTATTTTTCTGTAAATTCTCTCATTTCCCCAAGTGGAATTAAGGTTGTGTATACCTCATTTTCTGTTTCATCCTACAGAGGAGCGATTGCCATATTGTACTGTGAAGGAGTACTTGTCTCCCGGACAAAGATATAAGCTTGCTGGGCACAGGAATTTTGTCTTATTTGTCTCTGAATTCAAGCCTGAGTCACTTCCAAGAACACAGAACTACGGTAAGGGCATGCTGATGTACAAATGAAAGAACTGCTCAAAATTCACATGGTGTGCATGAAACGACATCAGGAAAGCTTTCCTTGAACCTTAAGGCTGGGCAAGAAAAAAAAATCTTGGGGCCTGATGTTGCCTGTCTCTGCCAAGTAGAGTCATTCTGATATAGTTGAATCTAGACTTCAAGGTCTTCTTTGAAGGGGTCATTGCTCTCTCCCAGGGATTAGGAAACCTTAGAACACATTAAAGGAAATGACTCTGATCCCATACCCTCACCCACACTCAGTCCATTTGGAGATTTCCCCTCTGCACCGTGGGCTGGCATCATGAGAAGCCAGGTGCTCTCTGCTCTGAGAACTCAGTCTGTGCTGAGGCAGTCCTCCAATGAGTGCTGCCCTTTGCTATACTATCCCAGGGTTGCATCTGACAGTAAATACTTCTGATATTTCAAAACCCACTCACTGCAGTGACAGATTTGCTACAGGGAACTTCACTGTAAAGAGCTGCTGCTTTTTTTTTCTTTTTTTTTTTTTTTTGACAAATGTATAGAGTATATTAGCTTTTCCTGCTCTAATTTATGGTGTAATAAAACCTACTGTGCCCCAGCCCCGTTAGAACAGTAGAAATAAAGGGCTCCTCTTGCTGGCTATTGATAAATCCCACCAAATTCTTACCATGAGCAGAAAGGATGATTGAAATTTAAAAGAGCAGAGCAGAAGAAAGGACACCCAGTTCAGGACGGTGAGAGGTGAGAGAGACAACTCCTGAGAGGTGATGCAAAGCCCTGGCCCACCCCATATTTCTCCAGTTGCACTTTATGCCTTTGGGATGTCACTTCATCTTGGCTAACATTTGGTTTGTCATGCACGCATGCAAACCCGCAGGTGACAGGGGCTCCAGTCTGAGGCCTGAAGGAAATCCAAGGGACATAATTTTGCCGCTGACTCTGCCTCTATATCCCCAGTGAAAATTTACATGTAGGAAATGAAGAAAGGGATATCTACAGTTTGGGACTTTGAGGGAAGAAAATCAATACTGGGCAAATTTTTCTGTGGGCTGACTTATTTGTCTGTGGGCTGACCAAGGACTTATTTGCAAGGGTATGTTAAAGGAAGTCTCCCAGTACCTGAAAAAAAAAAAAAAAACTCCCTTAGAATCAAAGCAGATTTCTTCCTCGCGGCAAACATCAAACCCACTCAGATGCTTAATAACTACTTTTGAATTAATTAGAAAATTATATCATTGTTAATTTAAAAACAAAACAATAATAGCTAACATTTATGAAACAATGGGACACTTTTCAATTGCCAAGTACTTCATATTAGTTAAGTACTTGGATGCACTCAGACTAATTAAGGTCATTTTATATCTTACCTTCATCAATCCTGACCATAAGACTATATGGTAGTGTTTACTTCTCATTTTATAGGGGTGAAAACTGAAACTCAGAGAGGTAAAATTATTTTCTAAGAGCCACACAGTGGGAAAAGGAGTAGGCAATCAGAGTACCCTGACTTCAAGTCAGTTTCAGTCACTGACAGCTTGTTCTAATCCAGAAATATTGTCAAGAAATTATGTAGTTATCTAATAATTTAAAATGTTTAAATAAGTTTATTAAAGATAATTAATATGTGGTTATTATAAATAGTCAAACCACTTACATAAACAAAGAAAGAAATTAGTATCATCTGAAATCTGCCATTGAGAGATAACCAGTTAATGTTTGGGTGAGCAGTCCATCAAGCATTTCTCTATGGTTATGGACAGAAATATGCACAAGATTTTATATAAATGGAATAATATTGAACATACTGTTCTAAAACCTGTTTTATTTTTCACTCAGCAATATGTCACGGGCATCTTTCCATGTCAGTAAATATAGATTTACATTATCATTTTTAATTTCAGCATAATTAGAAATCACAGTATTTTAGAGAGGAAAGAAATGTCAAAAACTGTCTACTCCAACCTTTTGTCCAGTGTAGAAATACCCTATATAACTTCCCTGGCTGAAAATCATGCAGATTTTGCTGCATATTTTAATTCAAAAATGTTCATTTTAATGGTAAGAGAATTAAGCCAAACTTTCCCTCTTGGTACCTTTCACATGCTAAAATGTAGGCCTATATTATTAAACCCAGCTATCATCCCTGCTGTTTCCTTTCCCAATCAAGTCTTCCCTAAATTAAATATCCCTAACTCTTCCTTCTTCATGAGTCAGAATTTCCAGACTTTTACCAACCTGAACCCCCCAAAACTCAAATGAGTTAATGATCAGAGCATGGTTCATCATTTGTGATATGACCAGAATATAGTGACGCTTCACATTCCAGTGATGTGGACACTTTTCCCAATATAGTCTAACGCTGAATGCTTTGGAGAGACGAACAAACGGATGGGAGTCATGTAGAACTGGGGTCAGTACTACAGATGTGCATGGAATCTTTGTTTCCAAATCTTTCTTTCAGGAGGCCTTCAAGAATGACAAAAAAGTGATCTTTTAAAAAAATTGTTCAGATATCTAAAGACAGTAAGGTGGAACAAAGACATTTAAATGTTCTTACTCATTGAAAAACCAATGCTCTGAAGTAAAGAAAAAACCTATAGATATTATGGAAACTTCCATGAAAGTTGACCAGATAATATTCAATACCACCTTACTCAACATTTTTAAAAATTATTTTTCATAATTGGCTGGAGGCCCAAATGTTTGCAGAGGCTTGCTCAATGTCATATGGTAGGGAAGAGGGAAGATTGTATTTCCTGGAACACGTATGCAAAATGGTGCTACCAGCAAGTTAATAAAGTGATGAAAGCTTTCATTGAACACTTGGTAACGTAGCTGATATGCAGGGAGATTGACTAAACTTGACGGACTGTACTTCAAAGTCAGGGGCCAAGTTCCCGTTTCAGAACTATATGAAAAGTTGCCGTTGAGTTTTGTTGTTATCTTGAAGACAGCTGAGAGTCTGGCTTGAGTAACTAAAATGCTATTTGGAAATTCACCATTCATCAGAGGAAATCGCAATGAGTCAATTTTCTTTTCTTTCTTTCTCTTTTTTTCCTAAGTGTTTTCTCTGGTGATGGCAGATGTGGTTGTGAATTCATTGTGTGTCCTAGATGTAGAGAAATCTTCTATTCAAGCTGAGTTTTTTTCTCCTGTATTTTTGTTGATTGTCTACTTAAATTAACCTTCCCTAATGAGACGGAGATTCATTGGGTATGTCTGTAATTTACTGGCTGTGAAATTAGTTAGTCCGGATAATTCATCCCATGGGTGAAAAGCGTGAGATCACAGATTGAATGGCCAGGTGAGAATGGAGAATGTAAAAATGGCCCTTCTGCTATTGCATCCACCATCTGCATGTGGAAGCTATTAGGAGAATATATATGATAAGCCCAGCCTCTAGATAACCCCAGTTTATCACCAGCCCACCCTCATGCCCAACACACTCCATTGGGAGCTTAGCTGGGACAGACCGGCCACTTAGAGTATAAAACCACCAGATGTCAGTATTGGTGCACAGTAACTGTAATAAAACTTCCTTCTCGGCCAAACCACAAAACCTAGCTTAGAGAAAGATGTAGACAAGCAATGGAAAAGTAGAGTATTTGAATTGTTAAACATTTATTTTTGCTGAGTAGGGGCTGACTTATTCTAGAAGACTATCATCTTAACTTCTTCCCGGAATCTCTGTATAAGACTTCTGAGATTGCATTATTACTAAATTTGCCAAGTTTTTTTTTTCCCCCCCTAAGAATTTCTAAATAAATAGTCTTTGAGGTGTGAGAAAGAAGAGATAAAATTCGGTAAGCAAATACATTTGCACAATGCTACATATAATTATATACGTACCACACGGATTCTTAGAATTGATAATGCATTTATGTCTTACAAGTCTTCAAGATAGGAGAAAGGTATACATTGCTGTCAACATTAGTTGGCCATGTTATTAAAAGAAAAAAATTCCCAGAGTATTCTTTGTAAATATTGACTGCTAGGATCTTCTTCTTTTGCACATAATGAGCTCAAGGTTATATGACCAACTGCCAAGCTCAGTACTGCCTTCAACTTAAAGGCCCAATTTTGTCCAATTTCCCCACCCATATGCTCTTATGAAATATCTGTACAGTATCTGTAGGCAGCATTCAAAAAGCTAAGACTGTGGCTAGAAATGGAAACTGGGTTAAAATAAAATGTCTGGAGGCCACTGAAGGACTGACACTAAGGTGCTCATCTTTGTTGTGCTTAACATGAAACTCAGGCCAGAAAAGTGTGAACATTGCCAGAAAATGCTGCAAGGTGAACTCATAACCAACAGGTTCCTGGGCAAAAAAATTCTGATAGAGACAAATGATAGACTGCCTAATGCCCAGAAAGAAAACCTGGAGGAGTTTTTTGGCAAATTAAGACATTTAATGACACCCATCCCTATGGAGGGATGTAGAAAGCCGCATGCATCTCCAGGACAACATGCATGCTCGAAGACCTGAGAAGAGCCTGAGATTTCAGCTTAGACTGATCCCTAGGCTAAGTACAAGCCACTGGCTATTCGTGCCCCAGGAGAACCAATTAGCAAAGGTATTTGGTTTTGTTTATTTTGTGTATGTATGCTTCTTTTTTGTTTTTGATTTTTTTAAACTCCTGGCTTTCAAGGAAATCTCTGTCAAATTAATAGCTGAACATGAACTAAAGAAATAGAGACTTAAATGACCACACATGACAAGGAATACAGTCTTTGTAAGAATAGTTTGGAAAAGTCACTAAATAATGGACTGTTATAGACTTTCACAGCCAACAAAGAAAAATAAATACAGGAAACTCAGGAAAATGGCATCTGATTTTCAGAGTTGCCACATTATAATATTCAAATGTTCAGTTTTCAAAAAATCAAAAGGCATGTAAAAAAAAACAAAAACAGGAGAGTATAGCCCATTGAAAGAAACAAAATAAATTTGCTGAAACCATTGCTGAGGAAGCCCAGACATAGGATTTACTAAACAAAGAAACAGTTATCTAAATATGCTCAAAGATCTAAGGGAAAACATAGACAAAGAAATAAAGAAAATTAGGAAAATTGTGTATAAAAATAAAAATATGTATAAAGAGATACCAACCTATAGGATTCAGCAAAGGCAGTGCTCAGAGAAAAATGTATACCTATAAATACTTATTTTAAAAAAGAAAAAAAAATCTCAGAATCAATGACCTAAATTTACACTTTGAGGAACTAGCAAAAGAAAAGCAAACTAAACCTAAAGCTAGTAGAAGGAAGAAAATAATAAATATTATAGCAGAGATAAAAAAAAATAGAGAATAGAAAAACAATAATACCAAAATTTGGTTCTTTGAAAAGATCAACAAAATTGGCAAAGTTTTACTTAGACTGACAGAGATAGAGAGCGCGTGCGCGTGCACAAGAGAGAGAGAGAGAGAGAGAGGGAGAGAAAAGCAAATAACTAAAATCAGAATAAAAGTGGGATATTATTACAAACCATAAGTAAATAAAAGGGATTATAAGACAATACCATGAGCAATTATATGCCAACAAATCAGATACCCTAGATGAAACAGATTTCTAGAAATATGCAAATGACCTAAATGGATTAAAAAAGATATAGAAAATCTCAACAAATGTATAACACCTAAAGAGATTGAATCAGTATTCAAAACTTTGGAACAAAGTCCAGCATCCAATGGCTTTAATGATGAATTCTACCAAACATTTAAATAATTAATACCGGTCCTTCACATACTCTTCCAAAAGCAGGAAAAGAAAGAGGAGGGAAAACTTCCTAACTCATTATAAGACGAGCATTACTATGATACCAAAGCTAGATAAAGATATCACAAGAAAAGGTAAGTACAGGGGCCTCCCTGGTGGCACAGTGGTTGGGAGTGCGTCTGCTGATGCAGGGGACGCGGGTTCGTGCCCCGGTCCGGGAGGATCCCACATGCCGCGGAGCGGCTGGGCCCGTGAGCCATGGCCGCTGAGCCTGCGCAACCGGAGCCTGTGCTCCGCAACGGGAGAGGCCACAACAGTGAGAGGCCCGCATACCGCAAAAAACAAAACAAAACAAAAATAGAACATTACCTTCCAAACTTGCTATTACTACCTCAGATCAGCAAGTCATGTCATGTCCCCACATCAGTCCTAAGGATGTAGGCAGTTCTCATGAATTTAAAAAAAAAAAAGAAAAGGTAAGTACAGACCAATATTTCTTATTACTATAGATACAAAAATTCTCACAAAATACTAGCAAATCAAATCCAACAGCTTATCAAAAAGATTATCCCCGTGACCAAGATGGGATTTATTTCAGTAATGCAAAAGTGGTTCAATATAAGAAAATAAATCAATGTAATATATCACATTATTAGAAAGAGAGGAAAATATGATTATCTCAATTGAAACAGAAAAGGCATTTGACAAAATCTAACATTTTCTCGTAATAAAAACACTCTGAAAACTAGGAATATAAGGGGACTTCCTCAACAGGATAAAGGCATTTTTTACAAACCACAGCTAACATCATACTTAATGATGAAAGATTGAAAACATTCCCCCTAAGATCAGGAGCAAGACAAGGATACCCACTTTACCACTTCTATATAGCATTATATTGGAAGTTCTAGGCAGAGCAGTTAGGCAAGGAATAAATAAATAAACCAAAGGCATTCATATTGGAAAGAAAAAAGTAAAACTATCTCTATTCACAGATGACATGATCCTATATTTGAAAAATACCAAAGAATTCATAAGGAAACTACTAGAACTATATAACTACTATAAACAATTTCAGCGAAGTTACAGAGTACAAGATCAACATGCAAAAATCAATTGTGTTTCTGAATATCAGGAATGAGCAATTCAAAGAAGAAATTAAGTAACTAATTTCATTTATAATAACGTCTAAAACAATAAAATAACTGGGAATAAATTTAACCAAAAAGGTGAAAGACTTCTATACTGAAAGCTACAAAACCTTGCTGAAGGAAATTAAACAAAACCCAAATGAATGTAAATATAACTGTGTTCATGTGTAAGAAGACTGAATATTGTTAACATCTCAGTATTACCCAAAGTGGTCTACAGATTTGATGCAATTCATGTGAAAATTTCAACAGCCCTTTATGAAGAAATGAAAAAGCTGATCTTCAAATTTATATAGAAATACAAGGGGCCCGAAACAACCACAAAAACCTTGAAGAAGAAAAATATTGAAGGACTCACAGTTCCCAATTTCAAACTTACTACAAAGTTATAGTAATCAATCATAATAGTAATAGTATCTCCCATATGCCCACAGATGTGTATGTGCATTTATTTTATGTATTTTACAAATATTAGATTATTTAAAGTAATGGCCTTAATCATTTAAGGGTTATAGAACCATTTAAGACTCTAAAACTCATAGTATAAATATAAGTACGTATGTATATGTATACACACACATATATAGAGATATAGACGTTTTATATACATAGTCTATATATTCAACATATACACAATATCTTTCAGTGATTTAATCCATGAAAAGAGCTTGGTACATAGTAAGTATATTATAAATGTTATCTAATTTTATTATCTGTTATATAACAGGGCTCAGTTCAAGTCTCCTAAATATTTTGATCCGTGTTCTCTAGTCAGATTCTAGATTGTTTCTCTCTTAAATATGATGTACAGAAATAAATGCAGGTGTGGTCTGAGAAGTCAGAATAGAGGAGCTATATCACTTTCTTATTCTTTACACACACACACACACACACACACTCCATAGCTTTATATATGTAAATATGTATATCTTTTCTTCTATCTATCCTGTATATAATACATTCATACATATGTATACATATATGTATAGATGAATGTATATGTAATGTGGCATGTAATATTTCATTAAAAGGTCTAAGGGGTCTGTGGTACTCAGATTAATAGCCCTTGACTAATAGAGAATAGCTTCATCCCTTGAAGGGTGATGAATCTCCAGTCACTGAAGGTGTTCACGTGTCAATGTGACAACTAATTGGTGAGGATACTGTAGAGAGTAAATTCACCATCCTGGACTCATTGAAGCTGCAATGTCCTATAAGATGTTACTGGAGTTTCTGGAGCTATTTCCCACATCCAAGCACACAAACAAACAATAGCAATGGAGATTCTTCATTTACTCAGTTTAAAAGTATACAGGTTATACAAATAGTTTGGGGATTTCCGGGATCTATAGGTTCTCAAAGGTCATCCTTAATGGTAAAAGTTGTACGTAGTATTTCTTTTATTTATTTATTTAAAATTTATTTATTTTATTTTTGGCTGTGTTCGGTCTTCGCTGCTGCACGGGCTTTCTCTAGTTGCAGCGAGCGGGGGCTACTCTTCGTTGGGGTGCATGGGCTTCTCATTGTGGCGGCTTCTCTTGTTGTGGAGCACAGACTCTAGACACACAGGCTTCAGTAGTTGCGGCACATGGGCTCAGTAGTTGTGGCTCGGGGGCTCTAGAGCACAGGCTCGGTAGTTGTGGCATACGGGCTTTGCTGCTCCGTGGCATGTGGGATCTTCCCGGACCAGGGCTTGAACCTGTGACCCCTGCATTGGCAGGCAGATTCTTAACCACTGCGCCACCAGGGAAGCCCTGTAGGTAATATTTCTGTAAAGAAATTCAAATGCAATTTGAAAATCAAAAAAAAAAAAAGAATAAGATTCCTTCTGATTCTAGTATTCTGTGATTCTATGGTGCAGAATTTATTAGGATGTTAAAAAAAAGCTTAAGCAAAATTTTACTGATCACACCTATAAGGGTCATGCTTTGTGTGAGACAGAGACGTGATTGTGTAGACTGTATATTATTGGGCCCAAACTACTTTTATAATCTATGCCTGAAAAATGCTGCTGCAGATTACAATGGTGATAATCAACACAATTGAACATTTACTCTATCCCACACAGTATTTTAACATTTTGCTTATATAATTTTCATTTGAACTCTAAATATAGATTTAATCATTATTCTCATTATAGAAATAACAAAAATTTGTGGCTTTAGATATTAAGTCATTTAACCAAGATAGAGTGGACAAGTTGTGGAGAAGAGATTTGAACCTGGACAGTCTGCCTTTGAACGTGCATTCACAAATATCACGTTGACCATATTTCAAAAATCTGTAAGAGTTTAGAGAAGAGATTTAGTAGCATGAGCAATCAGAGGACATGTGTCAAGTTAAATGGAATAAGGCATCTTGAGCCATAAGTATATGGTAATTATGTAACAGTGACAAATTATCAATAGTTTGTTATAGTAGTCTAAAGCTTTCCATTGGCTTTTACATTCATTATCTTGATGAATTATTACAATATTTATAAATAAGTCATGATCATTCCCATTTCATAGATGAGGAATCTAAGACAGATAAAGTAACTATTAATGTTGATTCTCAGTGGCAGAACCAAGACTTAAATTCATGTCTAAGGCTTTTTTATTTTTATTGTACCACAATGCTTCTTATAAAAGATATTGTGAATATAATGTGATAAGACAAAGAACTGATTTTTATAGAGCCCTCTATCATTCACTGCATCTCCACTGAGCTCTGTGTCCTTTGTAATGTTCAGAGATCTCATCTATAAAATGGAGATAATACAGTGGCATCAATCTCAAGGGTTATTGTAATCAATTGCATAATTCATAGACAACGCATTGTCATATATTGAGTACCTATTAAGCATTTTATTAAAGGTTAACTCATTGTTACATTATTCTATTTTCAACGGTGAAATCAGAACCAAGCATGATTTAGGCAGCTACTATGAAAATCCACACTGCTGTTCCTTAGTCAAGGGTTGGGAAAACAAAACAAAACACAATGAAAACTGACTTGGTTTGGGCACATGCTCTGTGGGATACCAGCATGTCGAACCATTATTACTGAATCTACAGGATCATGGACTTAGGGGATCGTATATATTTTGGAATCAAAGACTAGCAGACTTATAAATTATTAAGTTACACCTTCACTGAATAGCACTAAGAATCAACTCTTGAAATCACCAAGTTCCTGCTGAATATATCTGGTAAAAGACCCCTCATCTCTTGGAGCATCCAATTTATGTCCTGGATAGCTATGAAAGCTAGAAAATCACACATATGTCAATGTAAAAGAAGTCCCCTTAAACCACCCCGGACCCTAGTTCAGTCTCTTGGGGCTATATAAGAGACAACCAGTCATCTTTGAATGATGAAAGAATGCACAGGGGACATGTGCCTACTCTCTTTTACCTTGGCTTTTAACCTATTAATGTGGACTTAACGTCTTTTCTTCTCCTCCTTGTATCTCCTTCACTTCCTGCCCCCAACTTTCCTTTCCTCTCCTGTTTCTCCTTTAAGCACTTGAGTCCTTAGTTAGCACATGCAGTTTCAAGTTATTAGGACACAACGGAAGTTAGAAAATATCAAGTCACTCCTCCACATTGTACAGATGAGGATACTAAGGTCTAGAGAGGCTAAGTGATTTGTTCATGGTCAAACAGCTCGCTCAGCCTGAAAGCACACAATCCAGTAGGTAAGCATATGGCAAACGTGGAGTTCTGGGAACTGTTTGTTTATTTTTAAGTTTCACTTCATGTGATAAGACTACATTTAAACTTATCAGACAGAAAGGACCCTGAAGAACTCTGTCGACTTTGTGAATTTTATTCCCAGGGAATGCAAGGATTATTTTTCATTCTGTCTCTGAAAAGGTATGCATGGTGGAAGTGCCTTTTTTTCCCTGTCCTTGTCATTTTGTCCAGATAGTTCCCACTTTCCATTCTAAATTCAGGGCATGTTGCTGCCTTGTGCCTTTGGAAGGATAAAGCTTAAAAAAATGCAGTGGAGCAGTGAAGCAAAGAGAGAGACTCTGGTATCAGTTGGAATGGTCTGTTCACGGGAGACCAGCAGGAAGATGTTGGGCAAAGAAAGAAGTGGGTGTTTTTAAAAGGAGAGATACTTATTAAAAATTCTATCAGCTAGATACCCAAGGAGCTTCCCTCTAGGGGAAAACGGAGAACTCACTTATGGAAGTCAGTTCAGCTTTATTACTGGTCCCAGTAGAGGCAGATGGAAGAGTAAGGCAGTAGAGGCAGATGGGTAAGATTTATAGTGAAAAATCTGGGAGGCAATGGTGTAAGTCATGAGAAACAGGTTCTTATCCTGCCTGTTGAATTGAAATATCTGAGCGACCTTGGGCAAGTTACTTTCCCTATCTGTACCTAATTTTTTTCTGCATATTAAATGACTAGACAATTTCAAACACCACCATTGATTTTAACATTCCTTGATTATAGATTTCCTAAACATAAAGGTATGTGAAAGAAACCCTGCAATGGTCAAATTTGATCTCTCAGTTTTACAGCAAACTTTTGGAAAGTATTTCAGGTATTTCTGGGACATGCCATCCTCCCAATTACCTGAGTTCAGAGAGGCATGATGCTCCCTTTAGTCACTGACTGACATTAATCATGTCAGCTCCTTTTTCTACAAGAATGACTGCTTTAATGGGAAACTCCAGCCACTGTCAACATGCCAGGGGGTGTGAAGAAGGAAGGGTAGATGAATGGGAGGGTGTTATTAGAAAGGAAATGATGGATGAGGAAATCAAGCTCCTGTATGCTGAAAGGGGGATAGGGTTGGTATGGAAGTTGAAGCATGGCTTGAAGTAGCCTGACCCATTGTCTCTGGATAATACTTTAAAATGTTCAGCAGAAAATTGAGGCTTCTTTGTTCTACTTACCTTCATGCACACCTCCCCATGCAATGAAGGCTGTAGAGTATAATGGTTAAGGGTGCCGGCTATGCACTTGGCTCGGTTTAGAATCTTGTCTTTACTACTTTCTAACTATATTAACTCAATTTTCTCAACTAAAAATTGGAGATAATACCAGTGCCTATTCCACAGGACCATTAGGATGATTTAACAAGATAATGCTCATAAAGTGATTAACACAGGTTCTGGTAATATTAAGCCTTTATAAAGGTAGCTGTTATTGCCACACTTTAATTCTGTTAATTTACATGTCTCATTTACACCATCTCATTTGATCCTCACAAAACTCACTAATGTAGGGTAGGAATTATCACCATGCTGTGTGCATGAGGAGACCAGAGTTCAGTAGTATTGGGACTCAGATCAGTTCTGAAGTTGGGGCGAGAACCAAAGATCATCTGTCTCACAGGTCAGCATGTGAGCACACATATATTAAACACCAACAGTATGCCATATAGTCTGTTTTGTGCTTTCGTAGAGACTCTCAGCCCTCAAGACAGCTTGATGATATATAGTCTTGCTTGTATAAAGATAACTGAGGTTTAGGGAAAGCAAAAGATTTCCTTAACAATGCAGGTCAGCTAGGGAAAGAACCAGAGTTTGAATCAGATTCTGGGACACTAAGTTTTCTTTCCACCTTAATCTGAGTGCTTCCCTCATCATACAATTAATCTATTACCTGGTGTTTGGTGACAATACAGACAAATTTAAAGGGTGCTTTGTAAGATGAGTCCCTTATAGCTTTAATAATGCATCCAAATCCCATAGCTAGTATCTCCAGCAGTGATTTTCAAAGGTAGTTTTCTCCAGAACTACGTAAGGACTAAGAATTGGTTAAACAAGTTGTCCTATAGGGTATCCTACCAGAAAAGAAGCATGAGAATATGCTCATGGCATATACCATGAGGCTTGAAGGCAGACACACAGACCTGAGATCATATTCCATGACATTTACCACTTCTGTGTCTTGGGAAAAATTACCTTAATTTTTTTTTTTTTTAATCTGTGAAAGAAAAACAATTCTACCTCTCAGGATCATCGTGAGGATTAATTATATAATGGGAAGTAAACAGTGCTTACTCATTAAACGTGGCTCTCACAAAGAAGAGTGTGCTTTTCATTGCAGGTTTGAACCTACTCAGAAATTTCTACGTGTATGGCCTTATATATGAAATGTTTCCTATGCAGATAGTTATGATCAATATTTAAATCAATAAGGAAAAACTAATTCAGTAAATATGTATTGTTCTTTTACCTCAAGTAACGTTGATTGGCACTTTCCTTACACTGGGGAAGTTCCCATGGAGGTTTCACTTCAGACTCTAACAACATGAGCCTATAGCAGAAAGACACACGATGCATTACAAGCTATATGGTATACATGAAGCTTAAAACTAACTTTTATCCCTACGTACTTTCAAAAGGCAAAATGTTAGCCTTGGTCAAAAATTGTCCCAGGGCATGTATAATTTTAATGTGCCTGTGCATAAGCTAAAGGACTTTTAAATTTCGCTTAACATCAGTTATCACCCTCATTTAATTTTTGTTGAGTATTCACTAAGTCATGGAAATATATGAACATAAGAATAACTGCAGAGGCCCATTGGCATTTCTGTGGTGTCCAATAGAACTTTCACTGATGCTGGAAATGTTCTCTGTGCTCTCTCATATTGAACATAATCTGTATGACTGAAAAACTAAATTTAAAAATTTTATTTGATTGTAATTAAGTTTAAATAGCTACATGTGGCTAGTGGACATTGTATTGAACAGCACAGGTAACAAGGAGAGGGCATTGTTCTCAGAGTCAGACAACTTGGACTTGAGTCTTGACCATACCACTAGTATGAATATATATAAAACACTTTTATTGAAATGTCTGCTCTTTTGCTCTGTCTGGGGTTAAGTATCCCTATTCATAGAATGAAAGGGTTACAGTAAGTCCAGGACTGCAGATCCATGGCACTGAAGCCACCAGTGCTGATTACTGTGCTCATGGCAGGCATCACTAATCAATCATCACACTTCTTTGCACTGAGCCAGAGGTGGCATTAATATCCTCCATATGATGCTCCAGCAAGCACTTGCCAATACAGTGCAGTTGGCATGTGAGAATGAGCTTATGTGCATTTTCTGTACTAAATACCCTCTATGATCCCTTCTAATTCCAAATTATTTAGATGAGTACAAATTTTCTTGCATCTTAAGAGGAATAGAATCTTTTTTAAAAAAGGATATTGTCCTCCTTGAAGTCAAGCTGAAAGATAATGGCTATGATTCTATCATCTATGAATTTACCTAAGTAGTTTTGAACCTATTTGTCTACCATGTGGTAGAGGGAACCGTGGAGTTAAACTCAGAACAACTGAGTACTAGTCCTGACTCCTTTAGTTATTTGCTGTGCAAAATCAGCAGCCGTTCAAGGTATCTGAGCCTCAAATGCTCCATCTGTAAAATAGGGAGAATTAAATGATCTATTGTATCAATTGCACTGGCAATGAGTTAATGGCAGTAAAGTACTCAACTAAGGGGAAAAACCCCTCTATTGACTTGCTGGTGGTGAAGTGTGGCCACATAGTATTTTTAGTTAGTATAGGTGATCTTTTGCCAAAGCGTACAGCAAACATTCATTTGAATTAAAATTATGGCTGTTTTATTTTCAAAAGATGGTGTGGATAAGGGTTATCTGTGATGATTGTTATGTATCCATGCACACACACATACACACACACACACATACACACACACACTTAAACATGTACTTGCTGTGGGAGGTTTTACATTAAGACCAGAGATAGAGGCATGGGATTATGAAATGTGATAAATGGCAGAGAGCCTGAAGGTAATCTGTTACAGGTTGGGTTCCCCAGGTAGCAGACTCTGAGATGGAGATTAGCATGGACAAGGTTAATTAGAAAGTGTCCTGGTATCAGCAACTGTGGAAGACAAGAAGAGGCAATAGGCTTGGGATTGGGAAGAGGGGAAAGTCAACCCATGGTTCAGGCTCAATAGGACACCTTAGCCAACACCGTGGGACATTCTAACGATAGTATGAACTTTAGATCTGTCTTGAGTTGGAGCAAGAGAGCCAGGACTTTCCACTCCTGCGAGTCAGTCAGTCATTGGCTGTAGGCTATTCCAGGAAGCGAGTGCAGCCTTCGGGGAGGAAGTTGTCTTCAGCTGAGGCAGTTCCCAAAGGTCCTGGGAGCTGAGGACTGTCTTCTGTCCTCCGGAAGATGGAGAATAAGTCCTTTATTTCTGATGTGGGAGGGATCTGGATAGCTCTTTGCATCACCCATCAAATCCTCCAATTCACCACACTCATCTTTTAAAGTATTGAAAAAGAAGGCTGAGTTATAAATTGACAGTACAATTCTGAATTCAGCAAACAGAATTCTTGGGTCTACTCAGACTAGAACTCAAATCTTCATAGTACCGAGTAAGTGCTTACCCATCTACTCACACTTCTGACTTCACTCTACAGGCTACTTAAAGGCAACAGTAATTCTGGTCGCGTGTGCTGAGTCCTCAGCGTTGATTGTACATCTAGTATGGTTAATGAATCACAACTTGACACCATTAGGTGGACCCAGATGAGTATACTGAGCTAACTAGGCCCTCTGCCCACTGCTGTCACTTCAACTACTTACCCCTTATTGACACTGTGGTTCATTTTCTTTCTTTTTTTTTTTTTAACATCTTTATTAGAGTATAATTGCTTTACAATGGTGTGTCAGCTTCTGCTCTATAACAAAGTGAAAATCAGCCATACATATACCTACATCCTCATGTCTCCTCCCTCTTGCGACTCCCTCCCAGCCTCCCATCCCACCCCTCTAGGTGGTCACAAAGAACCGAGATGACCTCCCTGTGCCATGTGGCTGCTTCCCACTAGCTATCTATTTTACATTTGGTAGTGTATATATGTCCATGCCACTCTCTTCATCCCAGCTTACCCTTCCCCCTCCCCGTGTCCTCAAGTCCATTCTCTACATCTGTGTCTTTATTCCTGTCCTGACCCTAGGCCCTCCAGAACCTTTTTTTTTTTTTTTTTTTTTTAGTTTCCATATATATGTGTTGGCATACGGTATTTGTTTTTCTCTTTCTGACTTTCACTCTGTATGACAGACTCTAAGTTCATTCACCTCACTACAAATAACTCAGTTTTGTTTCTTTTTATGGCTTAGTAATATTCCATTGTATATGTGTGTCATATCTTCTTTATCCATTCATCTGTTGATGGACACTTAGGTTGCTTCCATGTCCTGGATATTGTAATTAGAGCTGCAGTGAACATTGTGGCACATGACTCTTTTTGAATGATGGTTTTCTCAGGGTATATGCCCAGTAGGGGAATAGCTGGGTTGTATGGTAGTTCTATTTTTAGTTTCTTAAGGAACCTCCATACTGTTCTCTATAGTGGCTGTATCAATTTACATTCCCACCAACAGTGTGTGGTTCATTTTCTTAAACAGTTATTCCAAATAGTTTCTCTGTTCCACAACTGCCAGTCCCTCTTATCCTGTCCATTTTAGCAACCCCACTCCAAAAAGTAAGTCATAAATATTAGCCTTGTACAAAAAGGCCAGAATGTACCTTCAGAAGTTGTCTCATCCATGATAGTTACTACTAGAAAAAATTTAGAGCAGATTTTTTAAAACCTTGGCATTATTTTAGGCTCGATGATTGTTTTCTGTGTGGAACTGTGTTTTGCACTGTAGGCTGTTTATCAGCATCCCTGGCCTCTATCAACAAGGTGACAATAACATGTCCCTCTAGTCATGACAATAAAAAATGTCTCCAGGGGCTTCCCTGGTGGCGCAGTGGTTGAGAGTCCGCCTAACGATGCAGGGGACATGGGCTCGTGCCCCGGTCCGGGAAGATTCCACATGCCGCGGAGTGGCTGGGCCCATGAGCCATGGCCACTGAGCCTGTGTGTCCGGAGCCTGTGCTCTGCAACGGGAGAGGCCACAACAGTGAGAGGCCCGTGTACCGCAAAAAAAAAAAAATGTCTCCAGATATTACAAAGTGTCTCCAGATATCACTAAAATGTCTCCTGATATTTCTAAATCACCTCTGGTTGAGAACCACTCTTATAGGTATCTTTAGACTTAATATTTCTTATTGCAGGGAAAGACCTCTCTTCTCTTTTCCAAAGCTCTCTACACCATTCTCTCCCGGGGTTGGGGTTACGGACCCTTTTTAAGAAAAGATCCAACATCCATTTGAAATTCCCTTCATTACCTTCTTCCATCTCATTTTCTTCTCTTCTTCTTCAGAGTTCAACCTTAATTTGAATGTATATGTTTTCTTCATGCACATGGTTTTACATTTTTACTACATATGTGTCTAACAATGGATAGTGTGCTTTACATGTTTTGATAAGTGCTAATAAATTATATACATATCACACTGAATAATGCCTGTGTCTCATTCAACTTTATATACTGAGAGTTCCCTTTCCTGTTGTGATACATGAAGGTCCGTTTTATTCATTAAAACACACCAAAATTTACGAATTCATTCCCTTCTTGATGAGTAATTTGTTTTCCTTTTTTCACCTTTACAAACAGTATTTCAGTGAACATTCTTGTATATCTGTCTTTTGGATATAAATGAAATAATTTCTCTAAGGGGTGTTACCTAGAGAAGAGAGAAGTTGAAGAGAAATCTTCAGCTTTACTATGCAACTAACCAGCTAAATGACTGAACAAATTCAAACTTCAATTCAGAAGTTAAAGTGACTGTTTCCCCAAATTTTGGCAACGTAAGTTAATGTCAGTTAGAAAAAATTTTGCCTGTTGATGACTGATTTTTTTATTAAATTGAGGGGTAACATGCATAGAATGTAGGCATAAGGGTCACTGATCATACTTACACAGCTTAAGGGTTTTTTACATTGAGGTATACCTGTATGACCATCCACTATCAAAATAGAATTTGCAACACCCCATGGTTCCTTTGTGACCCTTTCTGGTCTATTTGGTACCTTACTGCTGCCATTAAAAAATTAGCTCAAACTTAGTGACTTAAACAATGTACAGTTACTGTTTTACAGTCAGAAGTTCAACACGAGTCTCAGCAGACTAAGCTCAAGGTGTCGGCAGAGCTACATTCCTTTCTGGAGGCCTTTGTGGCAAATCTGTTTCTTTGCTTTTTCCAGGTTCTAGAAGCTGCCATGTGCCTTGGGGCTCGGCCTCCTTCTATCTTAAAGCCAGCTACATCTCATCTCTCTGGCAGTGTCTCCATTGTCACAGCTCTTTCTCTGAATCTCTTCTGCCTCTCTCTTCCATTTATAGGGACCTTTGTGGTTACATCGGGCCTATCTGGATAATCCAGGGTAATCTCCTTATTTTAAGATCAGTTGATTATTGACCATAATTCCATCAGCAACTTTAACTCTCCATTGCCATGTAACCTGACACATTCACAGGTTCTGGGATTAGCATGTGAATATTGTTGGAGAGCCCTTGTTCTGCCTACCATAAGAGGTAGCCAGTATTTTAACTTCTAACTTAATTGTAAATAAATTATTTGTCTTCAATTTGATTTCTTTTCTAAAGTCACATGAAATCTACATTATGTGTGCTATTCTTTTGTCTGTCTTCTTTCACTCAACATGTTTTTGGGTTTTATCTCTGTTACCAACAGTTTGTTTTATTGCTTTCCCTATATATTTCTTCATATAAGTATATGACAATTCATATACTTATATGAATTATCAAGTTCATTTATTCGTTGTGCTGTTAAAGGGCATTTGGGTTTTTTAAAGATTTTGTTTGTTATGAATAAACCTACAAACATTTTTGCACAATCTTGTGTGGACACCTGCACTCATTTCTGTAGGGTATATACCGGAGTGGAAGTACTTAGGTATAAGGGACATTTGTGTTTAACTTTAGTAGAAACTGCCGTCAGTTTTCCGAAGTAGTTTTACCATTTACGCTCCCACCAGCAATATGAGAGTTCTAGTTGTTTCTCATCCTAACCCACACTTCATATTGCCCATTTTTAAAAAAATTAGTCACTACCCCTGATAAGAGGTATCTTTCTGATGGTAAAGAGGTATCTCATTGTGGATTGATTTGCACTTTCCTGTTAGCTAATGATCATAAATCCCTTTGCATGTTTATGGGCTTTCATATATCTTGTTTTGTGTAGTGCTTTTTCGCATCATTTGTTTATTTTTTTAATTGGATTTTTAGCTTTATTCTTGATTTGTAGGAGTCTGTTACATAACAGGTATGAATCCTTTGTTAGATATATGTATTGCAGATATTTACTTCTAGTCTGTGACTTGTCTTTTTACTTGCTTAAGGTTGTTGTTTGATAAACAGATATTTTTAATCTTGAAAATATTTTTCTTTTATGGTCAGTCATTCTTGAGTCCTATTTAGGACATTTTTGCCCACTCAATATTGATTTTAAAAATATCCTACATCTTTTTCTAGAATCTTATGCCTTTCACATTTAGGCCTAGGATTTATGTCAAATTAATTTTGTACCTAATAGAGGTAGAGGTCAAGGTTCATTTATTTCTCTATAGATATCTAATTGCTCACCTACCCCTTTTTAAAAAATGTATTTATTTTATTTCTGGCTGCGTTGGGTCTTTGTTGCTGTGTGCAGGCTTTCTCTAATTGCGGCGAGTGTGGGTACTCTGTCACGTTGCACATGCTTCTCATTGTGGTGGCTTCTCTTGTTGCAGAGCACGGGCTCTAGGCATGCGGGCTTCAGTAGTTGTGGCACATGCGCTCAGTAGTTGTGGCTCGCGGGCTTAGTTGCTCCGCGGCATGTGGGATCTTCCCAGACCAGGGATTGAACCAGTGTCCCCTGCATTGGCAGGTGGATTCTTAACCGCTGTGCCACCAGGGAAGTCCCACCTACCACTTTTTTTTTTTGCTGTACGCAGGCCTCTCACTGCTGTGGCCTCTCCCGCTACAGAGCACAGGCTATGGACATGGCAGGCCCAGCAGCCATGGCTCACGGGCCCAGCCACTCCGCGGCATGTGGGATCCTCCCAGACCAGGGCACGAACCTGTGTCCCCTGCATCGGCAGGCAGACCCTCAACCACTGTGCCACCAGGGAAGCCCCCACCTACCACTTTTTTGAAAGACCACATTCCCTAAATTGAATTGCAGTGTGCCATATTTTGAAAAAGTCAAATGACCATATACTTGTGAGTGAAATGGTTGCTTCATATATACTTTCCAGATAACATAATTGATCAATTTATGACATCACTGCATTAGTCTTTCTCCTGTCTGTTAGTCCTGGTTCAAATCCTGCAACGATTAATAATTCTAATGAGATTTTTCCCCCGTTGATGGTATGCATTCAAACACAATCATTTTATATTTATGGAGACCATGAAAACATGGCTCTGGGTTCCTTGCTGTAAACCTTTTCCTACACATTTTAATAGATTTATTTTTTACTTTGCTGTACTTATGACATGAATTTTCTAATCGTAAACATGTAACAAACTAGCATTTCCTGAGTGTTCATTGTGTTCAAACACCTGGTATTCACGGTGAGTCAGAGCTCCCTCCAGCACAAGCCAATCATTAAATACATATGAATACTTAATAATCATTGCCCATGTACTTCTTTAAACAATCCTAGAGTCAGGTACCAATATTATTCCCATTTTGCAGATGAATGATTAGTCTCAGGAAGGTAAAATTGCTTTCCTAAGTTCATATAGCATTAAATGATACTAAGTTATGTGTTTTAAGGCATAACATCTTTAGATTTTAGGCTTGGAAGGAGCCTTAATACCTATTTTCTTTCCTCATTTTCAGTCATCCATGCCATCCTAGGTGGTCAAGAGGTCTTTGAAAACTATACTCCAAAACCTGAGTGACATGTTGCTCATCTTTCCAAATGAGAATGCGTAAATTGGAAATTAAGAGCTTGATAAGTTAAGATAACTGTGAATGCTGGCTCTGTGATAATTAGCTCTGTGTCACTGAGAAAGCTACATAGCATCTCTGAATCTCAGTTTCCTCCCTGGTTTTAGTGAGAAAAATAATGCCTATCTCACAGGGTTATTTTGAGGATCAAATGATATAATGCCAACCTCTTACCCAGCAGAGATCTTGGCATGTAGTCATTCTAGTCATATACTAGTATTATTGTTATTTCATCTTTGGACAGCTCTAACTTAAAAAAAAATTTGAATTAAAATTCATAGGCTTGTATGCCTATGGGACATTCCAAAAACAGCACTATCCTTCCTTGAATTATTTGAAGCTAACCACTTGCTCCTGAGCCTTCTTGTACATAAGCTTAACTTCCACTTCATTCAAACTCAATTCAAGTGTTATACTTTTAAGATTATTAGTTATTTATGTCAAATATTTAATGTTTTTTTTTCTACATAACTTTAAAAGTGAAGAGCACAGAATAGGTAACTGAAAAACATTTGTTGAATGAATGAATGGAGTCCTCATATACTCTTGGTCATTATCATTTATTGTTATATTGTCTATCCATTTAAGTTTAAGGCCATCATATCTTTTTTATAAAATAATTTAGTACTTACTCATCATAGATAAATTATATAGATAACATCTACTACTCCACTCCCTTAAAGAGCATATAGTAGTATTTTTATACATGTTTCAAATGTGTGTATAATCTCAGGTAATCCTCACAGCCCCTCAATTAATTTTTTTTTAATTAAAAAAAATTTTTTTTGGCTGCGTTGGATGTTTGTTGCTGAGTGTGGGCTTTCTCTAGTTGTGGTGAGCGGGGCCTACTCTTCATTGCGGTGCACGGGCTTCTCATTGCAGTGGCTTCTCTTGTTGCAGAGCATGAGCTGTAGGCGTGCGGGCTTCAGTAGTTGCAGCACATGGGCTCAGTAGTTGTGGCACACCAGCCCTAGAGTGCGCGGGCTTCAGTAGTTGCAGCTCGTGGGCTCAGTAGTTGTGGCTGCAGGCTTAGTTGCTCTGTGGCATGTGGCATCTTCCCAGACCAGGGATTGAACCTGTGTCCCCTGCATTGGCAGGTGGATTCTTAACCACTGAGCCAGCAGAGAATTCCCTACAGCCTTTCAATTAGACATCATTCTTTCCACCTTAAAGAAAAAGAAACTGATGCTTTTAGAAACGCTAAGTAGTTTACGCAGGATCTGAACCCACTTATATGTGGTTTTATAGTTCAACTTCTCAAATACAGAACATTATTAACTCTAAGATGAATTGCTAGTGAGAAAGTAATGCTAGTCACCTCTCTTATGATTATAGTGGAGAATTGTTCTGTTCCCTTGGCTGATTTCTCATTTCTTTTCTAGTATTCCTTTTCTCTTCTCATTTCTCTCTCCTGATATGTCCCCCTACACTCTTGACAGGTTGTTATTAGAAACATTTTTGCATATTAACTTGAATTAACTTACCTCTACCTCAGAAACCAACATGTGAGTGACAGGTCCTTCAATACACTTGGACACATGAGATGCATCTTATCTCTACCAGTTTATGTGGGTCTGTCATACTCCATCTCACTATAATCCCAGATCCTTCTTTTTTTCTCTCTAGGGGCTGAATATCAACTCAGCTAGCACTTTCAAGACTGTCTTTGCTCCACATATGAAAAAAATCATTGGCATAATCTCAAAGAGAGCTCAAATGCATTATTCCAATTTCTAGTTGGATATTTCTGGGATAAATCTTCAAAGGAGTCAGACATCTGATGAGGAATAGTGGAGTATGTATGTGAGAATGAGCACTGAGTCTGGGCTTAGGAGAACTTGATATGAATCCAAGTTCAGCCTTTTGTCACTGTGGGCTCCTGAGTAAGTTCTGTCACTTTTATGAATCTCAGATTTCATATCTCCAAAAAAATTAAAGATCAAATGGGGTAAGTAATGTAAAAGTATTCTGTTTTAAAAAGCATGCTAACAAGAAATGTTGTCATGAGAGGCATGAAAATATGTTGTTATTTGGGTAGATCATCATTCAATTTCTTCAATAGAGCTTAAGATAATTCTCTTATTATTTAATTTAGATTCATTCATTAATTTATTCCAAAATTAATAAATGGTAATATATCAGTAAACTATATTAATAAACTATATACATTTAAATTTACATATAGAATCAATCATTCATATATAAAAGTAATAAAGAGAAAATAAAATTGAAGAAAGGAACACATTTATAATTGTGATTGGCACATATGAGCACTGAAAGATATAAGAATAAATATAACAAGAAAAAAGCAGATACTCTAAAATAATATTAAGAGCCAGAGGAAAAACAAACAACCTAAAAGATAGGGCTTCCCTGGTGGCGCAGTGGTTGAGAGTCTGCCTGCTGATGCAGGGGACACGGGTTCGTGCCCCGGTCCGGGAAGATCCCACATGCCGCGGAGTGGCTGGGCCCATGAGCCAAGGCCACTGAGCCTGCGTGTCTGGAGCCTGTGCTCCGCAATGGGAGAGGCCACAACAGTGAGAGGCCTGCATACAGAAAAAAAAAAAAAAAAAACCTAACAGATAAAAAAATTTTAATGGAAAAATATTTTAATGTTTTAAAGCTGTCAAGTCCTTCTTAAATTTTAGAAACAAGGATTTCTACTATAGATTCCAAAGGAAATAGGTGAAGACCTTAGAACTATTCTAAAATTCATCTGGAAGATTAATTATGCAATACTGATTATGTTATTTTTAAAAAGAAGAATTAGAAAGGAATTACATCTCATGGATATTAAAAATATTTCAGAGCTATAGTATGTAAAATGATGTGTTTTTAGTATTAGAACATAGACAGAAAGAGATGGAATATAAAAATTACAAAATCAGACCCTGATGTGTACCATGGCTTAGGAAATACCAAAAGTATTTATATCAGTGGTAAAAAAAAAAAAAAAAGAAAGAAAGAAAGAAAAAAGTGTCATTCAATATATGGTGCTAGAGCCATGTTTTTCATTTGGAAGAAAAAAAATATTTACATAGAGGCATCATTTAGTCTCTTGTGGATAGTAAGACATGCCTGCAAAATGTAACACTCCAAAAGCCTAAAGAATGAATGGGTGCTGTAAGTTGAAAAGGTTCCAGAGTTGACAAAACGATGGGAGATATTCAAGTTCTAGTCAGCCAGAATGAAGAAAACGTACTGAACATGTGTGCTTTTAGTGGATAATCCAGACAGATAATATATTAACAATATTAAAAATATATTATCTGTCTGGATTAATATTAATGGATAATAACTAGCCCTAGAATTACTCCATCCGCAAATTCAAAATTCTTTTTTAAAAAATGACTCACTTGAAGATCAATCTATTCCACAAGTGATAAAGTCCAACACTCTTTAAAAGAACCCTATAAAATCCATCACTTTATGATGTAAAGTTCACCATGTCCAAATCCATTGAAAATTTTCTGTCATCTCAAGAAGCAAGAAAATGTGACACAAAAGCTGAAGGAAGATAAGTAAATAGGAACAAACCCAGAAATTAGTGAAATGATTAAATTTCCAGACCAGGATTTGACAATAGCTCTTATAAATCCATTCTGTGTGCTCTGTAACTTCCCAGACAACATGGGTATGATATTGAGGGAAATGCAAGATATAGACAAAGAAACAAATGGGAATTCTAGAGATGAAAAATAAAGCACCATGAATACTAAAACAAAAAAAAAAATTCCCTGTTGGAATTAGTAATAGATTAAATACCATGGGAGTGGGGAGAGGAAAAAAAAGATGAAAGAACTTGAATTCAAGGAATAGATACTATCAAACTTAAGCACAGAGAGGAAAACAAAAGAAAACAAAATGACACACATTTTGTTGCACAGTGACAAAGTGACCTGTTGGACCACATCAAACTGTCTAACATACAAATCTTAAAATGAGAATAGAGAAAGGTACAGAAAAATTATTTGAAGAAATAATGGCTGAAGGTTTAAAAAAAATTTTTTTAACTATAAACAGACATATCCAAGAAGATGAAAAAACTTAAGAAGTTTAAACACAAAGAAAACCACACCAAAGCACATCACAATCAAATTCCTAAAAGCCAATGATGAAGGTAAAATTCTTAAGTTCAACCAGAGAAAAAGACACATTACATAGAGAGGAATGAACATAAGAATGTCCACCAACTTGTCTAAAGATTTGCGATCCAGACCATAATGAAACCACGTCTCTGAAGTGCTGAAAGAAAATAGTTTTGTCGACTGAAAATTCAATACCCAGTGAAGACATCTTTGAAAATAAAGGTGAACTACATTTACAAACAAGGAAAGCTGAGAGCATTCTAGCTCAACTGCTTTAAAAGAAATATTAAAGATGTTTTTAGTCAGAATGAAAATGATACGACAAAAGCATGAGTCCACGGAAAAGAATGAAGCTTACCAGAAATACAAATAAGTGGTAAATATTAGGAACAGACAAAATTGGATCCTGTTTTCTAGTAATGATAGAGTACCTTGTATAAGACCAAATGTCCAGATGATAACAGTGATGAAAACTAGAAAACAATGATTTTGAGACACTAGAAAGTGGTCAAAAGCAGGAAGAAACTGCATAGGATTTGGCTCTCAAAGAAAGGAAAAAAATCTTAAAAGCCAGAAAAAAAACCAGGACATTATATACAAGAGAATAATAATAACAATTTAGGCTGGCATTTGATCATACAAAAATGAGTTTAAAAGGGAATGAATTGACACCTTAAAAATTCTGAGAGAAAAAAATAAAACATTGTCAGTCTAGCGTTTCATACATATAATAATATATTTCAAAAGTGAAGACAAAATAAAGACATCTTCAGATAAACAAGAACAAAAAAATTTTTGTAGCAGAGAAACTACAAGAAGACCTGAAATTCTTCAGACTTAAGGGATATAATGCAATATGGTAATTTGGAGCTATAGGGAAAATTGAAGAGAACCAGAAATAATAAATATATGAGTCAATATAAAAGTGTTAATTTCTTTTAAAGTCAATTCATTAAAGTGAAAATAATGTATGACAATAATAACAAATGAATGGAAGTCATAAATGAAATTATACTGCTACAAGGTTATTATATGTGAAGTCACATATAATTAATTCAAGTTAAACTGTGAAACGTGAAAATACATATTATAATACCAAAAAAATCAACAAAAGATATATATATACACATACATACACATACAGAGTTTTAGTTTGAAAAGATGAAACAAATTCTGGAAATGGATGGTGGTGAAGGTTGCACAGCAGTGTGAAAGCACTTGAGGCCACTGACTCGCACACTTAAAAACTTATGGGATATGTAGGAAGATAGGAAAAACAAAAAGAGGGTGCTAGAGAATATAAACAGAAAGGTGGTAGATCTAAACATGTATATATAGTCAGATGGCCAAGAGGCACATGAAAAGATGCTCAACATTGCTAATTATTAGAAAAATGCAAATAAAACTACAATGAGATATCATCTCATACCAGTCAGAATGGCCATCATCAAAAAGTCTACAAACAATAAATGCTGGCGAGGGTGTGGAGAAAAGGGAGCCCTCCTACACAGCTGGTGGGAATGTAAATTGGTACAGCCACTATGGAGAACAGCATGGAGGTGCCTTAAGAAACTAAAAATAGAACTACCATATGATCTAGCAATCCCACTCCTGGGCATATATCCAGAGAAAAACATGGTTCAAAAGGATACATGCACTCCAATGTTCATTGTAGCACTGTTTACAATAGCTAAGACATAGAGGCAACCTAAATGTCCATTGACAGAAGAATTGATATAGAAGATGTGGTACCTGTATACACTGGAATATTACTCAGCCATAAAAAAGAATGAAAGAATGCCATTTGCAGGAACATGGATGGACCTGGAGATTGTCATACTAAGTGAAGTAAGTCAGAGAAAGACAAATATCATATGATATCATTTATATGTGGAATCTTTAAAAAAATGATTCAAATGAACTTATTTACAAAACAGAAACAGACCCACAGACTTCAAGAACAAACTTACAGTTAACAGGGGGAAGGGTGTGGGGGAGGGGAAGATTGGGAGTTTGGGATTGACATGTACACACTGATAACCAACAAGGACCTACTGTATAGCACAGGGAGCTCTGCTCAATACTCCCTGTAATAATCTAAATGTGAAAATAATTTGAAAAAGAATAGATACAGGTATATGTATAACTGAATCACTTTATTGTATACCTGAAAGTAATACAACATTGTTAATCAACTCTACTCCAATATAAAATAAAAATTAAAAAAAAAGGACATAAAAAATAAATAAACATGTGTATAGTAATTTAATTTTATATTAAATATAATGGAACTAAACACTCCAAGCAAAAAGCAGCAGTTGCTAGACTGGAGATGACTCTAGGCTGTTAATGACAGAAACATTCAACCCATGAAAACTCAGACAGGTGGAAAACAAATGGATTTAAATGATGCAAATATATGCATATGGAAACTGGTGTGGCTATGTTAATATCGGAACAAAATAAAATTCAAGATAAAAAGTACTACCAGACATAAAGTAGATCACTTTACAATGTTAGGTGTTAATTCATCCTAAACATGAAAGCAACTAATAACAGATTCAATATGCATGAAGAAAAATTTGGCAGAAGTACAGGAGAAATACCCTAAAACTTAGTCATAGTTGGAGATTTCAATATTTTTCTTTAAGTAATTGATAGGAAAATCAGACAAATTTCAGTAAATACTATAGATGATTTGAACAACATATGAATGATTCTGACATAATTGACATTTAAACAAGCGGCACTAATCCAATAACTGCAGGATGTATATGTTTCTCAAGTGCACTGGAAGAGTCTCAGTGCTCAATGATAGACTCAATGCTGAGCCATAAAATGAGTATCTGGATTTCAAAGGGCTGAAGTAGTACAGAGTGTGTTTCCTGACCACAATAGTTTTAGATCATAAATTAAAAAACAGTAAAACATCTAGAAAACGTTACAAATATTTTCAAAGTAGCAACTCATTTCTTTATATATTAAAGAGGAAAACACAAAGCAAATAGAAATTATTTTCAACTAAATGTTAGGAAAAACACAACATATCAACAATTTAGAGATATAACTAATGCAGTCCTTAAAGGGGCATTTATAGTTTTTAATACCAGTTAAAAAGAGAAATGTTTAAATAATAAAAGTATTTTTGCTCACTAAGGATATGATATTAATGTAGAATATTTTAAGGAATTTATAAATAAGCTCCCAGAACTAATATGTGAGTTAGGCAGTTTTGCAGGGTGCAAGTTCAATATACAAAAGAATACATTTCTTGGGCTTCCCTGGTGGCGCAGTGGTTGAGAGTCCGCCTGCCGATGCAGGGGACACGGGTTCGTGCCGTCTGGGAAGATGTGGGTCTGGGAAGATCCCACATGCCGCGGAGCAGCTGGGCCCGTGAGCCATGGCCAGTGAGCCTGCGCATCCGGAGCCTATGCTCCGAAACGGGAGAGGCCACAACAGTGAGAGGCCCACATACCGCAAAAAAAAAAAAAAAAAAAAAAAAAGAATACATTTCTAAATATTAGCAACGAATAACTGGGGAAGTGAATTTTATTTATTTATTAATATCTTTATTGGAGTATAATTGCTTTACAGTGGTGTGTTAGTTTCTGCTTTATAACAAAGTGAATTAGCTATACACATACATATATCCCCATATCCCCTCCCTCTTGCGTCTCTCTCCCACTCTCCCTATCCCACCCCTCTAGGTGGTCACAGAGCACCAAGCTGATCTCCCTGTGCTATGTGGCTGCTTCCCACTAGCTATCTATTTTACATTTGGTAGTGTATATATGTCCATGCCACTCTCTAACTTCATCCCAGCTTACCTTTCCCACTACTCGTGTCCTCAAGTCCATTCTCTACATGTGTGTCTTTATTCCTGTCCTGCCCCTAGGTTCTTCAGAACCTTTTTTTTTCTTTTTTTTTTTTTTAGATTCCATATATATGTGTTAGCATACAGTATTTGTTTTTCTCTTTCTGACTTACTTCACTCTGTATGACAGACTCTAGGTCCATCCACCTCACTGCAAATAACTCAATTTCGTTTCTTTTTATGGCTGAGTAATATTCCATTGTATATATGTGCCACATCTTCTTTATCCATTCATCTGTCAGTGGACCCTTAGGTTGCTTCCATGACGTGGCTATTGTAGATAGTGCTGCAATAAACATTGTGGTACACGACTCTTTTTGAATTATGGTTTTCTCAGGGTATATGCCCAGTAGTGGGATTGCTGGGTCATATGGTAGTTCTATTTTTAGTTTTTTAAGGAGCCTCCATACTGTTTTCCTTAGTGGCTATATCAATTTACTTTCCCACCAACAATATTACTTATAATTAGCATCAAAATATAAAATAGTTTGCAATAAATGTAATGGGAACTGTGGAAAACCTCCACATTGAAAATCAAAACACATGAGAGAGAAATTATGAGCAATCTAATGAATGAAGAGATATACCATGATCATTAAAGATTTAATACTCTTAAGACATCCATTCTTCTTAAACAGATCTATAGATTTAATGCCATACAAGTCCCATTTCCAGTAGCTGTTCATAGTAGAAATTGACAAGATCATTCTAAAATTTAGAAAGACAGGAATTCCCTGGTGGTCCAGTGGTTAGGATTCTGTGCTCTCACTGCCAGGGTTCCATCCCTGGTCGGGGAACTAAGATCCTGCAAGCCATGCAGTGTGGCAAAAAAAAAAAAAAAGAAAGAAAAAAAATAGTTAGATGGCATAGCCTAACAGAATAGGGGGTTTGTAAGAGGGTGAAGGTGCAATGGGGTGGACATGGCAATGAGAAACAGGGAGGACAACCCACCCACCACAACATGAGACTTAAGACAAGAACAGCTTGTAACAGAAAGCCTACCCAGGGATGCTTTGTTCTCAAGAGGTAATCAGATTTCAATCAAATGGGAAAGTGGAGGAGCTATTCCAAGAAGAAGTTGAGTATGTAGGGTAGTTTGCTGATCACCAACATGAGTGAAAGTCTGTAGGAGAAAGGGGATCAAAGGCAGATTGGCTCAGATGGAATAGATAGAGCAGTGGGTGTAAAGGTTTCAGTAAAAGTAACCAAGGAGGGTTGTACTACGATTTGAATCATGATAAGATTCATCCTGTTCATTTTCTAAAGAGGCAGGAATTTCCTTCACTGTGTTTGGGTACAAGAAATATAATATTTATTTTATTTTTCTCTATTAAATTGTACTTGGCTCTGAAAAAATAAAAAAAGTTGGAACTTCTTGATCCCAGCGCCTAAAATTTAGGAAGACAATGTAGAATAGCCAATCTATCTATCTTAAAGAACAGATTTGGAGGACTTATAGTCACTGATTTTAAGTTTTACTGTAAATCTACAGTAGTCAAGATGCTGTTTTATTAGGAATAGATAAATAAATTGATAAAACAGAGGGGAGAGTCTAGACTTAAATATGTACATATCTGGTCAATTGATATTTTAGAAAGACTAAGCATCAAGGTCACTTAGGTAATTCAGTAGGAATACATGGTTTCTTCAAAAATGGTACTGGAACAGTAGTATGTTAATCTGGAAGAAAAATGAGCCTTGCCTCCTACCTCATACCACATACAAATATTATTTTGAGATAAATCATAAATATAGGTATAAAAGCTAGAACAGTGTCCATCATCGGATGAATGGATAAAGAAGATGTGGCACATATATACAATGGAATATTACTCAGCCATAAAAAGAAACGAAATTGAGTTATTTGTAATGAGGTGGATGGACCTAGAGTCTGTCATACAGAGTGAAGTAAGTCAGAAAGAGATAGACAAATACCATATGCTAACACATATATATGGAATTTAAGAGAACAAAATGTCATGAAGAACCTGGGGTAAGACAGGAATAAAGAGACCTACTAGAGAATGGACTTAAGGATATGGAGAGTGGGAAGGGTAAGCTGTGACAAAGTGAGAGAGAGGCATGGACATATATACACTACCAAACGTAAAATAGATAGCTAGTGGGAAGCAGCCGCATAGCACAGGGAGATCAGCTCGGTGTTTTGTGACCACCTAGAGGGGTGGGATAGGGAGGGTGGGAGGGAGGGAGACGCAAGAGGGAAGAGATATGGAAACATATGTATATGTATAACTGATTCACTTTGTTATAAAGCAGAAACCAACACACCATTGTAAAGCAATTATACTCCAATAAAGATGTAAAAAAATACATCAAATTTCATTAAATTAAAAACCCCTTGGTTCTTAAAAGAAATTATTTAAACAAATGAAAGTGCAAGCCACAAACTGGGAGAAAATGTTTACTTTAAAAGACTTATATCCAGAATATATAAAGAATTCCTTTAGCACAATAATAAGATATAAATAACTCAGTAAAATGGGTACAGGACTTTATCATTAAAAATGAAGTGAAAATATTTTCAACCACATCACTGAGACACCCTATATATCCACTAAAATGGCTAAAGTCAAAATGACTGGCACTATGAAATGTAAATAGCAATGTGGTATTACTGGACTCCTCATGGGTGGAGTGTAAAATGCTTTTAACCACTTGGGAAAATGGCAGTTCCTTACAAATTTAAGTACACACTTACCTAGTGGTTTCATTCCTTCCTTGGCATTTAACGAAGATAAATGAAATTGTACACCTACAAAACCATATAACAGTATTCATAGAAGATTCATTCATTAGAGCAAATGACAACCCAAATGCCTATCAACAGGAATCACAAACAAATTGTGATTTATTCACACAATGGAATAGTGTGCAGCAATAAAACAAAGAAAACAATCAATGCAAGCAAAAAAAAAAAGTGAAAAAAATATAAATAGCATTATCTTAAATTAAAAAAAGAGAAAGCCAGATGCCAAAGAATGCATGCTGTATGATGCCATATGTTATGAAGTTAAAAATAGGCAAACTTTTCTACGGTAATAGAAGTCAGTTGTATGTATTGAGTGGAGATGACTCCAAATGAGTATGAGAGAACTTTTGGGGTGGTAGTAAGAAAAGAGTATATTTTTGTCAAAACTCATTGAATTATACATTTGTTCATTTTATGTAAAATTTACCTCAGTTATAAAAAGAACAAAAATTGTATTACTTACGTTTTTTTAAGAAAAAAAGAGCCAAGATTATATTTCCCATAAATCTTTCTACAACTTACCTTAGAAAAGATATAATAAATCCTGTCATCTTTATCAAGTTTGGAGATTTCCACCCAGGAAAATCACTCCTGTTTCCCAAAGCCCTGGTGTTTCTGAAATCCTGAAGATTATGAATTCAGCCTTAAGCATGGTACTGATACGATTCCGTATATAATATTGAGTACACCAGCTGTATAATTTGGGGGGACAATGATTTAATCTGAATATAGATGTGACATTTGATGATAATTAGAATTTTAAAATTTTTATTGGCTGTGATAATGGTATTCAAATTTTATAGAAAAATGATCATTTTTTGGGAAGAAAGGTCTCTTCCTCTCCGACTCTGTTTTACTACTTATGAACGTCCTTTAGATGCTTAGATAAATGCTTGGGTGATCAATTTCTTTCCAAATTTAAAGCAGCATAAATGAAAATTTAAAATTCTCATTATTATATATCATATATTGAGTTTCCCTTTTTACCATTACCTCTAGGAAGCTCAAAACTAGGCACTGTGTATTATTTCAGTACCCTTACCTTAGCTAACTGCTCTTCATGGAGACAAAGATTAGAATCATTCTGAAGTGTCTAAATTATTCTTTCCCTCAATTATTCTGTTAAAATTCTCAGCCAAGGAATGTTCTTTCCTTGACAGAGGAACATGCATCTTTAGAAAATTACTTCCCAGTTGATTCTAGTATGCCAGCTCCATTTTTCCTGGTCAAGAACTTAGCAAGTCTTGTATTTTCTGGACCTATATCCTGTATTTACTGACTCTTGTATTTGTTTACTTTTGAAATCCGATTTTATTAAGTGTAGGATGTTGTAAGCTGCCTCGATTTTCTTTAGAAACGAGTGGTATGATGAAAAAATACATGCATTAATGATTCAATGAGTCAATGAATAATGACTAAGTGAGCAGGTCTATGGTTCTTTCTCTTGTTAGCTGCTGCAAAAAGTTATCCCTGTTATCTATACGAAATGAAGAATTTTGACCAGCATATTTTACAAGACCTTGTACATGAAAAGGAATCACTACTCTTAAGTAACTTTATTTTATACCACCTATACCAGTATGAGGCTCAGAAAATTATTTCTCCCAAATAACTTAATACTATGCCTGGTTTTCTTTTTCATTAGCTGCCCTGTATTCTTGGTGAAACATTTTCCTGGTTTCTGCAACAACGAGAGCTGTTTTCCACACCAGGGTGTCTGGGCTCCTCCGAAAGGTACATCAGCTTCTTTTTCTCCCATAAGGTGTTTAATGGCAGTGAGAGTGTGTCGGTCTGGCTGATGCTGGGCAGCACTTTTGTTTGTAGTCAATGTTAGAACCAGGAAGGCTGACCAATGCATGTGCTCTGCTGCACTGACCATCCTCTTCAAAGCCAGTGATCAGGAGTAGAGCCATTTCTCTGGACAACCAAGATATCCATGGATTGCTTTATTTGTAGGTGTACTTGATATTGTGCCAGAGATGGGGCTATTGGCAGATGGATAAGAATTTTGATCTACTGTTATCTTTTCTCTAGCAGAAGGAATACATTTGTTTTTTTGCATTTCTTCTTCAATGGTAACCATCAGACAGGACGTATGGAGATGGTGGTGGTCTGGGAATCACCTTGGGGAGTGCAAAGAGCAAACATGATTTGGGGATGTCACGAGGCAAACATCAATCTGTGTAGTGGAGAAAACCGTATCCTAAACTTTGACCAAGATCATTTCATCAGATAAAGATGGTCCAGTATTCTACCCAGATACTGCCAAAAGGGACAGTGAAGGGTGGCTATTGAAAGCACTGATTCTGAAGTCAGACAGAATTGGATCTAAATCCTGATTCTGTCATTATTCACTATAAAAGCAGCTTTCCCTCTCTGAGTCCCAGGTTCCTCATGTATAAAAAGGGGATAATCATGCCTAACTGTGATAGAAATGCATGAAAAATACTAGCATAGCATCTGATATTTTAATGACATAAAACTTAATAAATAGGAGTAATGGTAATAGTGATATTAAATTATTAGATAATTATATACTAGTAATTAATGACTTATAGAACAATAGTAATAATAATTCTAATAATAATAACATTTATTGAGTCCTATTTTGGCCATGTTGAAGGTATAAAAATGAATTTTACACCTACCCTATATTCATAGAACTACTGCCTTAGTAAGATAAAGCATGTGATATCTGCCTTCTAAGGTGGTTGAGGGTTAAATGAGAAAATGAATGTCAAACTCAGCACAGTGGCTGACAGCTATTCCTATGATACATAACTATGACACAAGTTGGGAAATGTTAATTTCAAGATGTTCCAATAACATGGCTTGGGAAATCAGAAGGCACTCAAAACTTTCCACTTAGAAGATTAAGGGATGAGTGGAATATGATAGACCCAGGGGAGGAAGACATGGAGAGATAGACCTTATTATATGTGGAAATGCAGAATGAAGAGAGTTAGAGTTGCAGAGAGGAGCAACAGGCGTGTGGGGATGGAGTTTTCATGGCAAAGACCAGGTGTTTGAAAGACAAAGCCCTCTAGGTTTAAGAACATTCTTCTTTCCTTATATTTGAATAGGTATTTAAAGTTCACAAGGATCTTTTGCTCTTCCATTGCTTATCAAATAAATACAATGTGAAGGAGTTCATGGTCCCCGTTTTCAGATGAAGAAACAAAGACCTATGACTTTGAGGGCTTTGTACAAATTCACCAGATTCAGAAATGACTGAGCCATGCCTTTGCCTTCCAGTGCAGGGCTGGTCCAGAATGATTCCTCACACCTGGCCACCTTCCTCAAACATGCTAAGTAGAAATGACAGCCAGCATTGATAATCTTTCAGTGATGGCAGGATAGCTGTATGTGCTGGTATCTCCAAGATGAAATATTAGCTGAGCCATGGGCTTTCTGTTTAAGGACTGCCTTGAACCACAGGCAATACAGAGACTAATGACAGCAAATTGAAAACAAATTCTGTGGCTCTTTCCATGAGTTTGCAAAAGTCATCTATACATGGGGAGTGAGTAATAAGTTCTATACTGTCTGTTAGCAATGACGCGTCACAGCACTGAGTGGCAGACACTCCATTTCACTTTGAAATCAGCTTTAATTTGTATTTCGAGCCAGCTCTAATACCTTTCACACTTAGAATTAACCTGTGGACACACATCTATTGGAACTTTCTGCCTTTTACCTTTATGAGAACTTCAGTTTCTATCTTACTAACCATAAGATTGGATCACATATTCTTTAAAGACCTTTCCTTCTGTGCCGGTTACATTCTAAGTCTTTATCCTTAGAAAATAGTTAAATTTTATAACCTGGGATACTATTTTTTTCACAGTTGAGATGAGATCTCTTTGCCTTTTGAAAAGTTGTTCAAAACACCCTGCTATATACTATGGAAATTGAAAGGCCTCGTCAGGTTTTCTGCAAATTCTAAGGAGGATGGAGCGAGGGGAGAGCTTTGTTCTCATGACTATTCGTATACCCTCATTAAATTTATGACTTGCCTTGCTATCCTGAACTTGGGGAGTCTGGTTCATCCTGAATTGCTGCAGACCAAAAGTGATATAGCCATCTTTTTTCAAACTCCACACCGAAGGCCACTGGCCCAAGGTGCTTACCTTTCCGAGCATTTCTATTTCTACTGCAGAGGAATTTACTCACCTCTTCTGTTAACCTTGCATCTTGATGGTGCATGTCTTCACAGTCTTACTGTCACCCCAAGAAATTTGCCAGGCATATTTCTTTAAAAATGTATTCCCTCCTTTAGGGAAATTCTACAGCAAATTTTAAAGATATTAACATATCCCTTCAATACAAATCCATTTAGTACTTAACAAGAAGCATGGACCCTGACAGCTGGTTGTTGAACAGATAAAACTTTCCGTGAACATTTTCCGTGTCATTAAGTATTCTTCCACAGAATCATTTTTAATGGCCATGGGGCATTTAAACATATGCATGCCCTGTAATTTATTTAACTGATCCTCGATTGTTGGGCAATTAGGTTGGTTTTCAAAGCTCATGCAGTTTCAGGATTTTACCATTTTTTTAAAAGCACTTGCCAATTTGATACGAGAAAAAAAATGCCATTTCAGTGTTGTTTTATTTATCTGAATGTCTTTTTCTTTACCAGTAAATGTAAACACCTTTCTCATTAATTGGTCATTTAAATTTTATTCCTTCAGCCCATCAGACAATCGTGTTGGCTCTGATTCCAACATATGTACTAAATGTCTCTACTTCTGTAGTTCTTCACTGCTATCACCCTAATCTGAACCACTATTTCACTGCTGAGATCTCCTTCTAACTGGGTTACCTGCATCCACACTTGTCTTCCGGCAAGGGGTTCTCTTCTTCAAAGACAATTGGATCATGCCCATTCTGCTTAATACAGTTGAATGACTCCTTATTCCACTTCCACACAGTCCAAGCTCCTGACATGGACCTTCAAGGTTCTAAGTGAGCTGGCCCCTACCTTACACTCTCATCCATGACCTCATCTTGTATTGCTCTGCCCCTTCATTCACTATCCTTCTGCTACACAGCTGTCTTTCTGTTGAAAAGAAAAGAACCTTCAAGATTACTCCGGATTCATTGCCTTTATACTTTCTTTCCTTTGGATCTGGGTTTTGCACCCCACCCCCACTTACAGGTCTTCATGTGGCTGGCTTCATCTTGTCCTTTGCATCTCTGCTCCAGTATTGCCTTCTCACAGAGAGATTTCTCCAACCACCTAATGGAAATGAGCCTTTTCTACTTTGTGGGAGCTGGAGCAACATGGGCAAAGATGTTAAGACATATACATTTTTTTGTGTTTTTTTAGTTTGGTGAGCAAGAGAGGATGGAGGAATAATAAGTGACTGGACTGGAGAACTAGTTAGAGGCCAGATAATACAGGGACTCAGAGATCAGCTAACTAGCTTATACTTTATTCTTTAGGAGCCTAGGTTATAGTTTCATTCAACCATAATTTATTCATTTATTGATCGCTCATTTAAAGCCTACTATCTACCAGCCCCTGATAGATACTAGGCATGTGGAATTGTCTTTGCCTTTAAGGGGTTTGCAGTTATAATTGGAGACCCTACAATACTCAATATCCCGAGAGCACATGCAAGAATCCTGAGCTATGTGTTCCCCCGAACCCTGGTAGACAGTGATCCACTAAGGAGACATCTCCTAAATAAAAATTAAGATACATCAGATTCTTGTGACTGCAAGTCTCCTAACCTAAGGAGTTCTGCTTCTCTCCCATGTTAACAATTCCCCTAGCCATCTGTATCACATGCTGTAGATGGATATGATAAAGCCCTTGGCTAAAGACTTAGATAAAAATCCCACCTAAAGATTCTGTGGACACAGACTTCAAGTATTTCCACCCAAAGGCTTCTTCCACCTCCAACAGTGGTGGAAAGAGGTGAGGAATTAGTGAGGGGAGTTCTGTCAGGTTTCATCTTTCTTCCTCTGATAGGGGAAGAGGCCTTGCACATCAATGAGCAGGCTGTCTTATTGACTGTATATCTACTCTGGGTGTCCCGGAGATGGAAAGTGTCAGTTCCCATCTCTTTGATCCATCACTGCAGCATGTTTGAGAAGAGATACAGGGCCTCTTCACATTCCTTTCTCATCTCCTCTGATTATATTCAACAGAGAAAGACAAGTCTTATCTCCCCATAAGCAAGATGCTTTCACCGTTACGAAACTGTTTGCTTGCTCTTCTGGTTGGGGGGCAAAGCTCAGTTCTGCCATTTTTTGACCCATCAAGGTTAAGTAGAATGTTTTTCTTCTTTCTTTCTTTCTTCCTTCCTTCCTTCCTTCCTTCCTTCCTTCCTTCCTTCTTCCTTCCTTCCTTCCTTCCTTCTTCCTTCCTTCCTTCCTTCCTTCATTCCTTCCTTCCTTCCTTTCTTTCTTTCTTTCTTTCCTCTTTCTTTCCTTTTTTCATTCTTTCTTTCTTCTAACCATTAGTGGAGCAATACAGCTTGGAAACTCTATATGTAATGGCTCAGTATAGATTGGCTTCTGGCTACTGGCTACCTTGGATACCCTCCAAAGTTAATATTAATTAGGAACACTCATCTTTTTTATTGATTGCACTCTTTACTTAAGCACATATTCTAGAGCAGGTGTTCTTAATGATTTTTATGCCACAAACATCTTTGACAGTCTAGTAAAGCCTATGGAATCCTTCAGTAGCAGATTAAAGATGGCCACAATCTTTGATTTTTCTTCCAACAAAACCAGGGAAATATTTTGCCTTTCCTAGAAATTAGGCTGGCCTTACTGGTTCACATTAACCAAGAGAAAGGAGCGGAGGTGACGCTGCATGACATGTGAAGCAAGTCAGAAAGTCTTGTTTCTTTTGCCTTGATCTCTTGGAACACTCTCCTCTTGAATACTACCTTTAGAGATGCTACCTCTCAGAACTCAGCTATTATGATGTGAGAAGCCCATGTTACAAGGTGAGATTGATGGATAGACAACCCCATCTGAACTCCCAGCTATTTCAGATGTCTAGCACTGTTGAGCCTTTGGTGACTGCAACCCTAGCCAATGATTGAACTACAATGACATAAGAGATCACATATGACAACCACTTACCTGGACCCTTCTCAAATTCTTGATCCACAAAATCATGAGAAAATACAGTGGTTATTTTGAGTTGATAAATTTCAGGATGATTTGTTACCCAACAGAAGCTAACCAGAACACTTTCTAGGAATAATCTTTTTAAATGCATGAAATAAAACTTATAAAATTACAAAGAAAATGAATTATATTAAAAGTTATAAAATACTTAAAATTTTGATTTTAAATATACAGATGGCCAATAGGCACATGAAAAGATGCCAACATCACTAATCATCAGGGAAATGCAAATCAAAACCACAATAAGATATCACCTCATACCTGTCGGAATAACTATTATCAAAAAAAAAGAAAAAGAAAGAAACAATGTCTTGGCAAGGATGTAGAAAAACAGGAACCTTTGTGCACTGTTGGGGGGGGACTGTAAATTGGTGTAGCCACTATGGAAAACAGTATGGAGGTGACTCAAAAAATGGAAAATAGAACTACCATACAATCCAGCAATTCCACTTCTGATATTTTTTCAAAGAAAATGAAAACGTTAATATGAAAATATATATGCACCTCTATGTTCATTACAGAGTTATTTACAATAACCAAGATATGGGAGCAGCCCAAGTGTCCACTGATAGATGAATACATAAAGAAAATGAGTTGCGTGTGTGCACACACACACACACACACACACACAATGGGATATTAGTCATAAAAAGGAATGAAATCTTGCCATTTGTGACAACATGGATGGACCTTGAGGGTATTATGCTAATTGAAATAAGTCAGAGATAAACAAATACCGTATGGTCTCACTTATGTGTGGAATCTAAAAAACAAAATAAACAAACAGCTAAAACAAATCCATACCAGACATATAGATACAGAGAACAGACTAGAAGTTTCCAGAGTGATGTTGGGTGGGGGGCTTGAAATGGCTGGGCAGATCAGGAGGTACAGACTTCTAATTATGAAGTGAGTAGGTCTTAAGGATATAACTAACAGCATGGGGAATACAGTCAATAGTATTGTATTAACTTTGCATTGTGATGGATAGTAACTAGACTTACAGTGGTGATCATTTCATAATGTACATAGCCATCGAATCACTGTGTTGTACACTTCAGTAAACTAATATAAACTGTATTAGTTTACTGAACTGAATTATACTTTAATAAAATAAAATAAAGCAAGATAAAAATTGATTTTAACTCATTAAACTTTATTATTAACTCATTAAATAAGAAGAGCTATTAATAGATCTATGGCTACTATAATTTTGAATTAGTGATGAGCAAAAAAAATGGGAGTACAAAATATCTGCTAAAATCTTAATCAAATATAAAAATACCTAATTTCTAATGGTGACATGTTTACAGGTATTACTAAATCCAGTGTTGTTTGTAGTCAAATTGAAGGACTTACTAAATTTCCATTAGATATTACTAAAAATAAAGAAATATTTCTGGTCTCTTTGGGTGCCAGATTAAGAAATCCTGCTCCAGATTTTCCTCCTTCAGGTATTTTGCTTTTATGTTCTTATATTCACCTGGAATCAACTTCCTCCTCTGAATATTCTAAATAAATCCATCATTGACTTTACTCAGACATTGTCTCCTCAACCAAGTCTTTGCTAACTCCATACCACCTCCAGTTCTAACACTCCCTCTAAGCTCTCAAATGATTTTTGGTCATTTATGGCTATTTATTTATAAGCTATATATTCCCTAATAGCTAAATTTCTTAAGGAAAGGTAAATGTTTTGTGAATATGTGTCTCAAAAACTAGCAAATTCTATCTCTCAGAAACTAGCAAATAAAAAAAATAGTATACTTAATAAGTTCACAGTAAAGTTATACCAGATTGATTAGTGACTCCTAAAACTGGCTGATCATCAGTGTTACCTACGGGATTTTTAATAAGTATAGATTTCCATGTTCCAACCCAATCTATTGAACTGCAGGGCACAGGAATCAGTATTATAGTAAGCAAAACCCCTCTCCCGCAAGTAATTTTCATGTCTGCAGCCTGACACTGGCCTGACTTTCAAAACCACTGGGCAAAATAAAAATAATAATAATAAATAGATCAAGTAAGACCCTTTTATCTGAGCATTAAACATCCTTCAAGATCTGCACTCAACTGATCTCTCCTACTTTATCCACACCAGCAGCTGCCTGGACATATCTTAGACAAAGTTTTGGCCATCTGTTTGATGTTTTAATGTAGATTGTTAGTATCACTTCCCAGTTTACAGTGATTTTTCTCATGTGTGAAAATCAGAGGCATCAGCTGTCATGTCTATGTTAGGTGACCCTGCTCCTCTGGCCACAGATAATTAGTCCAGTTACCTGAGCCCAGTAGACCAGTCGGAGGCATTCCCTAGGAGAATCTGACTTGGAAATAAAGGAAGAGAGCCAGTCCTTTTCTGGTAGTGAGACAAGGAATGTGAGGCTCGGAAGCTGCTGCTAGCTGTGTTTCCTGCTGAGTAGTGGAAGGGATATGCAGAGACGGTATAAAGAAGATACACAGAGAAAACAGACCAAACATTCTGGCGGTGACTTGGTTCCTGATTCTAATCGTTCCCGAGGTCATCAGCACTCTACACTTGCCCTAATCATATGGCATGTCCTTTGTCATTCTGCTCAATTCCCCTTTCTACTGAAGCACATTCCCATGGGTTCTGTCTCTGGCGACCCAGAATATTCTGATAACTAAAATCTTCCTTTTTCCCACACTTCAATTCAAAGTGATAATCCCTTAAAATACCCTTCTCTCTTCTCCCTTGCCTACTGGTCCAGTCTGTTCTAACAGCTTCGGCCTACACTGAAATCTAGTCTGCCTGACCTTTCCTAGCACTGATCATCTGTACCCCTACAAATTGGCACATGTAGTATCCTGTTCTGTATCTTGCATTGACTAATTATTGTCTCAAATTCAGCTAATGATATTTTTTAGGTGTTAATTAACTATACCATTTTATACCTAGAAAGAACATTAGAGATTTCTTTTTTTATATGTATTTTTTTTTTAATTTTATTTATTTATTATTTATGGCTGCATTGGGTCTTCGTTGCTGTGCGCAGGCTTTCTCTAGTTGCGGCGAGTGGGAGCTACTCTTCGTTGCTGTGCACAGGCTTCTCATTGTGGTGGCTTCACTTGTTGCGGAGCACGGGCTCTAGGTGCTCAGGCTACAGTGGTTGTGGCTCGGAGGTTCTAGAGTGCAGGCTCAGTAGTTGTGGCACACAGGCTTAGTTGCTCCGCGGCATCTTCCCAGACCACGGCTCGAACCCGTGCCCCCTGCATTGGCAGGTGGATTCTTAACCACTGCACCACAGTGCGCAACCACTGAAGTCTAGGAACATTAGAGATTTCTAATCCAACCCCCTCATTTGTGCAGAAGGAGAAAATGACACTAAGTGAGAAGTGACTTCCCAAAAGTCATATAGCATTTCCCCAGATAAGTTCTGCTTGGGCATGACAATGCTGACAAATTAAAAGGTGCTCATGCTGAAAGCTGGTTACAAACAGGTGCATCTTCTGTATCTTTTAACAAATTATGTTGCGTATAAACATAGCTAAGTTTCTGAGAAATCCTGCAGAAAAAGAAAAGTTGTTTAAATGGTTTCAACCCCATTCTCTGGAAATTTAAGGGTAGACATTTCACCAAACACCTGTTGGTTTTCTGTTGAACTAGTGTTCCTTGGAATATGCTTTTTTTTTAAACTTTTTATTTTACATTGTAGTATAGCTGATTAACAATGTTGTGACAGTTTCAGGTGCACAGCAAAGCGACTCAGCCATACATATACATGTATCCATTCTCCCCCAGACTCCCCTCCCCCTCCAGGATGCCACATAACATTGAGCAGAGTTCCCTGTGCTATATAGTACGTCCTTGTTGGTTATACTTTTTAAATATAGCAGTGTGTACATGTCAATCCCAAACTCCCTAACTATCCCTTCCCTCCACCCTTCCCCCCCAGTAACCATAAGTTCATTCTCTAGGTCTGTGAGTCTATTTCTGTTTTGTAAATATGTTCATTTGTATCATTTCCTTTTAGATTCCGCATATGAGATATCATACGATATTTCTCTTTCTTTGTCTGACTTACTTCACTCAGTATGACAACTCTAAGTCCATCCATGTTGTTGCAAATGGCCTTATTTCATTCTTTTATATGGCTGAGTAATATTCCATTGTATATATGTACCACATCTTTATCCATTCCTCTGTCGATGGACATTTGCTTTGGTAAACTTTTTTTTGTCTCCTTGTCCCAAACCTAACAACACCTCAGGGAGAAATTTGATCGTTCTTTCCTGCCACAATTAGATAAGTAAAACTACAACCTTTCTCCATTTTTTCTTAATTCAGAAGATTTTAACTATTTCTCCTTCTAGTTTTAACTTTCTATTCCCCCCCCCACCTCAAAAAAACATATTCTGATATCTATCTGTAGTTAAAATATAGTCACTCCAAATCCATGATCAAATTCTGGGGGAACAGTCTATCTTTCCATCTCTGTTCTAGCAGTGGGAAGGAGACAAACCTTGGATTCTGGACTAGAGTCTTGGCTGACAGCTTAGTGAGGGTAGAAAGCATGTACATAATCCTAAAGGTGAAAGGGATCTTAGAAATGACACAGTTAAACATCTTTATCTTGCAGAAGCAGAGATTGAGTTCCAGGATATTGAGGTGACTTTTCCAAGGTCATACAGAGATTTTTGCTTAGCGGCAAGATTCTAAGCTGGGCCTTTAGCTTCCCATTCCTGCGTCCTTTCAACTAAATTCCATCACATTCACCATTTGTTCAAGGGCTGCGGGTAGACTATCTGGGCTCTTCCACTTCTTTTTCCTCTTCCCCATTTCTTTCTTCTCTTCTCCTCCTTCTCCCCCTTTTCCTTTTCTCCTTTCTTTTCCTCCTCTACCTCTTCCTCCTCTTCTTCCCCATCCTTCTTCATCCCTTTCTCTCTTTCTCCTCCTTCTTTTGTTGCTTTTATGTGACAACAATCCCCATTAAATATTGAACAAAATTAAGATTTCTCCATTACTCTGAAAATCTTCATGCAATTAAAAAGCAACTGAGTTCTGGTTCTTAGATATTTTCTGCTTCCAAGACCTCTCTGAGAGCATATGAGTGCAATAGGCCTGCTAGCCAGGAAGAGCACTTCTATGAGCACACCAACAGGGCTCGGCACACACTTCTAGGGGTTCATTTAGGGCATCCATGTGGTATACACAGGTGCCTCCTTTCTCCTGCATACTAACTACTCAAGAATCTTGTCAACATGAACATATTGTAATTCAGTAGACCAGAGGTGGGGTTTGAGAAGCTACATCACTAGGAAACCACTGATGGTATCAAAATCCACAGGCTACACTCTGAGCTGTTAGAGTGTAGACCAAAATCACCATTTGCCATTGGTTCAGCCTCTGGTCTATATAAAATAATCATGTACGTTAACTGTCTCTCAAAATATTAAGAATTATTAATAGTTACAACGTTATAAGGTAATAAGATGGAATGTACATAACTTAAAAAAAATTAAATCCACCTACCTTGTCATCTCCACCCAAAAAGGAGTATGAAGATAAGAGTAGTCCAAGTAATTACTAAAATGGTAAATCTAGTAAGGTGTAGATCTAGATCTTCAGATTCTCAAGTAATGTCCTTTCAATTATATTACATAGTCACATGGTTAGAAAGTCTCTCTCTCTCTCTTGCTTTCTCTCTCAAACACACACATACACAGTACACACCACACACATATGCATGCATATATATATATATATACACACACAGTAAAAAAAAATGTCCAAAGCATTGATAAAAGCTTTGCAATGATAAGGAAATAAAAAGACAAATTCTTTAATACTAATTTTTTAAAATAATTTTTTGTTTACACTGATTGAAGTTGATACTCTGGATTTGTAGGAACATGATTCTGCCACAGATTTGGTATATTTTCTTTGACAAGTTACTTGACATCACAGAGCTCCAGATTCTATTTTTGTTAAATAATTACTTACTGAGACAGAAAATTTAGATTTTTTTCCAGAATGCCTGTGTATCTTGGAATCATGGATGACATGGGTACAAACTGGAAAACACAATCACTCTCATCATTCTTCAAATCCTTGGTGATTCCCTCTGCTTCCTCCTTCCCTTCTGTTTTTTTTTTTTTTTTTTTTTTTTTTTTTTTTTTTTTTTTATCTCTGGACTTGTGGGCAGATGGGATTTGAGCCTCTTCAATGTGCCTGTTCTTACTTGTGGAGCCAGGAAGTCACATCACATAAAGCAGATAGATAGAAACAGAAGGAGATGCAGTTTAAGGTCTGTGGAATTCCATACATTGCCACTCTTCCTTACAATCGGGTTAATCTCCAGTCTGGGATGGGAAAACAACATCCCAATCTTTAAAAAGGACAACTTTGGAGGAGCTACAAGATGGTGGAAGAGTAAGACGTGATGACCTTACTCCCCACAAATACATCAGAAATACATCTCCATGTGAAGCAACTCCTACAGAACACCTATTGAACGCTGGCAGAAGACCTCAGACTTCCCAAAAGGCAAGAAACTCCCCACGTACCTGGGTAGGGCCAAAGAAAAAAGAAAAAACAGAGACAGAAGGATAGGGACGGGACCTGCACCAGTGGGAGGGAGCTGTGAAGGAGGAAAGGTTTACACACACTAGGAAGCCCCTTCGCGGGTGGAGACTGCGGGTGGCGCAGGGGGAAAGCTTCGGAGCCAGGGAGGAGAGTGCAGCAACAGGGGTGCGGAGGGCAAAACGGAGAGATGCCCACACAGAGGATCGGTGCCGACCAGTACTCGCCAGCCCGAGAGGCTTGTCTGCTCACCCGCCGGGGCGGGCGGGGGCTGGGAGCTGAGGCTCCGGCTTCGGTCGGAGCGCAGGGAGAGGACTGGGGTTGGCGGCGTGAACACAGCCTGCAGGGGGTTAGTGCGCCACAGCTAGCCGGGAGGGAGTCCGGGGAAAAGTCTGGACCTGCCGAAGAGGCAAGAGACCATTGTTTCGGGATGCGCAAGGAGAGGGGGCTCAGAGCACCGCCTAAACGAGCTCCAGAGACAGGCGCGAACCGCGGCTATCAGCATGGACCCCAGAGACGGGCATGAGACGCTAAGGCTGCTGCTGCCGCCACCAAGAAGCCTGTGTGCGAGCACAGGTCACTATCCACACCGCCCCTCCTGGGAGCCTGTGCAGTCCGCCACTGCCAGGTTCCCGGGATCCAGGGACAACTTCCCCGGGAGAACGCACGGTGCGCCTCAGGCTGGTGCAACGTCACGCCGGTCTCTGCCGCCGCAGGCTCGCCCCGCACTCCGTGCCCCTCCCTCCCCCCGGCCTGAGTGAGCCAGAGACCCCGAATCACCTGCTCCTTTAACCCCGTCCTGTCTGAGCGAAGAACAGATACCCTCAGGCGACCTACATGCAGAGGCGGAGCCAAATCCAAAGCTGAACCCCGGGAGCTGTGCGAACAAAGAAGAGAAAGGGAAATCTCTCCCAGCAGCCTCAGGAGCAGCGGATTAAATCTCCACAATCAACATGATGTGCCCTGCATCTTTGGAATACCTGAATAGACAACGAATCATCCCAAATTGAGGAGGTGACTTTGGGAGCAACGATATATATATTTTTTTCCCTTATTCTCTTTTTGTGAGTGTGTATGTGTATGCTGCTGTGTGTGATTTTGTCTGTATAGCTTTGCTTTTACCATTTGTCCTAGGGTTCTGTCTGTCGGGTTTTTTTCTTTTTTTTTTTTTATTATAGTTTTCAGCACTTGTAATTGGTGGATTTGTTTTTTGGTTTGGGTGTTCTCTTCTTTCTTTTTAATTACTTAAAAAATTTTTTTAATAATTATTTTTTGTTTATTTTAATAACTTTTTTATTTTATTTTATCTCTTTCTTTCTTTCTTTCTTTCTTCCTTTCTTTCCTCTTTCTTTCTTTCTCCCTTTTATTTTGAGCCATGTGGATGATAGGCTCTTGGTGCTCCAGCCAGGTGTCAGGTCTGTGCCTCTGAGGTAGGAGACCAAGTTCAGGACATTGGTCCACCAGAGACCTCCCAGCTCCATGTATTATCAAATGGCAAAAATCTCCCAGAGATCTCCATCTCAACTGCAAGACCCAGCTCCACTCAACGACCATCAAGCTACAGTGCTGGACACCCCACGCCAAAAAACTAGCAAGACAGGAACACAACCCCACCCATTAGCAGAGAGGCTGCCTAAAATCATAATAAGGTCACAGACACCCCAAAACACACCACCAGATGTGGACCTGCCCACCAGAAGGACAAGATCCAGCCTCATCCACCAGAACACAGGCACCAGTCCCTTCCACCAGGAAGCCTACACAACCCACTGAACCAACCTTAGCCACTGGGGACAGACACCAAAAACAATGGGAACAACGAACCTGCAGCCTGGGAAAAGGAGACCCCAAACACATTAAGTTAAGCAAAATGAGAAGACAAAGAAACACACAGCAGATGAAGATGCAAGATAAAAACCCACCAGACCCAACAAATGAACAGGAAATAGGCAGTCTACCTGAAAAAGAATTCAGAATAATGATAGTAAAGATGATCCAAAATCTTGGAAATAGAATGGAGAAAATACAAGAAACATTTAACAAGGACCTAGAAGAACTAAAGAGCAAACAAGCAATGATGAACAGCACAATAAATGAAATTAAAAATTCTCTAGAAGGGATCAATAGCAGAATAACTGAGGCAGAAGAATGGATAAGTGACCTGGAAGATAAAATAGTGGAAATAACTACCGCAGAGCAGAATAAAGAAAAAAGAATGAAAAGGATTGAGGACAGTCTCAGAGACCTCTGGGACAACGTAAAACACACCAACATTTGACTTATAGGGGTCCCAGAAGAAGAAGAGAAAAAGAAAGGGACTGAGAAAATATTTGAAGAGATTATAGTTGAAAACTTCCCTAATATGGGAAAGGAAATAGTTAATCAAGTCCAGGAAGCACAGAGAATCCTATACAGGATAAATCCAAGGGGAAACATGCCAAGACACGTGTTAATCAAACTACTGAAAATTAAACACAAAGAAAAAATATTAAAAGCAGCAAGGGAAAAACAACAAATAACATCCAAGGGAATCCCCATAAGGTTAACAGCTGATCTTTCAGCAGAAACTCTGCAAGCCAGAAGGGTGTGGCAGGACATATTTAAAGTGATGAAGGAGCAAAACCTGCAACCAAGATTACTCTACCCAGCAAGGATCTCGTTCAGATTTGATGGAGAAATTAAAACCTTTACAGACAAGCAAAAGCTGAGAGAGTCCAGCACCACCAAACCAGCTTTACAACAACTGCTAAAGGAACTTCTCTAGGCAAGAAACACAAGAGAAGGAAAAGACCTACAATAACAAACCCAAAACAATTAAGAAAATGGGAATAGGAACATACATATCGATAAATGTAAATGGATTAAATGCTCCAACCAAAATACACAGACTGGCTGAATGGATACAAAAACAAGACCTGTATATATGCTGTGTACTAGAGACCCACTTCAGACCTAGGGACACATACAGACTGAAAGTGAGGGGATGGAAAAAGATATTCCATGCAAATGGAAACCAAAAGAAAGCTGGAGTAGCAATTCTCATGTCAGACAAAATAGATCTTAAAACAGACTATTACAAGAGACAAAAAAGGACACTACATAATGATCAAGGGATTAATCCAAGAAGAAGATATAACAATTGTAAATATTTATGCACCCAGCATAGGAGCACCTCAATACATAAGGCAAATACTAACAGCCATAAAAGGGGAAATCGACAGTAACACAATCATAGTAACACATATATATAGAATCTAAAAAAACACATATATATGGAATCTAAAAAAAAAAAAAATTGTCATGAAGATGCCCTGGGCATGACGGGAATAAAGATGCAGACCTACTAGAGAATGGACTTGAGGACACGGGGAGGGGGAAGGGTAAGCTGGGACAAAGTGAGAGAGTGGTAGATTATATATGGACATATATACACTACCAAATTTAAAATAAATAGCTAGTGGGAAGCAGCTGCATAGCACAGGGAGATCAGCTCAGTGCTTTGTGACCATCTAGAAGGGTGGGATAGGGAGGGTGGGAGGGAGGGAGACGCAAGAGGGAAGAGATATGGGGATATATGTATATGTATAACTGATTCACTTTGTTATAAAGCAGAAACCAACACACCATTGTAAAGCAATTATACTCCAGTAAAAATATTAAAAAAGAAAAAAAGGACAACTTTTCTTTTTCTAGAAACTTATCAATTTGGCTAGATTCATAAGAGTGGTTATAGACCTTAAAATTTGAGAAGGATATTGATAACTTTCGAAATACCTAGAGAAGTTTTAACTTGCTTGGTGTATAAATCATTAAGGTGAATAAAATTGCAATAAAGAAAAAATACACCTTATCATATCAATGTCCATAAGAACATCATTCTTCTATTGTCTTTAAAGTATGATCCTTATAGATACTGATAACCAATACATATTGGCCACTTACCCTGGGCAGTTCACTGGGATTAAAAGTATAATTCATTTGGCATTATCTCATGTAATGTTCCATGTTAGCCCCATATGACCGGTACTAGTATGACTACCATTTTTAGACCAGGAAATTGAGAATTAGAGAGGATAAGTAAGAGCTAATGAATGGTAAAGAAAACCAATTTAATTTTCTTTTTTTAAAATTAATTTTAATGAAGTATAGTTGATTTACAATGTGTTAATTTCTGCTGTGCAACAAAGTGATTCATTTATACATATATATACATTCTTTTTCATGTTCTTTTCCATTATGGTTTATTACAGGATATTGAATATAGTTCCGTGTGCTATACATTAGAACTCTGTTGTTTATCCATTCTATATATAATAGTTTGCATCTGCTAATCCCAAACTCCCAGTGCATCTCTCCCCGACCCAGCCTTGGCAACCAGAAGTCTGTTCTCTTTGTCTGTGAATCTGAAGAAAACCAATTTAAGCTGTAAGGCTTCAAATACTGTGCATGTAACCTTGCATATTCTGCTTCAGTTGTTCTTAATCGTATAGCTCGTGTTAGAGTGCATACATAAAGGTATGCATTCAGTTATTTCATAATTCAGTTGATACGTACTTTGGCTCAGTCTAACTTTCTGTTTGTGGCATATAGAAATGTTTTACCAGAATGATCTTCATGAGCACTTAGTTAAGAGTCAAGAAATTCAACCCAGGTGTGGTAGTAGGTTGTTTGCAAAAAGACAGTAATTTTTTCTTACCCACTTCCTTGCCACTTTGCCGCGTGATTTTGCAGCTTTTCCCATCAAGAAGTGGAGTCTATTTGCACTCCCCTTGAATTTGAGCTGGCTTTGTGACTTTATGTGGACAATTAATGTATCAGAAATTATGTTGCACCAGTTCTGAGGCTAAGCATCAAGAGACCTTGCACACTTCCACTTTCTTTTAGTCCTGTGCCTCTGCCCCATGAACAACCTGGGCTAGCCTGCAGGATAAGAGTCATGTGGCCCACTCACCCTTGTAGCACAAGTCAACAGTCAGTCACTATCAAATGTGAGCATGAGGCCTTAGGCCAGTGCCTGTCTACCCAAGCTGAGGTTGACCACGGAGACATGAGTAAACCCAACTGAAACCAGTCAAACTTAACTAGATCAACAGAACCGCCTAATTAATCCATAGACTCATGAGCAGTATTAAATGGTTGTCGCTTGTTTTCAGCCATCAGTTTTCTTAGAATGGCTTTTTGTGCGATAATAGATAAGTTAGCTATAAAGAGAGCAATAGGAAAAACACATTTTTTTCATGCTGCCTATTTCATTTTTGCATCATTCATTCATTGAACAATCATATGATAAATGCCTACTCTGAGTCTGCATCTGCAATAGACCAAGCAAGAAGTAATAATTTGGGACTTTAAATATGATCTATTATAATAAGGCATCTGTTTACTTTAGAATCAGCTAGAGAAAGCGGGGCACAGTGGTGCTTTCTTTAGCATAAAGCACCTTTGTCATCTGGCATTAAAAGACTTGCTGACTTTATCGAGTCGTGGCTGTTCTGACCAAAACCCTGCTCACCCATTCAGTACCTGTGTTTCTTCATCATTGGTCCAGCTGTAATTTGGTTTGTTTTGATGCATCTCTTGCACATTTCCTAGTGCCTGTTACTGTCCTCTTAGGCTTTGATCAATACAGAGACCTTTTTTTCTTTTTTTACTTCTCTTCCATTTGACCTACTTTATTTTATCTTAGTTCTTAATTCAGAATCTCCCTGCAGACTGTCTTATCACTACTTAAATGCCTCAGTTTACCCATAGACAAAGTTCTAACATGATGAATGACATCCACCTCTCACTGCCTGCCGGAATACTTTCCTTGTAGTGTCTTTGAAACATAAAACACTAAAAATGGTGATGGTGAAGAACTTGGCAGATATAAAAGAGCTATAAATATACATGCTAACTTATAAATCAATACCAATAATAAATTGCATTCAAGTGCTATTTAATTCTTTGTGATCATCAATAAAGATATAAAAAGTTCATCCTCAACACCCTCTCTGTTGTTACTCTCTCAGCACCTCCCAATCGTTGTCTGCACGATTAGTCATCATGCTGTTTACCGTCTCCCTGATGGACTGCTTTATCTTGCTTCATCTCACCCTGGAAGCAGCTTACTATGGAATATCATTTTGAGGGTGGGGAACAGGAGAGGTTGCTTTTCTTCTTCAAACCAGTTAGAAAATTTGTAGATCAAAACTTGTGCTAGGGATGTACAAACCCAGTGTGTCTTCCTGTTTCCTGACCATTAATCCTCCACTCACCAGGGAGCCTGTGGTTAGTTCTGGTGGGAGTTTAGCAGGAAGCAGACCACCCACTAAAGCCTACCCTACGCCCTTCCTTTCCATTCTCACTCCGGTGCCCATTTTCTCCCCAACACCACTTCCTTGGTTCATAATTAGACTCTGCAACCTCCGGGCCTCTTCTGAAAAGTGATGATCTACTAAAAATACAGCCCTGTAGCAGTATGTTTGACTTCTATTTCTGTTATTTTTTAACACCAGTTTCAGATGAACAAAGCAGTGAAACAAAGGGAGAGAGAAAGTGCTGTGAATGCGAAGATGGAACATTGTCATATACTTTGTTCATTTTAATTATACACAGTCATCATTTAATGGGAGCCCAAGGATATTGTTAAAGAAAAGCATTCACAGATCTCCCTTCTTTTGATATTTCCCATTTAAAGCCTCTTCCAGTGACCCTGAACATAAATATCTTTTTTTGTAATCCTGAAAACCCCTACATCTCTGTATAGCCCATGAAACAAGCTGCTTTTATGTGTGGGGAAGGATGGACATAATTGGACTGTTCTGCTAATGAGACCTACTTCCATCACTCCACTGACTGTCTCATGGCATTTAAGATGGGCCTCTTAAAACTGAGTTATGGAAATGCGGGTGGGACAGGAGGAGGGCTATGTGGAGGACTCCCACGTACACTAAGAGTTCTCAGTCTTAAGTAGATAAACAAAGCTAGAACACATATGTGAAGAGAAAAAACAAAAGCCTTGCTTGTGTGAAAAACGAAAATCTAGATTTTTCTACTCCTCACCCACATGCGTGATATTTAGCAACTACTATTTTAAAATCTGTCTTGTGATAATGCATACATGGTTCTTTTTCTTTGGTAATATTAGGTACCATTTATTTAATGTATATTTTATATCAAATATACTGATAAAATCACATATTGAATAGCTTATTTAATCTGCTTAAAAGAATTATGAGGTGGTGCTATTTTCCCCTGCTTTATACATAAAAAATACTGAGGCTTGCATTGGTTCGATAACACAGTAAAGGTTATACAACTAGTACATGGATGAGTCCAGATTTGAACCTAGGATGCCTCAGTTGAAAGCCTGAACCCTTAGCCACATCATGCCCACCTGAGGACCTGAACATATGAAGGCTGAGTCAATTTCACAATTCATTCATTTAATGAACATTTACATAACTTCTAATATATGAACAGTCCAATGCTAGACAGTAAGGATGCTTAACAGGTGAAGCAGTCACAATATCCTTTGAAATTGTTGACAGTCTAGAGTTGGAGAAACATTTACACAAAGTTTCTTCTTATGGTAAAATATGTTAATAATTGTTAGGATTATGTTACTCAAAAGAGGGAGTTACAGGAGCCAAGGATGGCTTCAGGGTGGAATTCTACAATATCACAGTCTGTGTCTTTACACTTTTCACTACATCCCTAGTACTTGTACACCGTATACATTGGTGCCTCATATGTAGTTGGTGTTCAATAAACATTAGTTCGATGAATGAAGGGATAAATGATGGAATGAACATGTGACTGAATGAGTATATAAATAAAATTTTCAAGTGGAAACCTGAAAGAAGCTTAGATATTTGTTCTGTGGACAAGAGAGAGATGAAGCTTCCAAAATCAAGGAATTGAGAAACAGTACGGCTAGTTTAGAGAAAAGAAATAATTAAGAGATCTTAAATGCCCTGCTAGGAAAATTGAACTGTTAATCTCTAGAAAATTAATTGGAAGCCACTGTATATTTTTAACCAGTGAGGAGAAATGATCAGATAGGCATTTTTGAAAGATCACTATGGCAATAGAGAATGTATGGAAGGGAAGGTAAAGAGATGATAGCAAGTAAGTCAGTCTCTGTAAATTTTTAGATGAATTGCCTTTCATTGAATTGAACTGATAGGAAACAAAGTGTAGAAAAACACTATTTTGAGGACATATAGTCTAATGTCCCAATAAACTCTTTTTTTCTAGTACTTAATTGTACCACCTAGACTAAAGCAGCTTGTTGTGTGGATCAGTTATTTCCATAAATGTAGTGCTGTGATCTTGGCTGTGTCAATTAGGCTCATTTTTCTTCTGAACTGTAAAATGGGTATATTGATCTCAACATGGCACAGTAGTGAGCATTAAAGTGCAATTTATGAAAATATTTGGTAACCTCTGGAGTGATGATTTTAGTTATTGTCATTATGATTACTATAATTAATACAGATGCCAGTATGGGTAATAAAAGTTGGGGGATCTCTAACATTAGCACTGGTGTCCCAGATTTCTGTGTTGGCAGTCTACCACAAAATGGAGGTCATCGTCTTCAAGTCTGAAAGAAAAGAGCCAAGATTTATTTGTTATCCTTGAGGCTGAACAGTGTGCAGCACAGAGTGAACGCTAAATACTTTACTGAGGTCATTGATATCTGAAATCACCTCTCTTCTTGTCCAAAGAATGCCTCAACCTTACAGCTTCACTTAGCCCCACTCCCAGTTTCCACCCTGCCATTTTCCCACACACATGAACAAAGATGTAGGAACTCTTTGAAGAATCCTTTTCATGTTGGATAAATGTCAAAATAGGGACCTAATTAAAAAGCAGTTAACTATATGTTTTTTAATTATGTGTTTATGTATATATACCCACATACATATGCCAAAGAATAAGCTAAGAGAAAATTCATTTCTACACATTGTTGGCTGAGTTTCGTGTCAGATTTCATTTATCTCTGATAATTTCTTCATCTGAAGTGAAAGAATTTATTTATTTCTGTCCATTCTCTGGCACAGCCTACTGAATTCCATCATCCACCCAGTCACAAATTGATTAGGTTATATCAAACCACTGCAATTAATTTATGTGGGCCTTTATTTATATTTTACCTCTCAGTCCCTGGTGACACATAAAGATACATCAGCCCTTTCACATCCTCGCTGGCACTTGCGTTCTCCCTGGCTCTTTTGGTTGCAAGAATGATTGTATCTGTTCATAAGCCTACAAAATGGATATTTGATTTGATTTAGATGGAGACTCACTGAGCTAATTTATTTATGATTAACTGAGTTTTGTACTTTTTGTGGTTCTGAAACACTATAATCCAGTTTGTCAGTGAACAGAGTCTCCAGCCACATCACCAGGTCATTTTTGGTAAGGAAGGTAATGGAAAGTTTGCTCCGGGCACACTTGAATGCCTACTCTGCACACAACAGTACCAGGGATAGAAATATGAGAAAGATATGGGCTTTTTCATTAAAAAGCTCTCCATTCTATGGACTTCCCTGGTGGTGCAGTAGTTAAGAATCCGCCTGCCAATGTGGGGGACGTGGGTTCGATCCCTGGTCCAGTAAGATCCCACATGCTGCAGAGCAACTAAGCCCATGTGCCATAACTACTGAGCCTGCCCTCTAGAGCCCGCAAGCCACAACTACTGAGCCCACGCACCACAACTACTGAAGCCCACGCACCTAGAGCCCAAGAGAAGCCACCACAATGAGAAGCCCATGCACCGCAACAAAGGGTAGCCCCTGCTCGCGGCAACTAGAGAAAGCCCACGTGCAGCAATGAAGACACAACGCAGCCAAAAATGAATACTAATTAATTAATTTTTTTAAAAAAAGCTCTCCATTCTAAAGGGATGACTGCAGTGGAAGGTTATGTGTACAACAATAGTACGAGTAAGGATTCACAGAGAAGAAATTCATTCATTCATTCATTTGTTCATTCACCACATATTTCATGAGTGCTAACTATGTGTCAAACAAAATGGTGTTGTGCCCAGATGTGGGATCAGGAAAGATTTTGAAGACAGAAGCGCAACTGAGCAGTGTTTTCAAGGGTGAAGAGAACTTTACTAGTTGGACTCTGTGGTAGATAATTGGTGAAGATGTCTGCAGTTGTTCCTTTGTATCTGAGACTCTGAAATTAGTTCTGTATCTCTTCTCATGAAGAAGTAAAGTCTACATTTTTTCCTACTTTGCTCTTCCCTCCATGGATCTGGGATGGCCACCAGATCTTGCTTTGGCCAGGTGACTACAGAAGAAGTAATGTTGTATTAGTTCTAAGTTTCAACCTCAAGAGGACTTGCATGCTTCCACTCTCTCTTTGGAATCCTGAGACAACCGTACAAACAAGTGTAGGCTTGTCTGCTGGATGACAAAAGCCATGTGGCTCAACCACTCCAGATAATAGCCACCCACCTCCAGAAGCAGAGAGCCTAGCTGCAGAACTGCATCAATGATCCCAGCCGAGACCAGAAGAGCCATCCAGGTGAGCTCATTCCAAATTTCTACACAGAATCATGAAGCAAATAAATGAGTGCTGTTTCAAGCTGCGAAATATTGGAAGGGCTTGTTATGCGGCAAAAATTTAGTAAGGAAAAATCACCTTCTAGAGGGTTAGAAATAACATATGCAAGAGCACTGAGGCAAGAATCATCAAGAGATCTTCAAGGATCTATGAGAGGTTCAGCGTCCTCATTAGCGCCGTTCAAGCTACAAATGTTGGGAGTCCATTTTAAGCCAGTTTGAGCCAATAAAGGAAATTTATTGGTTCTCGTAGCTGGGAATTGCAAGGGGGTGGATCCAGCTTAGAAATAATTGGATATAGGTGTCTAAGTGATGCCACCAAGGCCTTGTTTTACACTCCATGCTGTTTTCATCTTGTCAACTAAATGATTATTAGATTCTCTTTTTTTTTAAATCTTTATTGGATTATAATTGCTTTACAATGGTGTGTTAATTTCTGCTTTACAACAAAATGAATCACTTACATATATACATATGTTCCCATATCTCTTCCCTCTTGTGTCTCTCTCCCTCCCACCCTCCCCATCCTACCCCTCCAGGCGGTCACAAAGCACCGAGCTGATCTCCCTGTGCTATGCGGCTGCTTCCCACTAGCTATCTACCTTACGTTTGGTAGTGTATATATGTCCATGCCTCTCTCTCGCTTTGTCACAGCTTACCGTTCCCCCTCCCCATATCCTCAAGTCCATTCTCTAGTAGGTCTGTGTCTTTATTCCTGTTTTACCCCTAGGATCTTCATGACATTTTTTTTCTTAAATTCCATATATATGTGTTAGCATACGGTATTTGTCTCTCTCTTTCTGACTTACTTCACTCTGTATGACAGACTCTAGGTCTATCCACCTCATTACAAATAGCTCAATTTCGTTTCTTTTTATGGCTGAGTAATATTCCATTGTATATATGTGCCACATCTTCTTTATCCATTCATCCGATAATGGACACTTAGGTTGTTTCCATCTCCGGGCTGTTCTAAATAGAGCTGCAATGAACATTTTGGTACATGACTCTTTTTGAATTATGGTTTTCTCAGGGTATATGCCCAGTAGTGGGATTGCTGGGTCATATGGTAGTTCTATTTTTAGTTTTTTAAGGAACCTCCATACTGTTTTCCACAGTGGCTGTATCAATTTACATTCCCACCAACAATGCAAGAGGATTACCTTTTCTCCACACCCCCTCCAGCATTTATTGTTTCTAGATTTTTTGATGATGGCCATTCTGACTGGTGTGAGATGATATCTCATTGTAGTTTTCATTCGCATTTCTCTAATGATTAGTGCTGTTGAGCATTCTTTCATGTGTTTGTTGGCAGTCTGTATATCTTCTATGGAGAAATGTCTATTTAGGTCTTCTGCCCATTTTTGGATTGGGTTGTTTGTTTTTTTGTTATTAAGCTGCATGAGCTGCTTATAAATTTTGGAGATTAATCCTTTGTCAGCTGTTTCATTTGCAAATATTTTCTCCCATTCTGAGGGTTGTCTTTTGGTCTTCTTTATGGTTTCCTTTGCTGTGCAAAAGCTTTGAAGTTTCATTAGGTCCCATTTGTTTATTTTTGTTTTTATTTCCATTTCTCTAGGAGGTGGGTCAAAAAGGATCTTGCTATGATTTATGTCATAGAATGTTCTGCCTATGTTTTCCTCTAAGAGTTTGATAGTTTCTGGCCTTACATTTAGGTCCTTAATCCATGTTGAGCTTATTTTTGTGTATGGTGTTAGGGAGTGATCTAATCTCATACTTTTACATGTACCTGTCCAGTTTTACCAGCACCACTTATTGAAGAGGCTGTCCTTTCTCCACTGGACATTCCTGCCTCCTTTGTCAAAGATAAGGTGACCATATGTGCATGGGTTTATCTCTGGGCTTTCTATCCTGTTCCATTGATCTATCTTTCTGTTTTTGTGCCAGTACCATACTGTCTTGATTACTGTAGCATTGGAATATAGTCTGAAGTCAGGGAGCCTGATTCCTCCAGCTCCGTTTTTCGTTCTCAAGATTGTTTTGGCTATTCAGGGTCTTTTGTGTTTCCATACAAATTGTGAACTTTTTTGTTCTAGTTCTATGAAAAATGCCAGTGGTTGTTTCATAGGGATTGCATTGAATCTGTAGATTGCTTTGTGTAGTAGAGTCATTTTCACAATGTTGATTCTTCCAATCCAAGAACATGGTATATCTCTCCATCTATTTGTATCATCTTTAATTTCTTTCATCAGTGTCTTATAATTTTCTGCTTACAGGTCTTTTGTCTCCTTCGGTAGGTTTATTCCTAGATATTTTATTCTTTTTGTTGCAGTGGTAAATGGGAGTGTTTTCTTGATTTCACTTTCAGATTTTTCATCATTAGTGTATAGGAATGCCAGAGATTTCTGTGCATTAATTTTGTATCCTGCTACTTTACCAAATTCATTGATTAGCTCTAGTAGTTTTCTGGTAGCATCTTTAGGATTCTCTATGTATAGGATCATGTCATCTGCAAATAGTGACAGCTTTACTTCTTCTTTTCCGGTTTGGATTCCTTTTATTTCCTTTTCTTCTCTGATTGCTGTGGCTAAAACTTCCAAAACTATGTTGAATAATACTGGTGAGAGTGGGCAACCTTGTCTTGTTCCTGATCTTAGTGGAAATGCTTTCAGTTTTTCACCATTGAGGATGATGTTGGCTGTGGGTTTGTCATATATGGCCTTTATTATGTTGGGGAAAGTTCCCTCTATGCCTAGTTTCTGCAGGGTTTTTATCATAAATGGGTGTTGAATTTTGTTGAAAGCTTTCTCTACATCTATTGAGATGATCATATGGTTTTTCTCCTTCAATCTGTTAATATGGTTTATCACGTAGATTGATATGCCTATATTGAAGAATTCTTGCATTCCTGGAATAAATCCCACTTGATCATGGTGTATGATCCATTTAATGTGCTGTTGGATTCTGTTTGCTAGTATTTTGTTGAGGATTTTTGCATCTATGTACATCAGTGATATTGGCCTGTAGTTTTCTTTCTTTGTGACATCCTTGTCTGGTTTTGGTATCAGGGTGATGGTGGCCTCGTAGAATGAGTTTGGGAGTGTTCCTCCCTCTGCTATATTTTGGAAGAGTTTGAGAAGGATAGGTGTTAGCTCTTCTCTAAATGTTTGATAGAATTCACCTGTGAAGCCATCTGGTCCTGGGCTTTTGTTTGTTGGAAGATTTTTAATCACAGTTTCAATTTCAGTGCTTGTGATTGGTCTGTTCATATTTTCTATTTCTTCCTGATTCAGTCTTGGCAGGTTGTGCATTTCTAAGAATTTGTCCATTTCTTCCAGGTTGTCCATTTTATTGGCATAGAGTTGCTTGTAGTGATCTGTCATGATCTTTTGTATTTCTGCAGTGTCAGTTGTTACTTCTCCTTTTTCATTTCTAATTCTATTGATTGAGTCTTCTCCCTTTTTTTCTTGATGAGTCTGGCTAATGGTTTATCAATTTTGTTAATCTTCTCAAGGAACCAGCTTTTAGTTTTATTGATCTTTGCTATTGTTTCCTTCATTTCTTTTTCATTTATTTCTGATCTGATTTTTATGATTTCTTTCCTTCTGCTAACTTTGGGTTTTCTTTGTTCTTCTTTCTCTAATTGCTTTAGGTGCAAGGTTAGGTTGTTTATTCGAGATGTTTCCTGTTTCTTAAGGTAGGATTGTATTGCTATAAACTTCCCTCTTAGAACTGCTTTTGCTGCATCCCATAGATTTTGGGTCGTTGTGTCTCCATTGTCATTTGTTTCTAGGTATTTTTTTTATTTCCTCTTTGATTTCTTCAGTGATCACTTCATTATTAAGTAGTGTATTGTTTAGCCTCCATGTGTTTGTATTTTTTACAGATCTTTTCCTGGAATTCATATCTAGTCTCATAGTGTTGTGGTCAGAAAAGATACTTGATACAATTTCAATTTTCTTAAATTTACCAAGGCTTGATTTGTGACCCAAGATATGATCTATCCTGGAGAATGTTCCAAGAGCACTAGAGAAAAATGTGTATTCTGTAGTTTTTGGATGGAATGTCCTATAAATATCAATTGAGTCCATCTTGTTTAATGTATCATTTAAAGCTTGTGTTTCCTTATTTATTTTCATTTTGGATGATCTGTCCATTGGTGAAAGTGGGGTGTTAAAGTCCCCTACTATGAGTGTGTTACTGTCGATTTACCCTTTTATGGCTGTTAGTATTTGCCTTATGTATTGAGGTGCTCCTATGTTGGGTGCATAAATATTTACAATTGTTATATCTTCTTCTTGGATCGATCCCTTGATCATTATGTAGTGTCCTTCTTTGTCTCTTCTAATAGTGTTTATTTTAAAGTCTATTTTGTCTGATATGAGAATTGCTACTCCAGCTTTCTTTTGGTTTCCATTTGCATGAAATATCTTTTTCCATCCCCTTACTTTCAGTCTGAATGTGTCTCTAGGTCTGAAGTGGGTCTCTTGTAGACAGCAAATATATGGGTCTTGTTTTTGTATCCATTCAGCCAATCTGTGTCTTTTGGTGGGAGCATTTAGTCCATTTACATTTAAGGTAATTATCGATATGTATGTTCCTATTCCCATTTTCTTAATTGTTTTGGGTTCGTTATTGTAGGTCTTTTCCTTCTCTTGTGTTTCTTGCCTAGAGGAGTTCCTTTAGCAGTTGTTGTAGAGCTGGTTTGGTGGTGCTGAACTCTCTCAACTTTTGCTGAACTTTTGCTGAACTCTCTCAACTTTTGTCTGTAAAGGTTTTAATTTCTCCATCAAATCTGAATGAGATCCTTGCTGGGTAGAGTAATCTTGGTTGTAGGTTTTTCTCCTTCATCACTTTAAATATGTCCTGCCAGTCAGTTCTGGCTTGCAGAGTTTCTGCTGAAAGATCAGCTGTTAACCTTATGGGGATTCCCTTGTGTGTTATTTTTCCCTTGCTGCTTTTAATATGTTTTCTTTGTATTTAACTTTTGACAGTTTGATTAATATGTCTTGGCATGTTTCTCCTTGGATTTATCCTGTATGGGACTCTCTGTGCTTCCTGGACTTGATTAACTATTTCCTTTCCCATATTAGGGAAGTTTTCAACTATAATCACTTCAAATATTTTCTCAGTTCCTTTCTTTTTCTCTTCTTCTTCTGGGACCCCTATAAGTCAAATGTTGGTGTGTTTTATGTTGTCCCAGAGGTCTCTGAGACTGTCCTCAATTCTTTTCATTCTTTTTTCTTTATTCTGCTCTGTGGTAGTTATTTCCACTATTTTATCTTCCAGGTCACTTCTCCGTTCTTCTGCCTCAGTTATTCTGCTATTGATCCCTTCTAGAGAATTTTTAATTTCATTTATTGTGTTGTTCATCATTGCTTGTTTGCTCTTTAGTTCTTCTAGGTCCTTGTTAAACGTTTCTTGTATTTTCTCCATTCTATTTCCAAGATTTTGGATCATCTTTACTATCATTATTCTGAACTCTTTTTCAGGTAGACTGCCTATTTCCTGTTCATTTGTTAGGTCTGGTGGGTTTTTACCTTGCTCCTTCATCTGCTGTGTGTTTCTCTGTCTTCTCATTTTGCTTAACTTACTGTGTTTGGGGTCTCCTTTTCACAGGCTGCAGGGCTGTAGTTTCTGTTTTTTTTGGTGTCTGTCCCCAGTGGCTAAGGTTGGTTCAGTGAGTTGTGTAGGCTTCCTGGTGGAAGGGACTAGTGCCTGTGTTCTGGTGGATGAGGCTGGATATTGTCTTTCTGGTGGCCAGGTCCACGTCTGGTGGTGTGTTTTGGGGTGTCTGTGACCTTATTATGATTTTAGGCAGCCTCTTTGCTAATGGATGGTGTGTGTTTCTGTCTTGCTAGTTGTTTGGCATAGGGTGTCCTGCACTGTAGCTTGCTGGTTGTTGAGTGGAGCTGGGTGTTGGTGTTGAGATCAAGATCTCTGGGAGATTTTCGCTGTTTGATATTATATGGAGCTGAAAGGGCTCTTGTGGACCAGTGTCCTGAACTTGGCTCTCCCACCTCAGTGGCACAGCCCTGACGCCTGACTGGAGCACCAAGAACCTGTCCTCCACATGGCTCAGAATGAAAGGGAGAAAAAACAGAAAGAAAGAAGAAGATAAAATAAAATAAATTAAATTAAAATATAATAAAGTTATTAAAATAAAAAATAGTTATTAAGAAAAAAATTTTTTTACATAATAAAAAAAAAACACCCCAAGAAACGGACAGACAGAACCGTAGGACAAATGGTAAAAGCAAAGCAATACAGACAAAATCACACTCAGAAGCATACACATACACACTCACAAAAAGAGGAAAAAATAATCTTGCTCTCAAAGTCCACCTCCTCAATTTGGGATGATTCGTTTTCTATTCAGGTATTTGACAGATGCAGGGTACATGGAGTTGATTGTGTTGATTTAATCCACTGCTCCTGAGGCTGCTGGGAGAAATTTCCCTTTCTCTTGTTGTTCTCACAGCTCCCGGGATTCAGCTTTGGATTTGGACGTGCCTCTGCGTGTAGGTCGCCTGTTCTTTGCTCAGACAGGGCGGGGTTAAAGGAGCAGCTGATTCGGGGGCTCTGGCTCACTCAGGCCGGGGGGAGGGAGGGGCATGGAGTGCAGGGCGAGCCTGCGGCTGCAGAGGCCGTCGTGATGTTGAACCAGCCTGAGGCGCGCCATGTGTTCTCCGGGGTAAGTTGTCCCTGGATCACGGGACCCTGGCAGTGACGGGCTGTACAGGCTCCCGAGAGGGGAATTGTGGAGAGTGACCTATGCTCCCACACAGGCTTCTTGGTGGCATCAGCAGCGGCCTTAGCATCTCATGCCCGTCTCTGAGGTCCATGCTGATATCCGTGGCTGGCACCTGTCTCTGGAGCTCCTTTAAGTGGCACTCTTAATCCCCTCTCCTATCACACCAGGAAACAAAGAGGCAAGAAAAAGTCTCTTGTCTCTTCGGCAGCTCCAGACTATTTCCCAGGCTCCCTCCTGGCTAGCCATGGCGCACTAGCCCCCTTCAGGCTGTGTTCACGCAGCCAACCCCAGTCCTCTCCCTGGGATCCGACCTCCAAAGCCCAAGCCTCAGCTCCCAGCCCCCTCCTGCCCCGGCGGGTGAGCAGACAAGCCCCTCGGGCTGGTGAGTGCTGGTCAGCACCAATCCTCTGTGCGGGAATCTCTCCGCTTTGCCCTTCGCACCCCTGTTGCTGCGCTCTCCTCCGTGGCTCCGAAGCTTCCCCCCTCCACCACCCGCAGTCTCCGATAGTGAAGAGGCTTCCTAGTGTGTGGAAAACTTTTCTCCTTCACAGCTCCCTCCCACTGGTGCAGGTCCGGTCCCTATTCTTTTGTCTCTGCTTTTTCTTTTTCTTTTTTTTTTTTTTTTTTTGCCATACCCAGGTACGTGGGGAGTTTCTTTCCTTTTGGGAGCTCTGAGGCCTTCTGCCAGCGTTCAGTAGGCGTTCTGTAGGAGTTGTTCCACATGTAGATGTATTTCTAATGTTTTTGTGGGGAGGAGGATGATCTCCGTGTCTTACTCTTCCACCAGCTTGAAGCTCCTCCTGGATGTTAAATTTTGTCAAATGTTTTTTCTGCATCTATCGAGATGATCATGAGATTTTTATCCTTTGTTTTGTTAATGCGATGTGTCACATTGATTGATTTGCAGATATTGACCCATTCTTGCATGCCTGGAATGAATCCCACTTGATCATGGTGTATGATCCTTTTTTTATATATTATTGAATTTTGTTTGCTAATATTTAGTTGGTGATCTTTTCATTATATTCATCAGGAATATTGGCCTGTATCTTTTTTTGTAGTGTGTTTTTCTGGATTTGGTATCAGGGTAATGTTGGCCTCATAGAATGAGTTTGGGAATGTTCCCTCCTCTTCAATTTTTTGAAATAGTTTGAGAAGTATAGGTATTAACTCTTCTTCTTTGGTAGAATTCCCCTGTAAAGCTGTCTGGTCCTAGACTTTTGTTTGTTAGGAGTTTTTTGATTACTTATTAAATTTCAATACAAATAATTGGTCTGTTCATATTATCTATTTCTTCCTGATTCAGTCTAGAACAATAGAATGTTTCTACAAATGTATCCATTTCTTCTATGTTAACCATTTGTTGACATATAACTGTTTGTAGTAGTCTTATTATTTTTTGTTTCTCTGTGATACCTGTTGTAATTTCTCATCTTTCATTTATTTTGTTTGTTTATTTGGGTTCTCTCTCTGTCTCTCTCTCTCTCTCTCTCTCTCTCTTTCTCTAATGAGCTTAGCTAAAAGCTCATCAATTTTGTTCATCTTTTCAAAAACCAGCTGTTGGTTTCATTGATCTTTCCTATTTTTTTGCCTCTATTTTATTTATTTTCTATCTGATCTTTATTATATCCTTCTTTCTGCTGACTTTTGGCCTTGTTTTTTCTTCTTTTTCTAGTTCCTTTAGAAGGTAGGTTATGTTGTTTATTTGAGACTTTTATTGTTTCTTAAGGAAGGCCTGTGTCACTATAAACTTCCCTCTTAGAACCTGTTTTGCTGTGTCCCGTAGATTTTGGAAAGTTGTGTTTCTATTTTCACTTGTCTTAATATATTTTCTGATTTCCTCTTTGATTTCTTTGTTGACTCATAGGTTTTTAGTAGCCTGTTGTTTAGTCTCCACGTGTTTGTGCTTTCCCGTTTTTCTTTCTGTAATTGATGTCTGGTTGCATTCTGTTGTGGTCGGAAAATATACTTGATGTAATTCCTATCCTCTTAAATTTGTTGAGACTTGTTTTGTGTTATAGCATGTGATCTGTCCTGAAAAACATTCCATGTGCATTTGAAAAGAATGTGTATTCTGCTGTTTTGGGGTGTGATGTCCTGTAGATATACGTTAAGTCCACCGGATTTAATGTGACATTTAAGACCACTGTTTCCTTATTGATTTTCTGTCTGGCTGATGTGCCCGTTGATGTAAGTAGGGTGTTAAAGTTCCCTACTATTACTGTATTATTGTCAAATTTTCCCTTTATGTCTGTTAATATTTATTTTACATATTTAGGTGCTCCTATATTAGGTACACATATGTTTACAAATGTTATATCCTCTTCTTGTATTGATTCCTTTATCATTGTATAATGCCCTTCTTTTTCTTTTATTATAGACTTTGTGTTAAAGTCTACTTTGTCTGATATGAGTATTGCTACCCTACCTTTCTTTTCATTTCCATTTTCATGGAATATCTTTTTCCATTCCCTCATTTTCAATCTGTGTATGTCTTCAGGTCTGAATTCTGTTGTAGGCAGCATCTAGGTAGGTCTCATTTCTTTATCCAATTAGCCGCTGTATGTCTTTTGATGGAAGATTTTAGTCCTTTGATATTTAAACTGATTATTGAGTGGTATGTACTTGTTGCCATTTTGTTATTTGTTTTCTGCTTGTTTTTGTAGTTCTTCTTTATTCTGTTCTTGTTCTTTTAGTCTCTTCCCTTGTGGTTTGATGTGGTTTGATGTGGTTTCTTTGTGTTATGTTTGTGTTTCTTTCTCCCTAGTTTTTGTATATATATTGTAGGGTTTTCACTTGTGGCTCCCATGGGGTTCATAAATGTTGACCTATATCTACTTGTTTTAAACTGATAGTCATTTAAGTTCAAACACATCCTCAAAGCTCTATATTTTGCACTCCTCCCCCCATGTTTTGTGTTTTTGATGTCATATTTTACATCTTTATGTTTATCCCTTAACTATTTACTGTAGTTATAGTTGATTTTACAAATTTTGACTTTTTAACCTTTGTATTAGCTTATTTAAGTGGTTGAACCACAGCCTTTATTATATATTTGCCTTAACCAGTGAGATTTTTCACTTCCAATAATTGCTTATTTCTTGTTGTAGCCTTTTCTTTTTCCCTTAGTAAGGCCCTTAACACTTCTTGTAAGGTTGGTTTAATATTGATGGGCTCTTAGTTTTCGCTTGTCTGAGAAGCTCTTTATCTCTTCCTCAATTCTGAATGATAACCTTGTTGGGTAGAATTGTCTAGGTTGTAGGCGTTTTTCCCTTTCAGCACTGTAAATATATCATGCCAATCCTTTCTAGATTGGAAAGTTTCTGCTGAAAAATCAGCAGATAGCCTTATGTGGGTTCTCTTGTATATGACTCTTTGTTTTTCTCTTGCTGCCTTTAGAATTCCCTCTTTATTTTTAACTTTTTCCATTTGAATTATGATATGTCTTGGTGTGGGTCTCTTTGGGTTCATCTTGTTTGAGACTCTCTTTGCTTCCTACACCTGGACATCTGTTTCCTTTTTCAGGTTTTGGGAAGTTTCCAGCCATAATTTTATCAGCTACATTTTCTACCCTTTCTCTCTCTCTCTTTCCTCTGGCACCCACTATAATGTGAATGTTAGTGTGCTCAGTGTTGTCCAAGAGGTCTCTTAAACTATTCTCACTTTTTAGAATTTGTTTTTCTTTTTGCTGTTCTGATTGGGTGATTTCCATTATTCTCTCTTGCAGATTACTTATGCATTCCTCTGCATCACCTAATTTGCTGTTAGTTCCCTCTAGCATACTTTTCAATTCAGTTATTATATTCTTCAGCTCTGACTGTTTTTTTTTTTATATTTTCTAGTTCCTTGCTAAAATTCTTACTGTGCTCATCTTTTCTTTTCTCAAATTCAGTTAGTGTTCTTATTACTATTGCTTTGAAGTTTTTATCAGGTAAACTACAGGTAAACTATCTCCATTTTATTAGGCTTTTTTCAGGATTATTAGGTTTTTTTCAGGATTAAAAAAATTATTTTTCATATTGGAGTATAGTTGATTAACAATGTTGTGTTAGTTTCAGGTGTACAGCAAAGTGATTCAGTTATACGTATACATGTATCTATTCTTTTTCAAATTCTTTTCCCATTTAGGTTATTAGAGAGTATTGAGCAGAGTTTCCTGTACTATACAGTAGGTCCTTGTTGGTTATCTGTTATAAATATAGCAGTGTGTACATGTCAATCCCAAACTCCCAATCTATCCCTGCTGCCACATCCCACCGTTAATCATAAATTAATTCTCTAAGTCTGTGACTCTATTTCTGTTTTGTAAATAAGTTCATCTGTACCATTTTTTTAGATTCCACATATAAGCCATATCATATGATATTTGTCTTTGACTGACTTACCTCACTTAGTATGACAATCTCCAGGTCCATCCACGTTGCAGCAAATGGCATTATTTCAGGATCATTTTTCTTGTTCTTTTGTTTGAAACATATCCCCCTGTCTTCTCATTTTGTTTAACTTTCTCTGTCTCTATGAAATTAGGTGAAACAGTTACCTATTGACATCTTGAAGGGTTGTCCTTGTGTGGGAGTGTCCCTATGCCATCTGCATGTGCCAGTGGCTTTGGTGGGAGAGCTGTATCTGAAGTGAGCATGGGCTGCGTGTTCCTCCAGAGTGTGCTGGCAGCCACAACCTTAGTAGGAGGTAGGGCTGGAGTTGAAGGAGCTGGAGCCAGAGCCAGGTTAAAGTCGGGCTTCTCCTATGCTCAGTAGCCATCACTGCCCTATCAGGGGTTGGGTCAGGGCCTGTGGGGCTAGAGCAGGGGCCCTGAGGGAGTTGAGTTTCTCCTGGGTGTGATGACAGTCTCCACCCTGATTTGGGATGTGGCCGGGGCCTTGGGGCTTGGGGCTGCATTTCTGTGCTGGTTCTACTTTTTCTTCTGGAGTGTGTGCCTTAGGCTGGATTGGGGCCAGAGGAGTTGGTGCCACACCACTGAGCTGACCTTGCCCCCTCCCAAGTGCACACTGATGGTGGCTGTCTCTGCCCTGGAGTGTGTGCAGGGACACGCGAGCTGGCAATGGCTGCCTCTCTCCTGGTCAGATGCAGGGCCGGAGTCTGAGCTGCCTCCATTCCCTCCTAGTGTGCGTACCCTCATTGGCACAGGCAAACTCAGCCTTAGTGGGGAGCAGTGCCAGAGCAAGAGGTGCTGAAGCGGTGGTGGAGTGGGTTGGTGGGCATGCTGGGGTGGTCCTGGCAAGCCAGTCAGAGGCCTAGGCAGTTTCAATCTGCTGCCTCCACACTGTGATGGGAGCAAGCAAGTCTTCTGTGTGCGTGCTCTTTAAGGGTACAGCCTCAGTTTCTTAGGGCCCGGTGGTAAGGCCCACTGGCTTTCAGACTAGTCAAGGGTGCTTGTCCTCTGGGGTCAGACCCCAGGGTCAGGGTGCCTAATATGTGGCTCAAACCCCTTGCTTCCCCAGGTAGGATCTCTAAGCCCGTGCGATTCCCCTCCTTTTGTGTTTCCCCCGCTAGGGGTGCTGGTCCCAGCCAGATGGCTTCTTTCCTATCAGACTCCACGTGGGTCTTTCCTTACAGCCTTGGTTGCAGAAGAACTATTTTCCTTTCCCCAGGTCAATTTCAGTGAGTCGCTCTATATGCCGTTGTAGTTTTGATGTGTTTGTGAGGGGAGGTGAGCCTAGCCACCTCCTCCTCCACTGTCTTGATCTTACCAGAGAATTTTTTATATATGCTTATCTATGTTATACACATGGAGCCAAAAGAAAGGGTTTGTGCCTTCCTAACAAACATAATCGTGGTGGTGTCCGATTTAGGGTGATAACACCATCATTTAAACCATTCCTCTTCACCTGGTCTTTCCAGGACTGAAATGACAGCATCTGTGCATAGTTTTAATATGGGAGATTGTTCTTTTCAAGGTGTTTGTGAATTAGAAATAATGACATTAATAATAACAACAATAATAATCACAATCAGATACCACTTCTCGCAAATTAGAGTGGCTGTCGTCCAAAAAACAGAAAATAATAAGCATTGGTGAAGAGCTGAAGAAATCAAAAGCTGTGTGCATTGCTGGTGGGAGTGAAAAATAGTGTAGCCACCGTGGAAGAGAGTATGACAGTTCCTGAAAGAGTTAAACCTAGAATTACCTTATGATTCAGTGATTCCTTTTCTAGGAGTGAAATGAAAACATGGATTTGAACAGGTACTTGTACACCCATATTCATAGCGGCATTATTCACAATAGCCAAAAGGTAAAAGCAACTGAAATGTTCCCTGGTAGATGAATGAATAAACAAAAATATGGAATATTATTTGGCCTTAAAATTACTAAATTCTGATACATCCTACAATGTGGAGACATTATGCTAATTGAAGTAAGCCACACAGAAAAGGACGAATAATATATAATTCCATTTAGATGAGGTACCTAGAATATTCAAATTCATGGAGAAATAATGTAGAATAGTAGTTACCAGGAGCTGTGGGAAGGGGTGAATGAAGAGTTATTTTTGAATGGGTACAAAGTTTCAGTTTGGGAAGATGAAAAGTTCTTGAGATGGATAATGACGGTAGCTATACAACAATGTCAATCATTATTGTCACTTAATTGTACACTCAAAAGTGCTTAAAATGGTGAAGCTTGTGTTCTGTATATTTTATCATAATAAAAAGCAAGCCAACATAAATAATAATAAATAGCAATAATACAACCTGTTTGGTAAGTCACTCTTCCATGATGAGCATTGCATTCAGTGCCTTATGAATGTGGCCTCTCACATATACCACAATCCTACAAGGTGGTATATCAGTCATGGTCCAATCAGGAGATAGAAACTGCACCAGTGACTTAAAAAGAGAGAATTTAATATGAAAAATTGTTAATCATATTATGGAGAACTGAAAAGGAGAAAAGAGGATAAAAAAAATAAAATAAGATTGAGGTTTCTCTCCTACAGCAAGGGCAAAAGGAAGGAGGTCAGAATTATTAAAGCTGAGAAGCTTGGAGTATGGGCTCCACAGAGCTGGGATCCAGGCCTTTGAGAAGGAACCGTTGACCGGCAATGGCTGGAATCTCTGAGAGTGAATGTAAGACTGTTTCTGAGAGTATGGGAAAAACAGCAGTCAGCTGCTGCTGTGTGAACAAACTGCTCCAGCCAGGGTTGAATACATGTTGCTGAGTTACACTAAAAGGAATAAGAACAAAATAGGATGCACTGTGTCTTTTCCTCCATCTCTTGTCATGGTGCCTCCCTCCAGTACTCCCACCCCCAGATGGCAAAGAAGACACATATTTTGCACAGTATAGAATAGTAGGTTCCAAGCTGAGAGACAATAGCTTAATAACTAGTATAGTGTGTATATTTATCCTTATTTCACAAATGATAAAGCTATGATCTGGAGAGAACTGGTAGCTTCATAGGTCACACAGTCAGTTGGTAGAAGAGCCAGTGTATGAATTCAGTGTTTCTTTAGTGAAAAGGGTGTCTTCCCCAATGCACTGTCTTGTTTTATTGGTTAATTTGTTCATTTCTTTAGTTATTAAAAAAAATTCCATTCTCGGGAGTCTCTCCAGTGTCAAACACTGTGCTTGGTGCTAGTAAGGCAAAGACTAATAAAATATGGAAGAGTCCCAGCTTACAGTCAAATCGGGGATGCATAAAGAAGCTAGATGGTCACAGCCAAACAGCAAGTGTAAAGCAGAGGTATAAAATTTGCTAAGGAGGACACCAGAGCACGTTACCTAGGAAGGTCAGGGTAGATGCCAAGGAGAGCATCCTGAGTTGGTGACACCATCGCTGTGGTCCTGGCTGTGTACTGTGGCAACTGAGGAAAAGTGGGCATTTCTTTAGCAAGGTTGGTAGCATGATGACAGGTCTTTAAGAAACCCCAGTTCCTGTACTCTTCAAAGATGAAGCCTAGTAACTCAGCACAGCACAGGCGCCAATCTATGAAGCTTCCCTGCAAGACTGGATGTACTTCGTTTGCCACAAGCCAGAGACAGGTTGACCTTTCTACAGAAAGGGACAAAGATTGGAGGTCAGGGATTTTGTTTAAGTGGGACATCTTTGAAGTCCTTAAGTTTCAGGAGATGAAAAGAGGAGCTCAGAGGCCTATCTTCCGGGCCTTGCCTTTGATTCCCAGACAAGAGTATAAGAAATAAGCTCACTGTGTCAGAACAAAAATTCTTATTTCCAGGAACTTCCTAGGAGACTGATTTCTCCTTATACTTTAAGGCAAAGCAGAGGAACTTAACCTTTTTCTATCCTCTGCTTATTTATAACGTTGATTGACAGCAACTCAAAGGATTGTCTCCATCTTCTTTTTTTCTCTTTTCACTTTGGCCTGTTAAAATGAAGTGCTAATTACTTAATACTGACTGTGTGAGATTCTTTGCCAAGAACGTTATACATATTAGCTCTTTTAACTCTCACAATGCAATAAGGAAGAAAATAAGGCTCAGAGAAGATGAGTAACTTGACCAAAGTCACACAGCTAAGAAAACCCAGGTCTGATAACAGTGCTCAAGCCTAACTAGTGGGATAGACGGCCTCTCACAGAAATGAATCCCTTCTCCTACCCGCAAGATAATTATACGTGAATAGCTTGCCACCAAAATAATGCTATTTGAGGAATAAAAACATTCAGACACAGACATGTTTACCATCAGTCTCTGCTTTTTCCTCAAGTTCCAATGATTTTAAGCAATTCAGTCAGCACATACTTTGTGTCTGTTGTCTATGTGGCATTGTTCTTAGCATTAGCGGTACCAAATAAATCAGTTAAATCGTGATGGTCACAGTCCAACTTACCAGTCATTTTGACCCTCAGAGCAAACCAGAGGGATGTGTCCATGACTTGAATCCCAGACGTCCCATCGAAAAATAATTCTTTTCTTAGACTAAAAGGAGCAAACTTTGATGAGAAAGGGAAAGGATCTTAAAATTTTTCTTTCTTCTTCCCCATGGGCTTATCTTTCTCTCTCTCCATCCTGATACAATGGGAGATTAGGTGCAGGTGTGGCTTCTATTAGGGTGATGTTTTAGCTTTGGTGAGGTGAAAGTATTAAGTCAGGACCCATGGGAAGAACATGTAAGGGTTGATTTGTGTAGCTTATCTGGGAGAAGAAAAAGAAGAAGAAAGAGAACTCTTTTATATGTTTATGGCATACTAACTATCTCACCAGCAAAGGATTAATTATTTGAATCAGCAGCTACTTAACCAGCAATAAAAAATAAGGCTGTTCTAGTGTCTCAGTGCCCTATCCCTGGGATCCCCACCCTAGGAGAGAGGCATGCTGATGGCCCCCAGTTATAGACAACACAAGGACACCCTCACATTCCTTTCAATCTGCATTCTCCATATAAGGAGTTTGAGATCCAAAGAAATTAAGAAAGACTCAAAGATCATAGGCAACACAGGATGAAACCCCATGTTTTTCATCCCCCAAAGCAGCGTTCCCTCCTTTACAACACTCTAACACAAGGGACCATTCCTCAGGACCCCCCTTGACACAGAACCCCCCTTGACACAGAAGGTGCTTTTATATAAACATGAAAAAGTGGTATCTGCAGAGGCCACACCAATCCACCTTTTAAATCTGACTTTTCATGGCGTTATTATGGGAGCACGCTTCATGAAGAGTTCTCTGTAGATGCTATTACCCTCCCCAGCGGCTTTGGAAAGTGGGCTGAAGAAGCTGTGAGTTTGTGCAACAGCACATGTTAACATGAGTTATAATATGTCAGGGGCCCTGTGTTAACAATCAGAGAACCTATTCAGCTCCTTTAAGGTTAATCAGCTCAGCATTTGTGCCAGGTGTAATGTCTAATTAAAATGATGGACGGGCGGAGAATGCCTCCAGGCAGAGGGAGGAGATGGCACAAAGAGGGAGCACCCGTGCCATATTGGTTTGGAAGAATCAATAAGAGGAGCTCATTTTATCCCAATGTTATCTGTGCATTTGCCATTCAGTGGCTCATTTGAAAAAGTGCCAACTGGCTGAGGAGTCAGCTCAGCCGTGCTGTGTTTTTCAGCACTTAAGGATTCTCTGGTTGGAGGAAGCTCAGCGGTGGCCCAGGATGTCTTTGGAGGGGACCAGAGAGAGGAGGTAGGGCCGAGGGGATTCGGCAAGGCATCCTGGGTTCCACTTTGAATCACTAAGTCTGAGATGTGGGAGGAAGCCAGTGAAAAGAGCTACCAAAAGAAGACTAGGAAAATCTTGAGTTTGAGTCTCAGCTCTGTCACTAAATAGATTCTTCAACCTGGGGAATTATCTTGAGCTCTCAATTTTAGATCTGCAAATGTACATAATCATAACATTAGCTGCATTGTTAAGTATCTAAGGTTGCTGTAAGGATTAGAAGAATTTTTAGTGTGTAAATTAGTTAATAATATATATATTTAAATATGTACCTGTATTTGTTTTTATAACTTATATTTATTAATTTGTTTACTATATTTTTGGGAAAATCTATTATGTGCTGAGCACTAGTCTAACACTAAAGAAGCAAGAACAGACAGTGTACCTGCTCTGAGAAAGAAGAATGTATAAAGGGGGGATAAAGTAGCTCACAGATACTGATTATGGTCTGTTTATGTTTGGCCCAATCCCTTTTTTCCTTTTCTTAGAAAAACCAACTCCAGGCAGGAACCAACTGGAAGGTCAGTTGAATAGAGAATAGGTAGGCGATCAAGGAGTATGAAAGGGAAGGTTATTAGAAACCAGATCTTCCAAGAGGTAAATGGGTGATCTTAGTTGAACCGCAATTAATGCATGACTCAATATATGGTGGTACAATATATGCCACTGCACTATATAAAGATAGCTAAGTAACAACTCACAGTAAGCTAAACTCAAAATTACCCAGACTTAATGGTAAACATAGCAGCAGTTGAAAGCCACACCTGATTTAAGATAACATCAGTGACACAATAATATCTCTTTCAAAACTCTGGAGACTCTAGCTCTCCAGGTGTGCTCATGTGCCTGGGAGATATTCAACATTGCAAGGGGTCACATGACACCAGACATCTTTATAGAGCAATAAAGTAGAGTCCTCAGTAAATTTTAGCTAGGTACTAATTTTTAATTTACCAAGATCAAATATTGGTGACCATCATTGCACCTTTCAGAAGATAATTCATAAATCAACCTTAAAAAGTGTGAAATTGTTTATCCTTCACCTTGAAGTAGCAAATGAAAATGATTTTTCATTTTAGTTCACAACCCACCAAAAGTACTTCTGCAGCCCACCAATGAATTATGTACCATAATTTGAGAATGACAGATATAATGGGATTATCTGGGCTTTTTGGGAAATGGTTTTGTAATCTTAACTTGAACACTTCTCACGAGAGATCATTAAGTCATGGAATTACCTACACCACTGCTGGAGAACCATGAGAACCTACAGCTTGTTGAATATCCTGTTTGTAATTTATATATAATTTCATTATGAGACTTTTACTAGATGCCTACTATTTATCAATTGTTGTCGATTATTAGAGATAAACATTAATCAGGAAGATGCCTTCATTTGGCATATGGGTGTCCATAGAACAAAACTATTTTCAGTATCACATGGCAGAATCTTAACTTGTTTATCTTGTAGTTGGGGGTAAATGACACTTGACATTTTGGCAAGGGGAAGTGAGTTAGAAGTAGATACTCATAAATGGATGGTTCTCAAAAGAAACCACTTATAGAGTCCCTGGAAATTCAAGGGTCATAACAAATACCAGAGTAAGATTCCAGTCCTCTTTATCTTAACCTAAACTTTGCTCAGGGTTCCATGACACTGCAGTTATTGTATAAAGTTGACAGCTATTGTAAAGGAAAAAAAAGAGAGAGAGAAGTGGCTCATTTTAAGAAAGCATGCCATTAGTCTTAAATAGAAGGGAATAAAAAATAAGTCCAGAGGGCTTCCCTGGTGGCGCAGTGGAGAAAATGGTATAGACAGAGGTTAGAATGTGCATTCTTAGGGAAGACAGATAAAACTACACAAGAGATACTAAGTTAATTTAAAAACTTTTTAAAGCCATAGAGTGGTCTGCCTATGTTTTCCTCTAAGAGTTTTATAGTGTCTGGCCTTACATTTAGGTCTTTAATCCATTTTTTTTTAAGATGTTGGGGGTAGGAGTTTATTAATTTATTAATTTATTTTGGCTGTGTTGGGTCTTCGTTTCTGTGCGAGGGCTTTCTCTAGTTGTGGCTAGCGGCGGCCGCTCTTAATCGCGGTGCGCGGGCCTCTCACTATCGTGGCATCTCTTGTTGTGGAGCACAGGCTCCAGACACGCAGGCTCAGTAGTTGTGGCTCACGGGCCTAGTTGCTCCACGGCATGTGGAATCCTCCCAGACCAGGGCTCGAACCCGTGTCCCCTGCATTAGCAGGCAGATTCTCAACCACTGCACCACCAGGGAAGCCCCTTTAATCCATTTTGAGTTTATTTTTGCGTATGGTGTTAGGGAGTGTTCTAGTTTCACTCTGTGACATAAATCCTAGCAAGATCCTTTTTGACCCACCTCCTAGAGGAACGGAAATAAAAATAAAAATAAACAAATGGGACCTAATGAAGTTTAAAAGCTTTTACACAGCAAAGGAAAACATAAACAAGATGAAAAGACAACCTTCAGAATGGGAGAAAATATTTGCAAATGAATCAATTGACAAAGGATTAATCTCCAAAATTTACAAGCAGCTCATGCAGCTCAATATCAAAAAAACAACCCAATCCAGAAACGGGAAGAAGACCTAAATAGACATTTCTCCAAAGAAGATATACAGATTGCCAACAAACACATGAAAGGATGCTCAACATCACTAATCATTAGAGAAATGCAAATCAAAACTACAATGAGGTATCACCTCACACCAGTCAGAATGGCTATCATCAAAATTCTACAAACAATAAATGCTGGAGAGAGTGTGGAGAAAAGGGAACCCTCTTGCATTGTTGGTGGGAATGTAAATTGATACAGCCACTATGGAGAACAGTATGGAGGTTCCTTAAAAAACTAAAAATAGAACTACCATACGACCCAGCAATCCCACTACTGGGCATATACCCTGAGAAAACCATCATTCAAAAAGAGTCGTGTACCACAGTGTTCATTGCAGCTCTATTTACAATAGCCAGGACATGAAAGCAACCTAAGTGTCCATCGACAGATGAATGGATAAAGATGTGGCACATATATACAATGGAATATTACTCAGCCATAAAAAGAAATGAAATTGAGTTACTTGTAGTGAGGTGGATGGGCCTAGAGTCTGTCATACAGAGTGAAGTAAGTCAGAAAGAGTAAAACAGATACCGTATGCTAATACATATATATGAAATATAAAAAAAAAGATTATGAAGAACCTAGGGGCAGGACAGGAATAAAGACGCAGATGTAGAGAATGGACTTGAGGACGTGGGGAGGGGGAAGGGTAAGCTGAGACGAAGTGAGAGAGTGGCATGGATATATATACAATACCAAATGTAAAATAGATAGCTAGTGGGAAGCAGCCGCATAGCACAGGGAGATCAGCTCGGTGCTTTGTGACCACCTAGAGGGGTGGGATAGGGAGGGTGGGAGGGAGACGCAAGAGGGAGGAGATATGGGGACATATGTATGTGTATAACTGATTCACTTTGTTATAAAGCAGAAACTAACACACCATTGTAAAGAAATTATAGTCCAGTAAAGATGTTAAAAAAAAAATCTTTTTGTGTGTGTGATGGGTTTATATAGGGAAGGAAGAAGAACCCAGCGTGATTATACATTGGATGAACAAGCAGTATGTAATCAAAAAATGTGTAACTGTCTCTTGTACCTTGAACCTTACTGACTTTGACAGCTTGTGTGTGTTTTTTTAAAAACAAACAAGTATTGAAGAATGGCTATAGGAATGATTTTAGTAAAAGAGGCAGAATCTAACCAGTTGGATATTAAAGTTACTAAAGCTCTAAACATACTGGGTAGTGCCTATTATGAGATGGAGTAGGTGGGAAACTCAAGTAAAAGTTGACTAAGAATTTCTTGAGTATCTAATCGAACGCCTCACTCTGTCTTTGATGCTACAGTCCTTAACTAGGAAAGTATATTATCTAGTTGGGTTTTAAGAAATGAAAGTATAAAGATAGAGAAGGAAAAGAAGAAGAAAAAAGAGGTAGGGACAACCACCACCATCATTACTATAACAAATAAAATCATTGAAACTAAGTGATAAGTTTATCAAGTGCCCATTGGGTGTCAAGCACCAAAAAAGTATTTTACCAATGTCATCCCAGTTGATTCTCAAGAAGTCTTTATGATGAGGGATTCTACATTGCATAGATGAGAGCTTACACTGCCCCACTTGTCCAGTGTGGTATCACAGCAATGACTATCACAACATTTGGAAATGTAAGTTGAAAATTGGAAGGATGACTTGGCATCTGTTGACCTCTTAATGTTCTGTGAGAAAGAAATAACTTATTTAAACCTCTGTATTTTGGAATATCTTTGCTTCTGAATAATCCTAAACAGTACAGGGGATATTAGAACATTAGAACTGTGATTCTCAGACCTGATTCTAAGCGTTTGAGAGGACTTCACTCCTCTTAAATGATCCATCTTAATTTTACCATATAATTATCTCTGTTCTTAAATAAACACATGCCAACTCTTACTTCAAGAAAATGGAAGTGTTGCAGACATACAAAAGATGAAATGTGCCCTATTACATAACAACGACAAAAGACCTCTTGAACTTTCTGAGTAATGGAACTGGAAAAGACCTGATGTAAGATAAGCAGAGGCCCAAATCTGTGGTGTCATTGATATTCACATTTTCAACTTCCCACAAAGTGTGTAGAGGACAGAGTACTAGCATCTTGGCATCAAACAAACTTAATTGTTATTTTACCATATTACCCATAATCTATGCAAATTGGGGTGGTTTATAACACTACTTGGAGACTCCTATATCTTCATTTTTAAATTGGAATAAATCATAGCTGACCTGGTGTGTTATAGAGTTTCTGAAAGAATCAAATGAAGCAAAAGGTGTACCAAAGACCTCTGTTAGCAGGAAAACTTGTTGAGCTTTTGCAGCCGGGAAGTGTCCAAGAAAAGAATCAAAAATGACAAGGTACCACCATTGCCTTCAATTTCTTAGCAGCCAAGATATAATAATAACAATAAATTGGAAGGCGTCTGCAATAACTTTTGAACTTTGAGAGTGCAGAGAAGGCAATGATTAACACCAACAGGTATACCAGAGGTGGCTTCAGATAAAATACATCATCTTGATGTGCCCAAGGTTGAAAACTAAGCAGGAGCCCAGTATAGATTTGTGAGTCAAACAATAAAAGCAAGATATCAAGAGTGGAGACTCTCACAGAATTAGCCAAAGCTCCCCTTCTCTTGTGAAGATTTGATTATTATACATGGCACAGTTATGATATTACTGGGAAAGTGCATGGCATTTTACAAATTTGAGATTAGATTGAAATTAATGAGGCACTACCTTTTCATTCTGGGGTCATCTTGGCCCTGAGACCTACTAATAAGGACATGGTGTTTAGAAGTGATCATGGCAGAGATCTTTATACTCTTGCCACTCTATTTTCAAAATTGGAGAAAATAGCAGCGATTCTGATTGTGCTTTATCTGAGGCAAAAGTCAGGGCAGGGCTTCCCTGGTGGCGCAGTAGTTGAGAGTCCACCTGCCGATGCAGGGGACACGGGTTCGTGCCCTGGTCCGGGAGGATCCCACATGCCGCGGAGCGGCTGGGCCCGTGAGCCATGACCGCTGAGCCTGTGCGTCCAGAGCCTGTGCTCCGCAGCGGGAGAGGCCACAACAGTGAGAGGCCCGCGTACCGTAAAAAAAAAAAAAGAAAGTCAGGGCAGTGAATAGAGAAGTAGCATCCTTCCTTCTAATTGTGTATTTCTGTTAATGCTTCAAAGCAGATGACGTGAAAAGTGCTCTTCAATGGTGATGAGCAGATTTTTCCATCTGTAAGTGACGACCACATGCATCCATAGCAAGATTAGCCTTTATTTATGCTCGGCTGAGTTCTGCAGATAGAGAAACTGGCTAATTAGCTACAAATTTTCATTCTTTATCGCCATAGAACTTTAATGAACAGGAATTGCCATTGACTCACTCATATTTGTGAAGAGGAAGCAACCGCTCCCTTTGGTGATCTCTCTCTCTCTCTCTGTAGTTCTCAGACCTGCCAGTATTAGGAGAAATAGAATTCTGGCTGGTCACCTGCTCATCATTTACCAGTCCTCACTGGGTTGTACTCCACACAAAGTAATCACATCAAATCAGCCAATACCCACTGAGGACAACTATTACAAGGCAAAGAGCTTGACAATATAGCACTTTACTAGAAACATCTGGCACAGGGGTGCAACCTCTCTGCTGCTAAATGATCATCATCATTACCAGTACGAAGGGTTTGTTATTGCACCAAAATGTCTCTAGTGTCTCTGGTCTACTTCTCCATTCCAACTGCTCCTATCTTGATTCAGGCCCTGTATTATCTGGCCCAGATAATACAGTTACTTCTATCTGGTCTCCCTGTCCCCCTTAGTTCTCCTTCAATCTGTCATCCCAATGATGGTTGAAGTATTTATTTTTAAGCACAGATTTTATTTTACCCTCTTCTCCACCAAAAATTGTTCAGTGGTTTCCTTTATTAAATGTAAATTAAAGTAATATGTACTTCTCATTGAAAGAGTAAAGAATATTTTTATGGACCACCCATGAATGCTTCAGTTATTTTCATCATAATGCTAGTCAAGCATAAATCTAGGCATATACTTTTTAAAATAATAGTGCTTTTACCTATTTACTACCAAATCATATTTATATATGAAACCCAAACAACATGGTAAAACCAAAAGGAAAAAAATGTCAACATGATTATTGTTTCTTCTGAAATCTGTTACCAACATAGGATTACCAGTAGAAAGAAGTGTTTGTGTGATAAATTCTACTTTATCATACAGATTTTATTTTTTGGATTTTGCTATGATAGATCATCATTTGAGTCTTTGTTGTTAGCTTTTTTCTTTTAAATTCTAGTATTATTTTTTATCAATGTATAGTTGATTTGCACTATTATATTAGTTTCAGGTATATAGCACAGGAATTCAATACTTTTATAGATTTACTGCATTTAGAGTTATTACAAAATAATGGCAATATTTCCATGTGCTATACACTATATCTTTGTTGCCTATCTATTTTATACGTAGTAGTTTGTATCTCTTAATCCCACACCTCTATCTTGCCCCTCCCCTCTTCCTTTTCCCCACGGGTAACCACTAGTTTGTTTTCTATATGTGTGTCTGTTTCCATTACGTTGTATACATTTGTTTGTTTTATTTTTTAGATTCCACATATAAGTGATAATATACAGTTTTTGTCTGTCTCTGACTTATTTTACTAAGCATAATACTCTCTAGGTCCATCTATGTTGTTGAAAATGGCAGAATTTCATTCTTTTTTATGGCTAAGTAATATTCCAGTGTGTGTGTGTGTGTGTGTGTGTGTGTGTGTGTGTGTGTCTGTCTGTCTGTCTATTTATCTATCATATCTGCTTTATCCATTTATCTCTTGATGGACACTTGGGTTGCTTCCATATCTTGGTTACTGTAAAAATGCTTCATGTATCTTCAGGGGTTTTTTTGAATATAGAGGCAGAAGTGGAATTGCTGGATCATATGGTAGTTCTATTTTTAGTTTTTTGAGAGACCTCCATACTGTTATCCATAGTGGCTACACCAATTTACATTCCCACCAACAGTGTACAAGGGTTCCCTTTTCTTCACATCCTCTCCCCGATCACTGCAGCCTTCACTCCTGTGCAGAGCTGTGACATGAAGTAAGTGGGCCTGGAGCATTTGCTCTGCTCAGGCTGGGGCACATGCTGAGTTGGTCACAGGAAACAGGGCAACCACTGTAGCAGTCCTCCATCCACCCTCTCTTCCCCGCCATGGGAGCAAGCCAGAGCATGTGCACCTCGTGAGTAGAGTCCAGGCTTCCCACAGTGCTCCTTTTAGTCCCAGTAGCACTCCAACAAGCCAAGGCGGCTCATCTTCCCAGTGTTGGACACCAGGACTGGGACACCCAATATGTGGTCTGAACCGCTCACTCCCCAGGGCGGATCTCCAACCATGTAATCTTCCTTTCCCTCTGAGACTCTTCCCAGGGGCATAGGTCCTGACCTGATTGCTTCTCTTATGTTCTTACCCAGTTCCATATGGATCTTTCTTACAGTCTTGGTTGTACGGGAGTCTTTCTACCAGGTTCCATTTGGTTTGCAGTGAGAATTGTTACACATGTAGGTGAATATTTTCTGTGTTCATGGGGGAAGGTGAGTACCATGTCCTCCTACTCTGCCATCTTGATCGATATATAATATTATCTTTAATATCCAATCATATAGAAGGACCAAATCAAAATAATAAAATTCCCACAAAACTAAAAAGAAATTAAGTATGCTTAAAGAAAAAAATCTTATTTCACTTTTACTACTTAACTTCCTTCTAATGAAATACTGATGCATATAAAGAGGTTTTGATTATATGTATATTTAAAATGTGACCATCATTCTGACTAAACCTTTGAGCTCATTATGAGTCGACTTGCACAATAGGATAACTCAATTTTACCTTGCCTGTTTTTCTTTTTAAAATATCAAAAATTCCTGTTTTCTACAGCATGTCACATCATCATTCACCACCAACTTGGCATAAACAGGATGATAAAATAAAAGAATTGAAATAGTGTGGGGATGCTTGATTATTTGATGATTATATAAATGATCCAAAAGGTATTTATCATTGAATTGCACACAGATGTTTTTCAAATATTTTTAAAAGAATTCTCATAGGTAAGTCATATAACTTCATGAAAGCGTTAATAACATTTCATTTCCTAGTAAAGTCCCAAATCCCTAACCAACCCACATTCTTGTCCCCTCTGTACTGTTTGCCATATATGCCTTAGTATCTCTGCTCACCCTTGTCTCCCTGTCTAGAATGTTCTCCTACACATCTCACACCCTCATCAGTCTCTCAAAGAATTGAAGGAATATTCCAACCTCTATGCAAACACTCTGCACAGATTGGTCACTTCTTCCACTATATTTCTCTATTTTTTTAATACCCACTCAAAAGACTTTTGAAATTGTGGAAAGGACCCACAATTCTATCTTGGTCAAAACTCTATCCTCAACATTCCACATAGCGCCTGTCATATAGTAGATACTTAATAAATAGTGCTTGAAGCTTAAACTAGGGTGACTCTGGTTGAGACTGAAGTGGGAAACTTCAGCCACTCACCCCTATTTTCTTTCTTCAGTGGCCCCTGGAGTGGCTTAGCACAGTGTCTAATGTTTGACAGAGTATATTTTTGGAAAAAAAAAAGCCAATGGTCTCAATTTTCTCATTCTTTTATTTGTTTATTTTTTTGGCCACACCGCATGGCATGCGGGATCTTAGTTCCCTGATCAAAGATCGAACCCGTGCCCCCTGCAGTAGAAGCACTGTGTCTTAAGCACTGGACTGCCAGGGAAGTCCCTCAATTTTCTTATTGTTTATTGGCAAAGTGGAGATGATGATAAGCAACCAGCAAGGTTGTGAGAATGAACTAAGATAAGATAATGCATGTGAACACAGGTTTTAAATTCTAAAAATTGTTACCAACCCTTACCATATACAGAAATGTAGAATATGGCCATCACCCAAACATACCTTAGAAGGCTGGCTTAGAATTCTGAACTTACTGGTCTGAGCCAAATGTCGATGTTGTATATTATTCATTAAAAACCTTAATGGACTCTCCAGTGGACTCTGGCTCAATAAAACCAGCCCAGTCTAGATGGATCCAAAACAAATGACCCCCAAACCACCATATACTATTTAAATTTCCCTTTTTGAAGCTCTCATCTCCACTTTCCATAAATCTCCCCAGCCCCACCAGCTCCAGAGAAATAGATTCCATCCCACACATCCTTATTTACAGGTTCTTGAGAGAAATTATGCATGTGCCCAACACTTTTGAGTTGGAAGCATATCTAGAAATAGTTTGAAAATGCTTACTCTGGAATCTCCAGATAGTAGGTGTATGCAGGGGGTGGAATGGTGCCAAGGTTGAGGAGAAAAAGCATTAGAAAGACAAAATTTATTTTTAAAGGCTTAAGAACAACTATTTGAAATACCCTCCCTCTCCATGGCTTTTGTGTGAATAAATGCTGCAATTAAGCAAGATGCTATATAGCCAGGGCTTTAAAATCCCCAGGCCCTGCTCTAGACAGACCTGAGTCCCAAAACTAGCTTCAACACTTCGTGTGTATATTCTTATACAAGTGACTCAATCCTCTAAGCAGCAGTTTCCTTATAGGCAAAATGCAGGTATTATTAATACCCACCTCCCGGGGTTGTCATGAGGATTAAATCATGCAGCTCCTCCCCTGCAGTTGTTAAAGGCCTGCACAGAGTTTTACATTGCTGTGTGGCCGGGTCCCAGAAGTTCCCAATCCATGCTTTTTAAATTATAATTACACTCCGTACTTCTTGGCCATGAACTGGATACCAGTGTTTATATATGGGGATTACACACCATTTATTAGTATCTAATGAGTAGCATACCATCTCCTTCCTCTGCCCCATCAAAGCAGTGTAGCAAAATGGTTAAGAGATCAGACCCTGGATCCAGAATGCATTGTTTTCAATCCTGGCTCCACTACTTACTGTATGTATCGTGTTGAGGGAGTTAAATAATCCCTCTGACCTCCTCTATTTACTCATTTGTAAATGAATACAGTAGTGATACCCTTATTGTAGGGTTTTAGTAACATTTTAATAAGTTATTATATGTAAATTCTTAGAGATGTCTCCAACACAAGGAACACAATATGTGTATTAAATATTACTATTAATAATTTTCTTATCATTTTATTCTTTAACAACATAGATTATAAAATATATGTGCTATCGGTATTTCTAAATATGTCAAGTTCATTGATTACATATATCATGTCATTTATCATCCTCATCAACAATGAAATGTAGGAGGTATTTTTCCTGTTATAGAGTTGAGAAAATTAAGGTTCACACATATAATTAACTCGTCAAGATCCCACATAATTAGTATGTGGCAGAAATGGGGATTAAGCCTGATCTGAGAAACTCCGAACTTCACACCAGTAACCCACTAAAGAACATGGAAGATTGTCTATATTTACAGGTCACTTGGAAGACTTTTTTACACTACATTCCTGACCCTCCTCCACTCATGGTGGGGAATAAAAGAAGCATTACTTAATGATCCTATGTGCTTCCACATGTTTCTGCCTGTATCACAGTCCCTGGCTCACAGTAGACTCTCAAGTGACAGACCTATAAAGGAAATACTTCTAATTGTAACTATACGTTGTGGGATATTTATGACATTCCAGGCTCAGTAATTAGCATTTTACATCCTTTCTTTCATCCATTCCACAAGATGATTCTGAAAGACGGGTACAATTATTGCATTTTTAACAGGTAAAATTCCAGAACTTAAGTATTTTTCCCCAGGCATCCCAGCCCAGCTGATATCTAGCAGAACTGGGATTTAAACAGATCTAGTGACCTAACACTTGACTCTTTATTTTACTGTACGGAAACAAACAAACAATTTCAAGCCTGACATTGAAACTTTAGTCTGCTTCATCAAAGATTCAGGAGAAAATGTAACACTCAACAAACCAGCAGGTGGGTGATCAAACTGGATAGCATCTTTCTCTTGATCTCTCTCCCTCCCTCCCTCCTTCCCTGTTCCCTCTCTGGTTCCTTTTCTATCTCTCTTGCTGACTCCAGCTTGCCATGGACAAAGAGAAATAATGAAGTGTCAATAACTAAAGTTTATTCCTGGCAAACAGCTGATGAGTATTTTCAGAGGCTCCTGTTTTTTGACCTTTACTGCCCTAGACAATGACGGAATCTTGTTGAGAGCTCTTTAAGCTGAAATTAATTTATGCTCGACAGTGATTAAAAGAGAAAGTGAGAAGGGGATGGAAATTAACAAATCCATCTTTATTGCTGAGATCCCATTATGATTATAAGGAGAGGGAAAAATCAACGTGGCGGGTGCCAGCTGCAATCTGGTAAGGAGTTTAAACAGCCCGTCCCGCTTGGGAAACGTCCTTGGGTGGACAGATTTATCTGTCGCTGAGGCTATCAGAGAGAGGGGCTTATTTATCAAAGACTGGAATGCTGAGGTCCTTGGACTTGCCTTTGGAGTAAGTTTCAAGAGAGACAGCTTCCAGAGGGACAGGCCAGGGATCTTGACAGATGAGGCCTCTTAAAATGTTGATTCTGGGTACTTCCCTGGTGACGCAGTGGTTAAGAATCTGCCTGCCAGTGTAGAGGACATAGGTTCAAGCCCTGGTCTGGGAAGATCCCACGTGCAGCAGAGCAACTAAGCCAGTGTGCCACAGCTACTGAGCCTATGTGCCACAACTATTGAGCCAGCGTGCTGCAACTACTGAAGCCCACGCACCTAGAGCCTGTGCTCCGCAACAAGAAAAGCCACTGCAATGAGAAGCCCGCGCACCACAACAAAGAGTAGCCCCTGCTCACCGCAACTAGAGAAAGCCCGCATGCAGCAACAAAGACCCAACACAGCCAAAAATAAATAAATAAATTTATTTATTTATTTTTTAAAAAGTGGTTCTGCAGGTGCTTCCAAGAACAGAGGTGGCTTAATTGTCATGCTCTGGGTTCCTGTTGGGCCACCCCTTTGGCATATGCCTTTGAGTGCTGATATAATTGTACCTGCAATTCATCACAAGCTCCCTGGGAGTGCTTTGAGGTCAAGGACCTTGTTTGAGGCCTTTTTATTTTTATCCACATAGCTCTTTGAACAACACATCATAATATGAATAAGACTAAGCAGGCATTGAAGAAGATACTACCACCATTTCTCCCATTCAGTCTTCAAAAATACTATGTGCTCAGTACTCTCTATATGCATGCTCAGTACCTGGCAATGGAGATATTTTTAAAATGTTTATTTTATTGAAGTATAGTTGATTTACAATGTGTTAATTTCTGCTATACAGCAAAGTGATTCCATTATACACATATAGACATTCTTTTTCATATTCTTTTCCATTATGGTTTATCACAGGATATTGACTATAGTTCCCTGTGCTATACAGTAGGACCTTGTTGTTTATCCATTCTGTATATAAGAGTTTGCATCTGCTAATCCCAAACTCTCAATCCATCCCTCCTCCACCCCACCTCCCCCTTGGCAACTGCAAGTCTGTTCTCTATGTCTGTGAGTCTATTTCTGTTTTGTAGATAAGTTCATTTGTGACATATTTTAGATTCCACATATGAGCAACATCATATGGTATTTGTCTTTCTCTTTCTGATTTACTTCACTTACTATGATCATCTCTAGGTCCATTCATGTTGCTGCAAATGGCATGATTTCATTCTTTTTTTATGGCTGAGTAGTATTCTATTGTATACATGTACCATGTCTTCTTTATCCATTCATGATAAAGATTTTAAGCAACATAATACCTCTGTCTTTCTCGAGCCAACCAGAATGAGGCTCATTTCCCCTTAAAAGTAAAATCAGAATTCTTCCAAAGACAACATTTCAAGAGAACTAATACGTGCTGAGAACATTCTATAGGCCAAACATTTGGCCATATGATGTCTCATTTAATGCTGGAAACAATGGAAGTGAGTATTCTTTTTTACTGATTTTAAAGTTGAGTGAATAGGGGTTCAGAGAGGTAAAGTGACTTCCCCAAGGGCACAGAGGTAGTAGAGCTGGAGCCAGAGAATCTACCATCAGACCTGATTATACACCAAAGGCTGGACTCAGCTATGATGGTGAAGGAAGAGCATGAGTCTAAGAAGCCTGAGTGTAGGTTTTTCTCAGCCTCTTACTGGCTTTGTGACCCTGGGAAAATCATTGTATCTCCCCATATATTGACCTTTTCATCTGCAGATATAGGATGATTCCCTGCCCTTTCTCTTTCACAGGTTAATCTGAGGTTCAGAGGAGACAATGTATGCAAAAAATGATTTGCAGACATAAGCTATTATCATTATGTAGCCCAGCTTCTGCTAATACATGAATCTTTTCCATAATTGGGCTTAATGTATCTCATAATCATTTATATTTAAAAAGAATGAAACTGACAATGTTATATTGCCTCATGTAAAAGTGTAACAAAGAGGACAGATGTGTAAGCTATGACTCCTCCAATTTGCTTTAATTATCATTGGACATATACTCAGGAGGAAAACTGCTTTATTTGAAAGCAGGCAAAACATAGTGAGTTGAATATCTGAAAATGTTAATGATAAAGACAATAAAATTCTTTCATATTTGATTCTTACTGTAATCTTGGGGAAATGAGTATCAATAAAAAGAGGAAATTGACAGCTTGCTGAGTCCTTGAGGGGGATGTTGTGTCACCGTGACCATGTACAAAGTTAAGTGGTTGCCTCAGATGAAACTTTAGGGACAAGTGTTGGGATGATGGAATTCAGCAGCTTAGCTTACCCAACGCCTTTAGAGAAGTCATTTACCTCTTTGGACCTCACCTAGGAAGTAATTCCTACTCCTACCTGTTCCCCTTCCTTCAAAATACGAATTGTGGAATTGAAATTGTCAGAAATTCTTGTAATTCTTACCTAGTATGAGAGAGAGAGAGAGAACGAGAGCGCTTGGCCACTTGACCTAAAAGCCAAGCTCCTCTAGAGCTGTAATGTAGAAAGCAAGAATTCTACTGGATAAGACCATTATGTGAATACAGAGTGACCCTTCCTACAAGTGAGCATGGGTCAATCAAGGTTTTGAACTCTGAATCAGATTAGCAACTCCCCCTTCCTTAGAGAGATGTTGGCGAGTTAGAGTGTCTAAGAGATGTATTGATAATATATAGAATATTCAGACATATTTAACAACAATAAAAAAGATCATTTAGGGTGAAGCATTTCTATGATGAGTGTTATGGCAAATGCACTTTTGAAAATGCCTATTTAAAACATAAGCTCTCAAGCTAGATGTGCCTCCTTCGTTACCAACGCTATAGCTCAATGGTTGATTTCTCACGCAAGAAAGTCTTGTTTGGTGGGCTCTCGCAGGAATCTCAACAGTCTGTGAGCTCAGGGAATCAGGTTCCTTTTATCCAGTGGCTGTGCTATCTCAGAGACCTTCCCTTCTCGCCAGTGAGAGAAAGACCATAGCTAGAAAAGCACCCGAGCCATCTCGTGAATGGATCTAGAAGGGGCACGTATCACTTCTTTCCACGTTCCACTGGCCAGAACTCTGTCATGTTATCCTATCCAGACACAAAGAGGGCTGGGAAATGTGGTTTTTCTTCATGCCTAAGAGAAAAGGGAAACGTATGTACCACTGTCTCACCCATACTAGTCACTGTGAAGTTCTCTGCGCTTTGTCCCCCATATTACCTGACATGCTCCAACTCAACACAGTTTATGTTCTATCACCCTCTTAGCTCCTTGAAGTTCAGTATTGGTTTTCTTCATACATTTATTTATTTATTTATTTACTTATTTATTTATTTTCGGCTGTGTTGGGTCTTCGTTGCTGTGCACAGGATTTCTCTAGCTGCAGTGAGCAGGGGCTACTCTTCATTGCGGTGCACGGGCTGTAGGCACACAGGCTTTGGTAGTTGTGGCACATGAGCTCAGTAGTTGTAGCTTCTGGGCTCTAGAGCTCAGGCTCAGTAGTTGTGGCTCATGGGCTTAGTTGCTCCGTGGCATGTGGGATCTTCCCGGGCCAGGGCTCGAACCTGTGTCCCCTGCATTGGCAGGCGGATCCTTAATCATTGCGCCACCAGGGGAGCCCTTCAGTATTGTTAATTTTGCAGTTGGTACCTCTTCCTTAATCTTTCTCCTTTCTTTCTTCCCTGTGTCTGAGAGGAAATCCCACCCAACCTAAAATGCTCCATTATAATGTCATTTCTTCCATTATGCTCTGTCTGGTGTATTCCAGAAAGCAGTGTTCTCTCCATCCTATATGACATTATCACTCTATTATATATCAGGTACTGATTAGTATTCATTGGAGACTCTTAACTGTATTCATATATAAGCTGGTGGGCTGTGTCATGTTGTAGAAAGAAGAGCAAGGTCTTGAGAACAAGACAGATCTGAGTCTGAATCCAGGCTTTTCATTTACTCTGTGTATTACCTTGGGCAGGTCACATTGCCACTCTGCAGTACTTCCTCACTTGAAAACTGTGGAGTGAAAACCTTTCTACATAAGGCTGTAGGGAAGTTAAAAATGACATAATGCACAAAGGCCCTTAACATGATGTACCTGCCACATAGGAAGTCATCTATGAATGTTAACTGTTATCACTGTTGTCATTTCTGTCATTGTTACTTGAAGCCAGACAGACCCGGTTTTCAATCCCGACCTTGTCACTTATTGGCAGGTCTGACTTAGGAAAATTACTTTCTACGTCTAAGTCTCAGCTTCTTCATTTGTAAAAAAGGAGATAACCCTTCTTTTCTGAGTGAATAGCAAGAAAAATGCCTATCGTAGTGTGTCACAACGACTGGCACAGAATAGCGGTACAAGTGATTCATGAAGTAGTTACAGAATACCAGCACCCCCAACACCAGGCATAAGAACAGCTGTTCACTTAATGACTGTCTAGGAGGGAAAAAAGACAGCCTCCTCCACATAGTTGGCTTTTGTGCCTCAGGACCTGTAGCCAGGCAGGTGTTCGTTAATTCCCCTCTAAGTCCTCGAAGCCATAATCTAAGCCCAGTTTTTCTTTTCTGATGTGAACTTGGTCACCTTCCTTCTTATACAATCTTCTTAGGTACTTGAAGACTGTGAAGCCAGCCCCTCATCTTTCTCTTCTCCAGGCTGAATTCCTTTAATCTCCCATCCCAAGTTCCATTTTCCAGTCCTTTAATTATTTCCTATTGCACTGCCCTTCCATTTCTGAACAGTGCAGAGGCATAGGACACAAAAAGTCCTAAAATAATGTGTGGAAATATCAAGAACTTACTACAGACCAACTACTAAAGAATAGTGTGCACATATAGGGACACTGAGAAACATCAACTCCAAGAAATTTCACTCCACTGACTGCTACCTTTGCACCTCCCAAGATATTCAGGTCCAACAGCAGGTGGTATTTTGCAGGTATCCCTTCCTCTATGCATACAAAACATTTAGCCATTTATGTCCAGATGTTATACTCACTCAGTTTAACATCAAGTACCTACCATATGCCAAGAATTGTTCTATAGGCAGAGAGCATTCTGGATGAATTCTTCTCTCTATGAATACAAAATAAGTGAGTGAACAAGTAACGTATAATTATATGATGGCTATTGATATAAATATTAGAGAAAACTGTCATGTACGGAAAAAACAAACAGCCTTTAGTCTCAGATAGAACATGGATCTCTCACTTACTAGCTGTGGGTACTGCATGAGTGAACCCTTTCTTTAAGCCTCAGTTTTATCACTTGGGGATAAAACCAGCAACCCTTCAGGACTCTATTGAAAATTAAATAAATGAACACAACAAGCATCGAGCTCTATGTCTGATACTCAGCCCTCAAAAAAAAAAAAAAAAACTTTGGTTTCTTGTCTTTGTTTTGCAAGGACAAAGAAAAAATATTACGTAAAGAAATCACAGTGGCAGAAAGCCTTCTCCAAACAGGGTACCCACGTTTGAGTTTGTTAATAAACCTTTATTTGTAATGTTTTTCTTCTTTTTTTTTTAAAGGAATGAATATTAGTCTAAAGGCAACTTGTGCAGGCCCGACACTTTAATCAAAATCCCTATCTTTCATAGCCTCCTCTGCTCGTCTATCTTTGTTCCAGGCAAACTTCCCTTTCCCTTTGTTCAGAATGATCTGTGAACCTCACCCTCACTCATTTTCCTTTAGTGGTCTATTTCCACCATGTTCCTCATTTCCTTTCTGGTCCCCTGAATCAGTTCTTCTCTCTCCGTAACCAAGAGTGAGCTTGAAAGAAGTAGGCAAACATGTGGTTAGACTTGATGATGATACATCCCTGTGGTCAGGGTCATGCGCTTTGGGGTCAGCGAGTTCTGGGTTTCAATCCAGGTTCTCTCATTTGTTAGCCAAATAACTACGGCAATGTTACTTAACCTTTATAAGGCCAGGTGTTTTTCATCATCAAAGTCAGCATAATAAGAGTTCTTCCTTCCTAAGGTTTTATTTCATATAAAATAAAATTGTGCATGCAAAGCCTTCAACCATCAACACTATTATTTCCTGTACTATCTATTCAATTCAGAGACAGTTATTCTGTTAAGTGCCAAGCACTGTGTTGGGCACCATACAGGATGGAAAGATAATAAAGGCAGGATCTCTATCCTCAAAGAGTTAACAGTTCATTGGAGAAGGAAACATGCCTATAAAGAAACATAACCATAATGGAAACCAAAGAGCAAGATTTTCTGTCAAGTGAATGTGTTAGATGAAAGATCACAAATAAGGTTGCGTTTTAAAAGCTAACTCTTAATATATTGGTTTTGGCTGCCTGGAAAGTCATACTAGGAAGGATTCTGAGTCCAATGACAGATGGGTAGAAAGTAAAATGTCATAACTGATTAACAATGTCTGCCAAGCATACAGAAGGAGAGATTGTCCATCTTTGGTACAGGGAGTGTTTTAGGAGGCATGTTGAAAGAAAGAGTGAAATGTATTTTTGAGTACTTTTTATGAGACCTGTATTTTACTTGTGTTACTCAATATATGGCATGGATATTGCTATCTTTATTACAACTGAAACTGAAGCTCAGAGAAGTTAAGTAATCTGTGCAGGTCACACAGCTAGAAAAGTGGCTCGGCACAAATCTAGTACAGACTGATTTACACACTCACACTCTCTCTAACTCAACACTGCCTGCAGGATGAAGAATGGATTGCCTCTGGCAAGAGTGGAGGAGCAGAGACTGTGTGGATACTTAACAGTGCCTTTCATTTTTCTGGGCCCATAGGAAGACTATAATTTCTAGTCTCCACTGCAGTCAGGTCAAGACTAATTCTAAATAATGGCATATGGGGGAAACATATATGTCACTCTCAATTATGGCCGCTACCATTTCCCATGAGATTCTTGGCCCATGTACTATTTTATTTTTTCTAGCCTGATGTAGAGGATCCAGTGGGAAATATCAAGAAGGCCCTAAGGGACAGTGGACACATAAGAGTTCTGTAAGGGCTTGGAGACCTGTTATGCCTCTTCAAGGGGAGGCACTCCAGGGAAAAATCAGGTCCACATCAGTTTGTGACACGAGAGAGAAAAAGCCTTTGTTGTGCTATGTCACTGAGATATGTGTGCTGTATGTTAGAATAGACAACATTTCTCTTCCTGACTGATAGAGGTCATCAAAAAATACTCAGTGAAGAAATGAGCTTTCCATAGGGAAAGGAAGATATGCAGATGGACCTTCCAGATAGAAGACCCTTCTCTGGAGAAGCACAAAGCATGCAAAGTATTCAGAGAAATTAGGTTGGAAAATGTAGATAGTGGCTAATATTGGAATTTCAATTTTCCATTCTTGTGGTTCCCATTTTGGCAGTAGGAATTTAACTGGTGTTCCAGTTATCCATTGCTGTGTTACAAACTATTCAAAACAGAATGGCTTAAACCATCAACCCTTTTATTATGTCATATATTTTTGTGAGCCAGGAATCTGATCAGGGCTTTGTTGGTTGAGACTTCTTTTCCATGTGAGATCAACAAAGGTTACTTGGTTGTAGTTGGTTGGCAGATGGGTTGTTATGAAAGATCCAAGATGGCTTTACTCCTACATCAGTGGTAAGTGTGGGCTCAGCTGGGACTGTCAGTTGGGGTGTACACACATGATGTCTCTAACGTCAGGATTCTAAGGGACAAGGTGGAAGGTGCCAGTCCTCTTAAAGGCTAGTCCTGGACCTGGTGAAATGTTACTTCCTCCATTCTCAGTTGGTCAAACAAATCATTAAATCTATCAGACTCCACCTCACAATGGGATGACTAGCAAAGATTTGCACCCATCTTTGATGTACTCTGTCTGGGAGCTCTGGAGTCAGGTCTTCAAAGACAGGGAGCAGGCTGTATGCATCTCTGCTTCCCAAGAACTTACCACTTACCATACTGCCTGGGGTTCAATCTACACGCTGGTAGAATTACAATCACACCCTAAGCACACATCAAAAGAGATGGAAAAGGGAACTAAATTTTACAGAATACCAACTCTTATTTCAAATGTCTTACCTTAACGTATTTTCAAAATGACTCAATTTAGTGATGTAGGTTTTATTTCTCCCATATATTACTTAAGACACAACCAAGGTTCACTGAGAAAAAAAGTTCTTAAGGTCAATCAAGGCAATAGATACCAGAAGCAGTGCTCTTTTCACAACACAATGCTTCCTCCCATGAGTATGGCTTAAATGTCCCCTGCTCAAAATGCAGACAGTTCAAGTGCTAGAATCTCACTGTGGCCCCTAGTCCACTGACAGAAACTGGATCAAAGACTTTAATTTGTCTGGGCCCATTCATCTCATTAGAACCAGAGGAAGTCCCTGTCTATTCCTTTCCCACCACGAGATTATGAGGGATTGCCAATAAAAATGAACCCTAAACTTCCTGTGAATATAAATGCTAGATAATAAGATGAAAAACGAGGGCAATAATATTGCTTCACATGATGTTTAAGAGCCCGGGATGAAAGGCGTTGTAAGAACTGCTATTACCTCTGCATGTTCAAGTCTCCATCCTTCCTCCTCTGTTTTATCCTTTGTCTCTGAAATGTTTGATTAAGGCTGTTTTACGGTTTATTTTACTTTGTCTTTTTTTCCTGCTTTGAGAAATACTTAACTATATCACTGGGGACAATTTACCCTTTGTTCCATTCGAAGAGACAAAGTAATGTAGGGTTACTTCAAAGAGGAACCAACCAAAATCCACTGGGGACCTGGTAATGAAGAAACCTCACTTTGTTTTCAAGCAGGGATACAAAATTACATGATAAATTATACAAGGCATGGGGTGTGAGAAACTAGAGATGTATGCTCGTACAAAATATTGGTCCCAGGCTTCCCTGGTGGCGCAAGTGGTTGAGGGTCCGCCTGCCGATGCAGGGGACACGGGTTCGTGCCCCGGTCTGGGAAGATCCCACATGCCGCAGAGCGGCTAGACCCGTGAGCCATGGCCGCTGAGCCTGCGCGTCCAGAGCCTGTGCTCCGCAACGGGAGAGGCCACAACAGTGAGAGGCCCGCGTACCGCAAAAAAAAAAAAAAAAGAAAAAAAAAATATTGGTCCCATGGCTGATGTTTCAGGCTACAACTCAAGAGATTCATGGAACAAGAAGATTTTAGAGTGGAAAGGACTTTACAGAACCGTTAATCCCACCTCCTACTCCAGGCTGGCATAATTTTGTGGTGGCTCCTAAGTGATCCCGGGTCTTAGAGTTCACTACCTTGGTATTAGCCTACACTAATGGTTAGCTCAGAGTGGGATGTCTGTTCTTACTTGGACTTGAAGTCATATTCTTTGCTTTTTCATTTACAGTTTCTGGTTCTTTCTTTGTGGACTTCACAGAGCACCCTTGCTCTCCCTTTTTAGGGATATTGAAGAGCTGGGATTGCATTAGCATGTGCTAACACCCACAACTTCTACAACGGTTCCTTGAATGATTTTTGATGAGATTGATTCAGTCTCCCGGGAGCCTGTAAAAGGACTGGATTAAACAATTACAGAAAAACATAGGTGGAAAGAAATTTTATTTTTTTCTGACCAAAAGTGATAAACACCTTAGCGGTGGAGAACAGCTAAGAGGTTGGAGAATGGTTTGTAAGCAGCAGACATGGCCACGAACACGAAGGAAGAGAGAGGCGGGCGGGCTTAGGGACAGTGTGGGAAGGCCCCCTGAAATTGCTACCCAGATCATGTAGGCTGAAAGTCTGTACACTGGACTGCAGAAGGGGTGATTAAAGCAACGGGGCAGAAGGAGGGGATTGCCTTAATTATGTGTGTGGAGACAGCTTAGTGGAATAACAGAGAGGGAGGATACAGGGTAGCACTGCAGCTCTGTAAGAAGCTCAGGTAGAGGGGTGAGAGAAAGGCAGCAGCAGAAGGTTATGGGAGAGGTGAGGCAGAAAAGAGCTTCCTGTGAAGCTTGGAAATTAAATTCGTTATTCAAAAGCATGTGTGTGTATTGTGTGACAGTTTCCAGAAAAATCTTCTCCCCTTCCACTCTCTATACTTTCTGTATTGGATGTAATTTAAATAGGTTTATGTAGGTTATTTTTTTCATATATATCTGTACACCAAGGCTACTTTTCTTTCACAACTACTGTATTTAGCTACTGGTCCTCAGGTTTCCAAGAATATGCGACACACGGGAGAGAAGGCTCTTCTAGGGGTGTGATAGCAAATGTTTAACAACTGGCTGACTCTCCAGGAAAAGAAAAGGCATTGACTTAAGCATTGGCCAATTTCTATGGTATAAATACTCTCTTAACCAGCTAGTGACAAGACATCATGGAATGCAGAAACGGGAAGAAGTGCACAATAGCATGCTGTTGTATAGTATGGGCACCACACCACATGGATACAATAGACATAAATCATGTCATGAATACAGATAATAGCAAAATGTAGAAAAAAATAATAATTAGGAAGTGTTGAGGTTTGAGCATATATTAGCTTTGCTTTTAATATAATTTATTTAATTGTCAGCTTATGTAATTTAATTTTTACTAATGGTTCTGTTTACCAACTGGCTTGCAAAGTTCTGGAAATTTTATGATTCTGCTTGTGAGTTGGTTTAAGCTGACCACGGCAAACCACTGGGTCCTTCTCCTTTCTCTCTTCAGTGGTGATGATGTGTGTTGGCTCACTATGTTGCTGGGCAAAAAATAGGGACAATTTATAGATAGGGTAGTCTCAAAAGATAAATGGAGATTATCCATTTCTTTTAACTCAGAAGCATTAAAAGCATTACTCTACATATACATATGTCTGTTATGTGTGTGTATTCTAATTACAAATCATTCTTACATAATCATAAAATAGGTACTCTAAAGCTTAGACCTTAACAACACTTAACCAAGTTAAAGCATCTCTTTGTATATTTCATCTGTGTATCTGTTTACAAAATCTGATATGTAAATGTATCTATGTATATGGCTTATACACAAATATTTAATACATAACTGTAATTTATAGATATGTTACTGAATATACATTCGATTGATATAGATATAACGTTACCACATACATGTACACACATTTCCTGCATATCCTACGTAAAATATGCAACGTTTATTATGTCGAGAAAGTGCATTACCTACAGGAAATAAACTGGAGCAGAGTCAAGAAATATTTGTCAACCATGTGCTTCAGGCTAGGAACTACGGAAATGAAAGAAGACCCCAAATCAGAAGAAACTTGTTCTTCCCTCTAAGAGCTTACAACGTATCCAAACAAACAAAGTTTATTCTATAGAAAATCAACAAGTACATGATAAGCGCTAATAATGGTTATCATATACTGAGACTGTGGTCCATGCCATGCGTGATCTCAGGTGACTCTCACAAAAACCTTCTGGAGAGGAACTCTTATTATTTCCATTTTAAGATGGGGTCACTGATTCTGAGAGAATTTCATTAGCTTGTATAGCATCAAACAGGTAGTATATGACCAAAAGGGATTTCACCAAAGGTCTGACTCCAGGACTAGATCTGGATCCATTATTTCTTTCTGTAAACTGAGCTATATGATTCAGACTCTGAGTACTTCTGTGGCTTCAAAGAAGAAAGACCCTCATGAGCATCACAGAGGAACAGACATTTGGCAGCCTTGAAGCAAATTTGCAGAGATACAGAAAAGGAGTAAGAGTTAATAATAGAGACTCTGGTAACAATAAATATATATGTTGTCTCTGATAATCTGTACTTAGTGGAATGTGGAGGCTTTTGGAAAAGCTTAAACCGGACTATAATTATTTCAGGAATAATTTGTGATCATTTGAACACAGAAGGTCTGATATAAAAATCTTGAGAAGTTTAAAATTTTCTAATCACATTAATTAGCCATAACAATAGGGTTATATGAGTGTTTAGACTATCTAAGAGAACAGTAGTTTAAAGAACACTCAAGAAATTTAGATGGGCCCATTTTCATGCCTACAATTTCTAGGCTAATTGCAATTATTCTTATCTAATCAGTGAAGCCTTAATGACCTCTCCTAGGCAACAGTTGGTTAGCATATGTAGAGATTATACATAAATTTGATAATAAGGGTTTAAAGAGAATCATTTTAAATGTTCACTAATTTGGTAATTTTACTACAATTGTAAGGTGGCGTGTGTGTGTATGTGTGTGTGTGTGTGTGTTTGTCTGAGAGATCAAATACATCTTTATACATAGCTATAGATTTAGTTTTGAAATGGAAATCAGTTTTTATACTTGTAACTTAAATGAACACAATATCACTTTTTCTTTTTGACACTTTCATATCGAAGCCTCGGCTTGGTCCAAATAGTGGACAATCCCCTACATCTATAACGACAGAACTAACATTTATTGTTACTTATTCTGTGCTGGACTCTTCTAAGTACTTCACATAAATGAACACATCTGTCACAATTATTTTATGAGAAAGGCATAAGTAATATCCCCATTTTACCTATGTGGAAACTGAGTTGCAGAGGTTAAGTGACTTGCCAAAAGTCACACAGCTGTTAACTGACAAAATCATGTCATGGCTTTCCAAAGTTCTTATATATATATATATTTTTTTACCAACACACAATCCCACCTTCTTCAGCTGTGATTATTATCATTACCGCAGGTCATAGTTGGTAAAAAAAAAAAATATTCTGTTCACTTGAATGCAAATCCCCACTAACTGTCGGAAGTTAGAAAAGTGGGCTGTGCGATTTGAACGTGTCTTTCTCCTAAATCTTCATGTCAATTCAGTACCACCTTCTCTAATAAAATTACTATGGATACCTATCTTGACCACTTGTTAACATTCCCATTCTTTTCAAGTCTCACATCAATTTTTTTTTTTATTTTTGCGGTACGCAGGCCTCTCACTGTCGTGGCCTCTCCTGTTGCGGAGCACAGGCTCCAGACACACAGGCTCAGCAGCCATGGCTCACGGGCCCAGCCGCTCTGTGGCATGTGGGATCTTCCTGGACCGGGGCACAAACCCGTGTCCCCTGCATCAGCAGGCGGACTCTCAACCACTGCGCCACCAGGGAAGCCCCCTCACATCAAATTCTTGCTCTCCATTTCCTTCTATTCATTTTTCAGATGGCCTCAGGATTCTCCGTACTCAACCATGAACATCCCTATTTACTCATGACATTTACTTTTATTTGTCCTTTTCAAATGTTAACACTACTGGGCTGTTTCAAGTCTATCCCAGACATTTACCATTTTCCAAATCTTGCTGAAAATTTGCCTTCTTTAACTTAGATTTACCTGTTTCATTTGGGAATTATATATCATATTCTATCCTAAACTTTTCATCCATTGGTAAGTGCATTTTTTTAACAACATGAATTGAATTCCAACTATATGCCAGACAGAATGTAGAACATCTGAGATACAAGTATTAAAAATAAAAATAGAACATCCTGAGCTTCGGGGAGTGAGTCTCCAACTTGACTGCACATTAGAATCATTGGGAGGTTTAAAAAAAATTTCTGGTGCCCAGGCCATACTCCTGGGCATAAATCAGAATTTCTGAATAAGGGACCCAGGAATTTGTTTTTATTTGTTTGTTTGTTTTTAAACTTTCCAAGTGATTCCAACGTGCAGCCAAGTTGGAGAACCACTATGTTAAAGGACACAAGTATAGAAAGAAATGATTAATAAAAGAAATGTACACAAGATACAATGGTATCAGAGACAAAGTAATGATGAACTCTCCTTTTGAAGAGGATCGCATAGGATTTCTTGGGAGAGGAGCTAAGTTTGATTTAATGAGGAAGAAGTTGGAGAGTATCTCAAGAACACTAAGCAAACCATGTTGTCTGAACATAAAATAGGGAATGGAAGGTGTCAGGTGAGGAAAGTGGAGAGATAGTCAAGGTGAGACGTTATGAATACCCATATATGCCATTTTAAGGAGCTTGAACTTGTGTTCTGGGTAATGGGTGGCTTTTAAATGATATCAAGCAAAGGGAAGACCCCGTCATGCCTAGATTGAGTTGAAGTAGACAATGGGTGGAAAGAGTATGGTTAAGAAGTGGGAGAGCAGTTAAAAAGTATTGCAGTATTCCAGTGAGGGTTCACGAGGATAGTGGCAGTGAAGGTTAAAAAATTAAGAGATTCAGTATTCATTTGGAAGAGATTCTACTTTCACTGATGGATTAATAGTGGGTTGGGTATGAGTGATAAGAAGAAATAGAAAAGTAAATGGAGAGCGAGAGAAGAGAATTAGAAGAAAAGAGATTCTGTTTCTGGCTTGAGAATCCAGGTCTATATTGGACTCATTTACCAAAAGAGAGGATCGTTGAGAAAAAAAAAAGTATTAAGTTTTCCTCCCAAACTTGTTCAATTCAGTTTTTTTCTCCTTAAGCTTGAGCTGCCTGTGGAAATGGAGGGAGGAGAATATGTATAAAAGAGAGAGTTGCTGACTGTGTTAAAAGGGGCTGTGGAGGACGAGGACAAAATATATCCATTGGTTCTCAACTTGGAGGTTATTGGTGACTTTGACCATATATATTCTAGCATCATGGTGATAGAAACCTAAATGGAATGGATTGAAGAATGAATGAAAGATGAGGGAATTGAGGTAGCAAGTAAATAATGTTGGGGAATGGAAGAGAGAAATGAAACTGTAGCTGGAGGAGAACGTGAGGTCAAGAGAGGGTTTCTTTTACCTAATAGGTGTTGCTGTATAATGTACACTGATGGAAATGATTCAGTAGAGAGGAAGAGTGATGTTACAGAAGAGAGGCAAAAGGGAATATGTATAGAGGAAGAGCCCTCGAACAGATGAGAAGGGATAACATCTAGAGCTCCCATAGAGGGTCTGATTTTCGATAGAAGGTGGGTACCAAAGGAGGTGTGCTGTGGATTTGTTATTGAGAAATGAAGAAGCTCCTTTCTGATGGCTTCTGTTTTCTCGAGGGACGGCTTCCCTGTTGGTATCTCTCTTGCCAGTCTCTTCTGTGATGTTATTCAGCAGTAGGCTACTTGCCTCCTTACTACTTCCAGGAAAGAGGACTCAGGAAAATCAGCAGTAGACATGGGGGAGAATAATAATGGTCATCTATTTCACCACTAGAACAATTACTTTTATCTCTGTTGCTATCATCATCACCACTGGTATTTCAACCTTTGTTTTTTAAATATTGCTATGTGCCAGCAACAGTGCCAACTTCTTGAGATTTATTTCTTGTAATCTTCACATCATACCTATGAGGTACATACTATTTCCCCACATTTTACAAATGAGAAAAATGAGGCACATAGAGCCAGAAGGAGAAGGGTATTTCTGAAGGTAAGAGAAAGATTCCAAGCTGGGTATAATTAATTGCGCCAAGTACTGATGTATGAACGAGAAACATTTTATTTGGATTTTGTTCTTCCACAAGCTCCAGCAGCCTTTCACTGAGTGGGTACCATGAATGAATAAGAGAATGATCAGAAATTTGCTACTAGATGCACAATGCTAATGGATCTGTCTCTTTATCCTTGTTCTCTGGTTATATGCTGTGAGTGATACTGTGCTTGGCTGTTGACCCAAGGGGCTTGGATTTTTTATAGTGACCAAGGGAAATGGTCATGGGAGACAAGGTGAACTGGTCCATTCTGCCATCTAGTAAGAGAGTGGCAACTTGAAGTTGTCCACAGCTCCTGAAAGCTTCACACGGAAGCACAATGGTAGAAAACATTTTGACAACTGGAAAAAATTCAAACAGAACAACAAACACATTTGTGTTCTTCTTTCTTTCTAGCCATGCATGTGACTGATACAAAAAGGAAGTGAGGTATATAGAAAAAACCAAACCAAACGAAATAAATACGTGTTGAGTAAACACCCATTGTATTTGTAGTATACTAAAAAAAATGTTGACAGGTTTTTTGTTTGTTTGTTTTGTTTTGTATTGTTTTGCATTTGACTCTAGAAAGATAGATATTATTTCTCCCTTTTTCTGGGAGAAAAATTGTTTCAAGTCCTAAAGCTGGCTAGTGGCAGAATAAGAATTGACATCCAGGACCTAAAGATTCTACTTTTCACTCTTTCTCATTGTGGTTCTAGAAATCTAGTGCATACTCCCCTTCTTCATCTTCACCGTCTGCATAATGATGACATGCCAGGACCTAGATCTTAATTCCAGAGTCTTTTGGACCAAACTCTTGGCACTGAACACCAGGCACGTTTAACTTCTTCCTTTTTTCCCTGAGGAGTGCTCTGTCTGCATTCCTTCCCATCTGTGCCGAGTTCTTCCCATATTCCTTACCCACATTATTCCCATTTTCTATCCCTCTATACTCCCTTACTTGAATGACACAGTTTTCAACCTCCCACAATTTTTAGAGAACTCAGCTCATAAATCGCGGGTATAAGGAGTGACCATATTTTCCCCTTGACTTGGCCTTGAGATTAAAATCACCTTTTATTTTATTTCCTTTTTAAAATACAAAACAAAATAAGTCCTTAATTGGGTTCCCACACTGGGCCAGGATCTTGGGCAGACACACAGAAAGAAAAGAAAACGGAGCCAGCCCTTACTAAGTGGCTATAATATTTTCAGTATTATAGATATGTAACCTCTTTTCTTCACAGCCCTATAAAATAGGCATTGCTATCCACATTGCGTAGAGGTAGAGATTGATTTTCAGAGACATTCAGTAATAAATGAGCTAGAATTTCAGTCAATTCTGTATAAGTCTAAAATAAGGGCTCTCCCCACTACACTACCCTACCTTCTTCAGAAGACTAGGAAAATATATCTGCCATCAAATATATACAAGCCTAGTGGTAAAGTGAGCCTACATATGTGAGTATCCATTATACAAGGACGTAGAATGATGGCCAAGGATAATTGTTAATTGTACCTGTGCCGAAGTCAGGAGGATCAGAGCATTCATTCTGTTCTCTGCCACCTTTCGGCACGTACTAAAAAGTTTTCTAAATGTCTCAGAGTCCCAGCGTTCTCATCTTTAGATGGGAATAAAATGAATTTAACATTAGGTGAATTAAGTTAGAAAGCTCATGTAAGATGTTCCACCTAGTTCCTTACATGTTAAGCATTCAATAAATGGTGACTCTTTGTTATTATTGGTATTAATGGTACAGAAAGGGTGATATAAAGTCCTAGAGAAACTAAGAGCCCAGGGCTACTGACTCTCCCTAGGAAACTGCAGGGAAATACTTCACCAAAAAGGATTACATTTGAATTAGCTATGAAGAATGAAGAAGGAGGTCTCCAGTGGGAAAGGGCACGTCAGGGAAAAGGTAGAGCGTATGAAAAGTCACGATGGCCAGGTGGGGCTGGAGAGTGGCCAGCACACTAGAGCCTTAAACATCTTGCACAAGTGTCTGGACTTCATTGCGTGAAGCACCAAAAGAAACCCTCAGAAATCTTTAAGTGAGGGAGTGATGTGATGCTACTGGTTTTAACATCACTATGGCTACCGTGTGATGCATGGTCTGGAAGCCCCGAGAGAATCTTCTCTCCTTCTTCATTCCCTGTGCATAGTCACACCACGGGGTCCTGGACATATCAGGCTATGAAATCACATTCAGAGGGCATGAGGGTGGGGTGGGGAGGGAGAGAGAGAGAAAGCAAAACAACCAGAGGCAAAAAGCCGGTCCCGGGAGATCCAACAGAGATGCCCTCACTGTTCTAACATGGAGAAAATGAGAAAAACAAGCTGCACGTTACAAACAGGAACATGTGTATGCATTTATTAACATTTCCAAAGTGGATTTCATTTTCGGTGTGCATCCCGCCTCCACAGAACCCGGTGCATTTCATCTAACCTCTCGTTAAGTTGCGTGGGAGCCATTTTTTAACGTGTCCTCTGGGGGAATCTTCAAACGGATTCTATAATCTCGCTTATAAATGGCTCTCTTTCAAAATGCTGTTTACATTTATTCTTTTACCAGCTCGTCCACCACGCCCCAGTGCTATGTGAACCCCTTGCCTTTAAGAGCAGGAAATGGATTTCCAGCACCTTGGTATACTTGAAGCAAAGTCTGTGGGCTTTGGGATCAGACACACCTGCTTTAGTTCCTGGCGCCACCACTAACTTAACAGGGTGTGTCTCTCTGAGGCAAGAGGTCATCATTTGTAACATTTGGATGGTGATAGAAACTACGTCATTTTGTCATTTCCGGTTAACTGAGGTGGTGTCTGCAGAAGTTTTAGCACATGACTGGGCACATACTGAGCACTCAAATCGTGTGGTTATTCTCGGTTCTTTCTTCATCATACTTACTGTCAACCTCTAGAACTGAGTGCAAACACTGGTTGGACCATTTGTTAGCTACATTCCTTAATGTGTCGGAGTTTGGGTTCTATTATTTGTAAATCGAATTCATATGTAAACATTTAACTCACAAAGTTGCATCAGGACAAAAGAACACTAGCTAATATTTATTTAGTGTTTTGTATATGCCCAGCACCAATTTCAAGCAATTTACGTAGTTTACTTCCTTTACTACTTTTAGCTACTAATGAAGTAGGCATTATTTTTGTCCTCATTTTACAGATGGGAAGAGTGAGGTACAGACAGTTTAAATAATGTGACAAGGCTGCACAGCTAATAATGCTTGGATTACCATTCAGACCCAGGCAGTGAGGTTCCAAAGCTTGTTTTCGTCACCCCATTCCACTGGCGCCAAGAAATAGCTTGACTGCCAGCATTTTACATCGCTCACGAGGCCTAGCTGATTGGTAATAGTAATTTCTTTCACTCTTTTTTATCCCTCCCTCCCTGATCAAGAAAGCAAATCTGACCACTGCACTTTGAGCAAAGCAAGGGAAGGATAAAAGTTAAATGAATAGGACAATGCAAGGTGTGAATAAGGTGGCTATAATTATCATCACCAGAGAACCATCAAAGGAGGAGAAGAACCAACTACCAAAGGAGTAAAAGTTAACAACCAGCTCTCTGCCTTCAAAGAACTTTAAATCTAGTAAAGGAATTGGCATGCACGTCATTACCAATGATACAGTGCCTCTTTACAGACGAATCTTAAGAGGCACTATTGACCTAGAAGAAATGATGTTTATTTCCACATGGCAGCAAATGTACAATGATCACAGAACACTGCTAGAAGCAGGGAAAATCTAAGCTCTACCGGAAAATATACATAGAATCTATTCTCTACTATTCCCCATTCCTAGCCCACTCCCCACTTAAAAATGAATGAGAACGTTGGGAGGAGATCATAGGACATATGTGTGCATTTACACTTTACACAGGTGGAAGAAAATATCTGCATCTCCTCCAAGCCAGTTATGTAAATAGCACATCTAAAGTCATATCAGCCCACACAAAGCATTTACATAGATGATGAAAAACAAAGTGGAAGTCAGGCTAACTACTCAACCAACAAAAGAACTGACCCTTAAGCCATCCCTTGAATAAAAATATCTGTCCAAAGGGATAACAGGTCACATGAAAAATAAGTCTGATGGTTGTAAAATTCCAGGTTTTTTAAGGAGTTTCAGGTAGGATAGGTGATGGTGTGGTTGCTTAGACAATATAAACCCAGCAAGGGCATATATTAAAGGGATTGTTATTGCCTCTGCTCTGTCAACCTCATTCAGTCCAAACATTGGCTCCTGAAACAGTCAAGAGCCATAAGCTCAAACAGACCCGAAGAAATTGTTGATATCATAAACAGTTTGTTTGATAAGGTTCTAGTGGCCCATCCTGGGAGACAGAATTCCCTGAGGGCTAAGTGGAAGGGGAGAAGCATACAATCAGGTCAGGCTGCAGATTTGGGGCGAAGTTGGAGATGCTGCCTGGATGACGTCTCTCAGTTGTCCTGTAATCCCTGCTCCCCTTCGGGTAAAAATGAAAATCTTATCATCTTCATTCGTATCATTTCAAGTTTCAAAGCAAATAATTCCACTTACAGAAAAGCATGAAAAGAACTAAAATCTAACAGAGACACTATAAATAAACCATAAAAAATGGCAGTTTTGTGTACTCTTTTTCAAACTATACACACAGTCCCTCGCTCTCTCTCTCCATCACACACGCGCGCGCACGCACACACACAGACACACACTACCCTCCTCTGGGGGATATCTCCTCCCCCTCCCACTCCTGGCCCTGAGGAGGATCTATGGAGAGTTTGTCAAGTATAGAAACTAAGGCAAATGAAGTGGAAATTGACAAAAGAACTTAGAAAACAGATCAGTCTGAAGCTAGTCATTGTAGGAATAAATACTTTTTCACAGACTGGTGAATCCTGAGATCTTTGCTGAATCACACCAGTGTTCATGACTGTCAGATGCTAAGGTAAGGTACAATTACATCCAAAGCACTCTGCTTAAGAAAGTAGTGATGGTAAGAGTGGCAGCAGCTGGACTGGACCTGAGATCTCTAGAGTCCCAAAGATTTCCTGTAATCCCTTGTCTACCTGGAAAGTGTATTCATTCACTTACTTATCTTGGATTCTAATTTCCTAATTTATACTTTTCTTTGCACATTTTCCCCAGTTGGGGTGTGTGTGTGTGTGTCTCTGTGTGTGTGTGCTCAAATTAAAACCAAGATTTTGGTATTTGGATCCTGAGTTTACCTCTCATTAATGGTTAAATTTGTGTTTAAGTCATTTAACTGCTCAAGGCATACTTTCTTCATTTGTTAAAAAGAGACACATAAGAAAACCTATAGCCCAAGATTACTGTGGTAAAATAAAAAACTTAATCTTGCCTAGAAAAGTATCCCAACGTGTATGAATGGTGACGGAGCTTGGTAGTTTGAAGCAAAAGACTAGAGTCAAACAGCTGGAAATTCTGCCATTTAGAAGATGTGTGACTTTGAGCAAGTTATTTACCCTGTTTCTGCCTCATTTTCCTCGTCTGTGATCTAAGAATGACAGAGCCCAACACGTGGAATTGCCTTGAGGACTCGATTAAACAATGTCCTGTTTCCTCGGTCAATGTTTGCTATCGTTGATTATGAATTATCAATATATTAATTAAATGCAAAGAATAATATTACTAGTGATATGAATAATTTGATTTACCTGTCAACTCACCAAGTACAGGGGCTAAACTTTTTTATTTTGATGTCTACCAGATGATATATAAATTTGTTAAATTAAATAGAATTATTACATACTGCGCAGTAGATTAGAACAAACAAGCAGATATTTGATGGAAGTGGTGTGTGTCACTCCCCACAACCTCATAATGAAAGGGAAGAGACTATGCAGACCTGCTTCCTGCTGGTGCAAGCTAACGTCTCTAGGCTCAACCCTCTAGGCTCAGTCTGAGTTTTCCAGGCTGTCTAGCTTGGGGCAAACTCTGTGAACTCTGGAGCCTTGGCAAATATTGCTGAGTAGACAGTGAAGGTGGGAAGCAGGGGAGGATACTTGTTTGCTTCAGGAATCTCCAAGGCTAAAAGTAACCCAAGCCCTTGGAAGATTAGGCCAAGCCGCCCTATAAACAGTAAAATAGCCAAGACAATGGGAAACCAAGAAACTACAAGCATGAAATTATTACCCTAGGGGCCAAGTTTGTTTTGAAAGTGACTCTGGTCTCAGGCAATCATGTGAATTTTTGTTTGCCTGAAAGGACATTTCAGGGAGCTGTCCAGCATTCCTGACTTTAATTGGATTCTCAAAGGAATTTGTGACCTAATATCTAAAAGCTCTGCTTCTAAAAAGGGTAAGTTCCCTGTGAATAACAGGAAACTCTCAGGGCTCTAGGCATGCCTTATTTTTAGCAGAAAGCATCATCTGGGAATAAGGTATGTGATGTACTCTTTATGAGTTGATTGAGCTTGTATATTTTGTTTTTAAGGAGACTGTGGTATATTCTAATGATGTAGGACCAGTGTTAAGTGAGATACCCATCATTTCATGATGAATTTTGACATTAGAGGTGAGGGCGAAAAGTGCTGAATTGGAAGTCACAATGTCTGCGACCTAGTTCTGACCTCACCCCTGCAACTCAACAGACTAATGTAATTAACCTTCGCCACTGGGTTAAATCATATAGTGCTGTACACAATAAGGGGTTAGTGGAACAAGCCTTTTGTACCAGGAGCGGGGAGTGTGGCGGAGGACACTCCATTCTCTCCCTCTTTTGGCAACAGAAACAGGGTCTGGGCAGTAGTTCACTTCAAACCTGTGTGCTGAATGGAACCTGTTTTTGCAATTTTTTTAAGAAAGTGGGTTGTGGGTGGTGGTTATTCTAGCAGGTTTATTGGCTTAGGGGCACTTTTTCCACTGGAATGGAGAGCATTGTTACAAGAGAAATGGGAACAAGTGAACACACCAGCCACCCTGATCATAATATTGAAAGAGCTAACCTTTATGGAGCCCATCCCAGGACCCACCACTATGCTATATCCTTGCTTTTCAGTATATCATTACATCCTTACAAAACCCCTCCAGGGACATATTTTCCAGCCCCTCTTTCACAGAGGAGGAAACTGAGATTAGCAGGATTTAAATAAAAACTGGTTTAAAATTGCAAAACTAGCAAATGATGGAGCCAACATTCCTACCCAGCCTATTAGACTTAAGAATCTACCATCTCACCCAGTGTTTGCTGGATCCAAATTCTATATTTTAATAACTTTTTAAAGAAATAAATTATAAAAGTATTACGCATTGATTTCAGAAAATCGGGAAAAATTCAGAAAACCATGAACCACGCAACTATCCTTTTAACGGACTGTGGTTCCCATTAATAAAAGTAACACAGTATATTATTAGCACAGACGTTTACAACTTTTTCCTTGTTATTTCAGACACTACATATTTAATCCACATAAAAATTGTGGCTTTCTTGTGCAGCGTCAGACATGGACTAACTCATCCCTCAGCTTTGAATGCTTCTCTTCTGGGTTGTCACATGACACATTCCTTTACTTTCTTCATCTCTCTATTTAAATATCCACCTGCCCAGAGGCCTTCCCAGATTACAGTAGAAGCTCCATGAGATCAGGGGCTTTAGTTTCTACCATATTACTAGAACCTAATATAATCTCTGGCCCATAGTAGGTACTCGATAATGTTTGCTGAATAAATGCAATAGTGGGTAAGTAATGTTTCCCATTCAGAAATCAAGAAAAATAAATGATTCAGGTGAGCAGGCTTACTTAGGGCTAGTAAATAGCAGAATAGGGCATGATGCCAGTTCCCCTAATTCTTAACCACACGCTTTCTCCCAGTCAGCTTGGCTCTGCCTCTAATGTAATTGGCTCTGAGCACAGGGCCAGCAGGGCTCTGCATGAAGCTGCATCAGTGTAGCACACCCAGTAAATGGATCTGAGTCCTGGTACTTAAGCGGAAAAATGCAGCGTTGAAAGGATGGCCTCCTATTTATCTTTCTGAGGGCTCCATTTTTGGAAATGCTAACAGGAAGAAAATAAATTACTCCAAGGCATCCACAGGAAGCATAAACCTTTCCTTTATTCCAAAGAGTGGACTGTGTTCCACTGAACCTGTACAAACCCGGCTGAGGTGTCAAACCATTCCCACTCTGTGCCCTTGGGTGAGTCACAGCCTCTCCAGAACTCAGGCGTGCATGTCTGTAATATGTCTGAGTTGGATCAGATGATCTTTAAGCTCCATTATGCTTTAACATTTTCGGTTCTGAGCATGCTTGGTGCCCTCCTCCCCACTAGGAAGACAAAAGTATCTCTGGGGATGGAAAAGAAACACACTGGGTACCATTACTGTGAGATGAGTAATAAATCCAGAATCCCAACTTGGTTCTCAGATAGGTGGGAGAGACAGCGGGCAAAAATAAAACCCTGCTGCTAAGTTAAGAGATAAACCATTTTATAAAATGAAATATATTACCTTTACCCTCATGAAAGCAACACCAGGCCCAAAGATCACGTGAACAAAAATAAATACACGGAAAAGTTCTTTTGCTGCTGCTTCTAGCAGTTTTCTGATCTCTTTCTCTCACTTTGCACTGACTGTCAAATGGTCTACCAAGAGGTTAGTCTGTAATTAAACTCAGCTCTAATTGCTGGAACAAGCTACTGATTGTGTTCTTAAATCCTTTTATTCTATACCCTAGAAACCAGTGCATTCTAGCCTTTAAATGCTAGTGGTTTGAGAGAATCACAGCTTTTAGCAGAAATCTGTTCATTGGAAGCTTTTACCCAGAGCATCAATCAAGAAAACTAAAAAAACATGAAACAAATTGGTGACAGGAATAATCCTCCCTCCGCAACAATAACAAAAAATACATTTGGAGCAATGTTTTGCCTTCTCTCTGTCTGAATTATAGATAGTGCCATGTTTAATGATTGGTTTATATACTAAGACCCATATTCAGGAATCTATTCTTAAATAGGGCTTCCTATCTTTAAAGTGTCAGTTGGGTGCTTTTGAGGTATGGAAAATAGTTTGAAGCCATTCAGATCCATTCAATGAGTCATCATTTTGAAAAAAAAATAAGAATGTGAGTAATGCAAATGTCAGTTTAATTTGAATTTGAGTTATGTGGAGCAAACGAAGCAATGTATCCAAAAGATTCTTGGAAGAACGACAGAGCAAAGACATTAGTTCAGACATAGTACTCTTTGTTTGGCCTAGGTAATGTTGGCGAAGGCTAGTGGCTCAAAGTTTAAAATATCTTTCTATATTTGGACGATGTGCTGAACGTTTTTGGCTGTGTCTTAGTCTCCAACTCCCTATTCCTTCCGTATAAAATCCTTGAGTTTTGGGTGACAGTGACCCTACCCCCAGTATCCATGACTTTAGTTTATTAGTATAACCTTGCCCATCCCAAGCTCCTGGCCATGGTAATGTGGTCATTGGGTCAGGGAGATGCCCATGACTCACCCAATTCAGGGCAGTGAGGGCAAGTGAGAATTGGTTCCAGGTCCTCCTCTGTGTCAGCAGAGGAGTTCATGTTTTTTCTCCTGCTGTATTTAAATGTGGACCCATGAAGCCCCAAGGAGAAAATACCTATCACATCTGCTGCCATCCAGAATCGCTTGAAATTTTTTCTAATTTTAGGAGATTTATTTTGCTTACAGCTGAAGATCCTGAGTGATGGAGTCTGAGATGAATAGGAGACATCTGATTCGTTCTAGAGAACTTGGACCTAGGCTGAAGCTGACAGAACACTGTGAGAGAGAGAGAGAGAGAGAGACAGAGAGAGACAGAGACAGAGACAGAGAGAGAGAGAGGGAGGGAGGGAGGGAGGGAGGGAGAGAGGGAGAGGGAGAGAGAGGAGACTATAGATCTTGGTGACATCACCAAGTTGTTTGAACAAACTTTGTCTAAAATTATATTTGTAGCATTTTCTTAAGCTATGTGAGTCAATAAACTCTCTTTTATTGTTTCCAAAATCATTTGCTGAGTATTTAGTATGTGGCAGTCAATGGTCTGAAACCAGCGATAGCATGAAGCAAGAGGTCCCTACATTCCAGTGTGAGAAGAAAAGGATCAGAACTAACAAATAAGTAAACAAGAAGATAGGTAGAATGATAAAGTTGAAATAGAGCCTATTAATTTCCTAGGGCTGCCAACAGCTGGGGGTCTTAAACCACAGACATTTATTGCCTCACGATTCTGTACAGTGGAAGTCCTAGATCACGGTGTCAGCAGCACTGGTTCCTTCTTAGGGCAGTGAGGACAAATCTGTTCCACGCCTCTCTCCTAGTTCCTGGTGATTTCCTGGTAATCTTTGGCATTCCTTGGCTGTAAATACATTACCACAATCTCAGCATTCATCTTTACATGGTGTTTTCCCCTGTATCTTCACATTGTCTTCTCTCCATGTATATCTGTCTCTGTGTCAAAGTTTACCCGTTTCATACCGTTTCATAAGGACATAACCCAGTCATATTGGGTTAGGGCCCACTCTCATGACCTTATCTTAACTATTGATAATTGTATCTGCAAAAACCCCATTTCCAAATAAGAACACATTCTGAGGCAGTGGGGGGTTTAGACTTCAACAGATTATCATTTTTGTGGAGGATAGGATGCAATTCAACTCATAACACAATAGTAATGAGATTAAGAGACACTATAGGGGTATCTTAGTATGGGTGATCGTGAAATGCATTTCTGAGGAGAAGCCATTTACTCTGAGAGTTAAAAGGTAAGATGGAACTAAAAGATTACACCTGACTATTTAAGGAGGAAAAAGTTATTTTGGACAGAGGGAAAAATCTAGTGAATAGTTCTTAGTGACCAACAAGCAAAAAAACAGACCAAAAAGCAACAACAAAAAAGACCTTTATTGCTTATGTCCATTTGAGTTGTATTTTCTATAATATGAAAGTTAAAGAGTTAAATAAGTAGGCTCTAACTGAATAATTCCTATTAGAATTTTACTAACTATACTTTACTTATAAAATCCCTAGTCCTTATATTCTTTATTGCACAGGGAAATGACTGTCTACTTCTGGCTTTGATGTTTGTTGGATATTGTGATCTTTGGTTTTCTTCCACGTCAGTTTTGCTAATCTGTGCATGTCTGAAGTTGGGGATCATTTTAGTACAATTTTTCTCTCTGGCGCTAACCACAAGCTTGTCAAATGGCAGGGGCTCAACAAAAACTGAATAAATGAATTTCAGTCTAGTTTAGGAGCAGTGGTAACTAGTAAGTGTGGCTCACCAGCCCCCCCAAAAGCCCTAATTTTTAGCAGGTGCCCATTTCCAGGGTGTAAATATTCCCACCATGGCTGATTTCAAGCTACCAGCACGACGTCACTGAGCTGAGGAATGTGCACAGTCACCTCTCACAAGCCAGCACCAGCACACCATGGTCGGGGGATCTGTTTCAGGAATCTATCTTGGAAAATGGGTCACGCTTTGTTATCAGACTAACATAGGTTATTGATTTGTTGCTAGCATTGAAAGCTGTGCAATCTTCAGAAATTTATTTATCTCAATGAGTGTCAATATCCTCACCTATAAATAAGAGTAATACTTGCTGCAGAGGATTTTGTGAAAATTAAGATGAATTATCACTGATAAAGCAACCAACAGAGTAGGGGATATTGCAAACAACTAACCTATGTTAGCTTTGTTTTTAATTTTGTTGTAGATAGAAAACTTTTCTTATCTCTTGAATTTGGTCGCAAAAATGAAAATGAATCTAAATGCTGTGATAGAACATGGGATCTTATCTGAGGGGAAACCAACACTCCCTACTGACTCTGAATCTAGGATCATTGCAAAAATGCAGGTGTTTGAATGGACATCAATAACTGGAAGTTGATATTGAGTTCAAGATGCTTAATCTATAACTGCTTTCTGGCCACAGAGATTATATATCAGCATTTGAAAAAAAAAAAAAGGGGAGTTCTAAACCAAGAAGTGACTCAAATGATTGAAGTATGAGACAAAAAGTAGGAAAATCTTTGAGGACTTGGGAGTCCTGTCACTCACTCTCCTCGAAGACTGCTTCATTTTTGTATATATTAACTTAACTCTCCAAGAGGAGAATAGACAGTGAGACTCCTTCTGTGCAGAGGGTTGCAAAGCCATGTTCCAAGTGTCAGGCAAATTAAAAGGAATAAGTGTAAATAGACTCAATGTGTGTGTATATGTGTGTGCGAGAGAGATAGAGAGACAGACAGAGAAAGGAAGAAGAATGTGGCCAATTAACTTGAAGGGTACATCCCAAAGTATTCAAATTTTAAAATGAAGACCTAAAGAAAACATGCCTCAGGGGATGGATTCCAGCCTCTCTGTCTCAGTGTGAGACCCTGATGTACGTGGAGAAGCCTGTCAAACCTGCTCCTAGAATCTATGTCAGTTCAGTTTTTAATGGAGATAAACACAATCAATTTAATGTGTCTTTTTTCCACTAGACTGGCCTATTTGTATCTAATTCTTATTTTTAGTGTTTCTCTTTTATCTATAACGAATATAATTGCAAATAATCTGAACAGAATAGAAAAGCATATGGCATAAATTAGAGTGCCATCAGGATCTCCCACTCAGAGGATGACATCTGAACAGTCTGGTGAATAACCTTCTGTGCCTGTGCACACACGTGCACACACGTGCACACACACGTGCACACACACTGCTCTGTGTGATTTTGAAAACTGAGCTCATGCTATATATATGCTCCTTTTTAATGGAGAACATACAAAGAATGTTCATTCAATCACTTTTGCCTTAGAATCCTGGTTCTACAATTTAGCAAATTTTGGCTCAAAACATGGCATAAAGTGATTGTGGTTCAGGTATCCAAGTCTCATATCTAGTCAGTTTCTACCTTGAAATAAAGTGTTTCTTCTTTAGCCTCATTTCTAACAGTTAGGGGAGAAAGGGGCAAACCTGTTTTAGAAACCAGGCAGTACTATTATTAGGAATTTATCAACCTTCACTTATCTCTGGATTTTTGTCTCCTCTCTCCTCACTGTGTTTTATCTTCTCTCCGTTGATCTTTTTTTTCACAGATGACCTTTCATCTTATTTCTCATCTCCTGGTCCCATCAACCCTAACTTTGTATCTGCTAAAACTCAGGTAATTGCTTTTAGATGGGTATAATTAAGAAGCCATTAGTGTAAAGTTTCATTTCAGTTTACGCCTTGGTCTGCATTTGAGCAGAGAAATATGAAATTAAGGTATTAGCTCCTTTCAGGAGTATGAGTCATGAGCTAATAAGTTTCAAGAGCAGTTTCTCAACTGTAATGATTGTGCTTTTCTCTTTGAAAATCTTCTCTTTGGAATTCTCATAGAGGGAATATTTTAAAAGGAAGGGGAGCAAATCTATAGCGACAGATGGGAATTCGGTACATGATTCCTGAAGGGTGAGTGTCCCTGTTGCCCTAGGAGAGTCGTAAGAGAGATTTCAAAAGTAGCTAGTGCGGGAGGGTCCAACCTGGATACCTGTATGTTCCCTTTCACAATTGTGTAAGAATTCTACCCCCTTGAGGACAGCTGTGAGAGACATCGTAGAGGGGATTAATGACCTGTATGAAGAAGTTGAAGTCAAGCTGACCTAATATGCTTTGGGGTAAAGCTAACTAGAGCAGTAGTTCTCAAATTCGGCTGCATAATAGAGTTACATATTATATGAGTTTCCTGTGGCTGCCATAACCAACTTCCACAAACTGGTGTCTTAAAACAATGAAAATTGATGCTCTTATACTTCTTAAGTCTAGAAGTTTAAATCTGAAGTGTCGGAAAGGCCATGGTCCCTCTGAAGACTCTAGGGTAGAATCTTTCTTGCCTCTTTCTAACTTCTGGTGATGCTTGGCAATTCTTGACTTTTTTTTGTCTTGTAGATGCGTGACCCCAATCTCTGCTTCCATTGTTCCACGGCCATCCTCCCTGCGCGTGTATCACTGTGTGTCCTCTCTTCTTACAAACAGACACCAGTCATTGGATTTAGAGCCCCCCTCTTAATCCAATATGACCTCATCTTAACATCTGCAAAGCAAAATATCTGCATCTTAGCTTTCCATTTGCACAGACTTTATTTCCAAATAAGGTCACATTCTGGGATTCCAGGAGGACATGTATTTGGGGGAACACTACTCAAACTACTATACCTGGGAATATCTTAAAAACCCAAAGCCCATGCTGCACCCCAGATCAGTTAAATTAGAATTCTAGGAGGGTACATATTGGAATCACTTGAGCAGATTTAAAAGAGACTGGTGCTTGGGTCTCACCTCCAGAGATTCTGATCTGCAAAATAGGTATTCTAGCAAGTATGTCATTGGATTGTTAGGGAAAGGAAATGAGATCATGTGAAGTGCAGAGGAGAAGCCCGGCACATAACATTTGCTCAATTAATATTTTCTTATTGATTGGTTTGGCTTGATGGGTTTATAAAATAAGGACATAATTTCACATATGTAAGGATGCATTGTTCAATAAGCATTGGTACCCTTCTTCCTCTGCCTTTTCCTAATTATCTGCTTTATGTTCCTAGTATCAATGTTTTACCTACTACATTGTTTGTTGTTACCATAACCCTTACACATCCTGCTTTCCCAATAGACAAATGCTTATCATCTCTTACATACTTGAGTCTAATTGCCACTGTCCTCCCAAGCCCCATCCTTTAATAGGTCAAGTGCTAATCCTTTCCAATCTGCCAGAGTGACTAACAATCCTACTTTGTTTGGGATTTAGGAATTTTCCAGGATACAGGACTTTTGGTGCTAATTCTAGAACTGTCCCAGGGAAACCAGCATGGCTAATCACCCTAAGCCTGCCTCAATCAGTCATGGATAAAAGAACATGCCTAGTGTTACCCCAAGACTGTTACACATATTAGAAATGAAAGGATCTTTAAGAGGGGATATAAATGTATAAAATATGACACTTGTCTTCGAGTCTATACAAGAGCTATCAGAGAGGAAAATAAAAGTGGTAATAATGATAATAATAAGGATGAGAATGAGGACGAGAATACTTATTGATCACTTACATTAACCTAGTTCCTGTGCTAAGGGTTTTATATGTATTATTCATTTAATACACGTAGCAACCCTATATACTAAGTGGCATTATTATCCTAATTTTCTAAATGAAGAAACTGGGGTTCAAGCAACTTATGTAACTTCTGCAAGGTCTTACAGCTAGTGTGTGTCTTGTTGCAAATGTAAACCCAGGCAGTTTGGCTTCTCCACTGGTGGTACTAATTCCTATGCCATGCTGAATCAAAGCACAAGGAATGCAGGCATACAAGTCAGAGAAGGACAGAGGAACAATATTTTAGCCTGGTACGGTTCACAAAGTCATCACAGAGAAGGAGTGGGCATTGAACTGGCACCTATAGCTCATAATGCATCATAACTTCCCTTAAGTGGTTCATTTAAGGAAAACATTAATTAAGTATCTAATATATGTAGAGCACATACAGAAATATTGAAGCAATAATATTAGCCAGAGTTTTTTAGGGGGTTACTATGTCCCTGGCAGCGTGCTAAGCCCTTGATACAATATTAACGCAGGGCATGGCTTCGTGATAACCACCCAGCAGAATACAAGAACTATCCCCGTCACAGACAAGAGAATTGAGGATCAAAGACATCAGTGAACTTGACCCAGGATCTCGCAGGTAGTTTATGATAAGTTCGGGATTCAAATCCCGAACTTGTTTGTTTGTTTTATGATAGAGTCTGTTGTCATAAACATCACGTTGTCTTGCTCCTGCAGGTGAGGAAGGCATCAGAATGGTTCAGTGAGGCTTAAGTGAAAGCAGACAGAAAGTTCATGGGGTGCCTTCTCCATAGAATAGCTAGTTAATTCACCTGTGGCAGATTGGTGTGATGGCATGCAAGCCGCAGCCCAAGCTAGATAGTGAAGGAGATGTGAAGGGGACTTGCCAGCAAGGAGAGCTGCTGGCCTGGACACTTCCTCATCTTAGGGGCACAGCAAACCCTCATCTCCATGGAGAAAAGCAGCAGAAAATGCTACAGAAAGCACTCCTGTGACAAAATCGAAAGTACAGCTAATCAGGACTTAATTGAACTGTTCAATCTCTGACTAAGGGTTGCGAGGTGATGGAGGGTGGGGAGGGGAAGGAAAAGCACACGAAGTCCCTCTGTTTAAGATAGTGAAATGTGTCTACTCATCCATAATGCAGCACCATGATGTTCTTGTATGAACAGAAAATACCTGGCAATCAGAGGCCATGTGTCTTCTGCTTAGATCCACAGAGTGTCCGTGTATTTTTAATCAAGGCTGCATCTCTGGAGTATGCTGATGCTTTCTTGGCATAAAAGATGCTCCTCCAAATTAGCTCTGCACCAGCTCCGGCTGTTGTTGTTACCTTTGGCCATGCCAGGAGAAAGGAAGTTGGCAGATTCCCCCATAATGCATTACTGTAAAGCTAATGTGAACTGTACTTCAAGGATAGTGAACACTGAGCAACCCATTAAGGCTGAGGAAATGGGTTTATGAGTCACTGAAGTCTTCACTCCCCAGCAGATCTCTCTGCTTGTACTCTGTCCTCACACCCTAAAATTCATTCTCCACACAGCACTCAGAGTGATCTGCTAAAAAATGAAAATCCAATTTTTACATTCCTTCACTCAAAACTCTCCAGTAGAGGGTTTTTAAAAATAAGAACCAGACCCTTTGCTATGGTCTACACAGCTCTGCATGATGGATTTTCCCATCCCTATTTCATGTCACATTCTGCTAACCTACATTTCTGATGCTCCAATCACATGAACCTTATTTCTGTTTCTAAGCACTTATTATTCACTCTTGAATGTGTTTACTCAAAAAATGTTTGAGCACCAGTTGTGTTCCAGGAACTCTCCTAAGTGTTGGGGATATACCAGTGGACAGAACAGGTAATCTCTCTGGCCTCTTGAAATTTATGTTCCAGTCAGAGAAGATAGACAACAATAAAGAAGATGAAAATGTAAAGTATATAACATTTAGAAAGTGATAAATCCTTTACATAAAAGAAAAAGAAAGTAGAGCAGTATAAATGAGTTCAAGATTAAGCAGCAGGAGAACTAGGTTGTGACACTAAACAGAGTGGTTGGGGCAGATGTCTCACTTTAAAGCATTTCCTCTTACAGCTCCCTCTCCTAGGACACCCTTCACCCAGATATTTGCATGGCTTTTTCAGAACTCAGGTCTCAGCTCAAACATCACCTCTCAGAGAGACCTTTTCTGATCCCTCAGTGTGAAGAGGCTACTTGTAGTCACTCTATCTCACCACCTTCTGTGATAGAACTATCTGAGGTTACATTTTTCATTTATTCATTTATTTTGTCTGCAACTCATGGGCTGTAAATTCCATGAAACCAGTGTCTTTATCACTTCACTGTCATGTCTCCTGTGTCTAGAGTAGTGCCTAGCATATAGTAGATACTCAACAAACATATGTTTGAATAAAGGAATGAAGGAATGGGTGACAATATCAACATATTAAGTAGACTATTAGGGCAAGGGAGGTAAGTAATAGTTGGCATCGAGAAATCATTAACAGACATTATCATCTTGTCCTTGGCATTTGGTCAAGCAACAAAATCCAAGAAATAGAACAGGAAAATACTGTCAAGAGACTAAGTAAAATGACTAAATCTCATACAAAATATACGTCCTTTGTATATCTCAAGTCTGTCCATCTTTGTTCATTCTCTGCCACCACTCTGGTCCATATAACATCATCTCTTATTTCATTGCTTGCACTCTTGCTGTCATACAAAATAGTTTTTCAAAGTCCCGGAAGGATGAGCCTTTAAAAATGTGTATTTGACTTTGTCTTTCATGGTTTAAATCCTTCAATTACTCCCTTTTGACCGTAGGATTGGGTCTAAAACCATTAAGTGGCGCCCAGAGACTTTAACGGCTGACCACTGTCTGCTTCTCTAGTTTTACCTCTCAGTACTCCTTACCAGCTCTCTGGTCTGTCCAGACTGATCTTTTTTAAGTTTCCTGAATTCCCAAATCTACTGTCTTCCCTTTAGACCGCTAGGAGATGATTTCTCTGTTTGGCGATGTCTTCTCTGCTCTCTATGTCTGGCTAAGTCATAGCCACTATTTAAATCTCTGCTTCAGCTTCATACCCCCTGACAAGGACTCTCTGATCCCTAAGTCTGGACTAGGTAAGTCTTCTCTGTGGCCTCATAACATCTTGCACTTGCCCATCACATTACTTCCCGCATAGTGAATTGCAATTGTTTAATTAATTGTTTAATTTCTTTCCCACTAGACTAAAGCAATAACAGGGCAAAAATAATTTCTATCTCCTTCGTTCTTGTACTTCAGACATTTCACATGAGGTCTGGCTCATAGTAGTTGCTCAAAATATATTTGTGGAATGATTGGATAAAATGTAGAGTCAATTAAAATAGTAAGAGTTTATTTCCAGACAGAGTGGTGGGTATTATTTCTCATGCCAAAGCTCTTCTCATGGGTCTTGCTATTCTGTGGCAGCACAGCTGAAAGCTGGGACGAGATATGGCAGAAAGTCGAGGGCACATAGCTTATCTCTGGATCCCGATGTCATAGAGTGTAATCAGCTCCTTCTGTTCAACCTCTGCTGGTAGCCTCAGGCACCATGGAATTGATCTACCGAGTCAAGAATTCTGACTCATGCTTGAACAATTGAGCATAGTGGCTTCTGCAGAGTAGGAGAGTCTGATGTCTTGCTTACCATAGTGAAAGGACCTTAAGGTTAGTGGCTTTGTCTGCGTCTGAAGACAAACCGAAGTGGCTATAGAAATAAAGGATGCAAACACAGAGTGGAGTCCTTGAAAGCACATCCTCCAGGGATCTCATTTCTCTGATGAAGAAAGCAAGAGCTCTGATGGTTAAGTAATATCCTCTCTGTTCTAGGATTGAATTCTTGACTTTTCCTTACATTCTATGATTTCTTTCATCTTTTTAAATTCAATTAAACTCAACATATTTTGAGAGGTTTTAATTTTTTTCTTAACCGTGTGCCAGATATTACCACTGTGCTCGCCACCCGCCTTCCCCACCCAATGAAGGCCACAGGTCAGCTGTGTGACACTAGTACAGGTTCTTTTTCTGTGTTTCCTTTTGCATCCTCTAAGTACAAATATTGTTTCGTGGTTCATCTTGCATCCCAGCTAGACTCAGAAACCTACCCTCTTTAGTCAAATCATTTGGCTAATTCACTTGAACTAAAGATTTGGTGAGCAGCACATATTTTATTAAAAATATCATAGGAAAAAACTGGACAGGGAGGAGATTACATCCCACATCTCTAAGCAAACAACTTAGCAATACCCTCATGTAAAGATATATATATAACTTCTATAAAATCCCTTACCCCTTTTATCACTAGGGTTTCTTTTTCCTCCTCTTAATGCATGTAAAGATTGTTCTAACTGACTTAGAGCTCTTCTCTTGAGTATTTTTCTCTAAGCGTTTAAAATTATCCTTTTCTTTTTGAGACATCATAATCCAGCTCTGAACTAGCTCCTACTTCCAACAGTGGTTGCCCAAAGTTATCACAGTTGTTCAGCTAAACAAAGGGTCTTCCAACTAGCAGAACCACCATCCTTAGAAAATATGTCTTGTACACATTGCAACTTTATACTTGGTCAGCAAATCCCAAAGAGTCAAATCATTACTAATCTAAGTTTGGAACATCTGAATCTTCATTTATAAAATACACAAAAAGATTCTGACCTCATGGAATTTTTATGAGAATCACATGAAATAACTATGAAAACTAGTAGAAGCTCAGTGCGTACTGGTCTCATTTTCATCAAGCAACTGGACTTGGTGATTCATTTATTCCACTACTTCTTACTGTGTTAGTAGTTAGGAGGCCTTTCAGCCACTTAAAGCTCATTGTTATCCCTTAGATTAACACAAGAGCACAAAATAGTTCAGAAAAATGCCGCCGAAAAAGCATATGTAATTGTTGTTTGTTCTTGATGGAGAAATAACTATTATGACACAGATCTAGAAAGAAAGTGTGTGTGTTTATGTGTGTGTGTGTGTGTGTTCCAGAGAATTTACAAGTGCTAAAACTCCTCTATCAAACTCTGTGTTATGTTCTAAAATGTTACTATTGTAACATTCCTTTGTTCGTAGCCTTATTTGACACTGAGTAGGCTACCACGCCAACTGTTAGTGGGGGACAGAAGCATTATATGTTTTTACTTTGATGCAAAACTTTGTCTCTATCTACAAATGTCACAGTTTGAAAGTCCTGAAGCAGAGAAACTTCTGTATTTAAAATCTAATTTATATTCTTAGCAGATCTTGGGAATAGTCATGCTCATCGCAGTAGCTCTCTTGGCATGGTTGATCCGTGCCATTGATGGGAGCCACGGATGCCATCTAACCACCAAGGATTAGTAACTTCTTAAGCCTCCTGGTTCCAACAGTTCAAGGGAGGCAGAGTCTCCTAGGCTTCTTCCCATGGAATGGTTGACAGAAGCATCCATGTGGGTGAAAAGTGCATTCATCTACAACACAGATGGAGCAGCATATATTAAAAGAAACCGCCAGACACCAGACCTTTGGCCTGCAGTTATGGTTACTGAATTATTCTTTTTCAATTCCTAAGATTCCAGTACTGTTCAAGTAATATGTACTCTGTAAAGCGCTGTGGAAATTACAGAGATGAATAACAACTAACTAAATAGTTATATCATGAATATTATATCCGTTAATCTTCACAGCAACTTCAGAAGATAGACATTTATTTTTATTTTATAAAAGGCAAAATCAAGGCTCAGCAAGGTTAAGAAACTTGCCTAGGATTAGCAAGTTAGTACTAAAGTTACGTTTCAAAAGCAAGTATGTCTGCGCCGAGGGGTTAAAGCATGGTCACAAATGAGCTTTACATACCTTTTCCCCTTTAATCTTACAAAAACCCTAACTGTTTTGTCTCCATTTCATAGATGAGAAACATGAGGCTCAGGGAAACTTTGTACTTGTTCAGAGAGATCGTACAAATGTTCTACGAGAAGAGCCCATGAAGTTCTCTTGGGTTATGGGGGTCCTCAAGGGGATAGAGTTATGTTTAGTAAGATGCCCTAAAGATTTCATAATATCTGGGGAAAAAATGGGAGATGTTGAAGAAGAGAAAAGTTCATCAAAGAGAAAAATAGTTACAGTAGCATGGAGACTAATTCTGCTTCTATTTTGGGTGGCAAACCTACATTTTCTGTTGGGTTATGTAAGAGAAAGCTTGTGTTTTTGTTCAAAGGGCAAGATTGAGGAAGAGCTCAGGCACTGCCTGCATTCTAAGTGGCCCTGGTGGTGGAGGGAATGGGCCCTGTTCCAAATTGATTAGTTCTGCTACCTTCTCATTATTGTTCCGCCTGAAGTTTGGCATGCGAGCAAGGTCATTCCACGCATGGGTCTGCGTTACTTAACTGATTCTGCTACAGACTCCCTCCCCTCCATACCACCACCCCTCCTGCAGCATGCCACCTGCACTAGAGAAAATTAAAAATCAGCCCATACATTTTACATGAGTTCCCAAGACTGATGAGAAATTAATGTTATGTTGTTTTTTGTTAAAGATACAGCTGTTTTGTAAGATGTTCATCCAATTCAGTAATAGGAAACCTTCCTCAGATTCCTCCATGGAACCTAGACTTCAGGATGGGAAGAAGAAATTCGTATTGACTCAGAATATGTATGAGCAAGTTTTCTTCTTGTAGTTCACCTTACAAAGAAATTTCAGGGTTACATATTAGGTTGCTGCCCTCCCCAAACTTTCAGGTGCCTTATTAACTTTTTATTCCCGTGATTCCTCTTAGGTTGTTCTCTTAGCCTGGAATGGCGTCTTCTCATAGTCTCACGTATAAATGCTTCCAGTTTTTCAAGGTTGACCTCAAAGTTTTCAGTTTTCACGAGGCCATTTCATACCCTCAAATCATATGATTGCCGTTTTGTCAGATCTTCAGTAATTCTTAGAAAAGTTCTTATCCCCTCTGCCCTCCCCTCCCCTACCAATGATATGAGAATGATTACAGCTATATTTTAGGGTTGATTTAAAAATTGGAGATAATATTAAGAAACTTAACAGAGTATTTGAAAAATAATAACAAATACTACTTGGTTTGTTATTACTACTACTAACGAGCAAATACAATGTCTAAAGTTCTTTGCCTGGAATTCACAACCCTTCATAGTCAAGTTCCAATCTTTGTTTCTAGTCTTATATCCTGATACTTTCTCCAGGGTACCACTATTCTTACTCCTCCAAAATTCTTTTATTTATTTATTTATTTTTGTATGGCCATGCGGCTTACAGGACCTTAGTTCCCCAAACAGGTATGGAACCCAAGTCCCTGGCAGTGAAAATGCCAAGTCCTAACCACTGGAACACCAGGGAATTCCTTATTTTTTTTAGTGAAGTATAATTGATTTACAATGTTGTACCAATCTCTGCTGTACAGCAAAGTGATTCAGTTATACACATATATGTAGTCTTTTTTTAAATACTCTTTTCCATTATGGTTTATCCCAGGAGATTGGATATAGTTCCCTGGGCTATACAGTAGGACCTTGTTGTTTATCCATTCTAAATGTAATAGTTTGCATCTACCAACCCCAAACTCCCAGTCCATCCCTCTCCCTCCCCCACTTCTCCTTGGCAACCACAAGTCTTATCTCTATGTCTGCGAGTCTATTTCTGTTTTGTAGATAGGCTCATTTGTGCCATATTTTAGATTCCCCATATAAGTGGTATCATATGGTATTTGTCTTTCTCTTTCTGACTTTACTTAGTATAATAATCTCTAGTTGCATCCATGTTGCTGCAAATGACATTATTTTGGGTTTTTTATGGCTGAGTAGTATTCCATTATATGTATGTATCACATCTTCTTTATCCATTCATCTGTCAGTGGACATTTAGATTGCGTCCATGTTTCGGCTATTGTGCATAGTGCTGCTATGAACATAGGGATGCATGTATCTTTTTGAATTATAGTTTTGTCTGGGTATATGCCCAGGAGTGGGATTGCTGGGTCATATGGCAACTCTATTTTTAGTTTTCCGAGGAACCTCCATACTGTTGTCCACAGTGGCTGCAGCAACTTACATTCCCACAAGCAGTATAGGACCCCTCCAAAATTCCTTATGAAACTAAACTCCTCGCTCTTGTATGAACTGTATGCATATGCATTATTGAGGGCCTCCATGGTTGTTATTCTGTTCACTTTGTTTCCTTCTGTACTAGAACTTATCCAAGATCATATGGTTTACAAATCACAGAGACAATAAGTAGCAGAGTCAAAATTTATAACCAGTTTCCCATACCCATATGCTCAGTCAGGCTTCCAAAAGATGCCAAGTAATCGTTAAGAAGTGATTTGATTGGTTACGAGCATGAGCCTTGAATTTAGACAAACATGGATTTGAATGTTAGCTGACTGGCTGCACAGTTGCAAGTAAGTTCCTTCGGGTCTCTTAGCATAAGCAGTGATCTTTATAAAAGGATAATAATATGAATTATCTTTAAGTTATTATTATTATATCTTAATGTCCAAAATTCATGTTCAAAAATTATATTCATAAGTTCACATTGCAGATTATATTCATTATATAACCTATGTAATATATATATATATATATAACACATACACATGCACATGTATATATTTATATAAGCTGATCCCCATTATAACTTTAAGATGCCTGTGTGTCTATATATTGGAGAGGAAAGAACAGAGTAAATTCCTGATATTTACTAGCTTGTAATAAATCATCTCTAAATAATTGAGAAACTTGGACCAACCTCTGCTACCCAATGGTCAATGACTCACTTATCCTCTGTGAGAGAGTCTTAGAATAAAGATTCTTGCAAGAAGCCAGAAGTTCCTGGAGGAGAGACTCCGCTACATGGGAAAGCAGGGGCAGTTCGGGGACACAGCCTTTCTCTTAAAACGAGGAGGATGATGCTGTTCAGTAAGCAGCTGATTAAGTGGTACTTATTAGGCCATAGCTGCTATGGGTAAGTTTTGACTGACCAACATTGAAATATAATTAGTGATACTAAATATATCTATATGATGAGTATGTTTTGGTTTTTTTTTTTGGTATATAAAGGCACAAATAAACCTTTCAATGAAAATCACCCAATGAAAGCTTCTGTTTAGGGATGCAGTTACCCCATCCCTGTGGAAGGCCCAATATCACCAAATTTTGCTGACTTGGCTTCAGTAAATTTTAATTCAACAAATAGCCTGGTTGAACAGATGCATTCACAAGTCCCAGACCATGCAACACTCAATCTGTTTAACGGAAATGTTGTGCTAGTTCCATATTTGTGCTTTCTGCTGGAACTGAATTTGTGTCTTTCTGTCTCAGTGGAGCATAAATGTTAGGGGATGTCAGGAAGCGAGCCAGATCTAAAAGGGACAAGGGGTGAAGTGGCGGCTGGGAGATCACAGAGGCCAGAGTGTTGGAAAGATACAGAGAAAGATGACTCAGATTATTTCATCAAATAAAAAGGAGTAACAGCATCCCCTTCGTGAACCATCACAGCTGGTTTCCACTTAAAAGCAATATGAATTTAACAAACAATTTTGAGGGCCCACTTAGATTGTTAAATAAGGTATTGTCTATATGGGCATGTATTTTCCCTGTGCATGTGTACATTTGGATCAAGAGATAAATATTAGGGAGAAAAAACTTCAATTAAAAATGTATATCGGGCCTTCCCTGATGGTGCAGTGGTTGAGAGTCCGCCTGCCGATGCAGGGGACACGGATTCGTGCCCCGGTCTGGGAAGATCCCACATGCCGCAGAGCGGCTGGGCCCGTGAGCCATGGCCGCTGAGCCTGCGCGTCCGGAGCCTGTGCTCCACAACGGGAGAGGCCACAACAGTGAGAGGCCGGCATGTCGCAAAAACAAAAACAAACAAACAACAAAAAATGTATATCGGGTGACTTCATTAAGCTAGTCATCATTCTAAGGGCTTGGAATACATCTCTCTCTCTTTCTCCTTCTCCTAAGCTTTCATGCATGTGCTTCTCTCTGACTAAAATTCTGTTCCCTGTCTTCTCTATCAGATGAATCCCTATTCATGACCAGATTCTTCTTAGAATATATTTCATTAGGGAAGTTTTCGTGACTCCTAAACTAAGAATTGGTTCCTTTTTATATGCTGCCGTCTAACCAACACAGAGTTGCTTAATACCTACGTTGCAGGCTCTAAAGCCAGATTCCCATAGTTTAAATTTCACTTCACTACTAGTATTGTGCAAGTTAATTCAGTTGTCCCATTTGTAAAACAGAAATAGTACTAATGCCTGACCCCCTGAAGGAGGTATTATGTATTTGAGAAAGAAATTAGGCAATTTATTTAACAAGCTGAAACCAGGTTTCAGCTCCTCATTCTCTTCAACCAGCTTTGTTTTCAAGCTGAAATAGGAAGGAGAAGAAACTATGAAAATCTAAGACTCCAAACTAAGAGACTGGATTTTATCTGGTAAGAATGGAGAAATGTTGAAGATTTTAAAGAGGAGAAACAGGATCAGATTTTAATTTTAGAAAGAAGAAGAAGAAGAAGAAGAAATAAAAAGAAATACAGGATGAGAGTCAAGTAGGGGATGAACTCTTTAAAATATGTTCAGTAGCCAAGTAATTCATTTTTAAGCAATCACATTTAATCACCGTTCCCCAAAATTAAGAGCTCATTTAATTCTACAAACATTTAGGGAATGTTCACTAACTGTGAGATGCTGTGCTGGGGGCTGAGAATTCAGAGAGACAGTTTGCATACTATGAAATAATCTAGTCTAGTAGTTAAGAGCATTGGATTTACAACCAGGTAGACCTAGGCTCACCATCAAGCACTATGCCTTCCCATCTGAACAAGGTTCTTAAATTATCTAAGCCTCAGTTTCTTCAAAATTAACAAGATTAATTAACAAAATTAAACGAGAGACTGTATACAAATCACTTAAAAACTCTTAAGGTGTGGTATGTGTTCAATTAATGCTAGTTATCATTATTACAATTATCATTGTTGATATTATTTTATAACAGTGCTAAATGACTACTTTCTCCAGTGCCAAGGTGCTCACAGTCTGAATATAGAAAGCAGATATGAAGGCATATAAATTACATTGTACTTGAGTTACCGTGCTATTAAAAACAGCAAATAGTTATTGAGTGTATACCATTTGTCACGTATTTTTCTAAGTGTTTTCCACGTATGATAACATTTAATTCTTACAAAAATCCTATGAGGCCGATAATACAATGCCAAATGGTCTATAGACGAGGAAATGCAGGAGCACAGGTTAAATAATGTGTCCAAGGCCACACAGATGGTGACTGGCAGAGTTGTATGTGAGCTGAGCTAGCCATGCTCTAAACCACAAGTTGACTGTGCCTCTCTGACAAACAAGGGTGAGATCATTTTAAAATCATGGGAGGTTTTCAAAAGGATGCAACATCTGTGTGGGACCCTGACAGATGAGCTTCTCACTTTGTTTCCAGGAAAGCTTCAATTTAAACCATTCTAGATAGAAGGCTACACCCAACTTTATCCAGAGCTAGAATGCCTTTTTCAAAAATCTGTTACACATTATAACAATAGCCATCATTGCTACCAAAATCTTCTGTATCTGTACTAAATATTTATGTTGGAATTAGGGCCAGAAGAAGTGAATAACATCCTCCACCAGTAGTGTAAAGGTAAGTTCTAGCTGTCTATGCAAGCAAAGGAACCCCCTCCTCACCAAGAGTGCTGCTCCTAAGAACCGTGTTTCTGCTGATTCATAAATGGAGGGAGTGGAATAATTTGAGGGTGATATTAATCTCTCTTTCCATTTATCCATAGGAACTTTCCTTGTTGTTCAGAACGGTCAGCAAACAGCAACAATGGCAACAATGTTAATATTATTACTGAAAGCAATGGTGCTTGTTAATATCAATATAGCAGTTGACACAACTAGTATCTCGTAAATATCTTAAAGACATTCAAAGAGATAAAGCCTCTATGAGTATATACAACTGATCATAACCTTTTGAGGACATTGAGGCATGGGATGATTTAATAGTGTATTCAAGATCACATAACTACAAATGCCACCCTCATGGTCATGGCCAGGAAAACCATTACTCAGTTCATAGCTGTGGTTATAGATCTGTCTCAGTATCCTCATTTTAGATTATGCCTTGTGGCAGGATGTACAAATTAACACTTTTATTTGTCAAATCTCACTGCCCCCCCGAGTCCAAGTTTGGGGTGGGAGTAGAGAGACATTTTCTAGCTAGTGACCAAATCTCACAGTCTTCCCTTGAATAGAGAGTCCCTGCATTCCAACAGAGTGGACAATATGTACACAATTTTCTCAGTCTGGTGACCCTCTAAATTGAGTGTCCTTGGCTGGTACATTGAACCAAAAAAAAGAAAAAAAATCAAGAGAAAAGGAATCTTTCTGAAAATTCTTTAACAACATAGGGTGTTGTGGTCATTCAGGGCTTCCCTGGTGGCGCAGTGGTTGAGAGTCCACCTGCCGACGCGGGGGACACGGGTTCGTGCCCCGATCCGGGAAGATCCCACATGCCATGGAGCGGCTGGGCCCGTGGGCCGTGGCCGCTGGGCCTGCGCGTCCAGAGCCTGTGCTCCGCGGTGGGAGAGGCCACAACAGTGAGAGGCCTGCATACCGCAAAAAAAAAAAGATTAAATTTAAAAAAGAAAACAAAAAACATATTCATTTAGATATTTCTAAATATCACTAGTTATTTCTTCTGATTCTTCTTCTGAGAGTCGCATCTTAGTGCTTCTTTGCTTCCATAAAGTTGAACATGTCATGGAATGTGCCAGTGGAATGTGAACAAAAGCATTCTGTATTTTCCCTGCATGGAAGCTTTTACAAGATGGTCCATCTTTTGTTATGGTCTCTTCCCATTTCTGCAGTGACAGTAGAAACCTGTGTCCAGGTGGCATCTGCTACCATCTGGGCCTTGAGAGACCACAAGGTAGAGAGCCCCTGTTGATTCACATTGTACTTTCGTTAGGACATTGAGAGCTTAGGGTTTTCATCATCATCATTATGTCATGTGATTTGGTAAGTGATGTAGGTGCTTTTGATAACATTTGGCAAGATACTAAGTAGAAGGGAATAGAAAGAGTCAAGAAGTTCAGGTACCTGTAGGATTAAAAGAGGAAACTTTTTCAACAAAATTTAGAAAAAGATATCATTGAGAACGTCACTGAATATAACAAAGGCCAGAGAAAACTTAGACTTGCAGCAAATGAAAGAAATGGCTGTCACAACCACTGTTAAAATCTCTGAGTCGATTAAGGTGTTCCAGAGGAAAGGTGTAATTAAAAGCTCGATAGCCAGTAAATGCATTCAATTGCACAAAATGGCTCAGAGAAAAAAAAAGTGACCACAGTCTTTGCTTGCTTATGGAAGCTGAAGTTGTAATTCAGGTTGCAGTGGGTGGAGGGAGAGGAGGCAAGCAAACAAAGACAGCAAATCAAAGAAATATATCCAGAAAGGAACAGTGAGAGTGGTATTGGCACCCAGAAATGTCTGAGTCAAAGAGATATAAAGGCTATTAATGTTTTCAGTGAGTGGCACTGCAAACACATTACAAATAATTTATGACTGTTTGAGATTTAAAATAACACAGGGGGTCTCAAACCCCTAAGCAGGAAAGAAGCTGAGAAAGATGCCCAGCCACCGAAGAGGGCCTATTCTCCAATGCCCACTTTCTGATGTGGCCAAAGGAGGTTAATGGAAACGGAAGAATCTCGTTTCCATTAGCAGGAAATGAACCATGAGAGGACCATGGACCACAGAAAACAAAGGAAGAGGGGCCCCAGCCAGGGAGCAGAATAGGACACTAATCTGGGAACATCTTCTACCTTCAGAGGAGAACTTACCACATCTCTCCAGCAGAGTTCAGAAGTGCCATAGAACAACTATTGTGTCTCCTCCACTTATAATTAGCAGCATTTATTGTGCTAATTCTGTGCATGTTCTTCTGTTGTATATATGGGCTGATAGCATGTCTTTTTAATTCAGTTTTTTAGTTCAGATCTCTGGATCGAAAGGAACTATCTCTGGACTTGATGAAGAGGCAGCAGGGACCCACTCAGTTATCTGCACTTCAAGCTGATCACAGTGAGTGGATGAGTTGTCTCGAGTTCTTGAGTTGAGCTCTTGAGTTACCTCTCTTAGTGGTTTGGGAATGAATATGTTTTTTGTTTTCTTTTTTTAATTTAATTTAATTCTTTTTTTTATACAGCAGGTTCTTATTAGTCATCAATTTTATAGACATCAGAGATATCTCACACCAGTCAGAATGGCCATCATCAAAAAATCTAGAAACAATAAATGCTGGAGAGGGTGTGGAGAAAAGGGAACACTCTTGCACTGTTAGTGGGAATGTAAATTGATACAGCCACTATGGAGAACAGTATGGAGGTTCCTTAAAAAACTACAAATAGAACTACCATATTACCCAGCAATCCCACTGATGGGCATATACCCTGAGAAAACCATAATTCAAAAAGAGTCATGTACCATAATGTTCATTGCAGCTCTATTTACAATAGCCAGGACATGGAAGCAACCTAAGTGTCCATCGACAGATGAATGGATAAAGAAGATGTGGCACATATATACAATGGAATATTACTCAGCCATAAAAGGAAAGGAAATTGAGTTGTTTGTAGTGAGGTGGATGGACCTAGAGTCTGTCATACAGAGTGAAGTAAGTCAGAAAGAGAAAAACAAATACTGTATGCTAACACATATACATGGAATTTAAAAAAAAAAAAAAGTCATGAAGAACCTAGGGGTAAGATGGGAATAAAGACACAGACCTACTAGAGAAAGGACTTGAGGATACGGGGAGGGGGAAGGGTAAGCTGTGACAAAGTGAGAGAGTGGAATGGACATATATACACTACCAAATGTAAAATAGATAGTTAGTGGGAAGCAGCTGTGTAGCACAGGGAGATCAGCTCGGTGGTTTGTGACCACCTAGAGGGGTGGGATAGGGAGGGTGGGAGGGAGGGAGATGCAAGAGGGAAGAGATATGAGAACATATGTATATGTATAACTCATTCACTTTGTTGTAAAGCAGAAACTAACACACCATTGTAAAGCAGTTATACTCCAATAAAGATGTTAAAAAATATTTTATAGACATCAGTATGTACATCAGTATGTACATCAGGATGTCAGTCCCAGTCACCCAATTCAGCACACCACCATCCCCACCCCACCGTGGCTTTCCCCCCTTAGTGTCCATATGTTTGTTCTCTACATCTCTCAACTTCTGCCCTGCAAACCGGTTCATCTGTACCATTTTTCTAGGTTCCATGTACATGCAAAAATATACGATATTTGTTTTTCTCTTTCTGACTTACTTCACCCTGTATGACAGTCTTTAGATCCATCCACGTCTCAACAAATGACTCAGTTTCGTTCCTTCTTATGGCTGAGTAATATTCCGTTGTATATATGTACCACATCTTCTTTATCCATTCGTCTGTCGATGGGCATTTAGGTTACTTCCAGGACGTGCCTATTGTAAATAGTGCTGCGATGAATATTGAGGTGCATGTGTCTTTTTGAATTACGGTTTTCTCTGGGTATATGCCCATCAGTGGGATTGCTGGATCATATGGTAGTTGTATTTGTAGTTTTTTAAGGAACCTCCATACTGTTCTCCAGAGTGGTTGTATCAATTTACATTCCCACCAACAGTGCAAGAGTGTTCCCTTTTCTCCACACCCTCTCCAGCATTTGTTGTTTGTAGATTTTCTGATGATGCTCATTCTAACTGGTGTGAGATGATACCGCACTGTAGTTTTGATTTGCATTTCTCTAATGATTAGTGATGTTGAGCAGCTTTTCATGTGCTTCCTGGCCATCCATATGTCTTCTTTGGAGAAATGTCTATTTAGATCTTCTGCCCATTTTTGGATTAGGTTGTTTGTTTCTTTAATATTGAGCTGCATGAGCTGTTTATATATTTTGAGGATTAATCCTTTGTCAGTTGATTCGTTTGCAAATATTATCTCCCATTCTGAGGACTGTCTTTTCATCTTGTTTATGGTTTCCTTTGCTGTGAACAAGCTTTTAAGTTTCATTAGGTCCCATTTGTTTATTTTTGTTTTTATTTCCATTACTCTAGGAAGTGGGTCAAAAAAGATCTTGCTGTGATTTATGTCAAAGAGTGTTGTTCCTCTGTTTTCCTGTAAGAGTTTTATAGTGTACAGTCTTACATTTAGGTCTCTAATCCATTTGGAGTTTATTTTTGTGTATGGTGTTAGGGAGTATTCTAATTTCATTCTTTTACATGTAGCTGTCCAGTTTTCCCAGCACCACTTATTGAAGAGACTGTCTTTTCTCCATTGTATATCCTTGACTCCTTTGTCATAGATTAGTTGACCAGAAGTGCATGGGTTTATCTCTGGGCTTTCTATCTTATTCCATTGATCTATGTTTCTCTTTTTGTGCCAGTACCATATTGTCCTGATTACTGTAGCTTTATAGTATACTCTGAAGTTAGGGAGTCTAATTCTTCCAGCTTCATTTTTTTCCCTCAAGACTGCTTTGGCTATACAGGGTCTTTTGTGTCTCCATACAAATTTTAAGATTTTTTGTTCTAGTTCCATAAAAAATGCCATTGGTAATTTGATAAGGATTGCATTTAATCTGTAGATTGCTTTGGGTAGTATAGTCATTTTCACAATATTGTTTCTTCTAATCCAAGAACATTGTATATCTCTCCATCTGTTGTTATCATCTTTAATTTCTTTCATCAGTGTCTTATAGTTTTCTGCATACAGGTCTCTTGTCTCCCTAGGTAGGTTTATTCCTAGGTATTTTATTCTTTTTGTTTCAATGGTAAATGGAAGTGTTTCCTTAATTTCTTTTCCAGATTTTTCATCATTAGTGTGTAGGAATGCCAGAGATTTCTGTGCATTAATTTTGTATCCTTCAACTTTACCACATTCATTGATTAGCTCTAGTAGTTTTCTGGTGGCATGTTTAGGATTCTCTATGTATAGTATCATGTCATCTGCAAACAGTGACAGTTTTACTTCTTCTTTTCCAATTTTTATTCCTTTTATTTCTTTTTCTTCTCTGATTGCTGTGGCTAGGACTTCCAAAACTATGTTGAATAATAGTGGTGAGAGTGAACATCCTTGTCTTGTTCCTGATCTTAGAGGAAATGCTTTCAGTTTTTCACCATTGAGAATGATGCTTGCTGTGGGTTTGTCGTATATGGCCTTTATTATGTTGAGGTAGGTTCCCTCTATGCCCACTTTCTGGAGAGTTTTTATCATAAATGGGTGTTGAATTTTGTCAAAAGCTTTTTCTGCATCTATTGAGATGATCATATGGGTTTTATTCTTCAGTTTGTTAATATGGTGTATCACACTGATTGATTTGTGTATATTGAAGAATTCTTGCATCCCTGGGGTAAATCCCACTTGATCATGGTGTATGATCCTTTTAATGTGTTGTTGCATTCTGTTTGCTAGTATTTTGTTGAGGATTTTTGCATCTATATTCATGAGTGATAGTGGTCTGTAACTGTCTTTTTTTATAGTATCTTTGTCTGGTATTGGTATCAGGGTGATGGTGGCCTCATAGAATGAGTTTGGGAGAGTTCCTTCCTCTGCAAGTTTTTGGAAGAGTTTGAGAAGGATGGGTGTTAGCTCTCCTCTAAATGTTTGATAGAATTCACCTGTGAAGCCATCTGGTCCTGGACTTTTGTTTGTTGGAAGATTTTTAATCACAGTTTCAATTTCAGTACTTGTGATTGATCTGTTCATATTTTCTATTTCTTCCTGATTCAGTCTTGGAAGTTATACCTTTCTAAGAAGTTGTTCATTTTCTTCCAGGTTGTCCATTTTACTGGCACAGAGTTGCTTGTAATAGTCTCTTAGGATGCTTTGTATTTCTGTGGTGTCTGTTGTAACTTCTCCTTTTTCATTTCTAATTTTATTGATTTGAGTCCTCTTCCTCTTTTTCTTGATGAGTCTGGCTAATGTCTGGCTATCAATTTTGTTTATCTTCTCAAAGAACCAGCTTTTAGTTTTATTTATCTTTGCTATTGTTTTCTTTGTTTCTATTTCATTTATTTCTGTTCTGATCTTTATGATTTCTTTCCTTCTGCTAACTTGGGGTTTTCTTTGTTCTTCTTTCTCTAGTTCCTTTGGGGGTAAGGTTAGACTGTTTATTTGAGATTTTTCTTGTGTCTTGAGGTAGGCTTGTATAGCTATAAACTTCCCTCTTAGAACTGCTTTCGCTGCATCCCATAGGTTTTGGATCATCGTGTTTTCATTGACTTTTGTCTCTAGGTATTTTTTGATTTCCTCTTTGATTTCTTCAGTGATCTCTTGGTTATTTAGTGACATATGTTTAGCCTCCGTGTGTTTGTTTTTTTTACATTTTTTTCCCTGTAATTCATTTCTAGTCTCATAGCGTTGTGGTCAGAAAAGATGCTTGATACGATTTCAATTTTCTTAAATTTAGTGAGGCTTGATTTGTGACATAAGATGTGATCTATCCTGGAGAATGTTCTGTGTTCACTTGAGAAGAAAGTGTAATCTGCTATTTTTGGATGGAATGTCCTATAAATATCAATTAAATCTATCTGGTCTATTGTGTCATTTAAAGCTTCTGTTTCCTTATTTATTTTCACTTTGCATGATCTGTCCATCGGTGTAAGTGAGGTGTTAAAGTCCCCCACCATTATTGTGTTACTGTTGATTTCCTTTTTTATAGCTGTTAGCAGTTGCCTCATGTATGGAGGTGCTCCTATGTTGGGTGCATATATATTTATAATTGTTATATCTTCTTCTTGGATTGATCCCTTGATCATTATGTAGTGTCCTTCCTTGTCTCTTGTAACATTCTTTATTTTAAAGTCTATTGTATCTGATATGAGTATTGCTATTGCAGCTTTCTTTTCATTTCTATTTGCATGGAATATCTTTTTCCATCCCCTCACTTTCATCTGTATGTGTCCCTAGGTGTGAAGTGATTCTCTTGTAGACAGCATATATATGGGTCTTGTTTCTGTATCCATTCAGCAAGCCTGTGTCTTTTGGTTGGAGCATTTAATCCATTCACGTTTAAGGTAATTATCAATATGTATGTTCCTATGACCATTTTCTTAATTGTTTTGGGTTCGTTTTTGTAGGTCCTTTTCTTCTCTTGTGTTTCCCACTTAGAGAAGTTCCTTTAGCATTTCTTGGGTAGCTGGTTTGGTGGTGCTGAATTCTCTTAGCTTTTGCTTGTCTGTAAAGCTTTTGATTTCTCCATCAAATCTGAATGAGATCCTTGCCGGGTAGAGTAATCTTGGTTGTAGGTTCGTCCCTTTCATCACTTTAAGTATATCATGCCACTCCCTTCTGACTTGTAGAGTTTCTGCTGAGCAATCAGCTGTTAACCATATGGGAGTTCCCTTGTATGTTATTTGTCATTTTTCCCTTGCTGCTTTCAATAATTTTTCTTTGTCTTTAATTTTTGCCAATTTGATTACTATGTGTCTCGGCGTGTTTCTCCTTGGGTTTATCCTGTATGGGACTTGCTGCACTTCCTGGACTTGGATGGCTATTTCCTTTCCCATATTAGGGAAGTTTTTGACTATAGTCTCTTCAAATACTTTCTCTGGTCCTTTCTCTCTCTCTTCTCCTTCTGGGACCCCTATAATGCGAATGTTGTTGCGTTCAGTGTTGTCCCAGAGTTCTCTTAGGCTGTCTTCATTTCTTTTCATTCCTTTTTCTTTATTCTGTTCTGCAGCAGTGAATTCCACCATTCTGTCTTCTAGGTCACTTATCCGTTCTTCTGCTTCAGTTATTCTGCTATTGATTCCTTCTAGTGTAGTTTTCATTTCAGTTATTGTATTGTTCATCTCTGTTTGTTCTTTAATTCTTCTAGGTCTTTGTTAAACATTTATTGCATCTTCTCGATCTTTGCCTCCATTCTTTTTCCGAGGTCCTGGATCATCTTCACTATCATTATTCTGAATTCTTTTTCTGGAAGATTGCCTATCTCCACTTCATTTAGTTGTTTTTCTCGGGTTTTATCTTGTTCCTTCATCTGGTACGTAGCCCTCTGCCTTTTCATCTTGTCTATCTTTCTGTAAATGTGGTTTTTTGTTCCACAGGCTGCAGGATTGTAGTTCTTCTTGCTTCTGCTGTCTGCCCTCTGGTGGATGAGGCTATCTAAGAGGCTTGTGTATGTTTCCTGATGGGAGGGACTGGTGGTGGGTAGAGCTGAGTGTTGCTCTGGTGGGCAGAGCTCAGTAAAACTTTAATCCACTTCTCTGCTGATGGGTGGGGCTGGGTTCCCTCCCTGTTGGTTGTTTGGCCTGAGGCAATCCAACCCTGGAGCCTACCTTGGCTCTTTGGTGGGGCTAGTGACAGACTCTGGGAGGGCTTATGCCAAGGACAAGGAGTACTTCCCAGAACTTCTGCTGCCAGTGTCCTTGTCCCCATGGTGAGCCACAGCCAGCCCCCGCCTCTTTAGGAGACCCTCCGACATTATCAGGTAGGTCTGGTTCAGTCTCCCCTGGGGTCACTGCTCCTTGCCCTGGGTCCCGATGTGCACACTACTTTGTGTGTGCCCTCCAAGAGTGGAGTCTCTGTTTCCCGCAGTCCTGTTGAAGTGCTGCAATCAAATCCCACTAACTTTCAAAGTCTGATTCTCTGGGACTTCCTCCTCCCATTGCAGGACCTCCAGGTTGGGAAGCCCGACATGGGGTTCAGAACCTTCACTCCAGTGGGTGGACTTCTGTGGTATAAATGTTCTCCAGTCTGTGAGTCACCCACCCAGCAGTTATGGGATTTGATTTTACTGTGATTGTGCCCCTCCTACCATCTCATTGTGGCTTCTCCTATGTCTTTGTATGTGGGGTATCTTTTTTGGTGAGTTCCAGTGTCTTCCTGTCGATGATTGTCCAGCAGCTTGTTGTGATTCTGGTGTTCTCGCAAGAGGGAGTGAGAGCACGTCCTTCTACTCTGCTGTCTTGGTTCCTCTCTATCGGAATGAGTATGTTTTATAAGCAGGAAAAAGAAAGAAACTTTTGCCATTAGAAAAGCAGACTATAGTAGTTATCAAGTCTGTTCAAAAATATTCTTAAAAAAATATTCCAGATTTTCTCCCTTCTTGGCACATGGAAAAATCTTACTTCCCTACTCCTTTAAGTTAGACATTGTTGGGTAACTGGATTTGACCAAAAAATTGTGAACAGATGTGCTGTGTGTCATTTTGAGGTGGAAGCATTTAATTACCAGGCCAGCGTCAGACCCTGCAGTGTTGTGGTAGTCCCGGAAACATGTGTAGGGCTGTGTTCTCCATCAGCCAGGCTCTCTAATTGACTATAATGAGCAGAACACCTTGCTGACCTGAGGTGGACATGTGTTGTGAAAGGATTTAATCTCTGTTATTTTCAGACTCTGAAAGTTGGTGGTTGTTCATTGCACACTATAACATACCTACCCTGGCTTGATCGGGGCCATGAATTCATGTCGTCTGACTCCACATATGCTTTTCCTACTGTAGAATTGCCTTTAAGTTATAAGATAAGTTATAAGATAGGGCTTTTCTGGTCAATCAATGTTGTTTATCATTTGACCCTGAACCCTGGACTAGCAGCTGGCTATTCTCTGAGGTTATGGGCATTCCTATCATGAAGACTAGAATGATTGCAAAACACTTATCCCCTTGCTTGTCACCATGGACAACTAGCACTGCCCTTCCTCTTGAGTCATTTACAAGTAATAAAAAACCAACCAGAGGCCAAAACTTCAGCAGAATTGCATCCTATCTGGCTCCTCCAAGTCCTATCACTTTGATGAAGTACACACAAATTCACATCATTACTTCTTGGTTTCCTCATCCATTAAGTGAGATAATGAGAATAGACCTGACCATCCCACTGTGGTGCTGTCCCGGGTACCAGCTGCAGTTAGGTATGAACTTAGTCGTAAACTCAAGTGTACTCTAGATCTCTTGGGTGAGGGGACATATCTTCTCATGCTTCTTGTCATATGCACACCCATATCTGTTGCTCTAAGATTTCATGAAAGGAGAAGTTAGCTCTTCCTCACAAAAAGATGCTATGTGAATGCACCCAATAATAAAAATTATTTCATCAAAGCAAGAGAAGATCCTTTCTGGTTTTAGCCTTAATGTAAAGATTCTCCAATGACATGGCATATTTTCTGCCTTTCGCTTAGTCAAGGAAAGATAATTGTGGTTGGTAATTGTTTAATAATTCAGCTTATTGTTATTAAGGACCTGCTATGCACTCGGTCTTGTGCTGGGGATACACAGGGAGGGTCTCTCTAGGAGAGTGACATTTAAGTGAGAGATTATGAGTGAGGAAGTTAACCAAGCAGGGGGGAAAGGAGCATTCCAAGCACAGAGTAGCCTGTGCAAAGCCTATGTATGGTATGCAGCTCTCAACTCCTTTGGGAATTTGAAATAAGGCCAGTGGGGATGATATGGCAAGAACAAGTGTGCAAGCAACTGGGGTGAAGACACAGGCAGAGACAGTTTATCCCAGACACTGTAAATGTTGACAAAAATTTTTTAAACTGTGTTAGGACAATGGACCATTCAGGAGTTATTGATGCTCTTATAGTGCCCAAGTTCCATTGGTTTGAAAATTATGGAATCTTAGAAATTCAAAGGCTTGTGCCTATACCCTACCCTGCTCATCATTCAAGAGTCTTTTCTATAGCAAATTGGAATCCCCATAAAACTGTTCAGTTACCAGGTTTATTGAGGGTCTTCTACATGTCAGACACTGCAAAGAGCTGGAGGTATAGATATGCCTCTTAAGTTACAGGGGTCCAGTCGTACCCAATGAGAATAAGAATGTTTTAAAAAGGAAAAGAAAAAATCCTGTGTTTGTGCACACCCCTTAAACAATCATTTTGCTTTCTCTAAGTGGGAGAAAGCAAAACTGTGAATTTTAAAATTCACAAGTTAAAAAATGTGTTTAATAAATAATCCATGGGAGTCAAAGGGATAAATACATTGAGTTCCTTAGAGAATGATAGAAACAGGCTAGATGACAAAGTATACGGAGTAGCCCTCATGACTCTCCTGACAAAATTCCTTTAAAAAGCATATGAGCAGAAAGAGTGAAATAGGAGAACGGAAAGCTGGCTGCAGTTGCCGAATTTTTTGGTTTTTTTGCGGTACGCGGGCCTCTCACTGTTGTGGCCTCTCCCGCTGCGGAGCACAGGCTTCGGACGCGCAGGCCCAGTGGCCATGGCCCACGGGCCTAGCCGCTCTGCGGCATGTGGGATCCTCCCGGACTGGGGCATGAACCCGCGTCCCCAGCATCAGCAGGCGGACTCCCAATCACTGCGCCACCAGGGAAGCCCCCAGTTGCAGAATTTTAAGGGATTTATTTCACGTTCTCTGGGCATAGTTCTAAAATATTCATGATGTTGGACATAATTGTCATTTTATTGTCCACTGTGTGTCAATGAAATGTCGTTTTTTCACTGCAGCTTATATCACTTCTCCGGCAATTGGGAAGTGCAAATGATTATAAACAAAGAAGTCTTAAGTGGGGAAGAATTTGTTTTGTGAATCTTGTAGTGAAACTTTGAAATCTGAATGCTGTACTCAGGGAATGACTGAGAACTAAATGGTCACATTTCTCTATACAAAACACAGAGTGGTCCCTTTACAGCCGTCACATTTAAAGGAACATTGAACTAGTGATTAAAGGGTTCAGGAAATATCCTAGTGAAGATTGAATAGCAATGAAATTGCTATTTCCAGTCTAGAAATGACTATTGTCCTGTGTTGTTTTAGAAGACTCCATTAGTATCAATGAGTGAAAGTTGCAAGGAAGCTGATTCTGTTCCAACTCAAAGAGAAACATCCTGTAGAATTCAACTTTCCACTAGAAATTGTTAGGAATTGGTGGTATGTTAGCAGAGAGATGCTGTAAAAGAGCTTTATACACAGTGCAGGACAGAAGACGAGAAACCCCCCAGGGGACAGTTTGGCATCATGGAAACTACCTGTGTTTTGATGTCAACCAGATCTGGATTCAGGTTTTTTTGTTTTGTTTTTTAGTGCCATTTCACCCCGTAGGTGCATGGCCTTAGCACCTGCATCCCTGCCCTAGGGATTCAGCTATTTCTGCCTTAGCATTCCATTTGACTTCTGAACTGGCACCTGAGATTTTTGTTTGACATCTACAAAGCACGTCTAAATTATTCCTCTGAATTCCACAGGGATTTCCATAAATAAGAGTCCCATATGAAGCCATGTTTTTAGTTTTTAAAATTCTTTATTTTTATTTTTTTACATAGCATGTTCTTATTAGTTATCCATTTTATACATATTAGTGTATATATGTCAATCCCAATCTCCCAGTTCATCCCACCACCACCACCCACCCCGGATTCAAATCTTAACATTCCCGGCTTACTGGCTCGCTGGATATTATGGTTCACTTAACTTTCTGAGCTTCATCTTTCCTCACCTGAAAATAGAGATAATCTACTCAAAGTTGCAGTTGAGATTAAATGAGATGATATACGTAAAATTCCTAACAGATGTCCATCAAATAATAAATGTTTTATAAAAAATTCTGGGAAAGTGAGGCTCATAGGCAGGTAGTGCAATCCTTGCCGCATAGTAGGTGTTCAACAAATGTTAGACTATCTTCCCATATCATTCATGAGAGATTGTCTCTCATTTCTGAAAGCTCCCAGGCTTGTGTTTACTTTTCACATCTAGAAAATGCATTCAGGTGAGAGTGGTTTCTTTGCCTTCCTGGTTTTAATGCTTAAACTCTGTTTTCTCAACCCTATCCATGCTTATTTCTCAATCCTATCTATGTAATGAGTCTCTCTTCATGTCTTAGGGGTGTGTGTGTGTGTGTGTGTGTGTGTGTGTGTGTGTGTGTTTTATCCATCTTTAAAACTGCAGGTTTTTCTCAGGAGAACTTCAAAAGCAGATGAAAATGCAACATTCTTCTTGATCCTTGCCCCAATTTAAATTAAAAACGGAAACTAGTGATATTAAATCCAAAAAGAGCTTTGGATTAGTCAGTCCAATTTATTTTCATTTGGTGGCGAGAGGGGCAGGTACATTTTTATAGCATTAGTTTTATTTCCCTTTGTTGAAAAGAAATGCAACTTCAGTTACAATGGTAACTGTGGCTGTCAAAAATGGCACATGGAACTGAAAATGACCTCATGTAGCTATCAGCCTTAAAATTCCCTCTGTTAACTTATTTTCTCCATCCTATCTTTATTCCTTCTCTTTTGCTGGTCATTGTCTTTACTAATACATCTAACTAGGGTTTTGTGATACAAATGGAAATGTAATAATTCAGAAGACCCAAGCATAAATGCTGGGTCATATCAGTAATTTCTATTAACCAGTTCTGGGAATTTATAGGTTCAGTAAACAACACTCTTTTCTTCTACGCTTGCCAAAGCAAATATTTCTGCAAGGGAGGCTTTGAATTGTATAGTTTGATTTATGACTGGCTAGATTCGTTAGTCAGAATAAACTAGGTTATAACATGCTGTGTAACAAATACCACCAACATTTCAAAGGACTAAAAAAAAGGTTTAATTTCAGCTTACATTGCATTTTCAACAGTGAATGGCAGGGGATTTCCCTAACAGTCCAATGGTTAGGACTCCGAGCTTCCACTGAAAGAGGTGCAGTTTCGATTCCTGGTTAGGGAACTAAGATCCTGCATGCTGCGTGGCATGGCTGAAGAAAACAATGGACAGGAGAGGGGGTTCTGCAGACAGTAGGTCTTCAGAGGCCCCACCTAATGTTGAAATATGAAGACAAATTCAATAGATGGCGATCAACATATCACTGTTATAACTTACAGGAGCTGCATTGAAGTATGTGGATTAAACGTGTATTCACAGTGGTCTTTTTCACATTTAACCCTGCCTTATCTCAGGTAATTGGATCATCTCTCAGCCAATAGTGAATAAAGTGTGGATATTTAACATTTATGAAGTGATTTTACTTGTATCCTCCCATCTGAATAGGACTGCACAATTCTGGGAGGTGAACAAGGCAGGGAATGTTGTATTCATTTCACAGAATGGGAGATCATAACTAATACTTTTGTAGCACTTTGCAATTTTCAAAACCTGTTCACATACATCACCTCAATTAATCCTCACAATCTGAAGAGAAGGAGAAGCGGAGAGGAGAAGAAAGGGTGGGAAGAAGGAGGGGGTGGAGGACTATAAATACGTTTCATTTGAGAACTCAAATCCCTTCAGTGAGTTTAACTGAATTACCCCCTTGTTCAAGAAGAACCTCCATTCCCGTGGAATCATGTGTCCAAGATGGAACTTTCTCTTGAATGACTCACGACCTTTCTCTAGCCTCTTTACTCCTTTAGGAAGGAGTGGCTTATTTAATTGGTGAATTTTGGAGAAGAATTGGAGAATGCTTACCCTCAGTCTTTCCTAAAATTGCTACTGGATCTGCCTGCATGTTGGCCTGCTCTCACTGGCGAGCTTGCCATTGCAAACTCTTCTGTGGGAAAGCTTGGAGTTTTTCAGTTTGGTTTATGACTGCTTGGATTTATCAGTAAGGATTTGCTAGGCTATGCTGGGTAACAAACACCACCAACACTTCAGTGGATTAAGGAAACGGTTTAATTCCTGCTTATATTTGCACAACAAGGGTGGCCAGAAGCCCAACCTGATACAGACTTCATCTCAACATTTTCCAGTATAATTACCAAGGCAGAAAAATTAAATGTGTCAAATCACATGCTGGCTCATAAAGCTTCCATCTTTAAGTGACACATGGCACTCCCACTCACAGTTCATTAGCCAGAGCGAGTCGCTTGGCATGCCTAATTCTAAAGCGGGCAAAAAATGCAATCCTCCCACTTGCCTAGATAAATAAACTACTGCACATGTTTGGTGATCAGCGCAAAGATTGCCATCGTGGATCGGTGTAAAGTATACAATTCAGTAATTTTTAGTGTATTCACAGAATTGTGCAAGCTCACCACAATCAATATTAGAACATTTTCATCACCCCCCCAAAAAAACCCATAGCCATTAATCATCAATCCATATACTTTCGATTTAATAAAACTAAGCAGAAAAAAGATAAATGAAACACTATATGTTATTTTCAAAACAGTTAGATTTTATAAACCATATACGGTGCATTAAGTAAGAGGAAACATTTAGTTTCTTGAGTTAGAGAAGCAATTTCTAGGTCCTCAGGAGAGAGTTGAGCATGAAGGTGTGTGTCTTATTTTTTTCATAGATTAGAAGTCTTCTGCCATTGTGTCTTTTGGCTCTTCCAAGTTACTTTCTGCTTCTGTTTTCCCCTAAAACAGTACTTTGTACTCATATTTTGCTTCTAATCCTCCATATTATTTCTTATTTAGTCCTCTTTATCACATTCCAATATTAAATAATGAGCATGGTAGATTAAATGCATTTATACAATGCCTAATAGAAACATTAACATTAATACTATCACCCTATATGTGTGCAATTACCTGTATTTACATAAATGCCATCACACAACTTGGTTCATTTTAACTTCACAGTAAGTCTGTAAGATACCTAGAATTATGTGAGTTTTACAAATGAGAAAATAACACTCAGTGGTAGGTAGGACCTAAAACCAGGTTTACTGATTCCATGCCCAAGGGTCTTCCTCGTAACGCTTTTAGTGTATCATTCCTTGTGGAACTGCTAGAGAAAAAGGCAAGACTGATAACCAGCAGTACCTATCTGCATCCCAACAATAAATAGACTGAAATTGTTCAGTGTTCGTTTCTCTTTAGGTCCAAAGTGACTGACTGATGGGGATCATTGATTTTTTTGTCCAGGAACACTGAGAGAATTCTGAGAGTAGAAATGATGTGATCAGAGCAGAGCCAGAGATCATGAGGAACTTCACATCAAGGCACATAAACAAGATGTTGGTGGGAACATTAAGGCAGGTGGGTAAGGCACCAGGATGGCATAGATCGAAAGAGAATATGGAGTTAAGAAATGGTAACAAGCCAGAAAGATGGTTGAATTATAGAAACTTTCCTGAAGCCATCTTTTGTTTTGTTTTTGAGTCTCTGGTTGCAGTTGGAAGCCACCTGGAAACACACAAGTTGTGGGAAAGGAAGGAGATACCAGTATGCATATTTTGTGCCTTTTGTAACAATATAATAAGACTACTGCTATGCATTGATTGCCTATTTTGTGCCAGAATCAATGAGGGCACTTACATACATTTTCTGATACAATCCTCGTGGGATGGGCAGTCATTCCCATTCTAGATGGCAGAAAGTGGTGACTCAAGGGGTAATACAGGACTGGAACCCAGATTTTCAAAAATCAAAACCTTATTGCTTCAAAACAAAATCAGTCACTTCTTTTTGACTGTACTCCGGATATTCTATTTTCATATACACCATTAAAAAATAACAGTAACCCTCAGCTTTTACATACATAGTCCTTTTAGAACTTAGAGTTTTATCTCACTTAATCATTACACAAACCTTATAAAGTGAGTATCATGGTAGGAATGCAGAGTCTTGGGCCACACCCTAGACATACTGAATTAGAATCTACATTTTAACAAAATCCCTAGGTGATCTGTATTCACAGTAACATTCAAGAAACACTGAATTAGGTAATATCAATCATCTTTTACAAATCAAAATCCTGAAAAACAGAGTTTCTGGACTTGGATTGTAAAGGTCTTCTCAAGTTTTGTCAAGGCAATTAGACAGTGTGGACAGAAAATGTCAAGGAGGTGCTAAACATTACCAGCTCTCTGTTTTATCAAGCTCACTCTAGCAGCAGAGGGAGAAATCTGCTTGCGGAGAGAGTATCTCAAGTTTCTTAATAGAAGCCTAATCTAGAACAGGGGGGAAATGAAGAGTTTAAGTTTACTCCCCGATGGGGGAAAATATCAATTCATTCTAAAGGGAGCCTCTGGTCACAGGAAAATTCTGTTACATGTGAATTCCAGCATCCATTTTTCAAGATAGCCGTTATTTCATATACCAAGCATTAGTTTAACTAAAAATAGTTAAAACAGAATTCCTTCGCCTGAGGAACATTCTTACAAATTCAAGAAGGATGTTCCTTGAAGAATGTTCTTCTACCACATGATAATAATACAGGTGGAATAAATCATATATAGGAAAGGCCTAATGCAGAATCTCTTGCCTTCACTATAGTCTGTTATTATATCAATATTTTTTCATCGTTTCTTGTTTTCTTCTTCTGCATTCCCACCCCCCCCCCCAACCCTCATTCACTCTTCTTACCTCTGTCTGTACACAGGATGTTACATAACCCTTCCCTTGTCTGGTGGCCAACCAAACACCAATGCCATTTCTTTATAATAATACAGTCTGAAACTTCAAAAGGAGGAGAAGTAACAAAAGATTTCTGAACAGTTAAAAACTGGTACCTCAATATCTGTGTAGTGACGTCTACACATTTTCTTCATAGGAAAGGAAATCCTCAGGTCCTCTTTATTCTTACTTTGCTTTTAAGTAAACATATTCATGTTTCTGGGTTTTGTTGTTGTTGTTATAGAGGGTAAGTAGGGTCAGTACATTTTAAAGGCAGTTTTAGGCGAAGACACAATGAAAGCAGTAGGAGGGGCAGCTCAGGGTGTGCAGCTAAGGGAAGAAAGTGAGAAATCACACAAAACAAACAGAACCAGGGAATGATAGCAGAACTTACAATATTCAGAACCTTCTAGAGGGAGATTGTAGTGATTCAGTATGCACATGAGTGTTCCTGATGATGATTCTGTCTCATGAAGTGGTAGTTCTTTTATGTGCAAATACTATGCAATTAGTTCTTTAAAAAAGGAAATTAGTAAAATAACTTACAGAAGCTACTCTCTAAAATGTCAAATTAAAATTTAAAAACCATTTTTGATCTTTATATGTCTGTATTTTAGTTATTTGGAGACAAATTTCTGAGTAGCATATCCTCATCTTCAGACATATTAAGCGGGAAACGATCACCTCCTTTCTCGAGCACTCCAGAATTTTCAGTCTTTCTACAATATGTATTTTAATTTATCATCAGAAGAACCATTTGTGATTGACAGAATAGATAAGAATGTATTCATTTTACTGATGAAGAAACTGAGGCTAAGAAAGTTGACAGATGTAAAAACACTAAACATGTGGGAGCTATTATCATCTAATATTTGCCCAGACTACGACTTATCGTATCAGCAACCTAGTATCACTTTTTCTATCTCTCTGTTTCTGTCAATAAATCTCTCAAAAACAAGTAAGCCTTTGGAAATGTGGCTGGATGACAATAATTAAATGATTGAATTACTATAGTAATATATGAAGAGAATTATTTTTAATGAAATGAATTTATTTTATTCATTGTGTTTTTGTAGTTTAGAAAAGATTTGGGGGGTGGAAATATCTGTTCATTAAATATTTATGGACAATCAACCATGGGTATTACGTATGGAGATACACAAATGAGAAGATAAAACTTCTGGCCTCCAGTACCTTATAGATTAGATCTATGGTTCTAAACAGGGCTTATTTTATGCCCTACGGGAAATCTGGCAATATCTGGAGACACTTTTGATTGGCATAATGGGGTGGTGGGATGGTGTTGGTGTCCCTGGTATCTAGTGAGTGTAGGCCAGGGGTTGTTAAACATCCTACAAGGCAGAGGACAGCCCCCCATGACAAAGAATTATTAGGTCCAAAATGTCAGTAGTTCCCAAGATGAGAAATCCCAGCTTAGATCAAGAAGGCAAAGAATTAGAAAACAATAATGGTCCAAAACAGAACACTATAAGAACCTAAATAAATAACTAAATCTGGTTGGGCAGGATAGGGAAGATTCATGGGGACAGTGTCTGTGGACTGTCTAAAATAATGGTTACAAATGAAGACGTCATAGGAAAATGTATACTAAAGATCTAGAATCTAAATTGGGGACCAATGTTTCTCAAAGGGGCTTTCAGGGAATACTAGGGTATGTGGGGCACTAGGAGTATGAAGAGAGGTATTATACATACACACACACACACACACACACATACACACAAATACACACGTGAATTTCTTTGATCAAAGATTGAGCAAAGCTAACTTAACGAAAGTCAAACAAGATCCTTTGCTGTAAGACTTCTTAGAGCCTTAAGATGTGACTTTCTAAGAAGGGGATATGGTATTCAGCATTTCCAAAATATATTTTGCCAGATAACTGATTGGTATTGCATGGATCACAGCTTTGAAAAACAGTGTTTTAGATAACAGGAGGTCATTTTAGGAGATTATGCAGGGGAAGTAGTCTGAGCACATTTTGGGTTTCGGAGGATAAGTGGTAACTGTGGGGAATGAGCTGGGAAAGAGAAATGGGTGCCAGAGATTCCAGTTAGCAGATTATCACAATTGTTTTCGGAAAATGATCAGAGTCCTGTCAAGGCTGTGGCTCAGAGGATGGTTTGGAAGGACTGGAATTCATAGCTTAACCAAACATGAGGGCTCTCATCAAGATGTAATACTCTTTATGCCTCATCTCATGCCCTTACCTTCTCCTTTTATTTTGTCCGTGGCAGAATGTCCATCCATTAGCAAAATTATAGCATAAAAGACGTACTCCTCAAGTATATGCTAGGTTTGGGATTTCAACCTACAATGGATTGCAGCTAAGACTCTACCAGGCACAATTCTCATCCACTAAGCATTGGAGTAAAGCCAGTATCTATCTACAAAGTAAGGGCAGGTGGCCTTTACGAACTGCAGCCTTGCATGTTTGTGCAATGCAGTCTTCAGCTTCTAGGGCCCCCTAAATGGTGGAAAGTTTGGCAGCTCACGTCTCACTGAGCTCCTTGCTATATGAAGAGCTCCAAAGTTACTGAATAGTCCACACTGAACCATAAATTACAGGGTAGTTATTTCTTAGTTATTTAGCAGTTACAGTGCAATTAGTTCCACTTAATGTCAACTTTTGCCAATACGTCTTCCATTAGCCTGAAAATTATAGCTTGGTTCTATAACAGCCGTAATATTCAAGCAGCTTCCAGACTCCAGCTTGCATCTGGGAGGGGAAAGCAGGGAGGAAATTGCTAGGAAGACGGAGTTGATTTGTGTATGTATGTACGATCCTCCTCCCTAATTCAGAAACCATCCACTGACAAACTCACAGCCCCCTTCTGCATCAGTGATTGAGCAAGAGGGTCAAAGCAATACAATGCCCACAGCTGGCAGGTGTGGTGTGGCTTATGGAAGATAGGAATAAATTTGTCAGCGCTGAAATTCCAGATGTGATGAGGTGAAATCCAGCCTGTGCCACTCCCTGGTTATAGAGAAAGCTTGGATTAGTTCAGGTTTGTTACTTGGTTCAGAGTTTGCCAGCATACCGTTGCATTTGCTAGACCACTTTCTCACCAAAGGTACAAGGGAATCACACAAACCAGACTTTCTTTGCTTTTATCCCATATTTAGATAGCCCATATAATTTTCAGTTTACAGGATATGATTTTAAAGAAACATGGCTCAGTATTTAACGTATATACCTGGATTCGTCCATACAATGGGATGATGTTTTATAAGTAGTAATTTTAGAGGAATTTAGAGGAATCTCTTGGCTTAATCCTTCAGAATACTTTTGGGTCGTTTACTAAAGACCCAGTCATAGTACCTGTTTACTGAGCACTTACTGTATGCCAGGTATGATGCTAATCATTTTGTTTGAGTTTCTCATTTCATCATCAAAACAACCTCATAAGGTTTATATTTCACAATTTATCTCTTTTTATAGATAAGGACTCTAAGTACCAGAGATTAGTAATTTTCCCATGGAGTAGTGTTTGAACCCAAGTCTTCTGGAATCCAAAACCCATACTACTTATAATAAGCTACTTATTAATATTTATTGGTAACCACACAAGATGAGCCAGGAACTGGGGAAAGAAAATGATGTTAGGGTAGAAATGGAAGGAGAAAGAGGCTCCAAAATAAAATATTTGTCTGACTTATTTCACTTAGCATAATACCCTCCAAGTCCATCCATGCTGTTGCAAATGGCAAAATTGCATTCTTATTTCCGGCTGAGTATAGTCTGCTGTGTGTGTATATCTATATATCTATCTATATCTATCTATATCTATATCTATATCTATATCACATATTCTTTGCCCATTCAACTGTAGATGGACAGTTAGGCTGCTTCCACATCTTGGCAATTATAAATAATGCTGCTATGAAGATTGGGGTGAGTGGATCTTTTTGAATTAGTGTTGTTTTTTTGTTTTTTTCTTTTTTTGATATATACCCAGGAGTGGAATTGCTGAGTCCTAAGTCAGACAGAGAAAGACAAGTACTGTATGATATCAGTTATATGTGTAATCTAAAAAATAAACTATTGAATACGACAAAAAGGAAGTGGGCACACGAATACAGAGAACAAACTAGTGGGGAGAGGGAAGGGGGTAGGGGCAAGGTAGGGGTAGGGGATTAACAGGTACAAACTATTATGTGTAAAGTAAATAAGCTGTAATGATATATCGTATAGCACAGGGAATAGAACTAATATTTTATAATAACTATAAAGAGTATAACCTTGGGCTTCCCTGGTGGCACAGTGGTTGAGAGTCCGCCTGCCGATGCAGGGGACACGGGTTCGTGCCCCGGTCCGGGAAGATCCCACATGCCATGGAGCGGCTGGGCCTGTGAGCTATGGCCGCTGGGCCTGTGCGTCTGGAGCCTGTGCTCCGCAACAGGAGAGGCCACAACAGTGAGAGGCCCACGTACCGCAAAAAAAAAAAAAAAGAGTATAACCTTTAAAAATTGTAAATCACTGTGTTGTACCCTGTAACATATATAATATTGTACATCAACTATACCTCAATAAAAAGAAGTATTTTAAAAAGAGAAGACAAAATAACATTTTTGCTTGTGCACGTGTGGGCATGCATGCAGTACAATTTATAAACTGACTCTGAAAGTGTTCACCAACAGGACATCTGTTTGAATGATGCCAGCTTTGTTTTTAGCATATGTGACTTCTGACATACAGGGTCAGCAAGAGCCTGAATTTCTCTATTCTGCTTTCCTTTGCTTGTGTGTCCCTTGGGACCCTTATGCCATCCTGCCTTGAATTAGAACTGATTGTATATATTTGCTGCCTTCTAACTTATCTTTGAGGGCAGAGGCTAAATTTTCTTCATCTCCCCTTGCCCACCACAACACATGCACTTAGTAGGGCAATACACACAGTGACAAAAGACCCAGGCCCTGCATGACCATAATGACTTCTGTAAATCTCAGTTCTCTAGTTGGAAAAATGGGGTTAATGACATTAGCTTATTTCGGAGGGGTTTGTTAATGTTAAATTGATCCATCCATATAAAAGACTTAGAAAAGTGTATGGCACAGAGTAAGCTCTCAATGAATGGGTAAAATTATCATTCATATATTATCATTTTGATAGCAGGGATATTAGCCTATCCAGGTATAAGAAGGAGAAGGGATAAAGGGAAATTTTTTAATGTTCTTGGTTGCCCAAAGAATTAAGAATAAATTAAACACAATAAAAAATAAACCAGGCTCTAGTACATTGTGCACGCTTATCCCCTTCCTTTTCTCTTTCAGTAAAAGATGTGTGCCTCAGTGGATTGTTTTTATACAAGGGCACACGGCATGAATCAATGCAGCTCACAGAGTGTATCACCCTAATGTCCGTCTCTGCAAGTGTCCAGAGCAGTGCTGGGTGACAGCCCCAGATTCCATCAGCAGGTTTGCAGAAGGGTGTAAGAATTACCCTCTTGGGCTCTCCATTGGACTTCATTGTTATTAATCACAATGCTACAACCGTATGGCTGTGTTACATCCATTATCTCAGTGGCTCCAAAGACAGCCAATATGATCAATACAACTTTTGTTATTTCACCTTATTTATCTTCATGTCCTCAGGTGTCCAGACTGGTAGCTCATACATTTTGACAGTCAGTGAATATTTGTTGAATAAATGGGAAAAAAGGTCTGTGTTTAAGCAACAGAAGAAAATTATTCAAGCAATCTGTTGACCAATATTCATGATCATCTTCCCCTAGAGAGAAAAGATATTACTTGATAGGTACTGTGATTTGCAGCACCTTCAAACACTGTATTAAAATTAAGCGTGGCCACAAGCATCCAATCTCACTTATGTGTAGTATCCAAAGTAGTGCAATTCATAGAAACAGAAAGTGAATGGTGAGTACTAAGTGCTTGAGGTAGGAGAAAAAGAAGAGCTGTTGTTCAAGGGGTATCGAGTTTCAGTTTTTTTTAAATAAATTTATTTATTTTAGTTATTTATTTTTGGCTGCATTGGGTCTTCTTTGCTGCGCATGGGCTTCCTCTAGCTGTGGCGAGCAGGGGCTACTCTTTGTTGCAGTGTGTGGGCTTTTCATTGCGCTGGTTTCTCTTGTTGCAGAGCACAGGCTCTATGCACGTGGGCTTCAGTAGTTGTGGTACGCAGGCTCGGTAGTTGTGGCTCACGGGCTCAGTTGTTTTGTGGCATGTGGGATCTTCCCTAACCAGGGATCGAACCCATGTCCCCTGCATTGGCAGGTGGATTCCTAACCACTGCGCCACCAGGGAAGTCCCTCAAGTTTCAGTTTTGCAAGATGAAACAGCTGCAGAGGTCTGTTTAACAACAGTGTAGGTAGGACACTATTGAACTCTACACTTCAAAATGGTTACAATGGCTGTGTTTTTTACTACAATAAGAAAAGGGAAAACATTAAGAATGACCTTTTGAATAACTTAAAACACAAGGTTAGGTACAAAAGGTAGGAATACCTCTCCTCCCACCACTGTTTTTATTTCTTAATGCCACAGATCCCCTCCACAGAGACAGCCATAGTTAATGAGTTCTGTTTACTGTCTAAAACATGGGAGGTTTTTTTTTGTTTCTTTCTTTTCTTTTAGACTAAAGGTGGGTAAGTCAGTGGTTAACCAGAGAAAGAGAACCTGTGTGATACACACACACACGCACACACACACATGTATACATATGTGTATGTGTAGGGATTTACTACATGAAGTTGGCTTATGCACTTGTGGAGGCTGGCTAGACAAGCCCTGAGTCTGTAGGACAGGCAGTCAGGAAGGGAAGGTCATGGGCGGACTGGGACCTACAATCAGGAGTTGAAATTCCTAGCACACAGGTAGTGCTCAGGAGGGAAGATTCGGAGAGAAGAGAGAGACTGCAGACCCTGAATATCTGCCTCAAAGGAGTGCTTAAGGCTCCTTCTAAAGGCCTTCCAACTGATTAAATCAGGCCCACCTCGGATAATCTTGCTTTTGATGAACTAGAGGTCAAAATCTATGAAATCCTGTGTTTGACTGAATAACTGGGAGAAGATTTGAATATGCTACAAACTGACCACAGCTTCCTTTCTGCCCTCCAACTCTCCTGAGAGAGTTGGGTTAGGAGTCTCTTCCTAACCCAAAAATTATCACTAAGGGCATCCTGGGCACCATAGTTCAGACTAGCTAGGATGACACATCACAAAGCGTCACAAGGTACCATACACTGCATGATATTAACACGTGGTCTTATATCAGATAGTTTTACTACCCTGATACATAAAAGATACTTCAAGGCATGCAAGATATTTTCAAGGCATGTGTGTAATATAATTTCTTCTATTGATGGACATTTAGGTTACTTCCAGGCATTCATCTTACTTCTAACAAAGCTTCAATGTTTACCTTGTGTATACATCTTTTCTTACATGTGCCAATATATTTGTAGAATACATTCCTAAGAGTGGCCACATTGGGTCAAACCAACATGCTTTTCGTAATTTAAGTATTGCTAAATTCCTCTCTAGAGAAGACCAGCAGCTTTTCTCCTTCCACCAAATATTAGACATTTCTTATACCTACGATGTTCCTCCTTCCCTCTTGGTTCTCACCCAGCTCAATGCTGCCCTATTCTTTTCCAGGGAGACATGATCAGCCTTTCCATGAACCTAAGTTTCATCTTCTTGAACTTAACCCCTTCTCCATGAGTGCTTACAGCAAATATTGAGTCTAGTATCATACTTTACAACTCAGGCATGACAGCTATTACATGGTAAACCTCTGGAGAGTCACAGAAACCTGGGGTGAGACAACACCAAACAGAACATATAGTATACCCAGTGACATATCTGTTCAGTTTGTCTACAAATTGTTCTTTTAAACTTATGCAACCATTTTTAGAATTTGTAAAGCCACCTGTGCCCTATTTGATAAATTCTTTACACTTAAAATTTTCTAACACAATTTTACATCCTAATCAGAGTTGAATTGTACAGCTAATGGTAAACGTAGCTCAAATGGTAGATTTAAGTGTTCAAAAAGGGTTTGAACTTAGAAAGTGCAGGGCGCAGCCAACATGTGACAGGAAGAAGGAAGTAGTTTGGTTTTTAGCTTGTACCTTCACTTTTATTTAAAAACCTGTGTCTAGATCTGTTAGCAATTTAACAGTCTTATCTTTTCAGGATGAATTCAGGGCCCTACTAATGAGGTGACCTCTGTTCGGCGAGGTACAGGACCAGTTGTTAAAGACTTAAAAAACGCCTGTGCACTTTCAGGAGAGCGAGGATGAACTGGCTCAGATGTTCTGAGTTCAAAGATCTGCAGCTGTTTGAAAACCCAGGGAATTGAATGGGAATAGAATTGTCCACATCAAACAAAAACTGTCCGTGGCTTTTGTGCCCAGTCTGATCCTTTGGTGTATCAAAGAAATCCTTTCCCTCCATGGACAAACTAACCCCATATAAATCAATAAAAGAAGAGGCAGAGATAAGAAAGTTTGCCAGATTCAAGCAAGTAGACAGAGCAAGGCCTGGGGAGGGTCTGAGGGAAAGTGCATAGGGGGAGAATGAAGGAGGAATAGAGAAGGGGGGAGAAAACTGAGGCCGTTAAAGGGACGGAATCGGGCAGTGAAAATCATGGGTGAAAACGGGAGTTAATGAAAGAGAGGGAGAGAGAAGAGAGACAGAACAGGGAAAGACTGATGTGATTGAGGAAACGTAAGGGAAGGGGAGATGAAAAGAATTAAGCCATTAAGCCATTCGATATATTTTTACCAAGTATCTGTGACAGGTGCACGACTCTGAGAGTGAGCGCCTCCTGAAATGTTACGATCGAGGCATGTCACTCTCCTCCCTCCAGTCCTGCCCCTTGTACCTACTACACGTCTGGCCCTGTCCCAGGCCCTAGAGACAGAGGGATGAACAAGCCAGGGCCCTGCTCCAAGGGGAGACGCCAGGACAGTCAAACAGGCAATTATGAACCAGTGAGATATGAACTACGAGAGGGAGCTCTCAGCGGGTTATGAGAACACAGAACAGGGACTTCACCTTGCCCAGGAGAAACTGAGGGTCAGGAGAGAAACTGCAGAGGTGAAAAGACAGGAAAGTTGGAGAAAGACTAACATTTTTTTGTTGCTGTTGCTGTTGATGAAAACGATGGCAATTATTATAAGAGCCGGTGTTTATTTTCAAGGCACTGTATCTAATGTTATCTCTCTAGACCTAGGTTCTTCACAGATGCCATCTCATATCAACACAGATGGCTTACATGTGACTTTTTATTGACCCATTTTGAAGATGAGTAAGTCGTGCATTTGAGCTTGAGGCAATTTCCCCAAGACCATCTGTGTCCATCTTATGCCCAAGACTGTGGTCTTTCCACTACATGAAGTTGTTGAAGAGATGAGAGGAGGGTAGAGAAGAATGTAATGAGAAGATGAGAGAGGATATGGGGTAAACAAAGAACAGAGAGAAGGAGGAGACAGAGGAGGGAAGATCTACAGAAGATGAGAGAGTGGGGAGCATGCAGGAGATGGAAGGGGAAAGGGGAAGGATATGCGATAAGGAGTGAATGTCCTTAGACAATGGAAGGTTCCTGGAAGAGAAATGATGGCAGTGAAGTAGGGGTCAGAGTGCGCGTGGATGACAAGGACAAACATAAGAAAACTGCTGAAGGTCTGGAGTGTCTGATGTGGAAGAAATTGACAGAAAGGGACAGTGAGAGAGGGAGGGAGAAGGGACAGGATTGAGAGAATCCTAGAGTCAAACGGCAGCCAGAAAAAAGCTTCCTGACCTGACAAAACTGGCCCACTTGGGCACTGACCTTGGTTTCCCCTGGCTCACAGAAGCCAGAGTTTCCTCTGCCCCTGACTGTCCCCACAACAGAGAGAAAAACACACAGAGATGTGAGGCCAGGCATCGCTGTTACTGTCTCTCTGGCCAGCGTTAGTGCTCTGAGCACAAGTTGCCTTTCCCACAGTCGTTTGGCAAGGAATTCTGTCACGCTGAGGAGGGAGGAAAGAAGGAAAGACCGTGGGCTGTGGAGAGGCAGACAGAAAGGCAGCGAGGAGAATCCTGGCTCCAGCTGGCTAGAGCTTAAGTAAATTTTCAAGACCAACTCTCTGATTTTATAGATGGGGAAACTGAGGCCCACAAAAGAGGAAAGTCCTGTCTAGATCACTCAGCGGGTTGACCCCAGACTTCTGCCCAGTGTCTGTGATGGGCCGGGAAAGAAGAGACCCAGGGCGTGGGGACCTGGGTAATTAAAGCAGTGTGAAGGGCAAGGCTGCTCCTTCGCAGTTCCCAGCGGCTGCGCGCTTGCCTGCAGGCACCTCACCTTCTGGGAGCTCAGGTTGTGAGACTGTGGAGCTGAGCAGGTGCTGCTATTTCTGTCCCACTCTTAGTCTATTTTCAACGGCAGGATGCAGCCTCCCTCGGCTACAGGAGGGACTTGTGAAAAGGTAGATCTGCTGTTACTTCATTCCCTCCTTCCCCCACTCAGGCTCCCCTTCTGCAAACCAAACCTCCAACTCGGGCTTATTCCTGCAGAGAAGGGGTGCTTCTACACCCCACCGGCTCTGGCTAGGACAGTCTGCTTCCTGTCTGGAATGAGTCGCTCTGGCTTCTGCAGGAATAAGTAGGAGGTAACCTCTTATGACCTCTCTGTGAAGGCACCCCGGAGATCCCTTAAACTGACACCAGTAAGCTTCCTAGCACAAAATTGGGGCTCAATGTACGTGTGCTGAGTCAATGAATTAATGAATGAATATTGAAGCACGCCTCCTCAATGAGGGAAAAGATTTTCCTGACATTTTATAGCAAGTGAATACAGTGCCAGAACTAGAAGGATTCTGGCTCAGTGGGCAGGAAGAGGGGTCAAGGACCGTCTAATATAGCTATAATAAACCATAAAGGCAGTGTTTCAACTAAGGTTTTTAGGCCCCATTCATGCTAGTGAGCTGAGAAGTAATCAAGAGAATCCAGGCATGAGAAGACCCCAGAGACAGAAAAGAGTAGAGAGCATGACTCTTTGGGTCAACCAAAGAGGTCAGTGTCATTGGAGTGAGGCAGGGCAGTGAGTATGGTAGGAAGTGTAGACTCTGCACTAAGCACAGAACCTCACATAGGCTCTAAGGAAGCCAACCCTGTGGAGTAACCAAGCAGAATTTCTAAGAGAACCAAGAAGGACGCGAAACACGAGAAGAATGAAGCAGGAGGATGACAGACAGATGGAAAAGAGAGTGACTGACTGTGGGTTCCTCCAGAATCCTCAAATCACACACAAAGGGAATGGCCAATGGGACCAGTAAATGCACTTGACAGTGGTGAGAAGTTGTGTAGAAAGAAGGTATTTGGAAGAGCAGCTGATGTCAGATGTGCTATTTGAAGGCTTTCAGCCTAAGAGGATGAGAAGAAAAGGGGGGTCAGTAGGCGGTGGGCTGGCCTGCTCTCCTGATCCAATGGCAGGTGATGCCTCTGCTGAGTTACCTCTGAGCTTGAGTAGGGGATCATGATGGAACGGAAGGGGCTGAAATGGTCTCCCTCGCAAGAGGAATCTTCTCCCAAATCAGCCTGAATGTAAAAGAGCCAAAAGGTAATTCCAGAAGCGCTTGACTCCCTAAAGTAACTGTAGAAGAGTTAAATCGATACATGAGATGGCAGCAGATGGCTGTTTCATAGGGGGTAAGAGCTAGTGTGGTACAGTGAGCATTGGAGAAATGTGCTCTGCTTTTAATGTCACAGTCAGCAGAGATTGCAGCCCTCCAATGTGAGCTGGTGAGCCCTGAGGGAACTCAGGAAGGAAGGAATACCTGCCATCCAGCAGCCATCAGACTGCAGCCACACCCACTGGTGAGCCCTGAGGGAACTCAGGATATGAAAACACAGGATACTGGCCCCAGATAGCTGAGGTGCATATCAAAGGAATGATTTCAGTGAGCCCAGATTCTTGCATCTTCCCGTACACAGAAAAACACTAAATTCCTTCACTTGACATATCTGGTTTTCTTCCATTAACAGTAATCTTTTTTTTTTAACATCTTTATTGGAGTATAATTGCTTTACAATGGTGTGTTAGTTTCTGCTTTATAACAAAGTGAATCAGCTATACATCTACATATGTTCCCATATCTCTTCCCTCTTGCGTCTCCCTCCCTCCCACCCTCCCTATCACACCCCTCTAGGTGGTCACAAAGCACAGAGCTGATATCCCTGCGCCATGCGGTTGCTTCCCACTAGCTATCTATTTTACGTTTGGTAGCGAACAGTAATCTTTTGATATTCCTGACTACCTGCCCTTTGTTGCAAAACTTCTATATAACCTGGCTCCCCGTCTTGCCTCCACGGGGCAGTTCTCCAAGGGATACTTGAGATGCTGCCTCCTGGATCTGAAGTCCTAAAAATTCCAGCCGAATAAAACATAAGTCTCAAAAAAAAAAAAAAAAAAGTGCTCTGCTTTTAGCTCCATCTGTGTTTTTGGGAGAAATCACCTGTCTTGAAGCCTCGGTTTCCCCATCTGTAAAATAATGATAGTGCTTTAGATGGTTTCTGAGTCCTCTCTCTACATACTTTTATTAAAGTTTTTTGCAGATATTTACAACATTCATCATTCTTTCTTGATGCAGGAAATCTCTGGGGATAGCAAAACCACTCCTCTTCATTTAATTACTCTTCCCTGGAGGAAAAAAGAGAGTCACTTCCAACAGAGAACCAGGAGGTTTGGGAGGAAACTAGTTTAGCAAGGTGTTGGTAATTGCTTAATTATCAGTTAGACTCTGAGGTCCTTGAGAACTAAACTAAATATTGAGAAGATTCTGGGTGCCTTCATATTTTCAGTTCCTTGCAAGCCCCCTTCCTCATATGCATAAGCAAAATTGCTTCTTTAACCGAGGTCAGGTTAAATCCACTGGACAGGGCGCTCTGCTTTTGGCCGCAAGCCAGCTGGGGCTTAATCACCATCACATTCCGTCCTGTGAACTTTGTGGCAAGGTAGGTTTCACGTTTCTTTATACACTCTCTTTCTGCAAATGCCTTTCCTCATGAAGAGCATTTCTAAAGGTTGAATATCGTGATTAGTGACATGTACACGGTTAATCTTCTGCAGTCTTTCCCTGTCTGGCTCCCCTCTGCGTTTCTAGTCCTTAGAGTTTTATGCCTGTATCAAGGAAATGTTTTCATCTGTCTCGCTGCTATTTTCTTTTCTGTCTTATAAATCCTTAAAGAAATGTAGTGTGAGTGAATTTAGTGAGAGGCTGGATGGATGGCTCCAGAGAATGAGTTCTCTTCATCTGAAGCGCGTCTCTATACACAGAGAAGCAAATAGCTTCTTCCAATTCTGTCAGCGTGATTATTAAGCATTTATAGAGCTTTTCCCTCTTTCACTATAACCGCTACAAGCAGTTTAATTAGTTGGTTTTCACCCTAGAGTTGCAAAGATAGACGATTCAATTTATCCAACCTTAGATTAAGTGCACATTTGAACCTACGCTCTCTGATCGAGTACTAAGAGTGCCTGGCTTGGAGTCAGAAGCCCCAGATTAACCTTTCAGGTCGACAGTTTTTAAGTGATGTGACCTAGTGCAAATCATTTCATGATTCCAGGGTCAACATGAAGAAAGAATGCATGTCAGGATACCAACAGAGCGTGGATTCTCAATGACAAGATGATATACTACCCCAGAGGGGTTAAAATTGGTTCCTATGGGGCAAAAAAGTCTTACTCTTTACATATAAAGCACAGATTTACACTGTACAGAAATGGATGTAGAGTATATTTGTAGTATTAAAATGTTATGAGGGGGAACAACTGGAAAAATAAAGTTTAAAATTTCTCCAGGTGGAGGGGGATGGTTGGCAGTAATGAAAAATGTTGAGAAACCCTACAATGGAGAATAAGGGATGGTACGTCCATTGAGCACCTACTATGTTCCAGCCCTCATGCTTCCATTAATTCTCACAACCCTGTAAGGAAACTATGGTCATGTTTCTTTATTTAATAAGAAGGTTCAGGATAGGAGACAACTAGATAATGTGTGCAAAATACCTTTTGAAGGATAAAATTCTATGCAAATATCAGGTGCTATTCTTGGTAATTTCTTAATATATATAAAGTTAGCAATTGATGGAAAATAAAACACCCATAACTAGTGGCTTAGAAGAATAACCCTTTATTTAGCTCACAATTCTAGGTCAGCCAATTAAGGTGGATTCAGCTGAGCAGTTCCAGTATTGGCTGGGCTCTCTCACGCGTCTCCAGTAATCTCCAGGTCCCTCAGGCAGCTCTGCTTCTGCAGGTTGGCTGGCCCTTGGCTGGTAAGCATTAAGGATGCCTAAGACTGGTATCTGTTATCATCCAGCAAGTTAGACCCAGTTTGTTTTCACAGGGTATCAGCAGGGTTCCGAGAAACCCAGATGAAGTGGGGAAGACCTCTTGAGGTCTAAGCTCAGAACCAACACAGTGTCACTTCAATCATAGCATATCTGTCAGAGCAAGTCCTAAAGTCAGCCCAGTTTCAAGCAGCAGGGAAATGAACTTCATCTCTCTCTCTTTTTTTTAAAATCTATTTATTTTATTTATTTATGTTTGGCTGTGTTGGGTCTTCATTGCTGCACGTGGGCTTTCTGTAGTTGTGGCGAGCGGGGGCTACTCTTCATTGCGGTGCCCGGGCTTCTCATTGTGGTGGCTTCTCTTGCTGTGGAGCACAGGCTCTAGGAACACGGGCTTCAGTAGTTGTGGCATGCCGGCTCAGTAGCTGTGGCTCATGGGCTCTAGAGGGCAGGCTCAGTAGTTGTGGTACATGGGCTTTGTTGCTCCACAGCATGTGGGATCTTCCCAGACCAGGGATCGAACCCGTGTCCCCCGCATTGGCAGGCAGATTCTTAACCACTGTGCCACGAGGGAAGCCCTGAACTCCATTTGGTAATGCGAGGGGCTACAACATCATCTTGCAAAAATTGTGGACAAAAAGAGGGGAATAATTGCAGTCCTTTGGATCAGCAGTCTTTCTCAACATAAACATGGCTAAATAATGGTCAATGACCTGTCTACCTTGTGAGCAAAAGCACACCTTCAAAACTGTAAACTATGATATGAATATTATTGCCATCCCCTGGCTTTCAGTTCTTAAAACCATGATTAGAAGAGGTGAATGAAAAAGTTCATGCAAGCTTCTCTTTTATAAACAGTATAGATGCTAAGTGAAATGTCAGTCATAGGGAACAAATACTGCATGGTTCCACTTTATGAGGTGTCTATGGCACCCGAACTCATAGAAACAGAGAATAGAAGGGTGGTTGCCAGGGGATGAGGGTGGGGAAGATGCAGAGCTGTTCAGTGAGTATCAAGTTACGTTTATAAAAGATCAATGAACTCTGGAGGTCTTCTGTACAACATGGTGCCTATAGTTAACAATAGGATGTTGAGTACTTAAAAAATTAAAAGGATAGGTCTCATGTTAAGTGTTCTTTCCACACACACACACACACACACACACACACACACAGCAATCAGTGGACACAAGGAAACTTTCGGAGGTGATGGATATGTTTATTACCTTGATGGTTGTGATGGTATGAGATGTATGCATGCATCCAAAATGTACACATTAAATATGCACAACTTTTCCTATATTAGGTATAACTTAATAAACCTGAAAAATTGAAAAAAAAAAAGAATTGAACGAAATATAGTCCTTTTCCAAGGCTTAAAACACCTTCCATCTGAGAAAGGAAGCTTAATGGACATGGTAAGTAGCCATTCATCTCAAAACTCCAAATTCTACTGAAGCATTAAGTTAGGGCATCAGAAAGCAGAGTGTATGCTTGGACACCATTATATCAGCATCCCACAAAATTGCCTGCCCTGAGTTATGACTTAATGTCACACCCTCTGCGTTTATGGAGGACCAGTCTGTGAATCACCCAAGATAACAGCATTTCTGAACCTTTGTAGAACTCTGGTTGTAGATAAAGTGCACTGAATGATGTTTCTTTTTTTTTTCCTTTAAATGTGGGTATATATGCTAAATTTCTTCTTGGGTTAAGGTCCAGAAAGAATCTTTCTCTATAGATGAATTTGTATGTTTTCTATTATTGTATAATTCAAAATGTTTCTCTTTATAGCTTAGCTGCCAGAAAATAAACTAATTGTCCCTGTGCTATAACCTTCTCAAGTCAAGTGCCTGAAAGCACCAGTTCTATCTACACTTTTTTCAAATGCCTTTTCAAATAACCTTCCATGTTATTTCTCCTACTTGTTTTAACTGCTAAGTCACCTTAAGCCATTTCAGAAGAAGTCAAAGGACATATTTAGAATACCTTTATTTTAAAATTGAACTAATGTCCTGAGGAGATTTTTGCATAATTATAAGTTGAGGTTTGAAAGCTTAGCCCTTCGGTTGCTATTTTTATCACCCTACATCCAAAGACTGTGTTAAGCTATTTCCACGTGGATGGGGGCACCTGTGTTTGGCTCTTTTGTCCCAATTTTAGTTTCCTAAACTGTGGTCGTATGCACTGAAGAGTTTTTCTGTTCAGCTATGGTATTTTCTCATAACAATAGATTTCTTTTTTTAAACATGGGAATATTATGTTCACTAGATTTACTAATTATATTTAATGATACACTATTTAGATAAAGATTTAAAGTACCTTGAAACATACCTAGCTTTAAAGTAGTTCTCCCTTTGGTAATCTTCAAGTCAGTTACAACTTCTAAAATGCTATTTATTTTCCTAATTGTTGAATGCCTGGCAGCTTTTCTTGGGCTGCTCTAGATTTGAAGTCAGATAGGTAGGTTTCAAAAAGGAGACACTTTATCTCTCGTGTCTGCGGCTGTTCCTCCAGGGCCTTGACCATGGTGGCCAACAAATATGTAATGAGTGATTGAATACATATGTGTTCTGTATCCCTCCAGCTTGCAGGGAGATTCCTGGCAGTTACTTGGCTTCTTTGGTGGAACTATCTCAGCCATGCTGTGGGAATAAAGGTGCATGTTTGATGAGTTGGCTGCAAAAGCTGAATAAGATAAAAGGCCATGAAAAGCCACCGTAAATTATGAAGAGTCACACGTGTGAGAATCTTCTTCTTCCTCTTTGGCTTCAACTTCTTCCTCGTCTCTAACATTAGCCTTGTCATCACGACTCACGGTCCCACTGTGGAAACAGCTCAAGGTATTGTCCTCTAGAGCTGTTTTTGGACCAGCACACATGACTGTTCGGAAAGTTCACAGACCAGCACACCTGTCCAAGGAGGTTTTTACACCCAAGTTGTCTCCGCCCTTGGCAGGTTCAGTGAAAGCCCCAAATGCTTACAAGTATAATCCCTGTTATTCAGTTCTATATATTGTCTTCGTCTCTATAGCTATGTTTAGTCTGTTATGCCCTCTGGCTGAAAGAAGCTTGAGACATTTCTCCTTCTTTGTCATATGCCATCAACTTCCTCCCATTTTATGAGGATGGAAACAAGAGAGATGGTGAGAATGAGAGAAAGAGAGACACACAAAGATAGACAAAAGCACCTAAGCCCTACATTCTTACTTCTTAAAAAAGCATATAAGATAATGATATTTAACACATGTTATTTTACAATTACAAGCTAATGGGGACCAAACTGATATAGAGAGAAAATGTCTAAAAACCTTTAAAAAGTTATTTTACATGAACTAAAGCTAGACTAGAATATAGATGATAAAGTCACAACTAGAATTAGGGAGGGTCTCAGGGAATATCCCTGAGACCATGGAAAGAACACTTGTAGTCAGAGGCTTGGGTCCTAACCTTGGATAAGACTTTGCAGCTCTTTGAACCTCAGTTTCTTTCGTCTGTAAACTCAAAGTTCAATATAAGGTGGTCTCTAAGATCTTATACAAATCTAAAATCCCATGACCCTCTCCACAGGCTTGTAAAAACAAAGGCCACATATTTTTGGTGACATAATTAGAGACAGAGCAAGTGGGTTCAAATAGCAGTGGGGCCAGTTTCTCCGGAGTTTACCCTTTCTTTGTTAATTTTAACGTGACATTTGTGTATCTCTCTGGCTTCTGAAAGGGCCTCTGTAGCACCCTCTGCTTTTCTAGTTTACAGTGGTCATTGAAGGGTATGGGAAGGAGGGGAGGGACTTGCCTCTCAGGGACCCTGGCAGGGCTAGTTTAAAGGAAATCACCATGAGTTCAGTGCTTAGTCACAGCATTTAATTTATTTGTTTAAATTACAACTAAGGGTGAAGGATTATGGAAGATATTTAGTTATCAAAAGGAAGCATGAACTTCAATTAAAAAGTAGAAAATGAGCACGTGTCACATCACACTGAAAACTCTATATGTTTCTTCAACATCAGCCTATGGGCTGTTCTTCAGTGGTAGGAAATATGATTATTTTTTAACATTTTATCCTCAGCCTAACCAATGGTGGATTCTTGATATTTATGGAAATGAACTGAATCCCCCTTATCTGTTTCCTAAATGAAAGCCTATTTGAAAAATAAGGCTACTGTGTTTTTGTGAAACAGGGGATGAAGGCTGCAAGCAGAACAGATCCTTAATCCTGTGAAGTTCTTTATCTTGGATTTTTTTCCTCTCAAATGCCTTTAGAGAAGAATGGATTTTTTTTTTTTTTGTAGCTATGAAGTTTTAAAAAGTACTGTGAAATCTTTAACAAATAATAATTTTACACTGTACCGTTCATCAATACAATCAGTTATGGAGAATTATTTAATAAATTAAATATGAAATGTGGTTGGAAGTAACAGCTTCAAGGTATCAGCTACACGTCACATTAGAGCCAAAGCAAGTAGGTGTAATTTATTGAACAAACTGACACTATTGATAAGCTGAGAGGGCAGCAGGCATTCAAGAAATGTCATCTTAACTTCCAAAGAAAGAAAAAAACCTTTTTCCTTTATTACCAGTACTTCAAAAGTGAGTTTCTTTTTTTAAAACTAAAAACACTATTGAGACAGTATTAGGTTGAACCATAAGGTAAAAAATAGTTGGATATTGGCGTGTTCATATGGAGGCAAAGATTTTCTCCTTGACCAAACTCTAGTCAGGCTTCTCTGAACCCTTTATCAATGATGTTCCATTGGCATGTCCTCTAAGACAGGGGTCCCCAACCCCCTGGCCAGGCCTCGGACCGGTACCAGTCCACGGCCTGTTAGGAACTGGGCCGCACAGCAGGAGCTGAGTGGCAGGCGAGCGAGCAAAGCTTCGTCTGCCGCTCCCCAGCGCTCCCCATCGCTTGCATTACCGCCTGAACCATCCTCCTGCCCCAGCCCCACCCGTGGAAAAATTGCCTTCCATGAAACCAGTCCCTGGTGACAAAAAGGTTGGGAACCGCTGCTCTGGGAGCCTGGTTTTAGCAAGAATTGTGTCCAGCCAAGTTGATTTAGCCAGAATTCTCCACCTTCAATGTCTGTTCATGCTACTCACCCTTCAGCATCCGCAGGTGTTATCCGATCACCCTGACTGCCCTCAGCAAGAATCCCGTTAGATCTGTTAGCAAGAATTGACCCTACTTTCCACCCCCCAACTCCCAGCCCCACTCTGCTCCATAGCTATAAATTCCCACCTTTCTTTGTATTCAGAATTGAGCCCAGTTCTACAATGAGATATCTTCTCCTCGATTGCAATAATTTCTGATTAAAATATGCTTTTCCACTTTAACTATTGACCAGCTCTGATTTTCTTTAGCAGTGGTTCAACCTAAATCTGTGTATATAGAACAGTGCTAGAAATTACGGAATTATAAAGACAAATATAGTCCTTACTATATTAACTCTTTTCTATTCCACTTTATTTGAGAAAGAATGTGAAGAGACTAACCAAAAGATTAACCATGAAATGGCAAAACCATAAATTGACTAAAAATAAAATCAGGGAATCTGAAAATTATATGGAAATTCAAGATCAGAGAAAATTTAAATTATGCAGACCCTATGCTCTTATCAGTTAGCAAAACTGATTCAAAATATGGCCATGAGCTCTCCAGCAGCCAAGGGATAAAAAGTCAAAAGGATACTGATTTTGCACATAAGTGAAAAGTCTATAAAAAATGAGATTTATGCCACTGGGGTCTGAGTCACACATGGAAATAAGTGATCTGATAATAAGTATTTGTAACATTAGAAAGCTAAATGAACTAAAAGTGTTTTTTTTTGTTACTGTTGTTGTTGTCTTGTGATGGTGGCATTTTTATTTATTTTGTTGTAGTTTTTTAGTGACATACCGGAAAATGGAAATCCAAAGGGAGAATTGTGGAAAAGTTTGTTGAGAAAATTTCATTTGAATTGCATTCTCAGAAGTGTGTAGGATAATGGTATTTAACACATAAAATATTTAATATGTATAAGACATCATGCTAAATTTTTCACATTTATTAACTCATTAATTCTCACTATAATCTTTTGAGGTAGGAAGTAGTATTATTTCACATTTTACAGATAAGGCAGTTATTAACTTGCCCAAACCACATAGCTGGTAAGTGCCAGAACCAGGTTTCAAAGCTTATATTCTCAATGGCTTATACCATCCTGTCTCTCATCTCTATTGTTTTGCATGTTTATAGACCTTTAGCAACTCAATGTGCATCCAGCTCTACCCACAGCACACACAGAAGTGAGGAGTGAATGGTTTGTGACCTGGAAAAGAGACACTCATGCTGCATGGTATTGCCAGACAATGAGCAAAATAGAGTAAATGCAGACACAACTTAGGAGTCTGTGGAATGTGATGGTTAAAAGCATGGGTTCTGAAGCCAGAAAGAACAGGGTTTGAATTCCTGCAATTTACTACCTAAGAGACTTCTGTAATAGTTTTCCAGTCCTTCTTAGTCTCAATGTCCTCAATCTTAAAAAGGGGACAAAGATTTCTATCCCACTGAGTTTGTGCAAGGATTACATGACATAATATGAGAAAAGTGCTTTTTGGTGTATTGTCTGGCAGATGGTAGCTCACAACAAAGGGTACCAGTGATAGAGGTAATAATTAGGATGCACAGCCAGAGGAACGAGTCCTCAGACAGGGATTAATGACCGCAGTAACCTTAGCTGAAGCTTTAAAAGTGGCGTAGAGAGCATCCAGGTTGACCTTAATGGAGAGACCACCAAGCCCAAACATTCATCAGTGGGCAAAGATAGAACAGAAAAAGGAGCCCTCATCACTATTTCAGGATAACTTCCTGCTATAAGTTAAGGAAAAAAATAGCGTAGGTCTCTCCCGGTTTAGCACTTCAGTTTCATGAGTGTCATCAACTTCCAGGGCATTATAGCTGAATTAGCCCCAAGAGTTTAGCAAATCCAACTTCTCTACTCCAGAGTCCATGAAAAATGAGGCTCAGAGAAAAAATAAAAACCTTCAGACTTCTAGGGCCAGTACCTCTCACTCCAAGGTTCTTTTTGCTGCCCAGTCTGCCTCACTGAGACAGACATTCATTGATAATGCTTAGGGATGTACTGTGCCAGGTACTAGGGATACAGAGATGACTCTGTGTGTGTGCATGTGTGTGTGTGTTTCCACATAGCTTAGAGAGACATGAATCCCTGAAACAGACTGAGAAGAAAAAGAAAGGACTAACCAGAGAAGCTATAGAGATATTCACTAACTTTATAGGGATTACAGTGAAGGGCTACCTAATCTTGTGTAGCATAAGATATTATCAGAATGGCTTCTGGAAATAGCTGATGGTTGAACAGAGAAAGAAGAAGGTCACTAGGAGAAGGTCGCTTTTTCAAGATGGGAATCTGAAAAGGGATGAAATTTGCCATCCCTACTTGGAAAGTGTAGACCCCACGCCCAGGGAAGAAGTGTGACACACTTCATCACCAAGGATGGGCCAGATGCCTCTCGATATAATATCCTCTACTTTGCTCTCAATTCTCTGCTCAAACAGAACTATTATAATTCTGTTTTCTAGATGAAGACTGCCTAGCATAGGGAAGTCAAATAACCTTCTCATGTTATGCAATGAGTACCAGAACTTGGATTCAACACCCAGGTGTCCTGGCTCTAGTTTCTACACACAATCTTAACCACCTTAACTACCCCACAATATCCTTCTCTGAAATCATATCCACTCAAAAGTGAATCTCCCTCACATAGAAACACAATTCCAGAGGAAAGCATGCAAGAAGTTCAGTTTGGCAAATGAAACTAAAGTGCATGTATATAAGTTTATTTTAGCTTATATAGTCAAAATTTATTTGATAATTTTAACTGCATGCTAATTCGTAAAATGATCAGAAAATGAGCCAGGTCTTGATTTTTTAACGGTAATTTTTCTGACAAAATTGTATGATCAAATGAAATGAAATCCTTCACTTTGCATTTAACTTTCATATCATGATTCGGAGGAAGGTAATTTTTGTAAAAATATTTGAGAGATTCATCATTTTCCCGCAAGGATTCTCCTAATCCTTTGATATTCAAATATTTCTCTTTTGAAGCTTCTAATCATCTTCCTTGTTGATTTTCTCGTTTTCAATTGTTAATTGGTCTATCTCAGCCTAACCCTCCTTTGCCAGTGGCTCAGAATGAGATCCCAGAGAATCTTAGTATCACTTTCATCAACTTCATGATACTGTGCAGTTTTCACGGGACTACAATTTCATTTTGCAGGTGATAAGCATTGTATTCTCGTTATGACTGTGCGTGCTCAAAACATTTTATAAAATCAGTGATAGCCGAAACAACAACAAAAATTATTTTGACAAGATGGGAAGAAACAGGGTAAATACCTTGGTGGAGACTAATTTCATAACAGCTAGTTTTTTGAATACTTTTGAGACTTTTGCACAGCCCTAGCTCTCTGAAGTCAAGTATTGAACACTCCTATAACAAGGATCCCACGTATATACAGATACCTTGAAATTCCTCAAGGTTTCAGAGCTGCCAAAGGGGGAAACAAGAGACCCCATCTGCTCAGTTTGAGAAGTAGAACATTTGGGGAAAAGTAGCAGGAAAAAGATTTTATAAATAGAGTTGTGTTTTATATGTACATTCAGCATATGGAATACAGCTCCTAGTAATATATTTCACCCAGTTTATTGGTACCAAAGGTTTTTTCTGTACTTTGATAAGTTAGTGCATGTTGTGACCCACCTAGAGACAGTGTGGTTCTAGGGAGTTGAGCTGCATGCCTGCAAGCCCAATGACTTGGTTGAAGTACTCATTGTCGTCAATGGATAAAGGACTTCTGAAACTCAGCACCTCCTAGGCTCCATCCTTCTCCCAGGGAAAAATAAATAGTTAGATCTATCTCCTTAATCTGTAACTTTCTTGAGGAGCTGGGGAGCAAACACTTCCATGAAGAAACTTAGAACAACATCAGTGCTCCCGACTAGGTCTGGAGGGCATCCCAAGAGCCTAGCTAATTCCCTGTTGTCGAAGAAGAGAAATAACAGGAACCTGTTCTTCAAGGAGAGGAACACTGGTGGAGATGTGCTTTCTCCCCTGCTCTGCCCAGTGCCTTTGTGCAGAGCTGGTTTGTGTGCAGAGAGTTGGCCATCTGTTGTGTCTGGGGATGCAGTGCATATGTCTGAGTGCAGGAGGAGAAACGCAGCCTCTCAGCTTTGCAGAGCTGAGTTCCAGAAATTCTTGGGTCTCAGGAGCTTCCTGGAGCCAAAGAAGTAAAGGAACAAATGTTGTCAGCCTACTGTTCTTTCAGTTTACATCTTAGCCTTGGAATCCATGAACCCCTCTATTCCCGGCGCATGACTCAACTCTGTTCAGGCCCCATTAAGCTGGTTGTTTTGTGCAGGTTACCACACACGTGTGTGCGTGCACACGAACACACCAGACACCGTTTTCTACATGTTATATATTCCAGTCTCTGTGATCAGGGATGTATGTCCCATACCTCTTTGAATGCTTACGCCAACTCTGGCAGGAAGATCTTTTTATTCCTGTTCTATAATGAGGAAACTGAGACTTAACAGGATTAGGAAACATGCCTAATTTCACAGAGCTAACCAGCTGTGAAGAGAGAGAATCTGAAACCAGGTCTCCCTAACTCCAAAGCCTATAATTTAAAGTATCATCTCTCTTATGAAACATACATACATGTATGCATATGTATATATATATATAATAGCATTTTATAGTACTATGTAGTATATGACTATAAATATATAATACCATGTAGTATTTAATACAATAAATGTACAATACTACATAGTATTTTATAATATTATAAAATATTTGTAATGCATACCATACTAATTACTATAATGGGTAAGGTATTGGTGTAAAGATTCACTGAAGTCTGAGCTCCTAGAGTCTCAAAATTATAAGGGACATCAGATTCCTCCTATTACCCTGTACTCAAATATTCTGCACTGGATAGTATTCAGAAACGATGATTCCATGAACCTCTTTCAACTCTGAGATGTTATAATATCATAATTATTACATGATATCACATACTGCTTCTCCGATTAGAGTATCTATACCACCAGGGGTATACCAAGGATCAATTTTACAGGATAATAATTATTTCAAAGGCTATATTAAAACAAAAAGGGACATGTTGTTGAGTTTAATTTAAAGTGTGTTTGGAATTTTGTCATAAAACAGGAGATTTCAGAAGAATTTTGTGCTTTTAGAATCCATTTTGAGCTATATGTCCCTAGATGTCTATGAGTGCATGCTGTTCTCTTTAGTCATAAGATTTTCCTCAGGGGGAAAACATGATGAACAAGCTCTCAGGGACTCTATGACTCAGATCATTCCACTGTCGTTTCTAATTCACAGAAAGTATTTCTATATTTTGCATTGAGATCTGCCTTTTCTTATGGCTCTAAGGACTGAACTTCCTCTATGGAAGTGGCCAATCCTTTTACTAAGCATGATTTTCAGAAAAGGCCACACCTTCTCTTTATTCTGCCAAGGTCTTGAGGTGGTTTTTATCTGTGCAATCGAAAGGTTTATCAACCATATTCAGATCATCTGCCCAGTCAGACCCATTCAGAACCCAGATCACACAGCCTTCCTGGAACAAAACCAGTGAAAACCAGTTCTCTGCCCCAGGGAAGACCATTCCCTTCTTAGAGCCACAGTCTCCTTTTCTGGACCCAAAGATGCAGACCGGTCATGTCTAATGTTGACTGGTCTGGATTGTGAACAGAAGCTTAAAGCTAAGACATTTTGAAGCACCTGGCACTGCCCTTGAAGTGAGTACCCCGCTTGTTCCTGTGCTTATTTTAAAATAACCTAACGTCTCCTGGCACCTCTGAAATGAGCCAGGCCTCCAACTGCATAGTAACCCCTGCAGGCTAATATTCTGGCTATTTAATTTTTCCTGAATAAATATCAGAGGTGAGCAACTGCATAAGAGCAGCGTCCCCAGAAGGATGAGGTAGAGTTCGCTCTAACAAAGGATCTGAAGAATGAGCTGGGCTGCCTATGCCATAACTAGTCACCGCTGACACGTTGGAAGATGTCATAACACAATGACAATGTCTATTCAGTGGGAGAAACCCACATCCCAGGGATTTAATATTCTCCACCACGGCTAAGTAGCTTGCCCACCACACCAACCAGCCCTGGCTAAAGAAACTGCAAGGACTAGTTCTCCCCTGGCATTCAAGCCTCCTTATATAAACCAGCCCCACTGCCCTTCCCAGTTCAGCCTTCTTTCTCTGAATGTCTTCTCCCTGTTCCTGGAACATGCTTTCGTGCCTCCATGCGTTTGCCGAGGCTGTTTTCTCTGCCTCAAATGCTCTTCCTCCAACTTGGCAAATTCCCTTTTCATCCTTCGTGATCCAGATTAATGAAGCCTGAGCTTTGGAGACACATAGAGCTAGGTTTGAAGTCTTACATTCTAGAGCTAGGTTTGAAATCTTATATTCTAATAGGTGTGCGGCTTAGGTAAACTACCTCTGAGTTTGTAAATTGAGTACAACCATAATTACTATGTTAAATAATTGCTGTAATTAGCACATTAAATACAATTTTTAAAAATTATTAGTAAAATGCTTATCACGTAGTTGACACTTGGTTATTTTTGTTATTATTAATAGCATTTGGATTTGAACTGGTGTCTGTCTCACTCCTAATTCCTTGTTCTTAGTTGTTATTCAATAATATCCATTTTATTTTTCTAAATCAGGGGTCTTCAACTTTCTACAAAGGATAGCATAGTAACTATTCTAGGCTTTATGGGCCATAAGGTCTTTGTCAGCTCTGCTGTTGCAGCGTGAAGCTAGAATTATTGTGGTGTTCGTTTTGCAATATATATAAATATTGAATCATTATGTTATATACCTGAAACTATATAATGTTATTTATCAACTATACCTCAGTTTTAAAAAGAATAAATATGCATTAAAAATAACACCGTCTCATTGGCCTCATATTAAAAAACATAGGCTAGAGGGTTTTGAATTCTGATATCAAATACCAGATTTTATTCACCTTGTAATGCCCAGCATCTAGCTCAAATGTCTTCAGACTATAGTTCATAAGCCAAATCTGGCCCTCTACCTGTTTTGAAAATAAAGTTTTGTTGGAACATAGCCATTCCTGTTGGCTTATGTATTGTCTGTGGCTGCTTTTTCACTATAATGGCAGAGTTGAATAGTTCATAACATACTCTATGACTCTCCAAACCTAAAACATTTATCATCTGGCTTTTTTCAGGAAAAGTTTACGAACCTAGCTCAATGCTTGGTAGCTGTTTGTTGTATGAATGGAGACTGACCAGAAACAGGCAGAATTAACAATCTGGCATTAGGACTTTGCAAGATTCAGTGAAAGAAATTGGAAGGAAACATGGGCCATAAAGATTCATAGGTCAGAGAACCAGCAAGAGTGGTCATGGTGTAGAGGGTAGTGAGCTTTGGTCCCAAGGCTAAGACTAGTATCTTGTAACCCTATTCAGTGCTCCCTACTAGATGTCGACAGGCAAAGCCATGTCCAGAAGGGGAAACTGAGGCCCAGGGAGGGAAAAAGTTTGCTCAAAGTCATATACCTGGTGCAGTGCTGGGTTGGTACCAGGCTGGCTATGGTCTGGAGCCTTGGAAGTGATATGCATCTAACAGAGACTTGGGCTGAAATGCTTGGGTCACCCCCCAAACTGAATAGTCATGATAGAGCTTCTGATGCTCTGCAATGTCTATCTTGTATTTGTCCATCAGCATCTCCTGATACTGATGATCAGCTTAATGGTGGGCTTATTTTTGTAATGACTACCCATAAAATTTTAAAAACACACTAGAGCACTTCACAGATGAGCAAGTCTATGACTGATGAGGCATGAAATTCCCATTCAACCATGTTTGGCCAATATTATTCTCTACCCTGAACCCCTTTTGTAAAGCCCATCGTCCTCTACCAAGGTACTTGTGACAATTCTTTTTAGAATGGTTTCATGTTTTTTAGATGTCTGCTTTTTATGCCCCAGTATCACCATGGTATTTTGAGTATCAACAGACAGGTCAGACAGAGTCTTATATGGTCATAGCTAGCTAATGAATTCATGCAGAACTACTTGTAATCAAAGATAAAGTATTTTTTCTTTTGCACTGTCCAGCTGCTACCCTGACTATCCCCTATATCACTTATAAATAACAGTTGTCTCTCATAGTCAACCAGAGATCCAGTTCTTGAAGATGCCCAGAGAACGTAAAAATCTTAGCAGGGGCTTCCCTGGTGGCGCAGTGGTTGAGAGTCCACCTGCCGATGCAGGGGACGCGGGTTCATGCCCCGGTCTGGGAAGATCCCACGTGCCGCGGAGCGGCTGGGCCCGTGAGCCATGGCCGCTGAGCCTGCGCGTCCAGAGCCTGTGCTCCACAACGGGAGAGGCCACAACAGTGAGAGGCCCGTGTACCGCAAAAAAAAAAAAAAAAAAGAAAATTTTGCACTTATACAGAAATTTCTATTGCAGGCATTTTTTGGTGTGTGTCAGTTTCAAATTTTCTCTCTGGGGCAAATACAAACTGTCTCCATAGTAATATGTCCCCCTAAGATCAGAACCGACTACTCATCTTGGAGGCATCCTAATCACCTCTTCCTGCCAGTATACACTTTCCCCTAATGCATTATACCTTCTAAGTACCCTAACAGATGCCTTAACCTTGGAAAGGACACTTTCAGCAATGGAAAGTTCAGCCTCTTTGAAAGTTTCACTCTCCCCTGCTGGAAAATCTGATCGTATGAAAGTTCTACCTAAGTGCAGACTCTCATCCAGTAAGCCTATTCTTGACTTCTAGGGCCAAGCACCTCTTCTCCCTTTAGGATACAAAATACCTTCACAGCGTTGAGAATGGCTCTCATGCCTTTCCCTGTAACTTACCTTCCTTCAAGTCCAATATCCCCAGTCTAACCACCCATGTCAGTTAGTTTGAAATCCCAGACCACCTTCCATGGTCATAATCCCACTCACCAATGCTCACTAAGAAGGCTTAAGTGTTTTGCTTTATTTATCACTTGTCATATTTGGCAATAATTGGATTTGATTGCATACTTAAAAGCGCAGTGAATGCATATACATCTATTTTTTTGTGTGGAATTATTTGTTCTAGATTCTGGAGTCTATAACTAGAAGGATTTGAAGAAGGTCATATCCATCTTTCATCTTTTTCCATCATATCCATCTTTTTCATCTACTTCTGTTATTTTGTTGTTGTTGTTTGAATTTTATTTTATTTATTTTGTATACAGCAGGTTTTGTTATCTATTTTATACATATTAGTGTATATATGTCGATCCCAATCTCCCAATTCATCCCACCACCACCCTCCCCCTCTTTCCCCTCTTGGTGTCCATACGTTTGTTCTCTACATCTGTGTTTCTATTTCTGCCTTGTAAACCTGTTCATCTGTACCATTTTTCTAGATTCCACATATATGCGTTAATATATGATGTTTGTTTTTCTCTTTCTGACTTCACTCTGTATGACAGTCTCTAGGTCCATCCACATCTCTACAAATGAATCAATTTCATTTTTATGGCTGAGTAATATTCCACTGTATATATGTACCACATCTTCTTTATCCATTCATCTGTTGATGGGCATTTAGGTTGCTTCCATGGCCTGGCTATTATAAATAATGTTGCAATGAACTTTGGGGTGCATGTGTCTTTCTGAATTATGTTTTTCTCTGGGTATATGCTCGGTAGTGGGAATCTACTTCTGTTATCTCTTCTATATTCATTTTTCCCAATCCTCTTCATTTTAATAAATGATAATACAATTATTATGCCTAAAAGAAATGGAATAACTTGCCTGAGTTCATGCTGTGAAATGACGTATCCTAGCAAGTATTTAAAGCTAAGAAAATAATATTTAAGTAGAATCACTATGTGCCAAGAGCTCTGAACATGTTTTCTTATTCAGTCTTTAAAGAAAGCTCCATGCTTTCACTCCTATTTGACAGATGGTGAGACTGAGGCTAGGAGAAAGGAAGGCTTCGCAGATGCTCACTGAAAGTGAGCCCAGATTTTAACAAGGTTTCCAGAAGACCACCTTGCTCTTCAACTCAGAGTTCTATTTAAGTCATAACCTCACAAACTTAGGCCAGTGATGCTGCTTCTTTCTGAGAGAAGCAATTATTCATTTTTTTCCCATAATTATAAAATCTTAGAGCAGGAAAAGAACATATGGAGTTTGTCAAGTCCAACTTGATTACTAAGAAGAAAAATATGCACCAATGTTGGGTTTCTGCATAACTCGGTTTCCTTTCTACTTTAACAGCCAGCATCCTATTTTTTTGTAAAGTTAATATCTTAGATTAAAAAGAATTCATCATCACCCTCACCCGAACACGTAGTGTCACCTTATGACATCATGGTCACCATAGCAACAGCTGTGAGTTTACAGCACATTGCCTTCAGTTAGGGATCATGGTAATGAGTTAAAGTATGGCATCTTCAGATGCTGATGTGAACAGGAAAGGAAGATGCGAAAAAGGAGAAACAGGTGTGCTACTTTTCCTGCCAACATTCCTTAGACCTGAGATGAGGTGGGAGTGAACATGTGAATAATCATTAAGGGACAAAAATAAATCTCCTAATCATCTAGCCAATGAAAAGAAGGAGAGGGGGAGAAGGACAGAAGAGAAAGTAGAAGTATTCTGGCATCCTATTTCCAAATGTCAGAGGGTTGAAAATTCTTGACTCTTTCTCTGCGTTTTGTCCTTGAGCTGTGTAGCATATCAGAAAGAGCAGGGAATTAAACAACTCTGGGAAGAAGTTTTGGACTATACCAGTTATAAGCTTTTCACACTTGGGAAAGTTCTCTAGTCTTTTGAATCTCAGTTATCTCATCTGTAAAAGGGGTGTGACATTTGCATTCTGAGAGTGTTAGGAAGATCAAAGGGTAATGCAAGTAAGGTATCTGATGTGCAAAGCCCTCAGTTTACTTTTTTTCTTTCTAAGTGTTTAAATTTTAGACTTATGAAATATGGTAGTCAGTGGTGGACACATAGATGGCCATCCTATCCATTTTTATACTTTTCTACATGTTTGGACTATTCTCTAGTTGTTTGATTTCTAAATAAAAATGTGTTAATTTGTTTAAATCCCACTTTGGTAACAGATATCCACTCTAGATACGTTTTACTCTGAGCTTGGTCAAAGCCCTCCACTTCTCTGAACCTTCAAACTGTATAAACAGAAAAATAGATTGTATGCTTCTGTTAGCCCTTGCTACTTATATCACACTTTCATATCATCCAATCCTTTCTACGCCTGTGGATTTATCCATCACTGGAACTGCAACATTGAAATTGGAGCTTTCTTTCTCTTTTTAGAATTTTTTATTGGGGTATAGTTGATTTACAACGTTGCATTAGCTTCCACTGTACAGCAAAGTGAATCAGTCATACGTATGCACATATCCACTCCTTTTTAGATTCTTTCCCCATATAGGTCATTACAGAGCACTGAGAAGAGTTCCCTGTGCTATATGGATATTTATTTCTATTTTTGTTTGATGAATGTCTTTCTAATTAGACTTCAGAGAGAAGATTTTGCAATGTTTTGCTTCTTGTGTCCCCAGGTTCTAGCACAGTCCCTTACACAGAGAAGGTGCTCAATGTATACATTTGTTGAATAAAAAGATCTTTAGGGGCTTCCCTGGTGGCGCAGTGGTTGAGAGTCCGCCTGCCGATGCAGGGGACGCGGGTTCGTGCCCCGGTCCGGGAAGATCCCACATGCCTCGGAGCGGCTGGGCCCGTGAGCCATGGCCGCTGAGCCTGCGTGTTCGGAGCCTGTGCTCCGCAACGGGAGAGGCCGCAACAGTGAGAGGCCCGTGTACCGCAAAAAAAAAAAAAAAAGATCTTTAGTAGATATCATTATTTGATATAAGTACTTAAAATGCCTGCAGAATATTATTGAATACCTCTATGAGTGCACTCACTGAAATAGCCAAACGTGCCCTTATATATGCCTGACTTTGTCTGTATCGCTGCTTGTTAGCCTTTTGTGCTTGAATCTCTGTCTCCAGCTGAGCCTGTTTCTCTGCATGTCTCTCTTGATCACTTTCAACATACATATGTCATTCTTTTCTTTCTCTGTCTCTTTAAAATCTCCCACCCCGTCTCCTACACTCAGTTTCTGCCCCCCCCCACGTTTTTTTTTTTTTTGTCTGTGGTCTTTAAAAAGATTTTTCCTTGGAACTCTCCTGCCAACATAATTCCATGTGAGTTACATTCGTTTACAAAACCTTTCACTGCATGAAGATGTTTTATTTAATTAGTAAAAGTTCAATTATTTTTTGTCCCCCGACAGAGCATCATACATCACCAAGTCCGGAGAGTCATTAGCTATGAAATTAATCAGGATGGAGGAAAGCAGAATAAAATCCCGGACCCTGGTGTAACTCACCATGTCTCAGATTCAGCTGTGCCTACCCTCCAGGACGCAGCCCTCTCAGGACCTCTTGGGCCATTCCTGAGTCTGAAGGAGGCAGTTACTCACCCCAGCACACATGCTGCTGCTCAGGGACAGAGGAGGGGACCAAGGGGAACTGAGAGTATTTGAATATCTCAAGCACAAAATGTCCCACCTGGGAACTCCCATGACTCTTGAGAGAAAGTATTTATCTGCCAGAGCCTCTTTCAGGTTAGGTAGAAGGTGACTGCTTCCACTCTTGGGGGGATAAAGAAGAGAACTTGTTTACATCTCTGCCCTGCCTAATATACAGCCTTTAGGGAATGCTGCCATAAGATTATGATATGATTAGGAATAAAACAGGAACCATGCATGTAAACCCCCAAGAAGCATTTGATCTCTATATAAATTATGTTAATTAGTTACTCTCTCGGTCTTAATGCTCTCTGGTCCTCAGTTTCCACGTCAGTAAAATGGGAATAATGATGTCCACTGTATGTCCCTTGCAGAATTGCTGCCAGAGTAAAAGAAAAGAATAAAATTAACATTGGGATGCTAAAATGACACTTTGTTTCCTAACAGTTCTCAAAAGTAACTTTGTCAAATACAAAACCCTATGTTGGGACTAAAAACAAAACAACACATGTGACCATTCTGTTCACCACATGAATAAGAGAGGCAGCCGTCAAAGGGAACACTGGTCAGAGCACATCTTTACCCTTGGTGACTTGTGTGACTTCGAATCTCTCTGTGAACTTCACACAGTGGCAAAATGGAGAGTGGAGGTCATCGCCCAGGGTGTTGCTGTAAGAACAGAGTAAGTTCATGAACATTTAACTGCCTTTATTCTGTCTTGAAATACCATCAGTTAAACTTTATGTTCTTGGTTGCTTCAGTGTAGCTATAGGCTCTTTACAAAATGTATATGGTCTAGTATGTGATTCTTTCTCTTATCATTATTCTCCCTCCTGGATCCTTGTATCAGTTTCTTTATCTGGAATCCATCATTTAGGCAGCTTCTACTAAGTATCATGTGCGATGTAAAGTAGTTTGCTTGCATTACCTCATTTACCCCTCTAAACAGCTCTATCAAAGTTGGGCATTATCTCCATTACACCAAGAGGAGGGGAAAATAGTGTCCTGTAGTTCACTGGTAAGCGGGAGGCCCAGGAGTCAAACTCCTCACCATTTGCTTCTGAAGCTGGAGCTCATTCCTTTTTATGCCATGGCTTTTCAACAAGCTTTCTCTAGGAACTGTCGGAATCTCTGAATTCCCCCTGGGATGCTCAGGTATAAGGAATGGGCCAGCCTAGGGTCAGGTTGGGTTTCCAAGCAGCAGCTGATGTGCTTGCTTTTCTGCCTTGTTCTTTCAAATGCAACCGAACACACAGCCAAGCAGGTGACCCGAGCCTGGCAACTGGGAAATTGTAATAATAGTAAGACTGTGCGTCAGTACAGTAACTTTCATCTGGAGGCATCTGAGGACTCTGCTGACATTAATTAAACTTCACAGCATCCTCATCCTTTAAGGTCAGGACTGTACCAATTGTAAAGAGAAATAAACTGAGATGATAATGACTCTCATCAAAATCAAGATGGATCATTTGTCAGAATAGCCTCTGAAGCAGATGATAGAGGCCCAGTCTCTAAGTCAACAGAAACAATCATCACATAAGGGTGTCCGTGAAAGCACCAGCTGTGAAGTCAGTAGACGTGTCTTTGGCCTGTCCTTGCCATTTATTATCAGGGTGAATAGAGTCAGGACACTTTTCCTTTGCATTCTCCATGTATCCATCAGTAAATCAGGGGAGCTGCTGATCACTGTCTTACTTAGAATCACTTATGTTCATGGCAATATGGTCCTTAATAATAAATTATATTAATTATATAATTAAATATACCTATATAATTATATTTATTAATATTATAATTAATAATAATAATAATCTTCCCAGTGTCCCAAACGGTGCTTCATGTACATGTGCTACCAGGTTGTTTCAGAATCATCTTGGGGATTGGGTGGGGGGGTGGTGATTAGGTGCATCGAAGAAATGCAGAGTCCCAGGGCCCACCCCAGTGACTCACAAACGGAAAATTTTTTAAAACTCCTCAAATGCTTCTGATGATGTCTGGGACCCACTGGAGGCCAACCTTCATTCTGATCTTTGCATTTTTATGAGTTATAGTGATATTTTCTGCTCCTGCCCCATTTGTTCTCTCTCCAACTCTCTTCTCCCAACCCATTTACTGCCCTAGATTCCACCTTAAAATATGGATCATCTGGGGCTTCCCTGGTGGCGCAGTGGTTGAGAGTCTGCCTGCCGATGCAGGGGACACGGGTTCGTGCCCTGGTCTGGGAGAATACCACATGCCGCGGAGCGGCTGGGCCCGAGAGCCATGGCCGCTGAGCCTGCGCGTCCGGAGCCTGTGCTCCGCGACAGGAGAGGCCACTGTTGTGAGAGACCCGTATACCACAAAAAAAAAAAAAAAGAAAGAAAATGGATCATCTGCTTGTTTTCAACAACAATTGAAAAAATATTTTCATAGTGAGGTAGCTTACAGGCAATCCACTTATGGTGACGTAACAGAATGGTTCCAAAGGAAATTTTGATTCTATAATAATAGCAGATCTTCACCAAACACTTACTACATGCTAGGCACTGTTAAGTATTTTTACATGTATCAGTTGATTTGGTCCTCACAGAAGTCAAATAGGTAGATAATTCATATTATTATCCTTGAAGCTGAGGAAACTAAGATACAGAGAAGTGGGGTAATTTGTCCAAGACCATGCAGCAGAACTAGGATTTGAACCCAGACAGTGTGGCTCTGGGGTGTTTTCTGTTAAGCTCTAATGATGGTCTGTCAACTAATCCAGAGAAGAGAGAGGATCCTGATAACTATGTACTATGAAGTACTAAACAATACTGACACCTTTCAGACTCTGATAAAAGCTATAAAAGCCTCTCCAGAAAATTTTTGCTATCATTTAAAAAGGCAACAAACGTGTCTCTGTGGCTTTTGGGTAAAATTACAAAGCACATTATGGGTAAAACACAAAGAAGAATTTAATGGGCCAAGCTGTCAGTTTTTAATAGTCAGATTTCTTCAAGGTGGTAGTGAGCTAACCTTTGCAAGAGGTGCTCAAGCAAATGGTGAGCAGCAAACTCACAGTGATGCTGCAGATGGAATTTTTCTATAAGAAATCAGTTGCCTTTCCGGAAAGGAAAAAGTGCACCTTGGCAGTCTGTAAAGAAGGACACCGAAATACAGTCTCAATAGTGTAGTGTTCATATTGTCTGGTATGTAAGAATAATTAAAAATATTACTAGTTATGTAAAGAAGCTGGACAATGTGGCCCCAAACCTGGAAACTGACCCTGAGATAACCCAGCTATTAAAATTAGCAACAACAAAAAAAGTACTTCAAAGCAGCTATTATAACTATCCCAGGACTTAAAGGAATGTGCGATCATACTAAGTCTCCGGCAGCCACATAGAAACTATAAAGAAGAACCAAATGAAAATTTTAGAAACAATGTCTCAGAGCTTAAACGAAAAATTCACTCATTTGGTTTACTAGCAGACCTGAGAAAACAGCAAAAGAGATCAGTGAAACTGAAGACATAGTAATAAAAACTATCTAAAATGAAGCACAGGGAAATCAAAAGACAAAAAAATAGCAAAGCTTCAATGACTTGTGGGAAATATCAGTCCATTATATCAATATCCACATAATCAGAGTCCCAGAAACAGAGGAGAGATAAGAGGACAGGAAAGCGGCAGGATTGATAATGGTGAAGTGTCTCCCCAATTTGGTAGAAAACAAACTTACAGATCCAATAACATCCAAAAGGAAAAAAAGCCCCCAAATGATAAAAACAAAGACAATGACATCTAGAGATATTACAATCAAACAATCAAAAATTAAAAGAAAATATTGAATGAGTCCAAAGAAAACGACACATAGATAGAGTAAAACAAGGATGTAAATCACAGCTGATTTCTCACCAAAATCAAGGGAGGACAAAGGCAATCAAATGACATCTTTAAAGTGCTGGGGGAAGGGTGGGAAATTGTCAGCCTAAAAGTTCATATCCAGCAAAAATATCCAGGAAAAGTGAAGGCAAAATTAAGACATTTTTATTTATTTATTTTTTTGCGGTACGCAGGCCTCTCACTGCTGTGGCCTCTCCCGCTGCAGAGCACAGGCTCTGGACGCGCAGGCTCAGCGGCCGTGGCTCACGGGCCCAGCCACTCTGTGGCATGTGGGATCTTCCCGGACCGGGGCACGAACCCGTGTCCCCTGCATCGGCAGCCGGACTCTCAACCACTGCACCACCAGGGAAGCCCCAAGACATTTTTAGATTTTTTTTTTTTTAACTGAGATAATTTGTCTCTAGAAGACTGGAGTTACAAGAAGCGGGAAGAAAGTTTATCAAACTAAAGGAAACTGACAGACCTACAGAAAGAGCTAACAAGTACCAGGAGGGGTAAGCATAAGACTAAACATCAAAGACAATTTTTAAAATTGTCTTTATATATTTAAAATGCATATGACTATTTTGAGCAAAATATATAACACCACTTACATATTGCAGACATATAAGATACGTGAGACCATAAAAGAGGAGGATGGTAAATAACTCTACTGTTGCAAGTTTCTTTCACTTTACTGGAAATAGCGACATTAGGTCCAAGTAGACTATAATAACTTGAGGATGCATACTGGAATCCCTAAGACAACCGTTTAAAAAAAAATAAAATTGAGGTGGTATAGCTGAAAAGCCAATAGAGGAATTAAAATTAAATGCTGGAAAATACTTGATTAACACAGATGAAGGCAGGAAAGGACAAATAGCAAAGTAATAAGAAAATTGTAGACCTAAATCCAACTATATGAATAATAATATTAAATCTAAATGAACTCAACATTGCAATTAAAAGACTGAGATTTTCAAACTAAATAAAAAAGCAAGACGCAATGCAATTGTGTGGTACTTTGAAAATTAAAAGACGGCATAAAAATTACCATGCAAACGTTAAGATTAAGAAAGTTGAATCAGACAAAATGGACTTCAAGACAAGTACTTTTTTATTTTAAAATTGTCAAACATACAGAAGAACTTCCAAATAGCTTAAAGAATTTCTATGCACTCTGCACCCAGATTCTCCAAGTGTTAATATTTGAGCACGTTTCAAATAACGTTTCAAACGTTATTTGAATAACGTTATTTGAATAACGTAATATTTGAGCACGTTTCAAAAAACGTTTCAAACGTTTGAGCACGTTTGAGCACGGCTTTCTCTTCTTCCCCCTTCCCTCTCCCTTTCTTTGTTTATCTGCGTAAAGATCTGTACACACACACACACACACCCGAGTCTGCAGATCTTTTTTTCCTGCATTACTTGAGAATATGATACATACATAATTCTCTTTTACACTTAAATATTTCATTGTGTGTTTCCCCAAAACTAAAACACTATCTTAAATAAACAGGATGCAATGATCAAAATCAGGAAATTTACATTGCTACCATATTATTATCTAATCTACAGATGCTATTTAATTTTTCCCAATCATCCCTCTAAGGTCTTTTTTATAGCAAAAATAACTTTTCTTCTAGTTCAGAATTTAATTCAGCATTAAATGTTGCACTTAATTTTTGTGTCTCTTTACTTTCCATTAATGTGGAATGGTTCCTTAGCCTCTGTCCTTCACGACCTTGAGATTGGGGAAAATCACAGGTCTTCTGGGGTAGAATGTTTCTCAAACTGGGCCTGTCTGATATTTCCTCATGACCACGCTCAGGTGATGCATTTCTTGCAGGAGTACCTTGGGAGTGCTATTGTGTCCTTTTCTCAGCAAAATATTAGGAAGAAAATGGTGCCTGTTTGTCCTACTTCTGGTGATTAACCTTGATCATTCAGTTAAGGTGGGGTCTGCCAGTTTTCTCCTTCAAAGTTACGATTTTTGCATTTGTTTAATAAACATCTGACTGGGAGATTCTTTGAGACCATGCGAATATACTGTTTCTCATCAAACTTTTACTGGTTTTAGCATCTGTTGGTGATCCTTCCCTGAAACGATTATTACTAAGGTGGTTTCTGATTGAAAGCCACAAGTATAAAGAGTAGCACTTGACACTGAAAAAGGGTTAATTTGTTAGGAAGATATAGGAATCATAAGTATGTGTGTGTGTATATATATATATATATATATATATATATGTCGATAACAGAGCTTAAAATACATAAAGCAAAGCTTCCAGAATTAAATGGAACAAAGATATAAATCCAAAATCATCATTGAAGATTTAAAAATACATGCAGCAAATTGACAGAATTAAAGAAACATAGATACATCCATAATCATAATGAAGATTTTAACACTCTTCTTCAACAGTTGATAAAGTTTTAAAAATTCTGTAAGGACATACTGTGAATAACACTATCAGCCACACTAACCCAAGTGACAATTGTACCACACTACACCCAGGAACTACAGAGCATACAGACTTTCCTAATGTACATATAACGTTCACCAAGAGAGACTACGTGTTGGACTATTAACTAGGTCTCAATAACTCTTAAAAAGAGATATCTTACAGAATATAACTTCTAACCAAATGGAATTATATTAGAAATCAAAAACTTCTAAGACATCTAGAAAAGTCCCAAATATTTGTAAATTAAAATGCTCGGTGAACAGTGCCTTAGCCAAGGAGGTGGCCTTATAGTCAAGTTTTAAATATAGATTCTGCTGTGTGACACACTTAGGGGGTCTTGGGAGATAAACACTATTTTTTAATACATTTTATTATTATTCAGCATTTGCATATTTCAACAGAGAATTTTCAGGTAAAGAAAGAATGACAATATAATTCACTGTGATGCAGATGTTTAATCTCATGATTTGGCAAAGACCTTTATTGGTGAGGGAAGTAAAGCACGGGCCAGAACACATGCCACCCTCCAGGCTGGATGGAGTGATTCCCCCAAACATATAAAGGAAGGGACCCGGTGCCTTTCATAGGACCTTCTCCACCCCGTGGTTTCTGTGGCTATCTCCTCTATGGTTTGCAGAGGAGAGGTACGTAGCTACCCTGCTTTTCCCAGATTCCAGCTCTTAGAGAAATTGACATTATTCAGGCTTCAGGGAACTATAGAAATGAAGCAGCAGCAGCAGAATCACCTGGCAGCACATCACTGCATAAATGCCACTGGATCTTTATTAGAATGGAAACAGAATGCTTCAGAGTAGCTGACCTCAGGAGGCTCTTTCTGCCCATAGACTGTGAAACAAAATTGCATCTATATCCAGATATACATTTATATATTTTATTTTCCTTGTTTTGTCTCTAGTAACTAATTTTCTATTATGAACATTATTCTTTATGTAAGATATATATATGTGTCTGTGTGTATATGCATCTATATTTTTTAAATTTTAAAAGTGAAAGTGAATTCAGTGCTCAAAGCAAGGAAAGGTTTTTTTTTTTTCCGTTATCCCTTTAGAACATTGCGCTGTCCCCATTATTTTGGGAAAGAAATCAGTGCTTTAAAATGATTAGGAAACTAAAGGGGTGGAAAGTCACACTTGATTTATTTTTTCAGGTGATGAACTTCACACTTGAGAGGGAGAAAAGGGACCTGAGAATGTAACTGTGAGTTTGGAATCAGTGTGCTAGTCAAAATGGGTGTCAAGAAGAGAAAGGTGGGAGGGGGCATTACAAATCAGGAAAAGCAATTCAGTGAAGACGTGACGCAAAAGGTCAGGCTGCTAAGAGTCCCTGAAGGGTGAGAACCAGAAATCACACGATGCAGCCCACGCAGGCCCGCATGAAGGACCAGAATAATTGATGATATAAGAGCCAGAATCTGCGTAATTCACAAGATCTTCACCACCCACAGACATGCAGCCCAACTGTCTCTCTGCAAACATTATAGAACTCGGGTGGTGGTGTGAGGGTTTGGGGCTGCAAGGTGATAAGGTAGCTAAAGAGAGAGGGCTTATATGGACAGGGACCTTGGACAGGGACCTGAAATGCATCCCTCTCCCACCCACTATGTTTTGAAGATAAACAACGAACAGGTACCACGTGAGAATCCAACTCCCCAGTGTGTGTGAACGTGTGTGCCAGTCTCTAATACCATAGTATCGTTCTCTCTCTGGTGAAAAGCTGGGATTTATAGCTTCAAAGCGAAATAGACATCCTCCCGTTCCTTCAATCTAACTTGAGCTAGCAACACTCAAGCCTGCCTGGGAGAAAATAACACAGCTGGTTCCCCAGCGGAGGCTCTCGAAAAGGTAAAGAGCAGGCAAGAAAGATGCTAATAGCTGGTCCCTGCTTTTTAAGACCCAGCAAGCCTGTCTGCTATTAATCGTGCCTCAATTAGTGACTCAGACTTGACCAATCAGATGAACAACTCTTCCTGCCTTTGGGAGAAAGCTAGGCAGTGGGTGGGGAGTGGCAGGCCTGTTGTGAAGAGAGGGGTAGATATTGACATTGAGGACCCTACAGTCTCCATCAAGCTCACACATTTCCGCCTGGGTGAGCCTGGGTGTGTTTCCCTAATCACTTGTCCCCTTGAACGGACTTGAGCTTCCAGTAATTGTTCTCGGCGCTCCCTACATCCTTGGTCCTGTTAGACTGAATCTGGCTCTTGCTCTGACCATCTCTCTGTGATTTCTCTAAATCAGAGCAAGGAAGAGGCAGGCTACAGAGTGAATGTGGGAAATCACGTAAACTCTCTGGGTCTGCCATTTTTATTAATGTTTAGATTCATTCACTGGGTGCAAGGCCTAGTGCCAGGAACCTTGGGAACAGGGCTTAGTAGCTGTTGCCTTTGAGGTGCTCACAATTTAGCAGGGGAGACAGACCAATCATGTACTGTGGCAGGCTGTGCTAGTTTGCTAGGGCTGCCCTAACAAAATTACCACAGACTGGGTGGCTTAAACAACATAAATTTATTTTCTTACAATTACGGAGGCTGGAAATCCAAGATCAAGGTGTCAGTAGGGTTGGTTTCTTCTGAGGCCTCTCTCCTTGGGTTGCAGACGGCCACCTTCTTGCTGTGCCCTCACGGGATCTTTCCTCCATGCACACACATATCTGTGTCTTAATCTCCTCTTCTAATAAAGGACATCAGTCTTATTGGATTAGGGCCCACTCATCCATATGACCTCATTTTATCTTAATTATCTCTTTAATTATCTCCAAATACAATCTCATTCTGAGCTACCTGGGGTTAGGACTTTAACCTATGACTTGTGGGGGGACAAAATTCAGCCCATAACACAGGCACTGTGCTGGATGTAGAAAGCTAGAAAACAGAGTCCCTACTTTTGAGAGGTTTTCAGGCTAGTGGGAGAAGCAAGGCCCCAACTCAGTATAAATCAGGCAGGGATACAGCGCTTTAGGAGCGTACTTTAAAATTGAAGGAATAAATATATTCACAAGTAAATAGTCTACAAGTATCTGGGGAGGTTTCATGGAAGAGATGGTAAGAATGTTAGGACTTGAATAGAAGGAGGTACCCTCCCTTCCTGTCGCTTATAAACATTGTCAGGACTTTTGCCTTTCCATCTAGCAGTAAACTCAACACAGTGTTCTAAGGGGGTGGGGCAGGAAGGAAAGGGAAGCAGGAGGAGTGAGAAACTGGAGTCTTCGGTTCAAGCAGTTGCCTCCTGCTTGGTAAATCCAAACTCTCTTTTGCTCAGCATCCTTTACATTATCCAAGATGGTTGTTAATTATTTTCACTCAGCTAAACATTCCTAATTCCCTCAAATATGCTCAGGCCATGTAAGCACGAGAAGGAGCCTTAGAATTCTATGAAATTGAGGGGGAACACAGATGAGATTTAGAGAGGGCTGGCAGCCTCTAAAACAAGAATCAGTTTGTGGTTATATTACATTGTACTGTGGAGAGGGTCCATAGTTCTCCCTGAATAAAGCTCACGTGACTCCTTGGAAGGCTTCCTTCCAGGGCGCTTGGAATAAAATCCATTCTTGTTACCAGGCCCTACAAGATCTGACCCCTGCTTATCCTCCAAATTCATCTCCTACAACTCTCTTCCTTACTCCTTGAACCACAGTGATCCCAGCCCCTTCTCTATTCCTGAAACATACCAAGCTGATTCCTGCTCTAGGAAATTAGCTCTTGCCTCTCCCTGGAATGCCCTGCCCCCAGATCTGTGCCTGTCTGGTACCTTCTGGTCATCCAGATCTTAAGTTAAATGCCGCCACCTTTGCACCCAGATTATTAACTTCGTCAGTCATTGTTGATCCCATTGCCCTCAGTATCCTGTTTTGTTTTCTTGATATCCCCATCACAATCTGAAATGATCTTCTCTACACCTTCGTTTAGTGGCATATTTCATGCCACACAACTCAAATGTAAGTTCCAGGAAACCAAGGCCCATGTTTATTGCTGTCCTCCAAGCATCTGGAATGGCATCAGGCACATGGCAGGGAGGTGATCAATACGTATTTCATGCATAGATCCTCAGAGTGACCCACGATTTCTTACTCCATCTCATGTTCGTTAAGTGAACAAATAACAAACAACTAACAAGTAAAGAAGTAAAACCAAGAAACACCAGTTGCATTGAATCTGTGTATTTTGAAAATGAGGCCCAGAGGAGTTCATTCATTTTAACGAGCCCTGTATGGGATCATTTCAGCCTTTTTGCCATCTAGGAACTTCTGTTTGGACCTGATCCAGTTGCCAGTATTCTTCCCAAAATGTGGTACTGGGAATATTCCATAATAGGCTGGCTGGAAAGAGCAGGATCACCTCCCTTATCTTGAACCCCCCGTACCTCCTACAATGCTTTAAATTATTTTTCAATATCTTTCTTGTGCCATCAGGCGGCTTATTACTTGCAGTTCTTTTGGAAGCAGTTGCCATAGTTTCTGTTATTAGTTATTACTAATAATCCAAACAAACACTTTAGTTTTCCCAAATTCTAGGAGGTATTTTTAAAAGGGCCATCTTAATTATGCATAAACAATGGAGAATCACAGAGGATTCATTAACATAATAAACAGAAGTCTGTTTCCAGCATCCCACAAGCAAGGTGATATGAAAACAACCATTATTTGCTGCTTAACAACTGTGGGTTTCTTTTCCAAGTTCTTCTCCCAGCTTTCCTAATTTGGGGACTCTTCTTGCTGCCTATACTCTCACCTGAGGGGAAAGGGAGAGTTTAAAGAGGAAGTGGCTCTTGGTCTTCGCCTTGAGATAGAGATAGAAATGAGACCAGGCATACTCCCAATAGATAGTCTCAAAACAATAACATGATAAAATAAGAAGAAGAGTGGATATGTGAGAAGAGCACAGCCTTAGCACCAGAGAGACAGGAGATCCAATCCTAGCTTCACCACTCACTAGCTGTGTCACCTTGGACCAGCAGTATAACCTCTCTGAGCCTATTTCTTCTTCTTTCAAATGGCATAATCCCGTGCTTCATTGGGTTATGAATTAAGTTTGCATCTGAATCTCCCAGCTCAGTGTCTGGCACATCCTTAGAAGCTCTAGTTCCCTTTACCCCAAAAAGAGTCCTTAGAACCTTGCTATGGCTTTCCCCTTCTCCACCCCTTCACCTTATCCTAACTTGGGAAGTTGACCTAACTTGATTCTTCCTGGGGCCCCGGCAGGATCTAGAAGCCAGCAGGCTCTGAGTGGTAGCTGCCTGCCAGTTGGCAGGGAAGAGTGGCATGCCAGAGTGGGGATTGAACTGTTGCCATTGGAGATGGTAACAGATGCTTCCTGGCTAAATCAGGGCCCTGTGGTTTGAGACAGAATCCCAATTACTTCAAATTAGGAGATTGCAACCACAGGGGCTTTTAACCCACCCACTCCTCACTGCAGCCGACCTGGCTTCATTTTGTTGAGAGCTATAACCTGGACTCGAGGTTTGTAAGTGAGAGCATCCTGTACACATAATCATGTTTGAATTATTTAAATTTCCCTCTCTCTGAACCTAAGGTCCTCCTTAGCTTAACAGTAGTCCTGGGAGTAGGCAAAGGGCAATAGAAGAACAATTGGGTTCAATTCTGAACTCTATCACTTGCTGGCTGTTTGACCTTGGTCACCTGTGATCCTCTGTTTTCTCATCCGAAATGACGATGATAACTTGAGTCCTGTTCTGATGATGAAAGTGAGATGCCCAGTGTGAAAAGGCTTTGTAAATCGGGAAAGACTGTACAGTCTCCATACCTGCACATGTAGAACTCGCAGAAACAAAGTGCTGACCGTCCTACGCCACTCTACATAAGGGACTCGGGCATCCGTGGCTTTTGGTATCCACCTGGGTCTTGCAACCAATGCCCAGAGGATTCTAGGGGCCAACCGTACATAGTCCTTCATATCATTGGAAGCCCCTTCAACAGTGAACTCAAGCCTGATACCACCAGTGCTAGGAGCACTCAGGATAGAGTCAGAGATTACTGATGCAAATGTGTTGTAAGGCTTAAGCCATTTATTTAAGCTCTAGAACATTCTTTTTGTCTTTCAAATTGAAGTAAAATTAATAGTAAGATGCTTGCCTCACAGGGTTTACAGTTTTATGAGTGTAATGTGGAGCCCTTTGTAAACTGTAAAGCGCTGTGTACACATGAGCAATTATTATTATGTTCTCAGGCTTTTTTGGGTTTGGCACCAGTTGAGTCAGCTGAATGCTCTGAGCAAGAACAATCTGTTTTCTTTCCTCCTGGCAAAGAGCACAAAAGACAGAGCAGCTCATAGAAACTGGGGCAAGAGAAAAAAGACGACTCTCCTTCTCTCTCTCTCTCCCTCTCTCCCTGTCTCTCTCTCTCTCTCTCTCTCTCTCACACACACACACACACACACACACACACACACACACACACACATACTCACCTACACACAACTTCCCCATAGATTCCCACAAGTCCAGCATTCACAATACCACGCCAGGGCTTCCCTGGTGGCGCAGTGGTTGAGAATCTGCCTGCCAGTGCAGGGGACACGGGTTCGAGCCCCGGTCCGGGAAGATCCCACGTGCCGCAGAGCGGCTGGGCCCGTGAGCCATGGCCGCTGAGCCTGCGCGTCCGGAGCCTGTGCTCTGCAACGGGAGAGGCCACAACAGTGAGAGGCCCGCGCACCGCGATGAAGGGTGGCCCCCGCTCGCCACAACTAGAGAAAGCCCTCGCACAGAAACGAAGACCCAACACAGCCAAAAATTAATTAATTAATTCATTAACTCCTACCCCCAACATCTTCTTTAAAAAAAAAAAAAAAAACCACGGCAGCACTTGGGAAGCGGCCTCATTTCCTAAGCCGTCTCTGTATCCCAGCCCCGATGCTCCCGCTAGTTGCCCGGATATAGTTAAGATCTAAATTAAGAACGGGTCCCTAGCTCCAGCAGGCCTCGTTGCATGGTGTGGAGCCTGAGACTTGGCTCCCAGGCCACTGACTCTTCCATTGCTTTAGCCTCTGCTTCACCCCCAAGTCAGTCAATCTTTAACTTAGGTTAATTTTTTATGTCTGAAATCCACCACCTTCTCTGCAGTCCCTTGGACACCACCTCATTCCAGCCACCGCACCCTCCTGTTCCCCTCCTCCAGCTCCTACAAGGTCCTCCTTCCCAGCCTCCCTGTCTCCACTCCAGCTTCCATTTCATGGGTTTTCCTCTCTGCACCCAGAGGGGCCTTTTTTTGTTGTTGCGGTACGCGGGCCTCTCACTGCTGTGGCCTCTCCCGTTGCGGAGCACAGGCTCCGGACGCGCAGGCTCAGCGGCCATGGCTCACAGGCCCAGCCGCTCCGCGGCATGTGGGATCTTCCCGGACCAGGGCACGAACCCGTGTCCCCTGCATCGGCAGGCGGATTCTCAACCACTACGCCACCAGGGAAGCCCCAGAGGGGTCTTCTGAAAAACGCAAACATCACTACTCTGCTTAAAACTTGCCAAGGTCTTTCCACTTCTCTACAGTAAAAAGAAAAAACAAATGCCTTAACAGAGCTCACAGGACCCTGCGTGAGCTGGCTCTGTCTGCTTAGCCTCTGCAATACTCCCCTTTGCCCTCTGAGCACCCAAAATACTGACCTGCTGTCTGTTTAGGGAACCTGCTCTCTCTGCGTCAGTGTATTTGTGGAACATCTCAAGCAAGCCCCTCCTCCCCTGCTTACTTTGCCCCACTTCCAGCTAATTAGCTCTGTACTCCTGCAGGTACCAGTTCACCATCCTCCCACCAGGAGCATCTTTCTTAGTTTCTCAGTGGCTTCGTCCCTGGGCTGTGCATGTTCATGGCGCTTCAGCTCTTCCCGTATGGCGGTTATCCCAGCTTGCCATTATAGGTATATATACTTCTGTGATGATATAGTTAATGTTGCATAAAATTCTGAGCTCTGAGAGTGCAGGAATCATACATTTGCTGACTACATCGTCCTAGATTTTGTGCCACAGTACATGGCACAAGATACAATGAATGGACATGAGTCTGGGCAATCCATGTATCCTTTCTCCTTGTTCTCCTTCCACATCTACAAAACGGAGCTAATATGACTTTTTCCACCTACTTCAAAAGATACACAGAAGAGACGAATGAGATGGTGCATCTGATGAGGGCAATGCAAATAAAGCGTCACCTTTTAAACCAGCACAAGGCTGACTGAACAGCAGGGCCGATAGAAGGCCGAGGCGGGTGGCAGTGTTAGGGTTTGCATCCCAGCTGTGGCACTTGGTTAAGTTTCTTAAGCACACTTAGACTCAGTTTACTCATCTGCAAAATTGGAAAATAACACCAAAATTGCAGAATCATTATGACTATCAGGGATTATGTACATAAAGCAGCTGGCAGAGGGTATAGAGCCTACAGGTGCTCAGTAAAATGTGTTATTACTACTGCTGTTATTACTATTATTGCAGATATTCAGGAAAAGTTAGTTTCTATTGATACTTCTTCATTCCATGTCTTGCTTCCTTTAAAGAGAACTTCCTGCAAAATTTAACTGACGACGCCCTCCTTTTCTGACAAATTATCTACATTTTGCAAATCAAATTCAGTATCATGAAATATATGTATTTTGTTATTCACAAATTAACCCATGTTTGTACATCTTGCCTCTCCTTAAGGTCAAGGACTGTTGTATGGATCCATTTTATCACCAGCTGCACCCACCTCAGTGGAAAGTGTGCTGCAGGTATTCAGAGAATTGATTCAGGAGATATGGGTAAAGTTAACTCATTAATTCAGACGTCACTAATTTGCATTTTAGAGTGAGTGAGTCAGAAGTTCCAGTGCATCTATGGGGTAGCTAAGCCTATTCATAGATAAAGTCAGGGTGTTTAAACCAAGGGGGAATGTAGAATGTTTTATGAAGAGTTTTGGAATCAATTTATTATTTGTTTCCAGTAAGAGGAGAATAATTCACAAAATAGAGCTGGGTTGCATCCTAAACAAGTTCTACTTGGAGGGACAGTGACGGTGGCAGGAAGAAGTTGATGAGTCCTCTCTGCAAAGATAGGTATAAAAATAGACACATCAAACGTGCTTCAATGCCAGCTTTATGAGAAAGCAAGGCAGCGAGGCAGAGACAGAGAATATAGAAATGAATTTAATTTGGGGAATTTTCTCGACACTCCACTGGATGTGTGCGTGCTCCAGAGTGCACCAGCTGTTCTCCTATCGTGGAGAGGTGTCTGAATCAGCTGTTCTTGCATCCTGGTCTGAGCACTTTGCCATGATGAACGTGCCTCTGGTGTTTAAAGAAACAGTTTTACACTGTGGCCCCTAAACCAAGTCAGCCGTGGAAGATAAGGAATGGCACTGCATTTTACGGGTAATAGCCAGTAGAGCATAGTGGGTAAGAACACAATTTCTGGAGACAGGCTGATTAATTTCAACTCCCAGAACTGCCACTTAACGATAGGACACTAAGCAAACGACTCAGTCCATGTGACAGTTTTCTCATCTATAAAATGGGGATGATGATTGGACTTCCTCATAGGATTGTTCTGACAATTGAATGCACTTTATATAAAGTATTTGGCACATACTAAGTATTATATATTTATGGTTGTAATTGTTATTATTTGAGGGATTTTCCAAGGGTAATTTAGACCTTACACAGTTTTTGCCTTAAGCACTGACGATGGAACCTAACCCCCAAGAAAGGTACAGCTTCACTGAATCTATAAGATAATTATAAATCATTTTAGATCATTATTAAAGGAGGTCCTTTGTGAGGTTAGCTAAGATATCAGTTTGTCGACCCGATTCAAGTAACGGCCTTTGATTGTGTCTAGACACTCTTTAAATGGACATGGGATGTACCTGTATTTAGTACAATTCCATTTATTTTTTGAAAGTCCTGTGAACCTGACTTTTCATGAATTCCTACTTCCTGTCCACCTCCAGTGTCACTTGAAATAACAGGGAGTATTAGTTCCATGTTATTCAGCATAAACTCTAGTGGGAAAATTGTGACTCCCTGGGTGGCTGGAAGGGTCCGTGTCAGTCGTGCAGCAGTGTTCGGAGAGGAACAGGCATATTTAAGGAAGTAAAGCATAGAAGTTCAAAACCAGACCTCTAGATTTGGAGACCCTTAGCTCCAATCCAAGATCTGCATCTAACTGTGGCTTTGGATAAGGTAATTAAGCTCTGAAAATTAATTTACTTATCGGGAAAAAAGGGGGAGGTGATGGTGGCATGTGTTTCATGAGATTTATTGAGATAATGAATGGATATTATCTGCATAATATAGCTGACTCATAAATACTAACTATTATTATGAAAATATCTCCACCTACATCCTAATATGAAAATCCCAATTGTCTTCTATTCATTTAGGTATGGTTTGTTGAGATAAATAAAACTTAGAGTTGGGAATCATTCTGTCAATAGTTTGGGAAACTTTTTTTTTAATTAATTAATTTATTTTGGCTGCACTGGATCTTCGTTGCAGCGCACGGGCTTTCTCTAGTTGTAGCGAGCGGGGGCTCATCTTTGTTGCGGTGTGCGGGCTTCTCGAGGCTTCTCATTGCAGTGGCTTCTCGTTGCGGGGCACGGGCTCTAGGCACATGGGCTCAGTACTTGTGGCTCACGGGCTCTAGAGAGCAGGCTCAGTACTTGTGGCACACGGGCTTAGTTGCTTCGTGGCATGTGGGATCTTCCTGGACCAGAGCTCAAACCTATGTCCCCTGCATTGGCAGGTGGATTCTTAACCACTGCACCACCAGGGACGTCCCAGGAAACTGTTATCTTCAGATAAGGCCCTCTTCCAGGACAAGTCCTTCTTTCTCACAAGAAACACTCAGGATGGGTATTTTTCTATGCTTTTTACATGTCTGAAAAATCTTCTCTCCTCTAGAGTTGTACGAGTCCTTGGGACTGAGAAACTTTGTTAAGGGCATCTTTGAACCTTGGTCTCTGCCAGCCATTCTTTTAGGAAAAGGTATTTAACCAGTTAACTGAGAACCGAACAGATTCCAAAGTCGATGTCAGTGTGTGTTCATTGCCCAAGAGAAATACAGCAGTGTATGGAAATGATCTCAGAGGCTCTGAAAATGTTCCTTCCTGATCCCCTCATCTGTCAAAATTCCACCCATCTCTTAAAACCCAACTCAAAAGCGATCTTCATGTGAAATTATCCCTGACCATGTTCAGCCTAAACCGAGCACTTCCTCCTGTGAGCCCTTCCTCTGCCCACCTTCCGACCATCTTCCATGAACACCTCTCACATGCTTCACTGGACAAAAGTTATAGCTGTACATTTCTTGTCACACTTTCAAGGAGGAAACAGACCAAAGTTGTTAAAAGTACATGTGGTTTTTTCGGACGTCTGAATTTAAATCCCAACTTCTTTACCTGTTTGCTGAGTGATGTCGAAAAAGTTAGAGTTTAAACTTCTGGAAGGCAGGTGCCAGAACTTGGACAGAGGTCGCCAAAATGCATCTGACGAATATTAAATGAAAGGGGACTTTTTATGAGTTCACAGGGTTTAAGTTCAGCAGGAATTAACTATTTGGCGGTGGCTCCTTGGACACTTGGCAAACACTGATTAATTTCAGGAAATTATAAATAGGGGAGGCATGGGCTCTGATTTCTTAATTATTTTCTTGGGTTCCCTTCAGCCTCGAGGATCTGATACAAGGTCTTTAGAGGTGGTAGGCCTGGGTTCCTATCCTATCTCTCAACTTTGTCATTTATTCTGAGACATAGATCATGTAAGTCACACCCCTTTAAACTCTGGCTTGCTTATATAAAAAGAATAAGAATACCTTCCCCGTAAGATCCTTATGAAGATTTACTTATACCAGCAGACTCTTAATAATGTTCTGTAAAATATTAATCAAAGAGCATATAAATAGATATTCTGGAAAACAAAACAAAACAAAAAACTGGCATGGTCAAATGTGTTTAGGAATTGCTAGATTAAACAAAGTTGAAGAGATTTATTTAAGGTAGAACTTTATAAGATCTTTATATGTCAATGTGCATTATGAATCTTCAGAAAAGATGTGTAAGGTTCGATGTCTCTGAAAGTATCTGCATAGAACCTATGGTAGCCAGAGCTCTTGACATCTTGACAAGTGATGGAGCCCAACTCAAAAAAGGAGAGAGAGAGAGAGAAGTGCTTTTTTTTTTACTATTACGTCTCTGGGAAAGGCTATATTCAGAAGATCAAAAGTAGTCATCAAAACTGGGTCCAAGGGCTTCCCTGGTTGTGCAGTGGTTAAGAATCTGCCTGCCAATGCAGGGGACACGGGTTCGAGCCCTGGTCCGGGAAGATCCCACATGCCGCAGAGCAACTAAGCCCATGCGCCACAACTACTGAGCCTGCGCTCTAGAGCCCACAAGCCACAGCTATGGCACCCACGTGCCACAACTGAAGCCGGCGTGCCTAGAGCCCATGCTCCACAACAGGAGAAGCCACTGCAATGAGAAGCCCATCGACACAACTAGAGAAAGCCCACATGCAGCAACAAAGACCCAATGCAGCCAAAAATAAACAAATAAAATTAAAAAAAAAAACTAGATCAATGTTTATTCCTGGATTCTTAGTATTGCTTCATGTTTTTATTCTATGAGTAGTGAATTGGGTCCTTTATCCATCTCTGTACTAACCAATAGTCTGATGACGACAGTCAGATGGATATGATGCTCTGATTAAATGTGCTTCATCCCTGGAGCTTCAGATGAAATCATTTCCATGTTACCCACCTGGATTAAGAGTACGGTAGGAGTGATTTAGGGTCACATTCTCAGAATGGGTACAAATAAGTTAGAAACAACATGGTATGTGCTACAGAATCATGCCCTCTTTTTTGAGGTGTGGAAAATCAGATGAAACAAAGATACAACACTCTTTGGGAAATATGAGTTAGGTGGTTATGAATAGGACCTGGCCATGGGAGGCCCTCATGAGATGTCAGTCCCCTTTCCTTTTCCACTCTCCTTATGCTATTTTAGTGTCTGATGACACTCAATGAGCCTCTCAAATGAGTCAATCAAACCACGTGAAAAAATCTGTGAATACCTGAAGATCAGTCCAAGTACCAAGTCTTAGAACCTAACTCAAACTTCCAAGCACTTGAGAAGTTCTTTAACCTTGTTCATGAGACCAATCCTATAGGATGCCTGACTATAGTCTACTGGGCATTCTTTAATTGAAGACACCAAAAATAGCTATGTTTCCATATAGCATACAGCCCATAAGAGTCATACATATTTATTAGTTTAAATGCCACAGGAAAGACTTTCACAACTTTTTTCTCCATCCGTTATTAAGGTTATTTTTTTCCCATTCTCTCTGAAGACATTAATACTTCAAGGTGGCCTTGACCTGCTCCTTCTTTCCTCTCTTCCCTGACTGCTCTGGGCTCCCACTTTACCTTTCTTGCTTCCTCTGATCCCTCTTGGTTTACCGCCTGCACTCCCCTTGGCCGGTCTCTCTCTGGCTTCAGGGCAGCCTCATTTCCTGACTTCTTTTTGATCTTTATCTATTTTTGCCAACGTGTGCCTCCTCTTGGACCTTTTAAACCCCTCACCCTTAAACCTCTTTCCTCACTTTAGGGCCTGCCATGGCGTTACATGCTTAAATATTGTCTTCTGCAATTGGGAGCCATATGACCTTCTGTTTGCAGAAATCGTATCCATATTCATAGGTGGCTAAGCATATTTTATAAATCAGAATGCACTGTGAAATACACTAACCCATCCTGCTGTTTCAGCTTGCCTAACAGAGGAAGCTACAGTCTCTTGCAATTTTATTCCAAGGAATAAAGACAATGTTTGGCAAATGAGAATGTACTCCAGCTCCTGCCGGAGGGAAGATACCAGTAAATCACACCCCTGTTAACCCCTGTTAACCCTGTTATACAAATATTAACCCCTGTTAACCTGCTGGGGCTTTTGTCTCCCCAGCAGTACCTCTGAGTGCAGGTAAATAATAATAGCAATAATAATAATGGAATTGTACATAAAAATATATTTTTCAGCTGGAGGTTTTCCTCCTTGTCCCAAAGCACTGTAGCTTCTGGAATGATCATCGAGCATCCAACTCTGTTTTTCAAGAACCAGCCATGTCATTCAGCCAATAAAGAACTGAAGCTAAATGACTGACTTTTACAGTAAAACAAAAGAGGAGGTGAAGACTAGTTTTTATTGAACATCTACATTTCAGCACAGGGTTAGATGTTTAGCCTTATTTGAGCCTCAAAATGATATATACACACACACACACACACACACACACACACACACACATAGATATAGGTATAATCTTAGCTTAGACTGCATTAACAAAAATACCATGTACTGGGTGGCTTAAACAACGGAAATTAATTTTGCACAGTTTTGGAGGCTGGAAATCCAAGATCAGGGTGCCAGATGGTCAGGTTCTGGTGAGAGCCCTCTTCCTGACTTGCAGATGGCTGCTTTCTTGCTGTGTCCTCCATGGGACTCTACTCTCTTCATTCCATCATGAGGACCCCACCCTTATGGCCTCAGCTAATCCCAATCACCTCCCAAAGGCCCCACTTCTTAATAACATGACACTGAGGGTAAGGGCTACAACATATGAATTTGGGGGTAGGGGAGTAAATATGCATTCGGTCCATAAGAATATACGTGCCAGTTCTTCCAGAGGAGGAAACGAAGGCTCTGACATAGTCCAAGATCACACAATGAGTGAGCAGAGCACCTTCTGGACTCCAATCGCTCTATCTCTCTGACTCCAAATCCAGGTACATTTCAAGACTGGTTCTTTACAATTTATATATAGGAGAAAGAGGGGGAGAAATAATTCAAAGTCTGTGAAATCTTGCAGTGACGGGGGAGCTCACTTCCTCTCACGGCATCCTGCTGTTTTCATGATGTGGGAAGTAAAGCGTGGATTGAGGATTATGCTCATCTAGTTTTTAGACTCGTCTCTGCCTCTGTTAAGCAAGTTTCCCCCTCTGGAGCCCCTCATCTCCTAAATAAAGGCATTAGGAGGTGCTATGTGAGGTCTGTTCTGAATGACCAAAGCCCTCATTTGTGGAGTGATCCTAATGTGCTATGTGCCAGATACCCTAGTAAGCTCTCATTTAAATTTCCCATGGGCAATAAATCATTCTTTAGATGAGGAAAATGAGAGTTCAAAATGTTAAATTAATCCACCTAGCAAGTAGAAGCGATTGGAGCAGAGATCTGGCCTCAAGACTGTGGTCTCAACAAAAATTCCAAATAACAGTTTAAATACTCTTTCCAGGAGAGTGCACATTCCTCTTAAAATATGAAAAACAGCTCCAGGGATGGTCTTACACATGAAGGTGACCAGGGAACTCTAACCCCATTGATCTTCCTGCTATAAACACAGTCCCTTAAAGTGAAAGACGTATCCAATCTGCCTCCAAGGTCAAATCCTAACTTCCCCTAAGGCCAATCATGGTTGTGGTCCATTTATCTGACTACAGCTCAAGGATATAGAGACGGAGGTTTATGTGCTGGGATTTGAACCTGCGGCTCCCAGAAATCTCATGGGTGGGCAGATGCTCCACTAATTAAGCCCTCCCACTGACTCTCTGCCTTGCTGGCTGTATGTCATTTTTGTTAGTTCCCTGCATGCCATGCTTATACTGCCACTGATACTGTGCACTCTGGTAAAACCTTTCATCTTCATATCTCAGGCTGCTTTTCAAACAGTAATTAATGATGTCTTATAACCCCCTGATGAGATTATTATGTATAAACACAGTCTCATGCACGGCCCAGCAAATTTTGTCATCAGGAGTTGTAAGTTCAATTCACACCTCCACGGACCTCAGACTACCTTCACAAAGGCAAAGGAATGAAGAGATGAAAAACGGCGATACTATAATTCGCATCAGGAAAAACTCCTACTGTTGAGCAAACATTGAGATATTTTTGAACATATAAAATTCATGGGTAGCATGATGGTCACTCATGGAACACTGGAGTTGGAGGATAGAAGATAAAGGTCTTCAATCTGCCATTGATACCGAGTTCACAGAGGTGATGTCATCAGTCTATCTTGGACAGCAGATTAAATCCCCTAAGCCTTAATTCTTCATATGGAAGTAGAGATAATGAGAGTTCCTATTTTACAGACTTCACAGAAGAGTTAGTTGTTCAATCAAGTCAGACCATAAATCACAAAGAGTTTGGGGGCCTGTGAAGTGTTATCCAAATATTAATATTTGCAGTCACTATGATCTGAGTTCACGATGACCTGCAGGACAGAAAGCTCCGTTTAGTTTTGTTTACCATGCACTTACTGAGCACCTAGAAATCCCTGCAATGATTCTGGAGATGGAAGGTACAAAGATAGATACAATTTATTTTCCTTCTGAGGATTGCTTGCCTCATTGGGTCTATGCCAAGATACTATGGAGACAGATTTTGGAATTTCAGTCAGCACTGGTTGCAATGCTGTCATCATTCCCTATTTTTTTTTCTTTCTTTTTTTCTGTTTTGCTTTTCATAGATAGTGTGAACCCAACCACAATGTGGGATTGCTATGGTCTGAATGTTTTTGTCCCCTCCAAATTCATATGTTGAAATCCTAAGCTCCAAAGGTGATGGTATTATTAGGTGGAGACTTTGCGGGGTGATTTGGTCATAAGGGTGGAGGCATCCTGAATGGGATTAGTGCTCTTATAAAAGAGATCCTACTTACTCTGTTCTCTGCTGGGTCTCCTGCTTGTACACTGAGTGATGGGACTTGTCAGCCTCCATGATTGTCTCTCCATAAACATAAAATTGGTTCTATTTCTCTAGAGAACCCCGAGGAAAGGAAACCAGACACAAGAGTATATTCTGTACAATTCCACTTCCATGAAGTTTTAGAATAGATAAATTAACCTGTTATAAGAGAAATCAGAATCATGGTCGTCTGAAGTAGGGGGTGGGAATTGATGGGGAAGGAAACAATGGAACTTTTGGAGCCGATGAAAATGTTCTGTAGTTTGATTGAGGTAGTCATCACAGGTTTGTATATATTTGTAAAAACTCATTGATTTGTATACTTAAAATGGGTACATTGGTCTTATTGTTGTAAATTACACTTCAGTAAAGTTAGTTTTATACATGAATACAAAGATTTTATCACATTAATAGTTGTCCAAAATATTGGTTTCTTCCCTCACAATCTGGCTAACTTATTCGTTAGACGAGATAAAAATAAAGGGCCCCCTTCAATTGGGAGTTTCTATATGTCTAACAATCCATGTGAAATTCTGAAAATATCAGACTCCACGTGGGAATGCTCAGGTTCTTTTTTTATGAACAAAGGGTAAGCTGGCAGCACCTGCTCTGATTTGTCAAAACCAAGTAGTCTCTATCATGTGGCATTTCACAGAACTTTGGGAACTCAACAAGCCTTTACAGGAGTATGTGAGCACACTCGAAGTATGCTTCTGAGGAAAAGAATATATTGGTTCTAGCTGTTAGTACCTGCTGTTCAGGTGTGCTTAACTCATGGGAAGATGAAAAGATCTGACTCCTAAACTTTCCCAGCAGAATATCATGCTTCATCATCTCCTCTCCCATTTGGTACCTGAAACATAAGGTTCTCCCTTCAATGTCTAGGATGCTGTGTTGACCCCAGCTCTGGATAACAAGTTACATGTTCTGAGTGCTTACTCTGTGAGAGGCACTATAATAACCACTTTATGGACATTACCTGGTTTATTTCTCAGAAGGACCTGAGAAGAGATTATCTTATTCCTTTTGGGTAAAGTGACTAGTGAAGGGCCATGCAAGTGACACAGTTATCCAATGGAATCCATTGCCTGGATTCCAATCCAAAGGAGATGGTGACATGCATGTGCGCTAACCATGGGGAAACATCACCTCCTTGATGACAGTCTCTGCCAAAAGCTGGCTTATAAGCTCTGGAATTGGAGACAGCTAAGATCATACGACTTCTGCCCGTAAATGAAGTCATATCGGCCGAATAAAGTTGTACAGAACATATGATCTCAGGCCACGGGCAGAAACGTCATTTCTGTGATTCTCCCCTCTCTTGTGTCCTCTGGTAGGTCAAGGCTGGGGGTCTCCAATTTTAACTGCATTTATGTTTTGGGACATTTTTTTTTTTTTTTTTTTTTTTTTAGTGGTACGCGGGCCTCTCACTGTTGTGGCCTCTCCCGTTGCGGAGCACAGGCTCCGGACGCGCAGGCTCAGCGGCCACGGCTCACGGGCCCAGCCGCTCCGCGGCATGTGGGATCTTCCCGGACCGGGGCACGAACCCGTGTGCCCTACATCGGCAGGCAGACTCTCAACCACTGCGCCACCAGGTAAGCCCTTGTTTTTGTTTTTAATAAAATGATAGCAGAATGAAATTCAGCTACATAACCGGTGGGAACCCGTGCAAAATAGATGGTTGGACCTTGGTCAGGGTGGGAAGGTCAGTCTCTACTTCCTATAGGTCCATTGCTCTAACCCATGGACAACACCCCAAGGATCACAGAGGGGGCAACACCCCAAGGGATTGCAACCTTTAATTACAACAGGAGCATGTTAAGTACCTGGGTCAGGGGTGGGCAAGAGGCTGCTGCCAGGTTGCCTGCTGAATGCATGATGGTGATACCAAACCAGGGCAAGACACCCACCACCCCGCCCCACCCCAAGAGGCCACAAGGCACTGGCCCAACCCTACTCTGACTTGTGCCCGCATGCTGGCCCCCGCTGTAGACAGAGGATGATGGTGTAATCCAGTCTTTTCTCTGCCACTGAGATCTGGTCACCACCCAGGATGGAGGGTGGCAGTGGCCGTGAGGTGAGGGTGGGAAGGTAGAGTCTGGGCAGGGCTCAGGGCACCAGGGTTGGAGAGTAGAGTCTGAGGGCACATCTCGAGAAGGTGGAGCCCTGTGCGAGCAGTGCCGCTGAGCCCTCAGCACATGCACCATCGTCCCATCTGACTTCTCTCACAAAACACAGGTTCAAAGACAAGATGATTAAGAATTTCAAGACCGCAGCAACAGAGCTTCATACCCATGCAGGGGATCCTCCCGAGTCGGGGGCTGTGTGTGGTGTGACCTCACCTACAAAGCTGTCCCTGGCTGACAGCAGTGCATGTGATGGTTAGGTGCATGGGTTTGGGGGTGAGACTGCCTAGATGCAAATCCCATTCCACTGCTTAGTAGCCATGTGTCTTCTGGCCAGTTACTTAACCATGTTGTGCCTTAGTTTTCTTATCTGTAAAATAGTGTTACCGTGAAAATTCAACGTATAAAATGAATTAAGCACTCAGGTTGTAGTACTTGGCACATAGTAAAACTTACGTGTTAGCTATTTCCTCATTATTTATTAATATTTCCCACATAAATGTCCCAAAGCCCTTGTATGCACGTCTCTAAGCAAAGCCATTTGCACTACTAATTCACCGATGTGAGTTATAACGTGTATGCTTCTCTATTTAGTCATCTCCTGCTGCATGGTTTTATTATTGACTAGATTGTTTCAAGACAATATTAAAAAAAAATTTGTAAAAAGGGAAAAAAAACTTTGCGTGAACACACATACATAATTGTTTCAATTTTTGCATATAAGATACAAGCACTTGCCAATATGCATGCATATTTTTACAAAGCTGAAACTGTATTGTATATATCATTTATATATTTTTCACTTAATATTAAATTGTAAGCATTTGTTTGTGATGCTACATTATCATAATCATCATTGCAATGGTCGCATAATACCCTATTATGCTGATACATCATAATTCACTATAACTTATTCCCCTACTGATGGACATTTAAGTTGTCCCATTTTGGGGGCAATTATGGCTAATGCTATGGTGATGAGCACTTAGCTTTATCCTTTTGTTGAGTTATTTTCTTGAGATCCATTTCCAGGAGGGGGATTACTGGGGCAAAGGGAATAAATATATGTAGGCTTCTTTCTACAAGTTGAGCCATTGCTTTCCAAAAGGATAATTGTAATGATAATAATAATAGCAATAGCAGCAACAAGGGGCATACTCTGCACAGACTGTGCTAAACTCTCAGCAGGTGTTATATCATTCCATTCTTTCTATGGCCCCAGGTATTCTTTCTGTAATTCCCCTTTTATGTGTGAGGGGACTGAGGCACAGGGAAGTTAAATAACTGGTGCAAGCCCATATATTTAGTAAGTGGAAAAGCTGGGAAAGGAGCTAGTCTAGTCTGATACTGAAGCCTGTTAATTACACCAGGCGCTTAAACACTCCCCTTCGTTTCCTGCTCTCCGTGTAGTGAGGACCCTATACATTTTCAAATATGTTCCCTTTGGAGTCCCCGTAGAGATCCCCCTTCCACCTCCACACAGTGACTGTTTGTTCTTTGGATGCTTTCTCATCCTATGTAACATCAGAAAGTAATGACAATTGTTTACCTTCGTCTACTCTGTTCTTGTTTTTCTTTCCCTTCCCTCACCTGCCATTTTCTCCCTTTCTCTCTTTTACGCCTTCTCTTCTTTCTTTTCTCTCCCTCCTTCCCACATATTTGGAGGATCTTTTATGTGCTAAGTTTTACTAGAAGCTGATATGGAGTCTTTATCCTTTTTTTGTTTCCTTGGTTGCCGTCACATTTTCCCCTTTCAGGTCTTTAGGCAATTGTGCCAAACGTTAATTAAAAATTTCATCTACTTTACAGTGGTATTTTGCAACTTATTTTGAGTGCCGTTAAAATTTAATTGGTGACTTCATATTTTTCTTTAAATACTCTAAGCTATTTAAGAAGTTTACAGAAGCCTGATCTGTAATTTGCATCCATCTCAGAACAATTTTTTTTCAAAAGAACATGTTCATAATGTATGTCATATATATTTCCACAATATGCAAGAGAATCAGTCTAGGTGTGTGCAGACTTTCTTCACACACTTTTTAAGACAACCATTTGGGATAAAGTGAACCATATTTTGTTCCACAGTGTTCATATATTGTCCAAAGCATTTTTAGTGTAGGGTTTATCTACTCCTATTGTTTTTAATGTAATATCTATTACAGGAAAGAAATGTTCAGATGGTTGTAAGCAAACAGTTACTGAGCCTCTATTCTGTAACTTAAAAATAACTATGAGAAAAAAGAGACGGGGGATTAAATAAGTTAAAAAAAGAAACAAAACACGAGGAAATTGAACAGGTTGCAACATGTGCTGAAGTGGAAGAATCATCCCACACCCAGCACATTCTATTACAGATGTTACAAGAGCACCAGAGAGAGTCTCCAAACATCCAGCACATAATTCAGTGGTGAACTTTAGAACTAAGCCTGGCTGAGAATAGCTTTCTAGATTGCAGTGCCCACCTCTTGGGGCTTACACGTCCCTCTATCTCTCTCATTCCTTCTCCTTCTCACCTCTTTCCCCCTTAAGCCCCTTTCAATCTACAGCAAAATGAAACATTCAAATACATTATTCACTCCAGAAGAAAATGTCAGCTCTTTCTTTCCTCTCCCCATTTATTGTTTTCTCTGGTTTTCCTCCTGGCTGCTGCTGCAGACCCAAGTCTCAGTGGTTTTGGTCTGTGATATTTTGAAATAGAAAAATTGCAAGGAAATATTTCCCTAAGCACCTGGGAGTTGAGCAACTGAAAAATAAAAAATCAGAGGTCTCTAATAGCACCCTTTGGCTGTGGTTGTTAATGGGGTGCTAATGAGACAGGACACGGACAAGAAATATATAAACCCAGGTAGGTTCTTCTAAGATCCAGGTCATCTTCAGGCTCCAGGGGATCCTAAGCCCAAATTATCTTTTTCAAAAAAAAGAACAGAAAAGAAAAAAAATATTGAGAGTAGCCAAAACCCAAAGACATTTATAGAGCAGTAATAATGTAAATTGCAATGGCTTCCTCCGAACGTTGGGAGATAACTTCAAATTTGTTTGTTTTTGCTGTGTTTAGTGCCTCAGTATCTCCATAGTATCTACATCTACATCTCATTCCTCCATCACAACCTGAGGTCCCCAGACACAGAACTGTGCTGGGTCCATCTTCAAACACACAGGAGGTCTAGATAAACCTTTGCTGAATGAACTGCCATGGGAGATGCAGTCATGGAAAGAAAGTCCAAGCAAAATGACTACTGGGAATCTTTCCCTCATCTTTTCAAAGAATATCGTGCAACCCAGCATGCCTTCATATAACAAACAGACCGCTTATGTGATACAAGTGAGGAGCCTTTCAGATGTCTGAGTTATGACACCTACTGCAGTATTGCTTACAAAAGAAAATCAAATAAGGGGATACCTTCTCAATACTATCAGTGAAGAACTGAGTAGTTTCATGCATTAAATGGACTAAGTGTTGAAAGAGATGAGTTCATGTCTGCAGACATCAGGAGAGGCCCATGTCATATTTTAAGGGGAATAAATAATTCTGCATATATAATACATGGAATTAACTGGTTGCTCACATGCATTTGTGTATCTGTAGGATGTAGCAGAGTAGCTAACGTGTGGGAGTTGCCTTTTCGGCTCAGTCATTGGGCTAATGTACATCATCTCACTTAATCCTCACAAGCAATCCAGAGAGATGGGTCATGATATTGAGTCCCAGTTCTTCACTTGAAGAAATGGAGACCCAGAGAAGCTGAGTCACTTGCTCAAAGTCACACAGGTAGGAAGTGGTAGAATTGGGACATGAACCCAAGTAGAAGGAAGCCAGAGCAGTGCTGCTAACCACCAAATGCTACTTCCCCAGCCACACTTGAAACAGTGGTTCCCTGGGGGTGAGAAGAGCTTTCACTTTCCATTTTTTGGACTTCCATTCTGTTTAGTTTTAAGCAAGTATTGTCTTCATCATAAAAATAATTCGAATTTTGAAAAATTAAAAAGCAGATTCCAAATGCCCTAGGGGTTTTTATAAGCCATGATGAGCTAAGGCAGTGTGAAAAAGAGGAAAATATTTACGCTATCAATGACCAGAGAAGTGAGAAAAAGAAGGGAAAGGCTAAGGTAAGGGAGGAGATGGTAGAAGGAGAAGAAGAAGGAGACTCCTTTTCTTTCTCTATGGCTATAGAGCTCCAGGGAAGCTTAAGAAGGTCCCCCAAATAATAATAACATCAACAGCGCTAGTTTGCACAACCAAACCACAACTAGCATTTTTGTAGTGTTTATTTTTAAATCCCACAAAATCTCTTCTCTTTCCTTCCCTCTTCCCGTGTGTTCTTTGCCACCCTACATGGCATGCCCCTGTGGTCTGTTCTGCAACATCTGTGATGACAAGTTGAACTCAAGACATAAATTAGACTTTTAGTATAGTTTTCCTATACAAGACAATCGAACAATAACCGGTTTCTGTTATTTTTAATTGAATTAGGCAACATTGTGTGGAACACAGAATTGACTTGCCCTATAGTTTTGCCCAAGGGAAAGAAGGAAAGGAAGCAGTGCTAAGGTTTAGGCCAGGCAGAGTAAAGGGAACTCATACCCAGGGTCCCTTTGACCTCAGGGGAGCCCTTCTGTGCATGAGTCGGTTGGCCTTGTGATTGCACGATCACCACACAGCACTGAGACACCAAGGTGAATTCAAGTGTAGAGTGGGACTTTATCCTGGCCGCTGAGATGGGTCTGGCACCTTGGGTGACATGGGTCAGCGAAGCCAGCTTTGTTAATCTCCTAGGGGGACATGACAACTTTTCTGAGTTTTCATGAATAAAATGGGTCCAAAAATGGGTCTAATTGCCCTCCTTTCCAGGGTTATCATGAATATTAAATTGGATAATATATATAATGCTCCTTTCAAATGATAAGTCCTAAATATATATATATATATATATATTTATATATATATATATATTTTTTTTTTTTTTGCAGTACGCGGGCCTCTCACTGTTGCAGCCTCTCCCATTGCGGAGCACAGGCTCCGGACGCGCAGGCTCAGTGGCCATGGCTCACGGGCCCAGCCGCTCTGCGGCATGTGGGATCTTCCTGGACCGGGGCACGAACCCGTGTCCCCTACATCGGCAGGTGGACTCTCAACCACTGCGCCACCAGGGAAGCCCAGTCCTAAATATTTTTGATACTCCCTTTCCCCTGTTTGTTTCTAACTCCTGTTCCCAAAGCCTTGCCAACGCTGTTTCCCCCACCCACAGAGCTTTCCACTTTTCTTTAGGAAAAAATACCAGCTCTCCCCTTTAATATCTGATTTGGAGCTCAGATAAAAAAGCTCAGATAAAAGCTTTCTTTTGTCTAACACCAAGCAACACTGACCCAGATTCAATTGTAGAGTCTCCCCAATGCTGTTTCCCCACATCCAAAGTAAGATGATTGGAGAGGATAACTCGAGTCTCGTTTTAATATTAAACCTCCTTAATTCTACATATTTTCATTTCTGTCTCTCTTCCCTCCTCCCCCTCTTTGTGCATTTCTCCCCCTTTCTGTGTCACACTCTGCTGGTGAATAGAATTTAAACCATAAATCAGATTCAGGTGTTTACTTGCATTGCTCACAAATAGAAGACTTAATTGTGCAAGAATAGGTTCCCACTTTTCTGATTGAATTAGTCAGTTCTGTGTCTTTCTCCTCCCTCCCTCTGGCTTTTCCTCTATTTTTAGATAGACAGTCTGAAAAGTCTTAATATATCAATGACATTTATAACACATGTTAATATCTAAAGCGTCAGTGCTCTATTTGTAGAAATGACTGCTCTGATGAGATGCTTTTATTATATCATGACTTTTATTATAAGTAGGATAAAACTGTGCACCCTTTTTTTTGAAAATTAAGTAATAATAATAAACTATTCCCTGCCCCACTTTGTCCAACCATCAGCTTCAAGTACTAGGTTTTCCTTTTTTGGGGGCACTTTTTATAAACTGCTCTTTACAATTTCAGGGTGAATATCTCTCTCCTGGAATAGATGACAGCAGGTTCTTCTGGAAGAATGCATTAGGGAGGTGAGTGCAGACACCTGGGGATCCATTTTATCATCTTCGTAGCTTCACAAGCTCCCTAATGGGGCCCAGAACCTCAGAACTCTGGGGGTGGCCAGTGCTTTGTTCTTTATATAAAATGTATAACCCCCATTTCTGCACCACCACGCTTTGCCAATCATTAAAGTGCATTTTGCAATTATATGAGTTGAAAGTTAACAGCATCTGTTTGGGGAGCACACAGACATGGGCTGGAGTTGCTGTCTGTCCCTTACCAGCTGTGTCATTTGGGTAAGCCACTTAGCCTCTCTGAGCTTCATTTTTACATATAAAAAGTAGAAAATCAATACAGCTACTTCAAAGAGATGGTCTGAGGATACAATTAGACGGCATATGTAAAATATTGACCACATCTTGAAGGTTCAAGAGTAGGAACTGTTGTTAATTTTGTTGTAATTATTTTTATTACCACATGAAGGATTTCTTTCTTACTCTACATCTCCATGCTGACCTTCTACTTGTTTGACCTTCCACCAAAATTTAGCTAAATGTCACTTGTCACTTTCTGACTGTCCAACTTTATCATGTCCCCTCCAGACCAGCACCTGACATGCACATATACAACCTACATTCTAACCATACAGAACTTTACCTTCATTCTCCAGTAGGCCAGGATTTTACAAGCCTTCATGGTTGGTCTTGCTCTGCCGTCTGCCTACCTGTCTTCCTTTCTCCCCTCAGCTCACTCTCCAAACTCAGCTTAGATTACACCTCCTAAGAAGCCCTCGCTTGTCTGATCTGAGGTTAACCCACCTCTGTGAACCCGTAAAGTCCTCTCTCTGCTCTAGCCTGGCTTTTGCCAGAGTTATTAATGTAGTTGACTGGGTCACTTCTCAGACCATGAGTTCATGGTGGGCAGATATTCTGACTCATTTGCCTTTGTATCCCCAAGTCCTAGCACACAGATCACAATAACTACGTGTTGATCAGCTGATTTCTGTGCCTTTCTGATCCCTCCTGGTAGATTGTCAATTCTTCCAGTTTGTGGATAACTACTTGGTTTTTGCTGGCCTCCATTATCTCTAGCACAAGTCTTTATTTATTCAGTAAACATTCTTGAGTGTTTACACACTCCTTGGACCTAACATAGATGGTGAGGTCTGGTGATCCATAACTTAGAAGAAGCAATTCTTTGGCCCTTCTCTCCACACCACTCACGTCTAATGTAATTCTTCAGCTCTCATCCCCTTCCAGGCATTGGGAAAGGTGAAGGGGCAGGATTGTATGCAGCCACTTTTTTGTGTAGCATACATTATTTTTACTCACATCCTAATGACTAGCATTTAATCCCTTGGTCATAACAGGCTGTAAGGTGAGCTATGATATGTAGTCTATAGTTCATTGGTCATACGCTGTGTGAAAATTTAGGATTTCTCTAATCAAATAGGGGAGAACAGACATTGGTGAACAGTTAGTAATCTCTGCCTTAGGAACTATACTTGACAGACAACATTGTAAAAGACAGATATGGGGCTTCCCTGGTGGCACAGTGGTTGAGAGTCCGCCTGCCGCAGGGGACACAGGTTCGTGCCCCGGTCCAGGAAGATCCCACATGCCGCGGAGCGGCTGGGCCCATGAGCCATGGCCGCTGAGCCTGCGCGTCCGGAGCCTGTGCTCCACAACGGGAGAGGCCATAACAGAGGCCCGCGTACTGCAAAAAAAAAAAAAAGTATCCTTTGTCTGGGGGAAGGGGCTGGGGAGAGAAGAGAAGTAGAGCAGGGGAGGGAGGCACAACATTTGGAGAAGTTATGACTAAGTTTAGCTGCTTGAAGGAGATTTGCCAGAGGCCTGAATCCAATGCACGGAAGCCCCAGGGCACCCAGCAGCGCCTCACATCCTGTGCTGCTTCCCAACCCGGCTGCCTTCAAAGATGCAAGAAGGGTGAGGAGAGGAAAGAGGAGGAAAAAAGCTAATAGCTGAACTCCCCTACTTTCCAACTGCCCTCCTCCATTTGAAAAGTGAACTAATAGAGGGTTAGGGACGAGTGGAGACAGATCTGTGCTTGCATCCTGCCAAGCAGAGGAAGGAGCAGTAACGTTGCAGAGGTATTATTATGCTGCCTCGCCAGCATCCTTAGAATAAACCCCCAAGGAGTTCAGGTTGAAGTGGCACAGTCACAGTGCAGCTAACCCATCCTGCACGTGGAATGAGCTATGGCAACACCTTACCTAAAGACGCAAGTGCAGCAGCTCTTACAATCACGAGGATCCTTGCTTGTTTACAATCTTCTGTTGGGGTTGGGGGACACTCTGTTCATGGCTCCACAGATCCCCCAAAGAATGCACACATCCCTTTCTTTCACTATCTTCCTGCCAATGCTTAAGAAAGAAAAAAATCGCTTACAGATGGCCCATGTGTGCACGTGTGTGTGTGAGTGTACGTGTGTGTGTGCATGCGCGCCAGCCCTCCCTTAGCAAAAGCTAGTCTTTTTTGCTCCTTTTTCTCTTCCTGTAGCCCCAGAGGGCTAAAGAGAGCCTCTTGTCCCATCCTTGAGAGGACCTGTCAGCCAGCAAAGTATCAATAATCCCTTTAAGGAGTTTAAAAATAATTTGCTTTCCTGGGGCTTCCTGGTCAGAATTTGGTTTGGGGATTTGGGGGGATTGCAAAGGGAAAACTACTCTGGACTGGAAATCTTGAGTCCTGAGTGTCTAAGAGTCACTGAGTGTGACCTTTAGGGGTCATGATGTGGACTGAAGGAATGTTTGTTAGGTGTTGAACCACAGACCTTCCATCCAGCATTTCCACTTCTGAGAATTTCTCCTGAAGAAATGATCACAGAAGTGTACAGAGATTACTAGAAGGCCAGTAGTAACATCATATGTAAAATTTTAAAAAAAGAAAAGAAACAAAACCAAAAAAATTTGGAGAAACCAAATTGTCAACTGTAGGGAATAGATTATTGCTAATTATAAGGCATCTTATCTCTGCAACAGAAACACACACACACACACACACACACAGTAAGAAAAAGAAAGACTAAATTGATAAACAGCAAGAAATGTCAGGTCAGGAACATGGCATTTACCAAAGAAATAGTTTTTAAAAGTCTAATAAAATGCCTACAAGTATATTAGTTTGGCAAATCTGTATTGAATGCCTACTCTGTGCCAATGCTGGCAATACATTGCTTAATAAATACAGGCCCGGACCTTGCCTTCAGGGAGCTTATGGTCTGGCCTAGGTAAGAGCTGTTATATTTGAATAATAGTATTAAACATGATTTTGTATCTTCTTTCTTCTTTTCTCCTGGGAATTGAGAAATATCTTTGTTTTTGTAATTTTGAAAAGTTTGAAAGTAAGTCACCTTGTATTTGGACAACACTTTCACAGTCACTATGTATCTGCTTCTCACAGCAGTTGATGCAGAGGGAGAGATGGGGGGAAAGGGGGAAGGCAGGAGGGACACGTGTCACTGGGCAGGAATCTGCTGTGGGACAGGCGTACCTACTTTACCCTATTCAGTCCCCAGGACACCTCAGGGAGCCATGCACTCACTGTTAATGCTGCTTTGCAGTTAAGAAACCTCTCAGATCAGGATTCTAATATCTAGGGCTGTATTAGACCTGACCCAAGTTCACCAGTTCACACTTCCTTCAACTGCATGAAACTGAACAGAAACGGGTGGCTTAGGGAACTCCAACTGGAAGTTATACCATCCCCTGGAATTCCAACACAGAACTAGTTTCTTGATAAGTTTCCCTTTTTAATTCTCTACCCCCTGCCAGTAGCTTCACTTCCTCTGATTCAGTTTTTACAACTGTAAAATGAAGAGGGTAATAACTTTCTCCAAAGGGTTAGTGAAGCATTAAATTAGTTAATACAGTAAAGCTCTCCAAATAGGGCCTGATGTGCAGTAAGCTCTCGGTCAATGTTATCTGTCATCATCATCATTATCATTGTTGGTATTAATTACACTGTTTTTTGTCCCAGTTGTGCATAGACAAAACCACACCCAGTCCCCGTAGGCTCTTCCTTTTTCCTCAGTGTCTCCCTCACCCTCTAATCAGGTACCAAGTCCTGTGGATTCTGGCTTTCATTGTATCTCCCATGGTGATGGCCTTGTCTTTGATAACTGGGGGCAAAAAATAACAGTAGGGATTTTATCAATATGGCAGCTATCTCTCAGGGCTTAAGCTGAAGAATCAATGGATATGAGGCTCAGGAAGACAAGATGGGCCTCAGAGGGGCGAGATACCGAAAGGGAAGGCTGATTAAAAGGCAAGATAAGTGATCACTTTGACAACATAAAGATGTCCCACTTCCCCGGGTTTAACAGGCTAAGCAAGAAAAGAGGATTCTCTATCTGCAGAGGTCTTTGCAGAATCGAAGCCAAGTCTGTTCTGCCAGCTTATCCAGATGAATGGAGAGCAGTCGAGCTACTTAGGCTGAGCCTCTGAACGTAGGAGCCACGAGGAACGTATTTTCAAAGAGGTGGTAAAGCAATTACACCATTAAAAATTATTAAAATAGTGGCTCTGTGATTTTGGAGTATGTAACTTCAACCCTCTGAGACTTGTTTCCCTCCCTGGTAGTTAAAGATCATAAAGTTTATCTCATGGGGCTTTTATGAAGATGAAATATATATAATCGATCTGGCACATAGGAGGGAATCAATAAATGGTAGCTATTATCATTACTATCGTGGGTGATAAAATGAGGAAGACACGGCTGTTTTGTTCTGGTAAGGAAGCGAGAAGCAAATGGACATTTATTGAATAATATCTAATGAATTACACTATATGTCATATAGTATGAGTGTATATATGTGTATATACACATATAATCGATGCTTATTGTTAATAATTAACAGTTGTTGAAAGTTAACGATTGTTAATTGGTAATGGTGGTTAATGATATCTTAGCTTTGACAGTAGTATCTCATATTAAGACAATAAAATGAAATACCAATAAAAACTCTGGACACAAAGTACAGGGGGCTTTCTCATGGGTGAGCACATTGACATGCTTAAAAGCGTGATGTGCTCTGATTCCCAAGACTGGGCACAGGGGCTCTGTTCAGGACTTGACCTCATCCTGTGTGCCTTTTCACTTGGATGTTCCTGAGTTGTATTATTTATAATAAAACTGTAATCATAGGTATAGATCTTTCCTAACTTCTGTGAGTCATGCTATCAAATTATTGAACTTGAAGAGGTCATGGGAAGCCTGGAATTGGTAGCCGGTCAGTCGGAAGCAGGAGTGGCTTGGGGGCCCCATGAACATGTGGCTGGCATTCAAAGTGAAGTCAGCCTTGTGAATCCTTGTGGGGGGTTGTGATAACTCCTGGGGGCTTGTGCCAAAATTAAATTATAGTACACCAGTTAGTGTTAGAATAGTTAGGCTTGAAACCGAGCAGTGGATCTCCAAATAGCAATCCACCAGTTAACAAGATAGAGAGAAAATTGCAGGATCATATCAACCAGTGCATAAAAGAAAAGTCACAACATTCAACATTCATGATAAAAACTCTCAGAAAATGGGAACAGAGAACATTCTCAGCTCTATAAGGAGTATTTATTAAACCAAACCAAAACAAACCAAAACAAAGACACTATAGCCAACTTTACACTTAATAGTGTAAGACTGAGTGTGTTTGCCCTAAGGTTGGTAACAAGGTAAGGATATCTCACCACTCTTATTCAACATAGTACTGGAAGTTCAAGCCAGTGCAGTAAGGTAAGAAAATGAAATAAAAGTCATGCAAATTAGAAAAGAATAAATAACATTTTCCTTATTTGAAGATGGCATGACTGAAGATGGCATAGAAAATCCCGGGAAATTAAGGGGGAAAAAAAAGAAAGAAAAAACCGTAGAACTAATAAATGAATTCAACACAGTCACAGGATGTAAGATAAATGTAAGAAAATAAATTTATTTCTTTATACTAACAATGAACATTGTGGACACCAAAATTAATAATATAATGCCGTTTCCAGTCACTAAAAAAAAAAAAATAAAACACTGAAAAAAATTGTAAATCTAGTGAAACAAGTGTAGGACTTGTTTGCTGAACAGTATGTGATACAGAAGAAAGAAAGAAAAGATGTAACTAAATGGAAAGACATATTGTTCTCACAAACTGGAAGACTCAACATAGTAAAAATGTCAGTTCTTCCGAATTTGTATCAACTTTTAACTCCATTTCTATCAAAATCCCACCAAGATTATTCTGTAGATATAGACAAGATTACTCTAAACTTCGGAAAAAGAAGAATAAAGTGGTAGAATGAGTCTGCTTCACCTCCAGACTGATTATAATAAGCCCCATCAGTTAAGATGGTGTGGTGTTGCCATAGAGATAGATGCATTGATCAATGGAACAGAACAGAGAACTCAGAAATAGAATTATACAGATGTGCCCAACTGATTTTTGGCAAAGTTTTTGCTTTAGGCCAGTAAGTATTTGGTAATTTGTTATGACCAAAATTGAAAACTAATACAGGGTCTTCACTAGTCAGAATATGACTGAGTCCTGAGACCAGAAATTTGAGGACCACTTTACTAAGAATTTAGGCCAATATTTCAACCTTCACGAGCCTCAGTTTCTATGTCTGTAAAATAAGGATAACAATTTTCCCAAAATAATAGGGCTGTTTTGAGTATCAAATGAGGTAATTCATTTAAAGTAGAATTGGTTAGTGCTAATACGTGTTAGCTATTATTATTGGCAGAACTACAGTTGGTTAGATCAAAATCACAGAGGAAAGAGGATGGTAAAGAAAAGTGCTAAAAATGAATAAACACTGTGAATAAAAGTCCTAAAGGTATCTTTCTCTTTAATGAACCAGATGTGACTGGAGTACAATTACACTCCGTTGGGTGCCCATTCTCCTGAATCACTTTTTATTGTTCTGAAAATATTGATCTTTTGAGGTAGATTCTTCCCAAAGTTTTATAAAGTACTATAATTCTCAAACAACAACAACAACAGCAAAACTCACGCTAGCTCTCACTGATTTGAAATACAAAGGCTGTACTTAACGTTTTTAATTTTATTTTATTTCTGCATATTTCAGCACATTGCTTGTGCAAGAGAGGCCTGGCGTTTTCACACGTGATCTTGGTGCTCACAAGCACATTCTTCTGAGCCTGGGCTTCTATTCATATGTCTTAGGAAGGATGGGCATAAAAAGATCTCCTTTCTTTGAACCACTGGCTAGATCAACTGCCGTCATAGGCAGGGGTGGGGTACCTACTGAGAGCATGTTATTGTTTAGAGACCAGACTGAACCTCACAACCCCCCCCCAAAAAAAACTAACAAAAACCAGAATTAACATTTTTAGCCTTCAAACTACGTCTTTTAGTCTTAAAACCAAGGTTCATAAATGGTTGCTCTTCCTTTATTTACGTGACCAACAATTAAATATATATTGAGCAGGTACTAGAAGCAACACAGGGTCCTAGCCCTAGGAATATGTCTCTTGTTTGTATAGGAATTAGAGTCTAACGTTCACTACAGTCTCGAGCTTATCACACACCAGAAATTCACACACCAGAAATATTTCATATAGCACTTTCCACCACTTAGGTCCTAACAAGGTTTATATTTGGTTGTTATGATAATGAAAAGTAGATGAATGCGTTCTTCTCATTCAGATTTCTGTTCTGTGATCCTTCCTTTATAATTTGATCTAATCCATTCCTCTCCTCTCTCTGGGTTACTCGCTATCATATCAACCTGTTGTGTTTTTTTTCCTTCTTCATACTCTTTATTATGAAATTATTTTGCCTATTTATTCCTCTACTTGCTTATTGTCTGTCACTCCTATTTGATTATAAATTCCAGGAGAACATAGATGTCAAATGGCTTTTATCTCTGTAGCCTGGTGCCCAGAACTACATGTGACATAGCCAGTGGTCAAAACACATTTGAATGAATGGATAAGGGAATCGTTAGTTTCACTCATACTGGTCTGGAACTGCACTGCCCAATGTGGTGGCCACACATGGTTATTAACTACTTGAAATGTGGCCAGTCCAGAGTAAAAGATGCTGTAAGTATAACGTACACTTCGGATTTCAATGACCAGGTCCCCCAAAAAAGGTACAATATCACATTAATAAATTTTTACATCAATTTTATGTTGAAATAATAATATTTTGAATATATTGGGTTAAATCAAATATATTATTAACTATTTTAAAAGGTAATTTCACTTATTTGTTTTTTTCACTTTTTAAAATGTGGCTACTAGAAAATTTAGAGTTTTATATGCAGTTCACCTCTGTGGCTCACATTATGTTTCCATTGGACGGTGCTGGTCTACAATGATAGCCATGAAAAACAAACTGCAAGAAATACACAGATGTGGATAGGGTTAATTAATACGAGGGCCCGGGCAGAAGCAGGCAACACTTGGAATAAATTCAGATTCTGGCCCTAGGCAGCTTGGAAAGTGAACATTCCAACCTAAAAGCAGTGAAGCCAGTATTTCAGGGAGTTGTCTGACAGAAGCTAGAGGCCACACCCACACTGAGAATCTGGGAAAACATGGACAAGGATTAAGGCTGCCACAACCTCATACTAGACTCTCTCAGAAACCGCATCCCTCCCTTTGATGTGTGACCCAAATGCTATCAGGATGGTGGGCAGCGACTAATGGTGACAGCTTTACGAGCACAGTGGTGCGCAGGGATACAGACAAGGAGCTCCCCAGCAGCTCAGGAGGGACTTTTAAAGGCCATTAAATCAATGCTGTGATATTTTATGTTTCACTCCAACAGTCCTGGCTTCAGATGGGCAATTCAGAGAGGCATCTGTGCATGCGTCCTGAAGCTTCTCTGGAATTACAGTGGAAGGCTGGGATAACAGGTCTGGTTCTGCTTTGCCTTAGATGTGGGGCTTGGAGACTTACACAGGTGGGGAGCTTCGTCTTAGGAGGTTTGCCCAGTGAGGAGGGTCCGCTTTTTGTCTGAGCCTCCTGACCTCTAATTTTTTCTTTGGATACCTTGCTTCAGGTGTGTGAATGTAAAGAAAGCCAAGGATGTTAGTGTTGGTGTGGCTCTGAAATTTTTCTCGATTTTAGTGGGTATGAAATTCCCCACAGAGGAAACATCTGACAATGCAGCTATTCTGCTTCTGTCTGAGGTCTGGGGCTCAGGAATCTGTGTCTTCACACCCAAGTGATGCTGACGCTGATGGTCTGTGTGGCAGATCCGGGACATTTGCCTCAAAGGACAGATGAGGAAACTGAAGTCCTCATAAGGAAAGAAAGTTGGCCGAATGTCCACTGAATCCTGATTTCTGGAGTTGCAGCCATGATGTTTTTAATGACTCACTGAGCCAAACCAGGACCAGACTTTGGCAAAACTGTCAAGCAAAATATTTGGCGACAGTGGAAGTTGGGGTTGCCTTATGATCTTTAATGCATTCCCTCACTTGGGTGCCAGTTGCACTGGTCTATGCTCAGTTGTCTGCCAGAATAGGAGTTCTTTCTGTGGCCTTGCACCCCTCAAAACACACGAAATGAAACGCTAAGTGATGCTTCCCGGAGACTGAGTTCAAGGGTAAAATTAGATTTGGAAACTACTAGGTTTCAAGGCTAAATGAGGGTTTTGTCTCTTTATATTTACTTTGTGTTTATTTACAACCGGGCTCATGAGGGCCTTTAATATGTTCATGTGATACAATTCATTTGACCCCAGAAATCTCACAAAACTCTAGATCGGAAAACAACAGGGACTCCAGTGTATTAAATATTACAGTATTTTACTATCCATTATTTCCTGCAATTACAACCACTATGTCTGAGGGAAGGGCTGTTATAACCTTCCCAGGTTATTGGATGAAGCCACTAAGGGGCAGGTGGTTTAAATGAATTATCCGAAAGCACAGAACTAGTGAGTGATAAAGTCCTTTCTCAAACCCTAGTCTTCAGCCACCACATGTGAGGCTCTTTCCCACTCTTCTGTGGGTTGAATTACTGGGAAATTAACAAAGGAGTCTCGTTCAGGAACGGGACAGTTTCCATTTTGTACCTTTCCTCAAATTACTTTGCACATTTTTTCCCCCAGACCCAACTTGAAGCCTGCAAACAAAGGCATGACAGTATTAACGCCTCAGATGGAGCGTCTGTGAATAAATTGATTTGCCACCTGCAGGCTCTCTAACCCTTCACCCCTGACTATGGATCCTGTGCTCTCTCTATTGCTAATTATTATTTAACTAAAAAAAAACGAAGAACGTGGAAAATGCATGCTGGATTTTAATGTCCACGTGCCAGTAACCATTGTGGAATCCAAGAACAGAGTAAAATCAGGAATGAAAGGGCCCTTCTCTGTGACCCACATGAGCCCCAGGCCTTTCCATTCCTGTGAGGCCGGCAGGCTCCCCTCATCTCCAAATCCAGTTCCATGAGAGCTGGATATGACCAGGAAAGAAAGTCCTTCTTGGAGCTTACCAATTTAGTAGCGCCCTGAATCAAGCATGAGTTTCTGAAAGCAGATTGACAGACACCAGCTCCTTTGGGATAATATGTGGTGGTGGATGGTCACCTCCCCTAGTCTCTAACCCAGCTGGCCTCCGCATTTCTGGCCACCGTATCACACAGTGGGGTTCCCAATAGTCTATCCCCTCTGCATGCCCCTGGATGGTGGGCCTGAGTGTTGTGAGGAGTGTAACTTGGCAGTCTCTCTGAAACTAGAGTCTGTTTTTCCTTTTAATAGTTTCCGCTTACCGTTATTCCTGTATTTACTCCAAGAGGGCTATGAGTCTCAGGCACATTTTAAGAAATAAGACGTAAGAATGGCCTCCTTGAGCATTTGTGTGAGCATTGCACACGTGTGAGTGTGCATGCATGCCTGTGTGCCCCACTGAGTGCATTTACAGGAAGGAAAGGCATTCATTAGTTCCTTAGAGCCACCTCGGAAGTGCGTGTTCTCTATATAAACACACCTCTGCAAATGACAAACACAATCTTGAGTTGTGCAAGACCACAGCTATCCCGGCATTCAGCACTGTGGGAGCTCTTGCAGAAGGAAGTGACAGGATTTGCACAGGTGAAGCAGGACCCAGGGATATTCCCAAACTCCCTCCACAATCGCATCTTTCATTTTTACATCAAAGCAAGCCACCCAGTGCTAGAGGTACAGAGTAGTGGTTAATGCACCATGGCTTGGACACCTCTTGTGATGAAGAGCTTACTGCCTCAGGGGAACTGCCCTCTGCCATTTCAGGGTTGAAATGTTTCCTTGTAACATATTCTGCTGGTCTTAAGTGGCTCTGTAGAGTGTCAAGGAACTTACCTGTCCCTTCTTCCACCTAGTGGTGTTTTGTATCTTTCCTCAGGTCTCTGTAGGAAAAAGAAAATGAGTTTTACAAGATTAATAAACAACATTCCCTTTCCTTTACAATATTCAGAACTTACTGAGAAATAAGATTCAAGAAACACACCAGTGAAAATCAAACATGCCAGATCTGTTACCAACAAAAGCTTATTTGGAGGATAAATCAGGTCAGCCACTATCAAGGGCTTCCTTTCACTTCACACTTGAAGTAAATGTACCCACCCATCACAGGCAGCACTGAGCCACTGCACAGCCCACCCTGCCACCATCTGGGCTGAGACTGCCTCTGTAAGCACACGATTGAAAAACATGGAGATGTGTGGGTTCTGGGGACAGGCTGCCTCTAAAAATGGTAGCTCAGGAGGGATGAGATCCTTCTCTCAAACTCACCCACTGTGTAAGTGAATAGTCATCCTCTGGGGAAGAGAAAGTGAAACCAGAAAGAAACAGAAAGTCTCTCCTCTTGGGCATTAGAACAGGAATTTCCCTCCCTTCGTGGATACTTGAGTTGGGGGGAAGAGGATCACCCTTGCCCCCTCCCCGGCAATTGCTATCTCTTGTTCAGCCGTCCTCGTTAACTCATAATCTTGGGTGACCTTCCCTGAAAGTCATTTGTGGTTCAAAGTACCCTCTTACTTGTGAGCCTGAGCATAGATTAAAAACTATGATGTCTAGGCAGAGAGGAGAAAACTGAGGTCCAGAGTGGTTAAGTGGCTCCTTCGAGGTCACACCCGGACATCAAACCCAGGCTTCCTCCCCATCTGTCTTTGCTACATCGCCCTGGGCTGCCATGCTGGCTCCCCAGGCGGGGACCGTTAGCTGTACAGGCTATTGTTACAGTAGTATCTGTCAAATGAAATGACGGTTCTGAGATCCTGGCGGCCTGACCCAGATGAAAACTGGCAGCCCCAGGAGGAGAGAGCGCGTTTGACTCAGCACAGTCCCTTAATCCATCCTGCCTTCTTGCAGGGCACAGGGGGAGTCGCCATGCCTCCCTATCGCCTTAGCGAGTAAGCAGCTGTTGAAAGCACGCTGAGAGCAGCCCACCAGAAACACAGAATGGAGGATTCTGTTTTCTAAAGGAAGCGGTTGATCAAAGGGGAGAAAAATGAGAACGAAGGGATAAAGATGAGACAAAATAGTTAAGGGGGGGGGGGGGAAAGAAAACCATTTCACTGTGCTAGAGCCTGAGACGGTGAGAAAAGGAAGAGGGAGCCAGCCTTCCTTAATGGAGCCCCGCGCCCTGCACACCCATGGCAGCTGACACCCAGGAGGATCCTGTTCAGTTGGCCTGGTTTCACAGCCAACTGAAAGTATGGCACTAAACGTGATCTGTTTTAAATGTATTGCAGTTGAATTATTTAATTTGAAATTTAGCTGGTGCCACAGGCGCTGGAGCGGGAGCAAGAAGAATGAACAAAATAATTTCATTGGAAAACGGTTTAATTTTTAATTATGAGATGGGGCACTTCGAGGGAATGAGGTGATTGGTCCACGCAGCTCTGTCTCCTGGATCCGTGTGGAGTCATGACAGGCGCTTGAGCATGTTTAATTATCCTGTCCCGTTGTCTGTCCACTGACTCTGAGAACTGACAGGGAGCAGAGGCCCAAACAGCGTAATTATAATAATAACAATTATCACTGCAGCTCGTGTTTGTGTCAAGGAAATTTGCACTCATTTTCTTCATTGTTGCAGATACCATAAGGTAACCTTGAAGTCATTTTGTCTTTTTGTATAAAAGAAAAGATACGAAGCCCTTGGGACTGTAGGAGAGAGACTTGGACTGGGAATGAGGAGAAGGGGATGCTACTTCTGTTGCTATGGTAACAATAATCCTGTCACCTTGAGCAAGTCACTTTACCTCCCTAGGCCTTAACTTCCTTAATATCTCATAAGGCCATTTGGGTCTGAAGACCTTTTTGATCCCTTCCAACTTGAAAATATGCCTCTCCTCTGTGATCCTAAACCAGATTCTATTCCCTGCAGATGAGGCTCTTTCGGGAATCCAAATGAACACTTCATTCTACTAAATATCATTCTATTTATTAATGATCATTCAATAACTCTTTATTGAGCAGTATTGCACTGTGATCCCTTATGATCACTGGGAATCAGGAAGACTTGGATAACTCAAGTGATGCTAACTCCTAGGCTGATAGCACTGGATGGGTTAATTGATTTCTGTAAGCCATATCTCCCTAAAATGGGGAGAAGGGTAGTAGTTACCTAAGGTTTGTGGTGAAAATTCAATGAAGTAATCCATGATGAGGATTACCGTTTTCTTGTCATAACTCAATTTGGAATCTATAACAAATGGTGCAAAAAAAAAATACATTTATTTATGCATATATTCATGTGAATGTTTAAGCATGGATGTGCAGAAATGTGTGCATCTATAAGCACCTGTGGCCACATAGAGGGATACACACTTGGTCCGTATGCACACGCATTAGTGTATGCTTAAGCACATGGGCATGCACATCACCACGTGCACATCCATATGTGGCCATGCATATATTTATCCACAGGCATGCATGTGTTCAAACACACATCCGCACAGATACATATGTACAGAGGGTATTTTGACAACACTGTGAACAGCTCCAGCAGCAAACACTGTGGTGGTTCCTATAATTTAATTCAGCAGTTGTCACGAAACTTCAGTTCTGGTTTGGGAGGAGCTGGGATCTCCAGCTGCACTGGGCTTCAGCTCTTAATCATTGTAAGTCAATTAAAACAATGCTTTCAAACATCAGTTTTCTGCATCATCTGTACAATCTGAAATATAGAGTGTGTACTTCATTCCAAGTGAATCAGAGGATGCTAAATCAAGAGCAGAACTTGACAATGGTTCTCAAACTTCGGGACCATAGCAACTCCCAGAGCATGCTTCAGATGCCAGTCATTCATCCTCAGCCCCAGAGATTCTTAGGCTGGTGTGAGGCCTGGGAACCTGCATTTAACAAGCCCCGTCAGTGATATAGATGCTGGTAGTTCACGGAATACTTTTTGAGAAGCACTAAATTAGAGACTATCTAAGCCTCCTTATTTTGCAACAGAATAAGTAGAGGTCCCAAATGGTGAAGTGACTTTCCAAAGTTCCAGTGCTGCTAATAGCAGGATAGGATTTGAAGCACAGAGCTTGTCCCTGTTTATTAACAAGGTGGAATATGGAGTTATTATTTTGCCTGTGTAGGTCTCTCAACTTCCAACAGGATTTTTAAGGTTCCTAGAGTCATTCTTCTCCCTCTCTCTCTGTCTCTGTCTCTGTTTCTCTGTCTCTGGCTCTGGCTCTGTCTCTCTCTCTCTCTCTCCAATTTTGCCCCCTTTCTTTCTCTCTTCTTTTTCTGTGTCCAGTATTTGAATATGCATAATCAGCTAAATAAAGAGGGTCAAAAGTGGATAAATGTACAAGAAAAATATCTTGGTGGAAAGGGGAATGACTGAATTGGGAAGAGTGTAAATACGTCTTGTGTTCCTATTTTGTGCTAGGTGGTGTCTTGGAGTTTTGTACCAATTAGAGCTGTGATTGGCTGCAAAAAAAAAAAAAAAAAAAAAAACCAGAACAACTGACTAGAGTGGCTAAAACTAATAAAAGTCTATTATTTGTTTATTTTTGGTTAAATAAGGATCCAGGGTGAGGGATTGTTTTGACTGCTTAACAATATTGAGACTGAGGTCTGTATCTTAATAGTTCTTTTTGTCATTCCCTCATGTCTGTCAACACACCATCACAAGACAGTTGCTACAGCTCCAGGCATTGCATTTGAATTGAAGGTGAGAAGAAAGTTGGCGATACATAAGAGCTTCATCTGTCCCTTTTATTAAGGAACAAAAGCTTTCTTAGAAAATTTCAGCAGGCTTTGGCTTATGTATCATTGGGGAAGTATTTAGCTGGAAATCTGCTCTCAGAAATAAAATGGATTATGTCAGCAAAGACAAGAGGGGAGGGCTTTGGAAAATTTTGCACCTTCACACTTGTGTCATAATGGAGAAGGGAAGGAATAATCCATGTAGTATAAAGATAAAAGAATAGGTGCTTCTTTGCTAATATTTTGTAGGTGATGGTGGGAAGGTCATCTTTTCATGTAGCAAGCAGTATTCAAGCTTATATACCAAGAACTGGACGAAATGCTGTAAACATAAAGTACAAATAGTAATGGTTCAAGTCCTCGGTTTTACAGTTAAGGTCACAGCCAGGAAAGCGATAGTGCAATTCAAGGTAATGTGAGTTACAGTGGAGACACAGTGTTCTATTTTTGCCTGTCGTTTCCACGCTCCTTAAAGTGTTTATTCGCTCTCTGTGGGTCTTCCAATAAAGAACCAAGACCCACAAAGTTCAATATGAACAAAACCACCTTACTAGACTCATCTTGTATTACTTTCTCCCTCATTCTGTGCACACATCCATGATAACCTTCTTTCCTTCCTATAACTGGCCGAGCTTATTCCTACCTCAGGACCTTTGCACACGCTCTTCCCTCTGCCAAGAATATGTTTTACCTACCTTTTCAACATACTTCATCCATCAATCCCTATTCATCATTTGGATTTCAGCTCACAAATGATATCTAGCCCCCCGATGAGATCATATCCGTTGTTGCCACCCTCATAACACTCATAGTGCCTATCATATCCTGCTGGGAGATAATTGTGGCACAATTTGATTCATATATGTCTCTCACTCTATACTTTAGACACCAGGAGGGAAGGGGCTGTGTGTACTTGGATAACCATTCTTTTCTTCAGCACCTAGTGCATAGTAGGTACTAAATAAACATCTATTAAATAGATAGTAGTACATGTGTTAGACCTGCGCAGTCTCCTAGGAGTTTCGACTCGCCCAGGAAACAACAAGAGTCGGAAGTCGATGCAAAACGCAAGAGGTTTATTGAAGGCCGGTGCACCGGGGTTCCTTGGTCCTCACGCAGGAGGTCAAAGAAGGAACCCTTTTGGGCGCGAATATGTCAGTTTTATAGGTTCCCACTTCCCCGTATGTAAATTATAGATTTGGTTGTGTTCTCCTGCTGATTGGTCCCGGCTTAGGCTCGGACCAGAGAGGGAACTTGTCCCCAGCTGCCTGATTGGTCTTTGACAGACACCTTTTTTACATTTTGTTTATCTCCCTCCTTCTCCCCAGCTGCCTGATTGGTCTTTGACAGACACCTTTTTTACATTTTGTTTATCTCCCTCCTTCTCGGAAGGGGGCCGGACATCCTGGAAATACACCCATTGTCTAAGAAGCCCCTATTGTCTGGAGAGTTCTTAATCATTAGCTGGAACAATGTCCCTCGAGTCCCACATTTCCCCCTTTTTCTTGTGACTATTGATTCCAATCATGGAATCTCAACCTTCTGTTCGTAAACTTTGGTACTGTTGTCTTAACATTAGAACTTGTACAGTACTGATACGTTCTCTAATAAATGCTATCAAGCGATTTAGAACACATGGTCCAAAAGTTAAAATCAACAATAAAACAATAAGAGGACCCAACAGAGTAGAGATTAAGGTGGTAAACCAGGGGGACTTATCAAACCATGATTGAAACCATCCTTTTTCGTTTTCTCTCTCCCTTTGCCTTTTATCTAAGCGTTCCCTTAGTTTATCCATGGTTTTGGTAATGGTTCCTGAATGATCAATATAAAAGCAACATTCTTCTTTTAGAGCGGCGCATAATCCCCCTTCTTTAAGAAACAGCAAATCTAGGCCTCTTCTATTCTGCAACACCATTTCTGAAAGTGAGGTGAGTGATTCCTTTAGTTGAGTTATGGAACTTTCTAATGCTCGAAGGTCGATGTCTACAGCCTGTCTTAAACTTGCATAATACTGGGGTTGTTGTATGAGGGCTGTGGTTCCTGTTCCTATCCCGGCAGATATTCCTAGTCCTAGAAGGACAGCCAATGTGAGGGTTACAGGTTCTCTCTTCCTTCTTGTTTTTCCCTCGTATTCATCTAAGAAGGACGAATCTGAATGATAGATAAGTCTAGGAACTAATTGCACTAGCACACAAAAATCAGCTGAATTGTTGAGAACCTCTAGAGAGACACAAGGGGTTAGCCCCGTGTTACATGCCCACCATCCATCTTGGGGAGGTACAAGATATCCCGAGCCTGAAGGGAGGCTGAAATCATGACAAAGGTGTCGATGGGACGGGGGAGGTTTTCCTATACAAGTACCATTTCCAGAAACCGAAGACAGAGTTAATTTACTGTTCCCTTTCTGTTTCCATCGACAATGGTCCGGGGAGCTGACATTAGTATAATTAGAACTATATCCTATAGCATCATAATAAGGGGGAGGGGCAGCATAACAGAGCCAACATGATTTTGTAGCCTCCGGGTTTGTAGCATTAAGGACCGTAAAGGCTGCCTGCACCAAAGAAAGCATCCTATCCTGAGGAGTCCCAGGCTTAACTGTGGGTTCTTTGGATCCAGAGGTTTCATTAGTCTCATTCTTTGTTGACGTAGTTGAAGGGGCCGGCGGAAGCAAAGGGGGGCCAAGTACGGGATTTGGGCCTATTGATATAGGAGCAGGAGTCTCAATCTTTAGCTTAAGGGTCATTAATATTCCCAAATCATATCCATTCTTGTAAAATCTAATGCCCCATGAGTGGCCATTTACCCATTTTTTATCTCTTTTTCCAGGATTACTAAAGGAAATTTTGAGGGGGTGGCACCATCCTGAACATTCGGGGGCGACGGGTCGGGGACCCCTATAAGAAGTATGAGTGTAGTTGGCTGTTACTGTAATAAAATCCCAAGTTGAGGTGGGTCTCCAATAAGTATCTCCTGTGGTTTCACATCCCCAGTTTTGGCAATATAAATTTTCAGTTCCCCCACATTTATAATTCAGGGATCGGGGGCGATGGAACCCGGGGCATACATAGAAGGAGAGGGTTCTGAGCCAACTTCTTCGGACCTGGTTTTTACAACCCTCTCCGGAGTAATCAGCTTTAGTTAGAAGTTGGGACGGAGCATTATGCTGATCATAATAACTCTCTAGATCCCAATAGGGAGCTCCTATGGCCAGTTTACAGACATCAGGAAAAAGGTCTGGCCACCAGGTCCAGGGAGGGGCAGTATGGCTAATGGACCAGGTTATATCTCCAGTTTGAGAAATTACCTGCCAAGGTAGACGTTGGGGCAGGTGAGGGCTAAAATCACTTACAGTCAGTAAAGGCAGTAAAACCAAAATTATAAGTCTTAGGTTCGTAGAAGCTTGAGTTTGAGCGGGTTGTCGGTTCTTTGGGCCTGCCATCCTGATGATGCCGCCGCTGGTGCAGCTTTCACGTGTGAAGCATGGATCCAGGCAGCGATGCCGTCCACTTTTATGGCCGTTGGGGTGGTTAGGAGGACGGTGTATGGTCCTTTCCATCGAGGTTCCAACGTCTGGGTTCGATGCCGACGGACGTATACGGAGTCTCCGACTTGGAAAGGATGAGTTTCTCCCGGTGTTCCCGGTTGGTAGGCCTTGGCGAGTTGGGACCATGTCTCCTTTTGGACCAGTTGGCGTCCCAATAGCCTAGCATACAAGTCAGTGTTATTTTGACAGTCTGGTTTTATTTCTTCTCCTAAGGTGAGAAGGGGAGGTGGGGCCCCGTATAGCACCTCAAAAAGAGTAAGATGGTACCGGGAAGGTGTATTCCTAACCCGGAACAGGGCTAAAGGAAGGAGCACCGTCCAATCTGTACCGCCAGTCTCCAAGGACAATTTGGTTAGGGTCTCTTTTAGAGTTCTATTCATTCTTTCTACCTGACCTGAACTCTGGGGTCTATATGCACAATGTAATTTCCAATCAGTCCCCAAATATCTGGCCACATCCTGACTTACCTGGGCGACGAAGGCTGGACCATTATCAGACCCTATTACCTTTGGTGCTCCAAATCGAGGAAAAATTTCTTCTAAAATCTTCTTGGCTACTACAGCAGCTGTTTCTTTCTTTGTTGGGAAAGCCTCTATCCATCCTGAAAAAGTGTCTACAAAAACTAAAAGGTATTTATTACCGTACCTTCCAGGACGCACTTCGGTAAAGTCCACCTCCCAGTAAGTTCCTGGGCGGTCCCCCCTGAGTCTCTTTCCAGTTTCAAGTTTCCCTTTGTGAGCATTTACCTGTTGACATGGGACGCATTCCTGCACAATTTGTTCAGCTAATTTTGTCATTCCAGGGGTTTCGTACCCGGCTTTTTGTAACAAGGCTACCATCTTTTTAGTCCCCAAATGTGTCCATCTGTGCATCTGTTGTAACATGGATTCTGCTTGCTGAGGGGACAAAGTTCCTTTTGTTGTGGCCGGGATGATTTCTTCATCGCGGCCTGGTTTTTCAGGAACTTTATCTGACAGTCCTAGAATGACTTCTCCCGATGCTATTTCTCGGGCCACTTGGTCAGCCATATTATTTCCCCTAATTATTGGGGTATTTCCTTTTTGATGTCCAGGGCAGTGGATGATACTGACTTTAGTAGGAAGCATGAGTGCAGTCAACAAAGCCATGATTTCGTCTTTGTTTTTAATTTCTTTGCCACCTGAAGTTAGTAGCCCTCTCTGTTGGTAAACGGCACCGTGGATATGAGCGGTAGCAAATGCATATCTACTGTCTGTGTAGATGTTTACTTTTTTATTCTCTGCCATCTCTAATGCCCTCGTCAGGGCAATTAATTCAGCTTGTTGGGCTGAGGTCCCTTGTGGTAGCGCCGCTGCCCACATGACTTGTTTTCCGTCTACCACGGCTGCCCCAGTTCGACGCTTACCTTCCTCCAGGAAACTGCTCCCATCCGTGAACCAGGTGAAATCAGCATCAGGGAGGGGCAGGTCCATCAGATCTGGCCTACTGCCGTGTGCTGCGGCTAGTACTTCCTGACAATCATGTATGATGGTGGAGCCTTCCAAGTCAGGATCAGGTAGCAAGGTGGTTGGATTGAGTCCTGTGGCTGGAGCAAACTTGATGCGATCTGAGTTTAGCAACAGGGTTTGGTAATGGGTCATCCTGGCATTAGTTAGCCACCTATCCGGTGGTTGACGGATTACATTTTCCAGGGCATGAGGAGCTGTTATCGTTAGATTTTGTCCTAAAGTTAGTTTGTCAGCATCTTTGACTAGAACGGCCACTGCAGCGATTATCTTTAAACAGGTGGGCCATCCTGATGCCACAGGGTCCAATTTTTTTGACAAATAAGCAACTGGGCGATTCCAGGGACCCAATTTCTGAGTCAATACTCCTTTTGCAATGCCCTTATTTTCGGCCACATATAAATGAAAAGGTTTGGTTACATCTGGCAGTCCTAGGGCTGGAGCTGAAAGTAAAGCTCGTTTGATTTGGTCAAAAGCCCGTTGTTCCTTATCGCCCCAAACGAAAGGAGTGCTGTTTTTGGTTAGAGGGTACAATGGGGCCGCCAGCTCAGCAAACCCTGGAATCCATAGTCTACAGAATCCGGCCGTCCCCCAAAATTCTCTAACCTGCCTGGCGTTTTTGGGAGCCGGAATTTGGGCCACCGTATCCTTTCTGCTCTCCGTGAGCCATCTTTGCCCCCCTTTTAATAGATACCCCAGGTAACTGACCTGTTGTTGGCATATTTGTGCTTTCTTGGCTGAGGCTCTATATCCCAGGGTTCCAAGTTCCGTTAACAGTTTTTCAGTACCCTTGATACAATCTTCTTGGGTCTCAGCAGCTAATAAAATATCATCAACGTATTGGAGTAATGTTACCTGGGGATTTGATTCTCTATATAATGCCAAATCCTGATGGAGGGCTTCATCAAAGATGGTCGGTGAGTTCTTAAATCCCTGAGGTAGCCGTGTCCATGTCAGCTGACCAGACATTCCCGATGTTGGATCTTTCTATTCGAAGGCAAAGTAGGGTTGGCTCAGGGGAGAGAGTCTTAAACAGAAAAAAGCATCTTTAAGGTCCAAAACAGTATACCACGTATGTTGAGGTGGAAGAGTGCTCAGGAGGTTGTAAGGGTTTGGAACTGTGGGGTGGAGGTCTGCCACCCGTTTGTTTACCTCTCGTAGATCCTGCACCGGCCGATAATCATTTGTTCCTGGTTTCTTTACCGGCAGGAGAGGGGTGTTCCATGCTGATTGACATCTTATTAAGATGCCCAAGTCTAGTAGCCTCTGTATATGGGGACGGATACCGTCTTTGGCTTCTCTACTCATGGGGTATTGACGGACCGTTATTGGGGTGGCAGTTGCCTTGAGTTCCACTAGCACCGGGGGCCGATTTTTGGCCATCCCCATTCCGGCAGTTTCTGCCCAGGCTTGAGGGAACCGAGTTACCCAATCTGTAACATTAACTCGTGAGGATGAAGGCTGCTCGTATAATTTATATTCATCTTCTAATTTCATAGTCAATATTTGAAGTAACCTTCTTTTATTATCAGTTATGGTGGGACCTTCTGGCTGAAAGTGGATTTGGGCCCCTACTTTGGAGAGTAAATCTCTTCCCAGCAAAGGATAGGGGCATTCCGGAATAATCAAAAATGAATGGGTTACTCGTCCAATCCCAAGACCTACTGTCCTTCGTGTGGTCCATGAATATTGTTTATTCCCAGTGGCTGCTTGTACCCATGACCTTTTAGCTGAGATAGGACCTTTTGAGTGGAGAAGGACGGAGTGCTGGGCTCCGGTATCTACCAAAAATTGAACAGGTTCCCCCTCCACTTTAAGAGTTACCCGGGGCTCGGGGAGAGGGTTCGAGCCCTGACTTTCCTAGTCTTCTTCTTCCAATGTTAAGATTTTGTTTCTGGTTGGCCTTCCTCCATTCTTTTTCTTAGGGCATTCTCTCGCCCAATGTCCTTTTTCTTTACAGTAGGCACATTGGTCCTTGTCTAATGGTCGCCTTCTGTCTGCCGTTCGCCCTTCCTGCCCATTTCTATCCCCTATATTTCTTCCTCCAACCACAGTGGCCAGTATCTTACTTAAATTCCTCTCTTGTCTCTTATCTCGTCTTCTTTCACGGGCTGCCTGCTCTTTCTGCTTTCTTTCTTCCTTCTCTTCCTCTGTTTCTCTTTTGTTATATACTTTATCTGCCTCTTTTACTAACTCCTGAAGCGAAAATCCCTGCAAGCCATCTAGCCTCTGTAATTTCTTCCTAATATCAGGGGCCGCTTGATCAATGAAAGCCATTGCTACAGTAGCCCTATGTTCCTCCGAAGTTGGATCATAAGGGGTAAAGCGTCTAAAGGCTTCCATTAAACGTTCCAGGAACACAGTTGGCGATTCCTGGGGCCCCTGAGTTACTTCCCTTACCTTAGCCAAATTAGTGGGCCGTCTGGCCGCTCCATGGAGACCCGCCACCAGAGCCTGGCGATACATTTTCAGGCGCTCCCTACCTTCCGGGGCATTGAAATCCCAGTTTGGCCTGACGAGTGGGAAACCAACATCAATCTCGTTAGGCAGCTGGGTAGGTTGCCCATTGGCGCCTAATACATTTTTTCTGGCTTCTAAAAGAAACCGTTGCCTCTCCTCAGTCGTTAGGAGAGTCTGAAGCAGCTGCTGACAATCATCCCATGTGGGCTGGTGGGAGAAAACAAGAGATTCTATTAAAGCGGTAAGGGCCTGTGGATTTTCGGAAAAAGTTGGGTTATGCATTTTCCAATTATAAAGATCTGCAGAGGAAAAGGGCCAATATTGGAGAGGTCTATTCCCTTGGCCGTCGGGGGGGCCATATTCTCTAAGAGGTAGGGCAGTGGAGTCCGGGGAGATAGCCCTCCGGCTCCTAGTGCCCGCTGAGGGACCCCTTTCTTCTTCCATCATGGATGGTTCCCTTGGTGCCGAGGGCAGTGGAGCTGGGGGTCCTCTAGGTGGTAGGGGATTTGGGGCCGGAGGATAAGGGGGTGGGGAATCCAAAAGAAGCAAATCGGACTGCGGGTCAGGATAAATCGCCTTCGGTGGATCCGGGGCGTCAGGTAGCTTTTCCGTGTTGGGGTTTTTCTTTAAGGCTAATATCTCCGACGCTGCTGATGTGTGCGCGGACGTACCTGTTGAGGAAACAAAGGGCCGGACCCACGGAGGCGGGGAGAGAATTAAATCTTCCCAGACCAAGACATATGGTACTTGGTCTGGATGTCCGTGGGGATCTATATTAAATATCTTAGACTTCAGCAGCTTAATCTTGTCTAATAAAAAGGATCCTTCGGGGGGCCATCCTATCTGAAATGTTGGCCATTCAGAGGCACACAAAGTCTGCCACTTTCCTTTCTTCACCTCTACCGAAAAATTATGGGCTCTGGCCCAAACTTCGGTCCAATGGCTTAGGGTAAGGGAAAGAGGAGTCGTCACAGTTTGTCCCATTGTCGTCCGTCAGAGAAGAAGAATAGACCACAATACAGAAACAGTTAAAACTCCATGAAACACATATACGCACGGGCCACCGCGAGCTCGCTTCAAAACCGAAACCTCTTCAGATGGCAGTTATCACCAAGGGAACTGCCGAAACCGAGTGAAGGGGAGACAGAGTTTGCCTCTCCTTCCAGATGAGCCACCAGGGCGTCCCCTAGGGCTCATGGACGCCGGCTATTAGCATGTCTGCCTAGCCAGAGGTCCAATACAGATTCCATAATAAGCCGATTCTTACGGCTTTCCTCTGATAATGGCCCACAAAGAACAAGGGACAAACAGACAATCAAGCTCGAGCTTACCTGGTACCTCCAACTCCCGATGGTCTTGTGGTCCGGGGCGAGTGGAATCCCGGACGAGCCACCAAATGTTAGACCTGCGCGGTCTCCTAGGAGTTTCGACTCGCCCAGGAAACAAGAGTCGGAAGTCGATGCAAAACGCAAGAGGTTTATTGAAGGCCGGTGCACCGGGGTTCCTTGGTCCTCACGCAGGAGGTCGAAGAAGGAACCCTTTTGGGCGCGAATATGTCAGTTTTATAGGTTCCCACTTCCCCGTATGTAAATTATAGATTTGGTTGTGTTCTCCTGCTGATTGGTCCCGGCTTAGGCTCGGACCAGAGAGGGAACTTGTCCCCAGCTGCCTGATTGGTCTTTGACAGACACCTTTTTTACATTTTGTTTATCTCCCTCCTTCTCCCCAGCTGCCTGATTGGTCTTTGACAGACACCTTTTTTACATTTTGTTTATCTCCCTCCTTCTCGGAAGGGGGCCGGACATCCTGGAAATTCACCCATTGTCTAAGAAGCCCCTATTGTCTGGAGAGTTCTTAATCATTAGCTGGAACAATGTCCCTCGAGTCCCACACATGAATGGGTAGAATGAAGCCACAGGTTCTACTTAGGGGTTCCAGCCTCCACAAAGGATTTAGCATTTGAACTTGCCCTCTTTGATGCTCAGTTTTCCCATCTTTTAAATGGGATACAGCACAATGATTGCTGGGGGTTTTTCCAGTCTTATTTTTCGCTAAGATCTACTCTTAAGCCCTGACTCCATCTCTGTCTTTCTGTGTGCCCCTGAGCAATATGCTTAACTGCCCTCAGCCTCAGTCTCCTTCTCAATAAAAACAAGTAGAGATGATCTCTAAGGCTCCTTCCAAGCCTGAAGCATCAGTGAGTTTTTGAAACTCCAGAAGGAGCATGAAAACCACAGGATGGGAGCCAGAGGGATTCTGCTGAGTTGTGCGTTTGCAGGTGTATCTCAGCAGGTTCCCAGAAGCCGTTCTTGAAGGAACTCAGCATGTTACCTGGACTAATTTGTAAAGGAAATGAAAAGGAAATGGACTCGTTATAATGAACACCATTAATTCACCACTCCAGACTTCACTGTTTGAACAGCAAGTATCAAGTGATGCAATTGTCATTTGTCGATTGAATTCTGCTATTTTGCCTGTTGGAAATGACCAGCCAACACCACAGTGTGCAGACAACGACATGACTACTAATTAGCATATATATTGTTTGTCCTGGTATAAATTTATGGCAAACAGCAATATTTTACACTCCAGTAAAGTTAATAAATGAAGCTTTGAGCTATAAAAATTTCATGTTCCTTTGTGCAAAGGTCAATTATAAATAGTTAAGCACATATTCATTCAAAAGCTGGAGACCTTGCAGCCAGGAGAATGAAATATATTCTGGTCAATTTACACTCTGGCTGGACTTGCCTTTCATTTTATAGCCTTCATGACATCCTTCTTTTCTGGTCTGCACAGTCTGGTTCCCAAAGAACTTCTCTGGCTGGAGGGACTGAATGAAATGAGTATGTAAATGTTCCCAGGTCTACAGTTTGATACCCAGAATGTGTTCAATAAATGTCCGTTTAAACTCATGTGGGAGAAGGGGACACAGGGATCCAGAGCAACTCCTGAATCTCTTTGCTCATGGAAAGAACACTGGACTAGAGTCAGATGATGTGGGTTCGAGTCTCAGGTCTGCTGTGAACTAGTAAGAGAACTGAGGCAAGTGACACTCTTCTCTCCAGGCCTTAGTTTTCTCGTTGGAAAAAATGAAGAGCATGTATTACATTAGTATTCCAGTTACCTATTGCTGAATAACAAAATATCCAAGACATAGACTGGTTCAAGGTGTTTCAAAAATTCAATCATTTTATTACATAGCATAATTGGGTCAGGAAATTGGGCAGGGCTTGGTGGCGGATCTTCTGTTCCATGTGGTGTCGTTGGTCATCATTCAGTGGTATTTGGCTGGTGGATAGCTGGTCTACAGAGCGCAAGGCAGCCTCTCCCACATAGCTGGTGCTTTGGGGGGTGGCTGGAAGGCTGGGCTCTGCTGAGACTGGATCTTCTGTGTGTGGCCTCTCCAGCATGGCATTGTCAGGATAACTGGACTTGAACATGGCAGCTAAGGGCTCCAGAGAGAGTTTTTCAAGGGACAGGAGGTAGATGCCGCCGCTCTCTTAAGGCCTGGGCCCAGAAACTGGCAAAACACCATTTCTACCACACTTTATTGTCCAAAGTAGTCACAGGGACCATCTGAATTAAAATGAGGCAACACAGATCTTGCCTCTTGACATGAGCGCAAGATCAAAGATTTTTCAGCCATTTTTAATCTGCCCCTACCCATGTGTTCTGATTTTGTTGCATATTAAAAAGTGTTGCATGGAAAAGGATTTGGTGGGTGAGTAAGTTTGAGAACTAGTGGGCCAGAAAGTTGAGCCATGTTTTTTTAAACAACAACACTCCTAGAGTCTTTGACTTATTCCTTCATTCTCTTTATACTTAAATGTTTACTTTATACCAGAATTCTGCCAGGCTACAAAAATGAAACAGTGTACAAAATGGAACTTACATTCTAGTGAGGGAGGGGTTTAAACAATAATAAAATAAATGCATAAAGTCAGATGCCAATATGCATTATGAAAACAAGTTGCAGTGATAGAGAATGACAAGATTTACTCTTTCAAATGGGATGATTAGATGGATTGAAAAAGCATGTGTCACAGGTAGCTCAATAGTTAGAATGGAAGCTTACGGAGGGTTTACACAGTAGCATGAACAGGGTACAAGGCCCCCAGGGTAGGAGCATTTTTGGCCAAAGTGGCTGGGATGGCGTGAGGAACCACCTAAATGGCAGAGTTGAGATCAGAGAATCAGGCAGGGCCTTGGGAACCATAGCAGAGTTTGGAATTTGTTGAGAGTGTAATGGAAAGCCACTCATGAACAAAGATGGGATGGAATCTCACTTTTAAAAGATCTCTCTCTCTCTGCCTGCTCTAATAAACAATAAGAGGCAAGTAAGTGGGGAACCAGTTAGGAAGCCATTGCAATACTCCAAGAGAGTGAAGATGATGATGACATTACCCCTGCAGAGGTGAAAGTGGAGAAAGGAGTCTAGAATTGGGAGATATGGTAGTAGAGATGACAGATTTTGCTGATGGATGGAATATGGGATGTGAAGAAAGAGTGAGAAATGCCTTTGAGAGTTTGGATCTATGTAAACTGTGGGGAAGTAGTCTTAAATAAGTTAGTGCATGTCATGACTATCAAGGTGAACACTTGCAGACAAAGTCTGAGGACCAAAATTCTAAGGGACACATTTAGGGGAATGCCAAGCAACTCCTCTTGTCAAGGAAAAATTGCACAAGACAGAGTTAAACGGGCAAGGAAGGCTTTATTGAGGACTACTGCCATAGGGGAGAGAGACTTCATTAGACTCTGCTGAAACAAAAGGCAGGAGGTTAAGAGCTGTGTGGGCTACTGGAAAGGGGCTGGAGGATGATTTGGAGAGTAGGGCGTTGGTCAATGGGATTAAGTCATCTGCATTTGCTAATCGGCCTCCATTGAAATTAGGCTCTTACCCTCCCACAGAATCTAGGAGGTAGGGGTACTTACCTAGATGATTACATTTTAAAGGGATGGCTCCCAGGTCCTTGACAAAGGCATTCCTGAGTTGTTGAAGTTGCAAGAGTCTGGGAGAAGATTTATAATACATCTCAAAGAGGCAGAGGAAAAATGTAAGACAGTACATTTTCTGAAATAAATGCTCTAAGGTAAGGGAGATCAGGGGCCTATAGTCAGGAAGAAACCTGTCCAAAGTTTAGTCAAACTGAGGGAATGCTAAGACCATTCTGGTCACTCTATCATCTGATGCTTCCACGTTTGAAAATTTAGTCACACTTGATGGAATCCTAGCAACCTGGGTCTGTTCTGCCACAGACTATCTGCTTGACCCTGGGCAATAATATTAAATTATCTTAGTCTCTACTTCCTAATTCTTCTACCTCAAAGCCTTTTCATTTTATATTCCTTCTTCCTGGAAGGATCTTCTCTCAGATATCTGCTGACTTCCCCATCTCCTCCTAGTCTTTGGTTTCAGTGGGGCTACCCTCACCACCATATAGAAAGTGGCAAATGTCACTCTGTTGCTTCTTATCCCCTTTATCCCTAATGTACTACATCATTTGTTTATTATGTTTCTTATTGATGATCTGTTGCCTCTGCTGGAATGGCAGATTTATGGGCAAAGTAGCTCATCACAAAATTACTTACGATAAGAAGAGATTTTAAAGAAAAAACCTAAGTGTACAACATTAGAGGAATAGCTAAGAAAGTCAACTCCTCTCCTCAGGGGAATAGTATGCAGCCATTTAAATTATGTTTATGGAGAGAGTCTAATAAGGAAAGCATGTGTGTGGAAAGGATAATTTAAAAGAATCTGAATATAAGATTACAAATAAGTATATTATGAAAACAAAAAATTTAAAAATAAAGAGAAAAAATGTTAGAAGAAAATACGCCATTGCACTCATAATGATGACCTATACATGTTATTATATCTATATCTGTATTTATATCTAGATAGATGTCCATTTATATATGTATATATAATGTTTTATTCTTTTTCTTAATTTTAATATTTTTCAATTTTTAAATAATGATCAGGTTTAAGAGTGGAAAAACAGAATCTTTTAAAAAATAAAGACTCTGTGAGACTGCAAGATTATAAAGTTCCTAGTCCCCAATTTGTGACACCTCCATGGAGTTCAAACTGCTTTGGCGCTTACAAGGGGACATGTGTAAAGTGAGTACCAAGAGAAAGCTAGAGCCTATCTTTTGGAAAAACTCCCATGGAATTTTGAAGGGGAGAGGAGAAATAGAAGCCTGGGCAGAAGGAACTAGAGGAAGGCAAACCACAGCGAGCGTTTTGGGGCAGAAGCATGCCCGTGGAGAGCTCTGGGGATCCTCCATGCTGCAGAGTAGAGCGGGGGAAGCAGTGCAGCAGGTATTATCAATACCAGCCCAGTAACTAGGCAACTAAAAGATCTGTAAAGAAAGCACAGCTTCACGAGAAATGCGGGTATGTGTTTTAAGAAGACGCGGTGGGGATTAACAGCCCTGTGATTCATGGAGACAGCAATTTGTCATCGGTGCTATCTGCCGAGCGTAGGGGACAAAAGTATAGAGACAACACAGGAGAAATGTGGCAATGAACTGAGCGATGAGCACAGATGGGCGAAGCACCAGAATCACTTCACTTTAATTATTTTGAGCTCTGCTTTCACCTAGGCAATGTCCGGGGGCATTGTTCTCCCTTTTTTTGTTTGTTTTACTCTGGTTTGTTTTTTAAATGCTGAAATCAGTTTCTCTAGGATATCTCCTTGGACCAGAGGGAAGGCTCTGTTTTACTGAATACCTGCTAGGTGTCAATCATTACCAGCTGTGGTATCTTTTAAACCTCTCCATGACCAACAGTGTAGGCATTACTATTATTCTCATTTCAGAGAGCGGTAAATTAAGACTTAAAAGAGGTGGTGCGATTTTGTTACAAAACCACAAATCAGTAACTGTAGAATCCTTGTATGGAATCCGTGCCTGGCTAGCTTTTCTTACCATCCCTTTCTACATTGCCGATCAAATTATATGTATGTGAATTCTTCCTCTTGGGCTGGTTCAGAGAATCCGCAAAACCTGTTGCTCAGAATTCAGGGTATTAAGGCTGATTGCAAAAGGAGGCTTTAGTGTTGAGTCTGTTGATTTTCCAGGCTGTGCACTAACTTGACAACTTCACATGCTTCTCCGCATTCAATTTTCTAGCAAAATGGAAAATGCAGTTACAGTTTTCAGCAAAATATTGTTGTTGCTTCAAAAATAATTAAGCATCTTATTAAATTGCTATTTTACCAAGTGGGATGCAATGGCTCTATAGGGCTTCGTCAGGGAAAAGCAAGGGCTTTTCAGAAAGGGTGTGTATGTGTCTGTCGGGGGAATGCATCTCCAGTTAGTTAATAACCTGAGTTCTTAGGAGAAAGGGTGGCAAGGCGACTCCTTTATAGGGCAGATTCTCTTATTAGGAGTTTAATACTAAGGTTGACTGAAGCTCTTTCCATTGCAGTAGCTTTGGAATTTATTTCTCCAGGATCCATTTTCACTGCTTGACCTTAAGGGAGTTGGCTGCGGGGAGAAATCCTAGCAGGTGAAACACCAGTTCGGAAAGTACTTGGTCTGTCAAAAAGGATAAAAGACGCCTTTATTAGAACGCACAGGGAGCTTCCGGGAAGATGGCGGAGGAGTAGGACGCGGAGATCGCCTTCCTCCCCACAGATACACCAGAAATACAACTACACGTGGAACAACTCCTGCAGAGCACCTACTGAATGCTGGCAGAAGACCTCAGACCTCCCAAAAGGCAAGAAACCCCCCACATACCTGGGTTGGGCAAAAGAAAAAAGAAAAAACAGAGACAAAAGGATAGGGACGGGACCCGCACCAGTGGGAGGGAGCTGTGAAGGAGGAAAAGTTTCCACACACTAGGAAGCCCCTTCGCGGGTGGAGACTGCGGGTGGCGGAGGTGGGGAGCTTCGGAGCAGAGGGGGGGAGCTTCGGAGCAGAGGGGGGGAACTTCGGAGCCGCGGAGGAGAGCACAGCAACAGGGCTGCGGGGGGGGAAAGCGGAGAGATTCCCGCACAGAGGATCAGGGCGGACCCGCACTCACCAGCCCGAGAGGCTTGTCTGCTCACCCGCCGGGGCGGGCGGGGGATGGGAGCCGAGGTTCGGGCTTCGGTCGGATCCCAGGGAGAGGACTGGGGTTGGCGGCGTGAAAACAGCCTGCAGAGGGTTATTGCACCGCGGCTGGCCGGGAGGGAGTCCGGGGAAAAGTCTGGGCCTGCCGAAGAGGCAACAGACTTTTTCTTCCCTCTTTGTCTCCTGGTGCGCGAGGAGAGGGGATTAAGAGCGCCGCTTAAAGGAGCTCCAGAGACGGGCGCGAGCCGCGGCTAATAGCGCGGACCCCAGAGACAGGCGCGAGCCGCGGCTAAAAGCGCGGACCCCAGAGACGGGCATGAGACGCTAAGGCTGCTGCTGCCGCCACCAAGAAGCCTGTGTGCGAGCACAGGTCACTATCCACACCCCCCTTCCGGGGAGCCTGTGCAGCGCGCCACTGCCAGAGTCCCGGGATCCAAGGACAACTTTCCCGGGAGAACGCACGGCGGGCCTCAGGCTCGTGTGACGTCACGCTGCCTCTGCCGCCGCAGGCCCGCCCCGCACTCCGTGCCCCTCCCTCCCCCCCGGCCTGAGTGAGCCAGAGCCTCCGAATCAGCGGCTCCTTTAACCCCGTCCTGTCTGAGCGAAGAACAGACTCCCTCCGGCGACCTACACACAGAGGTGGGGCCAAATCCAAAGCTGAGCCCCTGGGAGCTGTGCGAACAAAGAAGAGAAAGGGAAATCTCTCCCAGCAGCCTCAGAAGCAGCGGATTAAAGCTCCACGATCAATTCGATGTACCTGCATCTGTGGAATACATGAATAGACAAAGAATCATCCCAAATTAAGGAGGTGGACTTTGAGAGCAAGATTTATAATTTTTTCCCCTTTTCTTCTTTTTGTGAGTGTGTATGTATATGCTTCTGTGTGAGATTTTGTCTGTATAGCTTTGCTTCCACCATTTGTCCTAGGGTTCTATCGGTCCGTTTTTTTTCTCTTAATAATTTTTTTTTTATTTTAATAACTTTATTATATTTTATCTTTATTTTATTTTATCTTCTTTCTTTCTTTTTTTCCTTCCTTCCCTCCTTCATTCCTTCCTCCCTCCCTCCCTCCTTTCTTTCTTTCTTTCTACTTCTACTAATTCTTTCTTTCTACTTTTTCTCCCTTTTATTCTGAGCCGTGTGGATTAAAGGCTCTTGGTGCTGCAGCCAGGAGTCAGTGCTGTGCCTCTGAGGTGGGAGAGCCAACTTCAGGACACTGGTCCACAAGAGACCTCCCAGCTCCACATAATATCAAACGGCGAAAATCTCCCAGAGATCTCCATCTCAACACCAGCACCCAGCTTCACTCAACGACCAGCAAGTTACAGTGCTGGACATCCTATGCCAAACAACTAGCAAGACAGGAACACAACCCCACCCATTAGCAGAGAGGCTGCCTAAAATCATAATAAGGCCACAGACACCCCAAAACACACCACTAGACGTGGACCTGCCCACCAGAAAGACAAGATCCAGCCTCATCCACCAGAACACAGGAACTAGTCCCTTCCACCAGGAAGCCTACAGAACCCACTGAACCAACCTTAGCCACTGGGGACAGACACCAAAAACAATGGGAACTACGAACCTGCAGCCTGCAAAAAGGAGACCCCACACACATTAAGATAAGCAGAATGAGAAGACAGAAAAACACACAGCAGATGAAGGAGCAAGATAAAAACCCACCAGACCTAACAAATGAAGAGGAAATAGGCAGTCTACCTGGAAAAGAATTCAGAATAGTGATAGTAAAGATGATCCAAAATCTTGGAAATAGAATAGACACAATGCAAGAAACATTTAACAAGGACCTAGAAGAACTAAAGATGAAACAAACAATGATGAACAACACAATAAATGAAATTAAAAATACTGTAGATGGGATCAATAGCAGAATAACTGAGGCAGAAGAACGGATAAGTGACCTGGAAGATAAAATAGTGGAAATAACTACTGCAGAGCAGAATAAAGAAAAAAGAATGAAAAAAACTGAGGACAGTCTCAGAGACCTCTGGGACAACATTAAATGCACCAACATTCAAATTATAGGGGTTCCAGAAGAAGAAGAGAAAAAGAAAGGGACTGAGAAAATATTTGAAGAGATTATAGTTGAAAACTTCCCTAATATGGGAAAGGAAATCAAGTTAATCAAGTCCAGGAAGCACAGAGAGTCCCATACAGGATAAATCCAAGGAGAAACACGCCAAGACACATATTAATCAAACTATCAAAAATGAAATACAAAGAAAACATATTAAAAGCAGCAAGGGAAAAATAACACACAAGGGAATCCCCATAAGGTTAACAGCTGATCTTTCAGCAAAAACTCTGCAAGCCAGAAGGGTGTGGCAGGACATATTAAAGTGATGAAGGAGAAAAACCTGCAACCAAGATTACTCTACCCAGCAAGGATCTCATTCAGATTTGATGGAGAAATTAAAACCTTTACAGACAAGCAAAAGCTAAGGGAGTTCAGCACCACCAAACCAGCTCTACAACAACTGCTAAAGGAACTTCTTTAGGCAAGAAACACAAGAGAAGGAAAAGACCTACAATAACGAACCCAAAACAATTAAGAAAATGGGAATAGGAACATACATATAGATAATTACCTTAAATGTAAATGGACTAAATGCTCCCACCAAAAGACACAGATTGGCTGAATGGATACAAAAAACAAGACCCATATATTTGCTGTCTACAAGAGACCCACTTCAGACCTAGAGACACATACAGACTGAAAGTAAGGGGATGGAAAAAGATATTTCATGCAAATGGAAACCAAAAGAAAGCTGGAGTAGCAATTCTCATATCAGACAAAATAGACTTTAAAATAAAGACTATTAGAAGAGACAAAGAAGGACACTACATAATGATCAAGGGATCGATCCAAGAAGAAGATATAACAATTGTAAATATTTATGCACCCAACATAGGAGCACCGCAATGCATAAGGCAAATACTAACAACCATAAAAGGGGAAATTGACATTAACACAATCATAGTAGGGGACTTTAACACCCCACTTTCACTAATGTACAGATCATCCAAAATGAAAATAAATAAGGAAACACAAGCTTTAAATGATACATTAAACAAGATGGACTCAATTGATATTTATAGGACATTCCATCCAAAAACAACAGAATACACATTTTTCTCAAGTGCTCATGGAACATTCTCCAGGATAGATCATATCTTGGGTCACAAAGCAAGCCTTGGTAAATTTAAGAAAATTGAAATTGTATCAAGTATCTTTTCCGACCACAATGCTAAGAGACTAGATATCAATTCCAGGAAAAGATCTGTAAAAAATACAAACACATGGAGGCTAAACAATACACTACTTAATAACGAAGTGATCACTGAAGAAATCAAAGAGGAAATCAAAAAATACCTAGAAACAAATGACAATGGAGAGACGACGACCCAAAATCTATGGGATGCAGCAAAAGCAGTTCTAAGAGGGAAATTTATAGCAATACAATCCTACTTTAAGAAACAAGAAACATCTCGAATAAACAACCTAACCTTGCACCTAAAGCAATTAGAGAGAGAAGAACAAAAAAAACCCAAAGTTAGCAGAAGGAAAGAAATCATAAAAATCAGATCACAAACAAATGAAAAAGAAATGAAGGAAACAATAGCAACGATCAATAAAACTAAAAGCTGATTCTTTGAGAAGATAAACAAAATTGATAAACCATTAGCCAGACTCATCAAGAAAAAAAGGAAGAAGACTCAAATCAATAGAATTAGAAATGAAAAAGGAGAAGTAACAACTGACGCTGCAGAAATACAAAAGATCATGAGAGATTACTACAAGCAACTCTATGCCAATACAATGGACAACCTGGAAGAAATGGACAAATTCTTAGAAATGCACAACCTGCCTAGACTGAATCAGGAAGAAATAGAAAATATGAACAGACCAATCACAAGCACTGAAATTGAAACTGTGATTAAAAATCTTCCAACAAACAAAAGCCCAGGACCAGATGCCTTCACAGGCGAATTCTATCAAACATTTAGAGAAGAGCTAACACCTGTCCTTCTCAAACTCTTCCAAAATATAGCAGAGGGAGGAACACTCCCAAACTCATTCTATGAGGCCACCATCACCCTGATACCAAAACCAGACAAGGATGTCACAAAGAAAGAAAACTACAGGCCAATATCACTGATGAACATAGACGCAAAAATCCTCAACAAAATACTAGCAAACAAAATACAACAGCACATTAAACAGATCATACACCATGATCAAGTGGGGTTTATTCCAGGAATGCAAGGATTCTTCAATATGTGCAAATCAATCAATGTGATACACCATATTAACAAATTGAAGGAGAAAAACCATATGATCATCTCAATAGATGTAGAGAAAGCTTTCGACAAAATTTAACACCCATTTATGATAAAAGCCCTGCAGAAAGTAGGCATAGAGGAAACTTTCCTCAACATAATAAAGGCCATATATGACAAAACCACAGCCAACATCGTCCTCAATGGTGAAAAACTGAAACCATTTCCACTAAGATCAGGAACAAGACAAGGTTGCCCACTCTCAGCACTATTATTCAACATAGTTTTGGAAGTTTTAGCCACAGCAGTCAGAGAAGAAAAGGAAATAAAAGGAATCCAAATCGGAAAAGAAGAAGTAAAGCTGTCACTGTTTGCAGATGACATGATACTATACATAGAGAATCCTAAAGATGTTACCAGAAAACTACTAGAGCTAATCAATGAATTTGGTAAAGTAGCAGGATACAAAATTAATGCACAGAAATCTCTGGCATTCCTATACACTAATGATGAAAAATCTGAAAGTGAAATCAAGAAAACACTCCCATTTACCACTGCAACAAAAAGAATAAAATATCTAGGAATAAACCTACCTAAGGAGACAAAAGACCTGTATGCAGAAAATTATAAGACACTGATGAAAGAAATTAAAGATGATACAAATAGATGGAGAGATATACCATGTTCTTGGATTGGAACAATCAACATTGTGAAAATGACTCTACTACACAAAGCAATCTACAGATTCAATGCAATCCCTATGAAACTACCACTGGCATTTTTCACAGAACTAGAACAAAAAATTTCACAATTTGTATGGAAACACAAAAGACCCCGAATAGCCAAAGCAATCTTGAGAACAAAAAACGGAGCTGGAGGAATCAGGCTCCCTGACTTCAGACTATACTCCGATGCTACAGTAATCAAGACAGTATGGTACTGGCAGAAAAACAGAAAGATAGATCAATGGAATAGGATAGAAAGCCCAGAGATAAACCCACGCACATATGGTCACCTTATCTTTGATAAAGGAGGCAGGACTGTCCAGTGGAGAAAGGACAGCCTCTTCAATAAGTGGTGCTGGGAAAACTGGACAGGTACATGTAAAAGTATGAGATTAGATCACTCCCCAACACCTTACACAAAAATAAGCTCAAAATGGATTAAAGACCTAAGTGTAAGGCCAGAAACTCTCAAACTCTTAGAGGAAAACATAGGCAGGACACTCTATGGCATAAATCACAGCAAGATCCTTTTTGACCCACCTCCTAGAGAAATGGAAATAAAAACAAAAATAAATGGGATCTAATGAAACTTCAAAGCGTTTGCACAGCAAAGGAAACCATAAAGAAGACCAAAAGACAGCCCTCAGAATGGAAGAAAATATTTGCAAATGAAACAACTGACAAAGGATTAATCTCCAAAATTTATAAGCAGCTCATGCAGCTTAATAACAAAAAAACAAACAACCCAATCCAAAAATGGGCAGAAGACCAAAATAGACATTTCTCCATATAAGATATACAGACTGCCAACAAACACATGAAAGAATGCTCAACATCAGTAATCATTAGAGAAATGCAAATCAAAACTACAATGAGATATCATCTCACACCAGTCAGAATGGCCATCATCAAAAAATCTAGAAACAATAAATGCTGGAGAGGGTGTGGAGCAAAGGGAACCCTCTTGCACTGTTGGTGGGAATGTAAATTGGTACAGCCACTGTGGAGAACAGTATGGAGGTTCCTTTAAAAACTACAGATAGAACTACCATATGACCCAGCAATCCCACTACTGGGCATATACCCTGAGAAAACCATAATTCAAAAAGAGTCATGTACCAAAATGTTCATTGCAGCTCTATTTACAATAGCCCAGAGATGGAAACAACCTAAGTGTCCATCATCGGATGAATGGATAAAGAAGATGTGGCACATATATACAATGGAATATTACTCAGCCATAAAAAGAAACGAAATTGAGGTATTAGTAATGAGGTGGATAGACCTAGAGTCTGTCATACAGAGTGAAGTAAGTCAGAAAGAGAGAGACAAATACCGTATGCTAACACATATATATGGAATTTAAGAAAAAAAAATGTCTTGAAGAACCTAGGGGTAAGACAGGAATAAAGACACAGACCTACTAGAGAATGGACTTGAGGATATGGGGAGGGGGAAGGGTAGGTGTGATAAAGCGAGAGAGAGGCATGGACATGTATACACTACCAAACGTAAGGAAGCAGCCGCATAGCACAGGGAGATCAGCTTGATGCTTTGTGACCGCCTGGAGGGGTGGGATAGGGAGGGTGGGAGGGAGGGAGACGCAAGAGGGAAGAGATATGGGAACATATATGTATAGATATATATATACATAGCTGATTCACTTTGTTGTAAAGCAGAAACTAACACACCATTGTAAAGCAATTATACTCCAATAAAGATGTTAAAAAAAAAAAGCACAAAAAGGACTGAGGTTTGATTGTGCACCTACTATGCTTCGGGCATTGGATAAAGATATTCTTTCTTTTATTTAGAGAGAAAGAGAATGCTTCATTAATATCAAAGACAAACTCACAGTTTACTAAGCGTCTATGCTGTACCAGGCGCTGTGCAAAAGTACTTAGCATGCAGTTTTTCACTGAGTGCCATAACTGCCTGAATAGGCATTTAGCAGAGATGAGGAACTATAAGCACAAAGAGATTAATAAATTGCATAAGCCATAGAGCGAGTAAATAGGAGAGGTGGCTTGATTTCTAGAATCTTCATCTTGGCCACTGTTTTTTAATCAGTAGCTTAAAAAACTAATGCTCGGATACTAAAGAATTTATTCTACGTGGATAAAAACCTTGTATAACATTACATGTTTAAAGGAAGAGAAGCCTCATTTCAGAGCCTAGCTCTGTTTTGGGAATATGGGCAATTTACTTTGCGTTTCTGAGGCTCTGTCTCTTCACCAATGTTACTGAAACCAGAGTAGACATTAGAATCACCCAGAGGTGCTTTGTGACCACCTAGAGGGGTGGGATAGGGAGGGTAGGTGGGTGACGGAAGAGGGAGGAGATATGGGGATATATGTATATGTATAGCTGATTCACTTTGTTATAAAGCAGAAACTAACACACCATTGTAAAGCAATTATACTCCAATAAAGATGTTAAAAAATAATAAAATTAGGGCTTCCCTTGTGGCGCAGTTGTTGGGAGTCCGCCTGCCGATGCAGGGGACACGGGTTCGTGCCCCAGTCTGGGAGGATCCCACGTGCCGCGGAGTGGCTGGGCCTGTGAGCCATGGCCGCTGGGCTTGCGTGTCCAGAGCCTGTGCTCCGCGGTGGGAGAGGCCACAGCGGTGAGAGGCCCACGTACCGCAAAAATAATAATAATAATAATAATAAAATTAAAATAAAAATTAAAAAAAAAAAAGAATCACCCAGAGGGCTTGCTAAAATCCAGATTGCTGGGTCCTACCCCCAGGGTTATTGACTCAGTTTGTCTGGAGTGGGTCTGAGGATTTGCATTTCTCTCAGGTGATGCTGATGCCACAGATATAGGACGTCACCTGGACAAACTCTATTATCCATACTCTGAATCCAAACTCTGATTTTCCCTGGACTGAAAGACTTTGCTCTCTCCAGAGCGTTAGCTTTGGGGACTTGGTCTGATTCTTCCCTCTTTGTTTGCTAGCTATGTGGTCTTAAACAAGTTGATTAATCCTTTTGAGCCTCAATACCTTCATCTGTAAAATAGGGCTCTTGCTTTCTTTGTCACCACCCTGTTGGGGAGGATTATAAGAAGTCTCTTATGGATGGCATCTAGCCTATTTTCTGGCTCAAATACTTAATAGATGTTGCTTCTCAACATTGGAAAGTTATCAAGATTATTTTCATGATGCCTGGCTTCATATTCATTTATTTTTTTTATTCACTGAATCTACCAAACACTGTAACACTTTCTTGGCAGTTTTTTTATTTCTTAGGTCTTTGCAGTTTCCATTATAAAAATATGCTGTATATACTGTAGAACGCCCAGATTAGAGCAAGGGCCTCACCCACACTACACATCATTATTGTTGGAAAATACTACGTGTATAGTTTTAGTTCAGAAGTCAGATTCACGGAATTCCCCCGAAGAAAGAATTCTGAGTGTTTTTGGATTTAAGGCTTCTATAACCTTCAAGGACCAGGAATCATCAGGGAAGAACCCCAGAGAGGTAAAGATCAAGTTGAAGAGTGGTTAACCCCTTGATGCCAGAGGGACTGTGTCTCAAATTGAGAAATTTCCTACCCTGTCCTATCAAGAAGGCATCGCTAGTGATTTATATTAATAACTATCCATCAAACTAGTTAGAAACTTAAATGAATTAAACATATGTTTTATTATTTTAAATAAAACCTTACATCTCCCACCCCCCATAGCTCCAAGCAGAAGTCCCTGAATACTATTTTCCCCCTCATCTTTGTCCAGGTTGAAAATCAGTGTATCTGGTTCACCTTGAATCTTGAGCTGCATATTTTTAGCAGCAGAAAAGCCTATGTAGCCAGCATCCCTGGGAAAGAGGCAGATAACCCCCCAGTGTCCTCCAGCCAAGGAGGAGGGCAGAGGGTTCAGAGGAGCAGAGTGCCTGCAGCTTGGATAATTCACCAGCCTCCATTGTTAACCAAGGAGCTTGCTGGGTGGTGCCAGGACTAAAGGACCATGGAGCAGGAGTTAGAATTTTCAGAAAAGGTCCCTGATCTCAGGCCACCAGTTCCTTTAACTATTGAGATCAAGGTGGGAAGAAGGTTTAGAGTAATTTAAAAAAAGCTCTCATGCATTATTATTGTTATGGATACCAAGCAGTATCTATAAAGGAATGGATGTAATAGGCAGTAGGAATTATAATAGTTAAAGCTCCAATATGCTTACCATGTGCTACTCACTGTTCTGTGTTTATCTTTCTTGACTCATTTTATTATCATAACATTTTATAGATGAGAGAAAAAAAAAACAACAAGGAACTGAGAGGTTGATGAACTACAAGGTGCTATGTCATTAATTATACTATGATTTCGAGGGAAGGGTTTTCTTAAAACCTTAATTTAGCCGATGAAAAAAATTGAAGGTGACTTCCCTGAGATTCCACAGCTTGCTTGAGAAAGAGCTATAGGCTCTGAGCCCACAGGGTAGAAATCTTTGCTAGATTAATCTGAAGCCTTTCTGGAGGTGATGAGACTTGATCAAGCTTTGCGGTATAGAACAAACCATATTGAGGAGTGCATCTCGTTAAGATTCAGGAAGACCAGGTTCCCACCATGCCTTCCCTAAAGATTTTCATCATGGCCCACAACCTCTGCCCTGTTTATATGCCCAGAGTGATTGGAAAGGTCAAATGTTAAAGTGGATATAAACTCTGCCTGGAATGCCATGTGATGGATCCACATGGCAAACTCCTATTCATCCGTCCAACCTTCATATCAAGGTTCACCACTCCAAGCAGTCATCTTTTCCTCTCCCTCTCTTTTCTGGGGAAGATTTCCTCTCTTTTTTATTTGCCCTCATGATATCTTCACTCACACGGCACTTGAGATCCTCTGTGGGAAGAAGATTAGCAGAGTCTTGTCTTATTGGTGTCCTCATTCCAGTCACGTGGACAAGACTCAGGAAGTGTTTAATTAGTTATCTGAGTGGTCTTTTCTCAATTCTACAGCATTTTCCTCTCCCTGTGTAAAAGAAGGCTAGATCATTAATTGCACAAATAATTATTAGGGAACTCTGAGCAGGGCACTGTTGTAAATGCAGGTGATACAGTTGTAAATATGATGGAATATATATTACTTAACAGAGGATGCAGCCAATGGATAGGAACATACGAGAGTATGGGAAGAGAGAGAGAGAAAGGCAGAGGGATGAAGAAAGCAACTTAGGTAGTTTATCCACTTGTGTCTCCCTAAAATTCGTATGTTGAGGTCTTAACCCTCAGTGTGATGGTGTTAGGAGACAGATCCTTTGGGTGGTAATTAGGATGTGAGGGCAGAGCCCTCATGAGTGAGACTAGTGCCTTTATAGAATTGACCCAAGAGAACTCCCTTGCCCCTTCCACCATGTGAACGTACAGTGAAAAGATGGCTATCTTTTTTTTTTTTTTTGGCGGTACGCGGGCCTCTCACTGTTGTGGCCTCTCCCGTTGTGGAGCACGGGCTCCGGACGCGCAGGCTCAGCGGCCATGGCTCACGGGCCCAGCCGTTCCGCGGCATGTGGGATCTTCCCGGACCGGGGCATGAAGCCGTGTCCCCTGCATCGGCAGGTGGACTCTCAACCACTGCGCCACCAGGGAAGCCTCCAAGATGGCTATCTTTTAAGTGGGCTCTTGTTGGACACGAAATCTGCCAGAGCCATAATCTTGGATTTCCCAGTTGCCAGAACGGTGAGACATAAATGTGTGTTGTTTATCAGTCCTCCAGTTTATGGCATTTTTGTTACAGCAGCTCACGTGGACTAAGACATACATATACTCATCCAATCATTCATCAAAAATCATAAGCATATATTATATGCCATGGGCTGTGCTAAGTACTGAAATATAACCTCGAACAAGATCTAATCCTTGCCATTAAAATACTTACACCCTAGCCAAATCCCCAGTTATAATCATAATCATAGCCCTGGGATTTGGGCCACAAATATAGAATGGAAGCAAATAATCTTGCCTGTTACGGGCACAGCCTGGCTTGCAAGATTTCCTCATGGCTCTGTGTTTTCTCCTGGGAAAGGGAGCCATGGCTCCAGGGGCTCCATGCAGCAGTGACATTTCCTCTGGCTATTAATCAGCACCTTTACCAGTGCAGCAGCACTGTGGGGACAGGAGGATAGAGGATGTCTCAGATGCTATTTACTATCTCTCTAGAGAAAGTCTCTGACCTCAGTTTCCTTTATTGACCCATTTCACGCTAGTGGAGTGAATTTTCAAGGCCCTTTAGGGACAAATCAGCTCCTCTTGTCCTTGTTAAATGGACATACTCCATGTAGTCATGGATGGACACAACCTTATCATTGGGAAGATAAGGTCTGAAGTGCATAATTTGGCTGCAGTGACCCAGACTGCAGCTAAGTCTTTAGAAATCAGGCTCCAGTGGCAGCATTTCATGAGCAGGACTTAGGATTGGTTCCACATTCTTATCCTAATTTGAAACAGAAGGAGGGCAGGCAGAGTGACTTTGCCCCTAACTTAAATTATACTTAGGCTTCCCCAGGGAGACACCACTGCCACACGCCCCCCAACTCAAGGAGGACTGCAGAAAGGAATTGTATAGGACAGAAAGAAAGAATTGAAGGTAGAAAGAGAGAGAAAGTAAAAGAGGAGGAGAAAACAGGCATAAGGGATTGAGAGCATGATCAAACAGGGAAGATTTCCAGAGAGAACAAGTAAAAGATTAAAATTAACTAATAGGATGGATGCATCAGTCAGGATGGACTAAGTTATGCTGTAGTAATAAATAACTCTAAAATTTCAGCAACTTAAATCAACAAGAGTTTATTTCTCATTTAAGCTGCATGTCTATTGTGAGTCAGAAGGATTATTGTGATCATTGCAGTCACTCCAGAATTCAGGTAGTGGAACAGGCAGCCTCTCATCTGTTTCTGGTCACCACATCAAAGGGAAACTGAGTTCAGAAGGATCTCTAGCAATTAAATGCTCTGAACCCAATAGTAACACACATAATTTTTGCCTGTACTGTATTGGATGACCAAGTCACATGGCCCCACTCCCCCAGGAGGTACCAGAGCTATGCACTCAGGAATTAGAGAGGGCTGGTGTCTACCCCAAGGGGCCTGGGAATTGAAGGAGATTCCTCAGAGGTGCTCCTGCCAGTATATTGTTTGCAGAAGTGGTCAGGTCTCCAAACTCTCTCTGATGAAGATCCTGGTCCTGGTAGGAGTGTGACTACTCTTCCTGAGAGTTGAAAAGGAAACTGATAACAAAGCATAGGAAGGAACAATAAAGGCAGATAAGACCATGTTTAATGAGATAATATTCTACTTTTTCTTTCCATTTCTGCTTTTCTGTGCAAGTTTGAATTCTGGCTACATCTTTTATGAACTCTGTGACTTGGAGGAAGTTCCCACTCTGTGACTCAGATTCCTCACTTTATAAAAATGAGCATAACAACATTACAAATATTAGACTTCTGTGGATATTTATTGAGTTAATACAGGTAAAGGGCTTAGGACAGTTCCTGACACACACTAATAAGTATTCCATGGTATTTAGCATCCTTCTTCTTAACAACTCGGTGAGGTAGGCTATGAGTCATGTTGAACGGGCTGGGAAGTGAGACCTGGGAGGCTAAGAATAATCAATATCATGTATGTGGTCACTAGTGGAGCCAAGGTTCACTCACTTTTAGGGACTTTGATTCCAGAGACTGAAGTTTACATTTCACATCAAAATCATCATTCCAGTTGATCCCTTCAGTAGCCCTGTGGGCTAGAGTCAACAACATTTTGGCCATTACTGCCATCACTACAACTTCCAGGTATCACTCATAAAATACCTGTGTCTGCTTTACATAAATTATAGCTAAGCCTCCTAACAGTACCCTGAGGTTAAGTATTGTCACCTCTCTTTTTTTTAATTGAAGTATAGTTGATTTACAATATTGTGTTAGTTTCAGGCATATGGCAAAGTGATTCAATTATGTATTTTTTTCAGATTATAATCTGTTACAGGTTATTACAAGATACTGAATATAATTCCCTCAAAGAAGTTAAATAGTACATTAGTTTGCCAGGGCTGCAATAACAAAGTAACACAGACTGCATGGTTTAAACAACATAAATGTATCTTCTCACAGCTCTGGAGGCTAGAAGTCCAAGATCAAGGTCTTGGCAGGGCTGGTTTCTTCTGAGCCCTCTCTCCTTGGCTTGTAGATGGCCATCTTCTCCCTGTGTCTTCACGTCATCTTCCCTCTGTGTGTCTGTGTCCTAATCTCCTCTTTTTATAAGGACACTAGTCATATTGGATTAAGGTCCAGCTGTGTGATCTCATTTTACCTTACTTACTTCTTTAAAAGCCATGTCTCCAAATACAGTCACATACTGGGGTAGTGGGGTTAAAACTTCAAAATGTGGATTGGGGCAACACAATTCAGCCTGTAACAAGAGCCTGCCTCCAGATGGAGCCAGGATTTAAACATAGACTGTTCTGATTCCAAGTCCACATGATGCTTCCACCTTCAAGCCATTAGTAAATCCCTCCTGTATGCTTAGCACAGTGCTTGGTGTTTCCCCTTCCTTTTTTTAACATATAGTTCTCAGAGGAAATGTTGGCCCCTTTGGGTAGATGAGAAAATTAGGGACTCATGGTAGGGAGGAATTTTTTCCAGTTTTGTCACTGTTGGTCACCTTGGGGTGCGTTCAGATCTTCTTACTCTTGACTAAGAAGAAACTTTCTCCCTCCTTTAGTTTGCTCCTTTGGAAATGAGGCAATCCTTTTAAAATAATGCCATATCCATTACATCACCAAATGTTAATATTTTTTTACAGTACCCACTATGTGCAAACATGAGGAAAGGCACTTAACACGTAGAAAGCAAAGACACAATGCCAGATGTTTTAGGAAATTGCAACCCAGAAGAAAAGGCAAGTAATAGGGAGTAAAATAAAAATGCCACTCGATGTTCAATGGGAAGTACTGTCTATAAATCATGTAAAAAATCATCAGAGGAGGAAAAAACAACTATAGACTATGTATTCAGGGAAGACATTTTGCCAGGGCGTAAGGAATATGCTGGGGGTAGGGGTGGCTAGAATGCCAGCAATGACAGAGACAGAGGTTCTGAAGAGGTGTTTGGGGGACAATTTCTGGTCATACTCTTGCTTATCTCTTAATGGTTCACCATTGCCTGCAAAGTAAATCCAAGTTTCGTAGGTTGCACTTTGCATCAACTAGCTGATGCTTCAGCCCTATCATCCACCCCCCACACCCACTGTGTAATGATGGACTAAGAGCCAGTCCCTAAAGTGCCTTTCATATCTGGCTCTGGTCCTTCACTTGTGGACAGGAACAGTGGCAGAAAGGAAGATGCAGGGGCCTCAGTCATGCAGGTCCAAATTCTGGCTCTGCTACTTACTAACTAGTGGGACATTTGGCAAGTTATTCAACCTCTCACTTTGTTGGCCCATAAAATAAGAATAGTAATAACTACCTGGCAAGGGTTAGGGGAAGATGTAATGAAATGAAGTAAATAAAGTACCTAACTTACCACCTACTCTATTATATATACTCAGGAAATGGTAGTTATCATTATAATAATGATGTCTTCCTTGTGCCAGCAACTTCTACTGCTTCTTAGCCTAAACAATTCCCACAGCACTTGTTCACGTTTCCACCTGAGCGTTATATAACTGCATCCTATTACTTACAGAGAGAAGCAATGCCATGTCGTGTTTAGGAGCTCAGTCCTGCAGTCAGTCTGCTTACCATTTATTAACTGTGTGACCTTGGGCAAGTCTCTCTGAGTCTCAGCTTTTTTACGTATAAGATGGAGAACAGAGCATTATCTCATTCACAGAGACAATTTGAAGATTAAATGAGTTTACACTATAGTGCCTGGAATATAGTACCTACTCAGTAAATGGTGGTTCTTGTTATCTCCATTTCATAGAGGAAGAAAGAGGTTATGTAATCTGACCAACGTTGAATGACTAGTGGGACAACAAATTTCAGCATCAGAATTTTGTGTTAGATGACTGTGCTCTTAATCACCAGGCGTTTGGCTTCCCGCATAAATAAGAAACACTTCCACCTCCAAGTCCTTCCCACTGTCATTATCTGACGCACGTACTTGACAACTCTGCAGGCCAGGCAACAGTCAGACTATCAGACTAGAGATAGGAAGATCTGCCTCCGACTTCCATTCCACTTATAAAGAAATCTGCCTGGATACCACCCACTTCCTCCCTCTACCCTCAACACAGATGCATTTTGCATATGGAAACAGAAGGATCACTGGTAAAGTACCATGTGCAGGGTCAAGTGATCAAGACCAAAATCCGGCTCACATTGAGATGACAGCTGATTTTTTGGGTTCCTGCTGATTACCATATCCTGTTAGGCACTGGTGAGGGAGACTGGGAAATGTGTGTGTTCGATTATTTTAGGGATTGGATCATGGTTCTCTCTGGCACATGGTAGGTACTCACTAAATATTTGCTGAATGAATGAATTCACAATTAACACACCTATCTACTCGTCTCTCTCCCGCTCCCTCTCTCTCCCATCCATCCATCCATCCATCCATCCATCCATCCATCCATCCATCCACCTAACTAACAAGGCCCCTGCCTCATCTTCATAATGCTCCCTCAAATGGGGGAGAAATTGATGAAAGCAACTACTTACTGTATGGTGTGTCAAGAGCTGTGATAGAAGGGGGTGCTGTAGGCATCAAGGAAAGTTCTCATGACTCGCAAAATTGTTCACTCTGTGCCACTCAAGGTGCCATCCTGCCCACACCTATATTTTCCATACTAGCACAAAAAAGTCACGATTTCAGTGAAAGCTTATATAGTGCTATGGTTATGCTATTAGCAAGCAGCAACAATCATGAAAAGAACTTTAATACAAATGGAACAAAGAATGGAAGAAATCAGGTTGCATTCTCCAATAAGAAAAAGCAATATATATATATATATATATATATTTGGGGCGGTGGGGAAAGGTGGTTCTACATGAAGAACATAATCTATATCACACAAGCAAACACTGCCCTTTCTTAATACTCTGAATCATAGATTCACCAATCTTTTTCTCTTGACCAAAAGGTCTTGTTACCTAAACAAGCTTGAACTATTTTTAAAAAATTTTCTTTGTTAATTTTGCTTTCTTAGTTCTTCTCATTTCTCACTCTATTTGCCTTAAGTTTTTTTTGTTATTTGTTTTGGTTTGGTTTCGTTAAAGACACGTCAACGTTTTTAATTAACTGTGTTAATTAAATACATATATATTTTTTCATATCTATTTAATAAGTAGAAAGCATATAGGCAAAAGAAGGCAAAATGGCTTCATCTATCATCTATGTGTCATACGTTCAAAATAACATATTAGGGGTTCCTTGATGTTTTTCTTACTTTCACTTTCCACATCTTGATAGTCACCAAGGCCTGTTAATTTTATGCCCTAAATTTCTCCCAAACTCACCTCCCTTTGACTACCCTTAGTCGCTGCAGTATTTCCAGTCCTCACGGGTGCCTGAACCATTGCAATGGCATCTTAAGTATCTGATCTCCATTCGCTGTCCAGCAATGCTGTGCATCCCCTACAATGTTGCCAGAGGGGCGATTCTAACACCCAGATCTGATCATGCTCTCTACTAATTCAGTGGTTCTCCATCTGTTGTTACAGGTTTAAGTCTGAGCTCCTCAGTATGATGTGATGGACTGACCTAGCAAGATCTAACTTCTGCTTATGGCTCCAACTTCACCTCCCACCCAGACCAGCTAATAGGTAGGGATCTAACAACTCTCCATATTTAATTTTTGTCCATTGTCTGCAAAATGGCTTAAAAGTTCTTCTCCTTTTAATATACTGTTTCCCTTGTCTGCTGTTTAGAGTCTTCACGATTTTTGTATGCCTCTTGTTTTTTTTCTTAACTGCCAAAACTCAAAGATAACTTTTATCCTTGCAAAGAGCCTTTATGACTCCCTTTTTACTACTAGGGCACCTTATGGGTACTGTTATCTTTATATATCGATAGATTACATTGAAATATTTTAACTTCCATCTTTTCTTGTAAAGTAATATAACACCTTGTAAACCTTAAGAAAACATCTGAATAAGCAGAATGGAAAAAAAATTTAAATTATCCATAATTTTGGCACTCCAGTGCAGCTATCATTGACACTTCGGCAGACTCTACCTATAGTCTTTTCTCTAAACGTATATAACTGTTTATTTTGCAAAAATATATTCATGCTCTCCCTATTGTTTTGAAATTGGCTTTTTGAAATGGAAGAGTATATTGCAAAAATCATCTCCTGCCTTTAAAATTATTTCCTAATATCACTGCCAATGCTGAAACGTATTTCCTTGGACGAATGAGATAATTTCCTATTATTCGAACTACAGTTATGTCCCAAAGTTTCACATTACAAACAAGAAGGCAATTACTCTCTTTATAACTAAATCTTTGAGTGTGATCACCATTACTTCTGTTTGATAAATTTCACTGGGAGGAATTTCTGCATCAATGAGGACACTCAAGTTTAAGCCTTTTGATACGCATTTCCAAATGGCTTTCCAAAAAGACCCTCTTTATTTGCACTCCCAAAAAGCTTATAGGGGTTTGCACTCCCTATAAATATATAGGATATTTGATATGCAATTAAATAAGCGAAAAGTATCTTGTTGATTTAGCATAATCCTTTCTGACGTATATTTTCCTTTACATATTAAACTTACATATATATGTATATTAATTTTATTAATTGGGTTCTCGATTCACTTTCCAGTTCAGTATTTATCTTTTTTTCCTCATTGGTTCATAAAAGGTTTTTTATATTGCCCTTTGTCTGTCATGTATGCCTCATAAAAGTTTCATTTCTTTTTGCTGTCTGCCTTTGAAACGGAAAATGATTTATGATACAATGCCAATTGATTTGAAATGCTACCAGTATTATATATTGATTCATATATACACTCAGATCAGTTTAAGAACATTTAAAAATAATTCGTCAGCCTGCTCCTCTACCACTGCTCTATTTTTAAATTATTTTGGTTCATATCAATATTACTCTTTCTTTTTGTTTTTTGGTTTTGTTTTGTTTTTTGGCTGCATTGGGTCTTCGTTGCTGTGCACCAGCGTTCTCTAGTTGTGGTGAGCAGGGGCTACTCTTGGCTGTGGTGCACGGGCTTCTCATTGCGGCGTGAGGGCTTCAGTAGTTGTGATGCACGGGCTTAGTTGCTCCGCGGCATGTGGGATCTTCCCGGACTAAGGAACAAACCTGTGTCCCCTCATTGGCAGGTGGATTCTTAATCAGTGTGCCACCAGGGAAGTCCCTCAATATTATTCTTATTGTTATTATTAAAATTAAAGCTATATTATTGTAAAGTGGTGCTGGGAAAACTGGACAGCTACATGTCAAAGAATGCAATTAGAACACTTCCTAACACCATACACAAAAATAAACTCAAATGGATTAAAGACCTAAATGTAAGGCCAGATACTATAAAACTCTTAGAGGAAAACATAGGCAGAACACTCTATGACATATATCACAGCAAGATCCTTTTTGACCCACCTCCTAGAGAAATGGAAATAAAAACAAAAATAAACAAATGTGACCTAATGAAACTTCAAAGCTTTTGCACAGCAAAGGAAAACATAAACAAGATGAAAAGACAACCCCTAGAATGGGAGAAAATATCTGCAAATGAAGCAACTGACAAAGGATTAATCTCCAAAATTTAAAAGCAGTTCATGTAGCTCAATATCAAACAAACAAACCAATCCAAAAATGGGCAGAAGACCTAAACTGACATTTCTCCAAAGATATACAGATTGCCAACAAACACATGAAAGGATGCTCAACATCACTAAACATTCGAGAATTGCAAATCAAAACTACAATGAGGTATCACCTCTCACCAGTCAGAATGGCCATCATCAAAAAATCTACAAACAATAAATGCTGGAGGGCTTCCCTGGTGGCGCAGTGGTTGAGAGTCCGCCTGCCGATGCAAGGGACACGGGTTCGTGCCCCGGTCCAGGAAGATCCCACATGCCGCGGAGCGGCTGGGCCTGTGAGCCATGGCCACTGAGCCTGCACGTCCAGAGCCTGTGCTCCGCAACGGGAGAGGCCACAGCAGTGAGAGGCCCGCGTACCGCAAAAAAAAAAAAATTGCTGGAGAGGGTGTGGAGAAAAGGGAACCCTCTTGTGCTGTTGGTAGGAATGTAAATTGGAATATTTACATTCCAATTGGAATGGAATATTACTCAGACAAAAAAAGAAACAAAATTGAGTTATTTGTAGTGAGGTGGATGGGCCTAGAGTCTGTCATACAGAGTGAAGTAAGTCAGAAAGAGAAAAAAATATACTGTATGCTAACACATATATATAGAATCTAAAAAAAAAAAAAAATGGTTCTGAAGAACCTAGGGGCAGGGCAGGAATAAAGACACAGGCATAGAGAATGGACTTGAGGACACGGGGAGGGGGAAGGGTAAGCTGTGACAAAGTGAGAGAGTGGCATGGACTTATATATACTACCAATTGTAAAATAGATAGCTAGTGGGAAGCAGCCACATAGCACAGGGAGATCAGCTCCATGCTTTGTGACCACCTAGAGGGGTGAGATAGGGAGAGTGAGAGGGAGATGCAAGAGAGAGGAGATACGGGGATATATGTATATGTATAGTTGATTCACTTTGTTATAAAGCAGAAACTAACACACCATTGTAAAGCAATTATACTCCAATAAAGATGATTAAAAAAAGAGTACAATTAAACAAAAAACTATTATTATTGTGATAGACACCACTTACTGATCATGACCAACATAATATTTCAACATAAAATGCTTCAGAAAATATATCTGATTTATTCTTTCAAACAACTTTATGAAATAGGTACAATTATTATATATTTTTCAGATAAGAAAACTGAGACATGTGTTATTTACTGTCTAGCAGAACTGAAATTAAAACTCAAGTTGGCCTAACACCAAACCTACAAACTCAAATCTGTACAAATAATTTCTCTTTATTAATCTTCAAAATATTTTTTGTGTCTATTCTCAGATGGTTTACTCTTGGAGATAAACTCTAAAATAACTTTATTAACTTTATAAAACCAGCCTTTGCATTTTTTAATAAACTTTTGATTATGGTGTACTACACATATGTACATAAACCATAAGTGAGCCTGTGTGTAACCTATACACAGACCAAGAAATTTTCCCTCTTCCACTCATTACTATTCCCCAGTTAAACACTATCCCGACTTCTACACCATAAATTAGTTTTACTTGGTTTTGAGTCTTAAAGAAACACATACATTTATGTTATTGATTGTCTTTTCATGTGCTTTTTGGCTATTTGTATATCTTCTATTATGAAATGTCCATTTTTTACTTTGTTTTTAAATTCTTTGTCTTGTTATTGAAATAGAGTATTTTATATATTCTTGACATTCGTCCTTTCTCAGAATACATATATGTGTGTGTGTGTGTGTGTGTGCGCATTTTTCCTGTGCTTCCTATTTATCAACCCTTTTTTCTGAAAAGAAGAACATATGATTAATCCACTTTTCCCATTATGGTAAATACTTACTCCACAATCGTAATCTTTTAAATGTTTCTTCTCAACCTTTTATTTTTTAGCTTTTGTGTTTAGGTATATATGATGCATTTCAATTACATAATTTTGTGACCATTATGGTCAAGGTTTATGTTTTCTAGAGATACACAGTTGTTCAGAGCATCATTTATTGAAAATACTGTCTCCAGTAAATTACTTTGAAAACTTTCTCTAAATTCAATTGAACATATGTAAGTGTGGGTCTGTTTCTTAACCCTTTCTCCTATTGTCTGATCTATAAATCTATTCTTTTGCTAATAGCACACTGCCTTAATTATTTGAAGCTACATAGTAAGGCTTGAAATCAGGTAAAGGATACGTTTGTAACTTTTTCTTTGCTTTCAAAATTGTTGTAACTACTCTAGGTCTTTCGGATTGCCACATACATTTAGAATTAATTTGCCAATTTCTATTTAAAAATGACTGCTGGGATTTTGATTGGGATTGCAATGAACCTGTAGATCAATATGAGAAGAATAATGAATCCTATTGTTCGTGACTATGGTATATGTCTCTATTTATTTAGGTTTCATTCAACTTCTCTCAGTAGTACAGAAACCTTAAGAATCTAGTTTACTAACCTTTTATATCTGAATAAAACCAAAAGACTTCTCAAAAAGTAGCTCTTTTTTTTTTTTTTTTTTTTTTTGTGGTACACGGGCCTCTCACTGTTGTGGCCTCTCCCGTTGCGGAGCACAGGCTCTGGACGCGCAGGCTCAGTGGCCATGGCTCACAGGCCCAGCCGCTCCACGGCATGTGGGATCTTCCTGGACCGGGGCACGAACCCGTGTCCCTTGCATCGGCAGGCGGACTCTCAACCACTGCCCCACCAGGGAAGCCCAAAAAGTAGCTCTTTTTAATTCTATTTCTGATACCTCTAAATATGAGTCAGAATAGGTTTCTTCCTTTTGTATGTTTTCTTTCGCTTCCCTCTCTTAGCATAGCAGGCAACTTTTAGTTGAATGCTACCATGTCCTTTTCTTTCAGACTTTCACCATATCCTTTGGTAGAACGTAGACTAGTGGTAAAGCACTTTAATATGACCAGCAACTGGGCTGATATAAAGTAGAGTTGCAGTTCTTATAAAGTTTCATCTCCCTGGTTTGCACACTCCTTGACTACAGCTCTTCCAAGAATTCCCAGCTGAGATCCCTGGGTGTTTATTAGGTCCCCTCCCTGTTGTGGTTTCTGATCACCAATTTTTGTCTGGTCAGCTCTGAGAGACTTGGAACACTCTGTTCTACACTTAAAAAGGCTGCCGCCTTGCTGGCTATTCTCCTGACCTCTACAGTTCAAGAATTCAGCACATATTTCAAGAAAAACCAACAATAGTGCTCACTTCTGTGAACTCTCCTTTTTATGAGAATCTTGGCTTCCTAGGTCTTGGTTACCTTGACAGTCATAAAATATTTTTTTCTCCTCAGATTTGTGAGTTCACCAAAAATTCTACTGTTTTCTTTACCACTTAGCAATGGCCATCTGCCTCCTTCTTCCAGTAATAATAATAGGCAAATGCCCTGAGGAATAATGTGGGTAGATGCTGTATGGTACCTAAACTTTCTATGATTCTCTTCACTCTGGATTCCTGGAATCTCAAGACACATTTCTCTCAATAGTTATGTCTTTTAAACAATTATTGAAAACGTTTTTGTCTTTTTTTTTTTCTCTTTGTTCCCAGTGGGAGACTGGTCTTACACAAGCTACTACATCATGGCCTGAGAATTGTCCTTTTTGTATGTGATTTATCTTTCAGGACATTTGCCCACTTCACTTATATCATCAAATTTATTGGCTTTAAGTAGTTCATATTATTCACTTATTTTTTTTTGTAGCATCTAAATGATGCCCTTCTTTCATTCCTGATATTGGTAGTTAGAACGTTCTCTCTTTTTTTCTTGATCAGTCAAGATAGAAGTTTGTCAGTTTTAGTAGTCTTTCCAAAAAACCGACGTTTGATTTCAGTGATTTCCTATATTTTGTTCATTTAAAAAATATTACCACTCTTTATTATTCTGTATTTTTACTTTCCTTGGGTTTACTTTGCCTCTCTTCCTCTAGTTTCCTAACGCAGAAGATTAGAAAATATTTTTAGACCTTTTTCTCTGATCTAATAAATAATTTAAAACTATAGATTTCCCATATAAGCACTGATATCTCATATGTCATACTTCACAACTTTTGATATTTTCATGTATATTTGAATTCAAAATATTTTCAAATTTTCTGTGTAATTTCCTCTGTCATCCATTGTTTTTTAGAAGTGTGTTATTTAAATTTCAAGTGTTTGGAGAGCTTTCAGATTTTTCTCTGTTATTGAGCTCAAGTTTTATTATGATCAAAAAACATGCTTTGTATAAATTGATTTATTTTAAACTTATTGAGACCTTTTGTGGCCTAGAAAATGATCTATCTTGGTGACTGTTCCATGTGTGCTTGAATAGATTGTAATCTCTTGTTTTGGGACTGAATACTCTAGAAACATCAAGTAAGTTCAACTGATTAGTAATTTTCAATTTTTCTATATCCTGGGCAAATTTCTTTCTGATTGTTCTATCAGTTAATGAGAGACAGGTATTGAAATCTCACGTATATTTTTTGTCTATTTCTCCTTTCAATTCTGTCAGTTTTTGCTTTGTAAATTTTGTGTTTTGCTTTGTTGTTAAACATATGTAAATGATGATTTTATATTTTCCTATTATAGTCACCCTTTTATTATTATGAAATTTCCCTCTTTTCTCTAGAAATACACTTGTTTTAATGTCTGTTTTGTCTGATATTAATACAACCACTATAGGTTTCTTTTACTTACTGTATGCATGATTCCTGTTTCCAGAAACTTAATTTCCACCTATTTGTTTCTTTGCATTTAAAGTATGTCTCCTGTAGGCAGCGTATAGTTGAATCTCACTTTTTATTGAGTTTCAGAATCTCTGCCTTTTGATTGTAGTATTTAATTCATTTACATTTAAGATAATTATTAAATAGTTAGATTTAGATGTAACAATCTAATTGTTTTCCAATTTCCCTTTTTTTTGTTTTATTATTTATTTATTATTTGTATTGTTTTATTCCTTTTGTGTTAAGCAAATATTTTTTAGTATGTCATTTGAATTCCACAACTGAATTTTTACATTTTCTTGCATTGTTATTTTTGTTTGATCTGGGAATTACAATATGCATATTTAAATTATTACCTTCTATTTAAAATCAATCCTGAATTTCTTCTAGTTAAAACAAAAATAGATGATTCTGGCTGCAGTAAATTTCCAATTACTCCACTTCCATCCTTTGTAATATTTTGCCATATATATTATCTTATACACAGATAGATAAATAGATCACTTGATACATAGATAGAGATAGGTACTATAGATATAGATAGGTACTATGTATCCATAGATATCTACATAAGTATATCTGTCTATACCTATATCTACATCTATATCTGTATATTACATAGATATGTTATACACAACAACACTTGTTGCATAATTTTTGCTTTAAATAGCCATATATCTTTAAAGGAATCAAGCACGATGACTGTGGAGATGCACTGACTGGATCTCCTTTAGCGTACATGCTGAGGGTAGCGTAGTTAACTGACACTTCCAGGTGCTGTTCCCATAAACAATGAGGTCATGCTCCCCCCAGGCTGCTCATAGCCAATGACTGAGCAAGCTGGAGATACTACATTCCTGCTCAGTGTGGAATTATCTGACAGGCCCTCTGGCTGAGATTTTCTTAGAAATGTCCTGTGGGCTGAAGACTTTCCTACCCAATCCATCTTTTGTTCTCTTTGTTCACCAACGTTGGACCTGCACTTTAGTCTGAATGCTCTCTGCCTGCTCACATTCTCTCCCCAATAATTCTTCACATACATTTCCTTAAAGTAATCTATCACATTTAAACCCAACTAAGTGTCTCATTCTTGGATGACTTAAACTGACTTAAGAAAAATTATATACATATAGTTGACCCTTTAACAACATGGGTTTGAACTGAGTGGGTCAATTTGTATGTGGAATTTTTTTTTTTTTTTTTTTGCGGTATGCGGGCCTCTCGCTGTTGTGGCCTCTCCCGTTGCGGAGCACAGGCTCCGGACGCGCAGCCTCAGCGGCCATGGCTCATGGGCCCAGTCGCTCCGCGGCATGTGGGATCTTCCCGGATCGGGTCACGAACCCGTGTCCCCTGCATTGGCAGGCGGACTCTCAACCACTGCGCCACCAGGGAAGCCCAGTATGTGGAATTTTTATTAAAATATTTTAAAATAAATATGTACAGTACTATACGGTCCATGTCTGAATCCAGGGTTGGTTGAATCTGTGTCTGTGGAACAACAGATACAGAGGACCAACCGTAGGTCTTGAGTATCTGCAGATTTTGGTATATATGGAGGTTCCTGGAACAAATACCTTGCTGATACCAAGGGACCGGATGACTGTGTATATGATTTACAGTGTTCTTTATCCCTTCCTGTATATACAAGTCACTATCTGATTTTACTTCTTTTCAGCCTAAAAGATTTCCTTTAGCATTTCTTTAAATTGTGTCTAGTAGCAATGGATTCTGTCAGTTTTGTTTCTCTGAAAATGTCTTTATGACACCTTTAGTTTTTTCTTTTTTAATTCTTTCAGTACTTTAAATATCTAAATCCAATATCTGGCTTTCATTCAGATGTTAATTATATTATTGTGCTCCTCCTTGTAGTGTGTTGTTTTTATGTTGATGCTTTTAATTTGTTTGTATTATTTTTGGCTCTCAGCAGGTTTACAAACTTATGTGTTTTTTTTGTTTGTTTTTGTTTTTTAAATTTTGTACAGTTTTATTGAGATTTTTTTGGTTTTCATCCATATCCTCCTTGGGGGGTTGTTGAGCTTCTTGAATCTGTAAATCAACAAATTTAGGGGAAATTTGACAATTATATCTTTAAATATTTTTTGCTCCATTCTATCTTCTCATTCTCGGAGTCCAATTGTTGGACTACTTGACCTTGACCATGGGTCTCTGTGGCCCTTTATGTATTTTTTCAACATCTCTCCTTTCTGTTATTTGAGTAGAAAATTTCTAGAAATCTTTCTTCAAATTTACCAATTATTTCTTCTGCCATCTCAAATCTATTGTTGAACCCATCTAGTAATTTTTTTTCATCTCAGTTGTTACGCTTTTCAAATCTAGAATTTTAAAAATTCCTTTTCAAAGCTTCTGTTTCTCTGTTAACATTTCATTTCTATTCACTCACGAATACCATCTTTTAATTTTTCAAATTTATTTTCCTTTAAATCTTTGGAAACATTTGTGTTAGCTGCTTTGATATATTTGCCTACTAAATCCAATAGCTAGACATACTCAGAGTCAGTTTCTATTGACTGACTTTTCCTAGTTTGTTTTCTTGCGTAAGGGTCATACTTTCTTGTTCTTTGTATGTTTGGTAATTTGGGGTTAAAAACTGAACATTGCAGATAATATGTTATATAGGCTTCTGGACTCTGTTGTGTCAGTTCTAATAGGCGGTTAACTTGGCTGTACTCACACTGAACTCCCTCTCGCTGTGGTGTGCAGCAGCTGATATATCTTTGTTCAGTTTTTTGGCTTCAAGATGTTGCTTTTTGAGACATGTGCTCTGGATGTCTCCCATATCTACATAATTTAGTGGTCAGCCAAAGTTTGGTGCAGACTTTATACTTAGATTTTATTTGAGGGTCACTCTCTGTGATTCCCATGGATTAAGCTTTCTTTCTTAATCTTCTGGTTCTTTTAGTAGCTCTCATGCCTGCCCTCTAATACCTTGAGAGGCTTCCACTTCTCTGCCATCAGAGATCTGTGTTGGGTGGGCAGCTCTCTTAGGTAAGAAAGTCCCAACATCACAGTTCTTTTTGGTGCAGTAGCAGTCTTTGAAATATAACCTCTTCTCCAGTTTTGACCTGCCTGCTCGTCGTTATTTTGCAGTGTCTTCAAATGTTTTTAAAATAATTTTATCCAGTTTTTATCATTGTTATCTGTGTAAGAAATCACCTGTTCTCATCATGTGGCCATTACCAGAAGTCATGGTCCTGATTTAATAGTATTTTCCTCATGCTAGTTTCCATTTATGTGTAGGTAAAATTATATGCTATATTTGTCACATTTTGGAATATAGTGTTCATTACAAATTAGACAAATAAATTAAAAAGCATACTTCTTTTTATGTGCTTAAGAACTATTAAAGTTTCTTAGAAGCTGTGTTTCTTTAAGATTTAAAAATCTCTCTGTGTCCTGGCTATTGTAAATAGTGCTGCAATGAATATTGGGGTACATGTGTCTTTTTGAATTATGGTTTTCTCAGGGTATATGCCCAGTAGTGGGATTGCTGGATCATATGGTAGTTCTATTTTTAGTTTTTTAAGGAACCTCCATACTCTTCTCCACAGTGGCTGTATCAATGTACATTCCCACCAACAGTGCAAGAGGGTTCCCTTTTGTGTTTGGAGGTTGTACCTCACTTCATAGCCTCCAGGTTTTACTCTTTCCTCCTCAACAGAGTTTGTGAGCTTACAGTTACTTTTAAAAATACATTCCTTTTTTCTATTTAAAAAAATCTTTCCATTAAACACTCTGGGCTCTGTATTGTTTCTGTTTATTATATAATACTTGGGTGATTTTCACGTGACATTCATGATCACTGTGTATTTTAGACTTTCAACATATGCTTATATCAATCTTGATAATTTATATTTATTTAGAAAGTAATTTTCTACATATTTTAAAGTTTATTGGCAAAAGTGTACATCATATTCTTTCATCTGTTTAAAAGACTCCTCTCAGGAAATGAAACTCTCATGCACTGTTGAATGAATGTAAATGGGTGAATGAATGTAAATGGGTGCAGCCACTATGGGAAGCAGTATGGAGGTTCCTCAGAAAACTAAAAATAGAACTACCATATGAACCAGCAATTCCACCCTTGGGTATATTTCCAAAGAAAACAAAATCACTAATTTGAAAAGGTGCATGCACCCCAATGTTCATGGCAGCATTATTTACAATTGCCAAGATATGGAAGCAACCCAAGTGCCCAAGGACAGATGAATGAAGAAGACATTATATATATATATATATATATATATATATATATATACACATACATACATACACACACACACACACACACACACACACACACATTACTTAACCATAAAAGAAGAATGAAATTTTGCCATTTGCAACAATATGGATGGAACTGGAGGTTATTATTCTTAGTGAAATAAGTCAGACAGAGAAAGAAAAATACTGCATGTTTTCACTTTTATGTGGAATCTGAAAAATAAAACAAATGAATGAATATAACGAAATAGAAACAGACTCACAGATACAGAGAGCAAACAATTGGTTACCAGTGGGAAGAAGGAAGAGGAGAGGGGCAAAATATGGGTATGGGATTAAGAGGTACAAACTATTGATACTATGTATAAAATAGATAAGCTGCAAGGATATACTGTACAGCAGAGGGAATTTCACCTATTTTATAATAAATTTAAATGGATTATAATCTGTAAAATATAAATCACTATGTTGTACACCTGAAACTAATATATTGTAAATCAACTATACATCAGTAAAAAATTAATTAATTAAAATAAATAAATTTAAAAATAAATGACTCCTCTCTGTCCATAGTCGTAAGTTCTTTTTCTTTTCTAATGTGGCTTATTTGGGTTTTCCTTAGTTTTCTATTACACTCACTTAAGTTGGCTATTTATGTATCAACCCTGCTCTTTAGGCTCTGACCACCTTGAAGTCAAGAATCCTGCTTTGCTCACCTTTGTGTTTAAAACACCTAGTACACCTTGTAGGTCTTTTCTGATTGTGTACTTAAACGAACTGCAAAGACTCTGCGTTCTCTATGAAGAAACTACTGATTAAACCGATCTAAGAATTTCATTTTCACCAATGGTGAAGCTAAGAGGAAAGTGGACTTGCCCAAGGTTACATAGCAAGTTTGTGGTAGAGCAGAAATTTCTTCTTCCCAACAAACCAGGCTGTCTTGCTAAAATGGATTAAACGAAAGACAGCTTCAATTACCACCTCTTCCACACACATATATTCAAGTAAATTATGTACTTATTCCAAAGCAATTTAAGCTCTAAAATTGTGAAAGTCTTTCCATTAATATTCTGCTTCGTAAAATCATTTTTGGTTATTAATGACCCCTAAATTCAGGGCTTCTTGTTCTTGGTGTTGTGTCATCCCAGGATCATGTCAGTGTGTGATGGATGTTGCTAATTTAGTGATTCTTTGCAACTTTGTAGAGAATCACCCTGCCAGTTTTTGGCAAGAAGATTTGGTTTATTAAACTTGGAATGCACCATCCAGGATAAATAATGTCTAGGTCTGTCGCACTTTAGGAATGTGTTCCAACTGAGGAAAATAAATAAGCTTTCTCTTTTCTCTCAGCTGTATCTATTCATTTTGACGTCAATATTCTATGACGATAAACATAGAATATCGAAGGAAGGATTAAGCTGGCAGTCAGGAGACCTGGGTTCTTTTTTTTTTTTTTTTCCCAGTTCGCAGGCCTCTCACTGCTGTGGCCTCTCCCGTTGTGGAGCACAGGCTCAGCGGCCATGGCTTATGGGCCCAGCTGCTCTGTGGCATGTGGGATCTTCCCAAACCGGGGCATGAACCCGTGTCCCCTGCATTGGCAGGCAGACTCTCAACCACTGCACCACCAGGGAAGCCCGAGACCTGGGTTCTTAACCAAACTCTACCATTAACTTTCTGATGACTTATTTCCTTTCTAGGGATCACAGATCCCTTATCTTTAAATTGAAACACTTAAATGTGTACACAGAGTCTGAGCATACCTCAGAGATGCCTTAGAGATCTCTATTTAATGCATAAGGACAGAAAAGCTTTCAGAAGCCAAAGCTTTGTCTAACCCCTGAATATGAAAAGGAAGCCCAGTTTTTTTAGAGAAGCATTTCCTTTCTTTTCTGCCATTAATCAAGAATTCAAAAAATTGCACCCTTATTTTGATGGAAGCCAGCCTCCAAAACTTTCATAAGGGAGATACAGAAACTATGTTCTAAACAGTCAAAAGACTGAGAAATCACTTTCAGCACTTTTGTTTTAAAGTTGTGGGTTAAAGGAAGCAGAAGACAAAGACTTTATAGGGGCGGTGGCTTTAGAGATGTTCCTCGAGGAATGAATAAGATTTTCACGTTCACTCGTTAATCCTTTTATTCCTCTAGTACTCTGTTTATTCAGCGTGTAATTCTTGGGATCCTACTGTGGACCAGGCACTGTGCTAGTCATTGAGGAGACCATCGTGAGCATTAGGGGGGTTATTGTCTAGGGAGGAGGTAGACATTAACCCGATGATAATCACATGAATGTACCATTACAACTTACTGTAGCTATTATGCAATAAGAAAGTACAGTGTGACTTGATGTAATTCAGTGAGGGTAGTGAAGGATGTCCAGAAAAGGCCTGCTTCTTGGATGCAGTGACCCTTGGGCTGATATCTGCATTGTAACTGGGTTAAGGGGAGGTGTGGGAGGGGTAGAGGAAAGGTTCTGAAGAGGGAGGGAGACTGGTGTCCTTATAGAATGGAAACGAGGTCGGTGAGGCTGCTGCTGAGAGTCAGGAGGGGACGTAGGGAAAGGATATTCTGGGCTAAGAGCAGATATGGAAAAAAGCACAGCCTGTCCTGAGAATTATAGGTAATTGCATTTGGTACGAGCTTTCCATACCTGAGGAAAGGAAGTGGAAGTTTTTGAGGGAAAAGTAGGTTGCGTTTGTACTATAGAGAGGTTTAGTTGACAGGTTAAATAATCCCTGCTTAGGTACAATGTGTTAAAGAAAGTCAGAAAAGTTATTGTCCTTGGAGCATGCTTTTACAAATGTATATTTTTTGCTAGGTGAGGAGATTTTTAAAAAAAAGGAAAGAGGGCTTCCCTGGTGGCACACTGGTTGAGAGTCCGCCTGCCGATACAGGGGACACGGGTTCGTGTCCCGGTCCGGGAGGATCCCACATGCCGCGGGGCGGCTGGGCCCGTAGGCCATGGCCACTGGGCCTGTGCGTCCAGAGCCTGTGCTCCGCAGCGGGAGAGGCCACAAGAGTGAAAGGCCCGCGTACTGCAAAAAAAAAAAAAAAAAAGGGAAAGAAAAAAAACTCACTCTAAGAAAGGGGGTCTGTGAGGGACACCATGTGTGTAGACCACGGGATGAGTGCCTGCACTGATATTACCACGCATCTTGCGGGCCCTTTTATGTGGCTAGTTGCAAAAATGTGTGAGGAATGGAAGCCGAGCCTCTCCCTTTTCATCACCGATGCCGTTTGTTGTTGCTTTCTGCCTGTTTTCTTCCTTGAGGTGTCACCTAGACTGTACATAATGACACGGAGAAAAATAAAAGCATCTCTTTTTCATAGTTGGGTTGTAGTAACAGATGGTCATGTTCACTCTGCAAAGACAAATAGCTCAAGTGATAATCACAACAGGGTTGAGAGGTGCAGGAGGAAGATTTTTGCCAGGATCCCCATTCACAGCTGACTCTGGAAAGAGAACAATGTGCTTTGACAGCTTTTTAGCCCCTGCAAAGAAGAAACACTTAAATACCTGCACTGGAAGAAATAGAGGGCTGAGAAGCAGGCTAGGATACAGGAGTCATCGCACCATGGGGGGCAGCACCCACTCACACCCCCTCAGCTTCTACACCAAACTCTCACCAAGTCCTGTCAAGTTTGTTTCTTAAATTGCTGTCTGTTTCTCCCATCTTCTACCAATTTATTCAGGTCTCTATTTTCTCTTGTCTGTGCTATTTCTTTTTTTTTCTTTTAATTTTGAATCTCTCTATTGTTTATTATCTTTTTTAAAAAAATGTATTTATCTATACAGCAGGTTCTTATTAGTTATCTATTTTATATATATTAGTGTATATATGTCAATCCCAATCTCCCAATTCATCCCACCCCCACCCCCTTCGCTTTCCCCCCTTGGTGTCCATACGTTTGTTCTCTACATCTGTGTCTCTATTTCTGCCTTGCAAACCAGTTCATCTGTACCATTTTTCTAGATTCCACATACATGTGTTAATATATGGTACTTGATTTTCTCTTTCTGACTTACTTCACTCTGTATGACAGTCTCTAGGTCCATCCACATCTCTGAAAATGACCCAATTTCATTTCTTTTTATGGCTGAGTAATATTCCATTGTATATATGTGCCACATCTTCTTTATCCATTCATCTGTCGATGGACACTTAGGTTGCTTCCATGACCTGGCTATTGTAAATAGTGCTGCAATGAACACTGGGGTGCATGTGTTTTTTGAATTATGGTTTTCCCTGGGTATATGCCCAGTAGTGGGATTGCTGGGTCATATGGTAGTTCTATTTTTAGTTTTTTAAGGAACATCCACATTGTTCTCCATAGTGGTTGTATCAATTTACATTCCCACCAACAGTGCAAGAGGGTTCCCTTTTTTCCACACCCACTCCAGCATTTGTTGTTTGTAGATTTTCTGATGATGCCCATTCTAACTGGTGTGAGGTGATACCTCACTGTAGTTTTGATTTGCATTTCTCTAATAATTAGTGGTGTTGAGCAGCTTTTCATGTGCTTCCTGGCCATCTGTATGTCTTCTTTGGAGAAATGTCTATTTAGGTCTTCTGACCATTTTTTGATTGGTTTGTTTGTTTCTTTAATATTGAGCTGCATGAGCTGTTTATATACTTTGGAGATTAATCCTTTGTCCATTGATTCATTTGCAAATATTTTCTCCCATTCTGAGGGTTGTCTTTTCATCTTGTTTATCGTTTCCTTTGCTGTGCAAAAGCTTTTAAGTTTCATTAGGTCCCATTTGTTTATTTTTGTTTTTATTTCCATTACTCTAGTAGGTGGGTCAAAAAAGATGTTGCTGTGATTTATGTGAAAGACTGTTCTTCATATGATTTCCTCTAAGAGTTTTATAGTGTCTGGTCTTACATGTAGGTCTTTAATCCATTTTGAGTTTATTTTTGTGTATGGTGTTAGGGAGTGTTCTAATTTCATTCTTTTACATGTAGCTGTCCTTTTATTTCTTTCATCAGTGCCTTATAGTTTTCTGAGTACAGGTGTTTTACCTCCTTAGGTAGGTTTATTCCTAGATATTTTATTCTTTATGTTGCAATGGAGAATGGGATTTTTTTCCTTAATTTCTCTTTCTGATCTTTCGTTGTTAGTGTATAGGAATGCAAGAGATTTCTGTGCATTACTTTTCTATCCTGCAACTTTACCAAATTCATTGATGAGCTCTAGTAGTTTTCTGGTGGCATCTTTAGGATTTTCTATGTATAGTATCATGTCATCTACACACAGTGACAGTTTTACTTCTTCTTTTACAATTTTTATTCCTTTTATTTCTTTTTCATCTCTGATTGCCATGGCTAGGACTTCCAAAACTACATTGAATAAGAGTGGCAAGAGTGGACATCCTTGTCTTGTTCCTGATCTTAGAGGAAATGCTTTCAGTTTTTCACCATTGAGAATGATGTTTGCTGTGGGTTTGTTGTATATGGCCTTTAGTATGTTGAGGTAGGTTCCCTCTATGCCCATTTTCTGGAGAGTTTTTATCATAAACGGGTGTGGAGTTTTGTCAAAAGCTTTTTCTACATCTATTGAGATGATCATATGGGTTTTATTCTTCAGTTTGTTAAATGGTGTATCACATTGTTTGATTTGCATATATTGAAGAAACCTTGCATTCCTAGGGTAAATCCCACTTGGCCATGGTGTATGATCCTTTTAATGTAGTGTTGGATTCTGTTTGCTAGTATTTTGTTGAGGATTTTTGCATCTATATTCATGAGTGATAGTGGTCTGTAATTGTCTTTTTTATAGTATCTTTGTCTGGTTTTGGTATCAGGGTGATGGTGGCCTCATAGAATGAGTTTGTGAGTGTTCCTTCCTCTGCAAGTTTTTGGAAGAGTTTGAGAAGGATGGGTGTTAGCTCTTCTCTAAATGTTTGATAGAATTCACCTGTGAAGCCATCTGGTCCTGGACTTTTTTGGAAGATTTTTAATCACAGTGTCAATTTCATTACTTTTGATTGGTCTGTTCATATTTTCTCTTTCTTCCTGGTTCAGTCTTGGAAGACTATACCTTTCTAAGAATTTGTCCATTTGTTCCAGGTTGTCCATTTTATTGGCATAGAGTTGCTTGTAGTAGTCTCTTATGGTGCTTTGTATTTCTTCAGTGTCCGTTGTAACTTCTCCTTTTTCATTTCTAATTTTATTGATTTGAGTCCTTTCCCTGTTTTTCTTGATGAGTCTGGCTAAAGGTTTATCAGTTTTGTTTATCTTTTCAAAGAACCAGCTTTTAGTTTAATTGATCTTTGCTATTGTTTTCTTTGTTACTATTTCATTTGTTTATGCTCTGATTTTTATGATTTCTTTGCTTCTACTAACTTTGGGTTTTGTTTGTTCTTTTTCTCCAGTTCCTTTAGGTGTAAGTTTAGATTGTTTATTTGAGATTTTTCTTGTTTCTGAGGTAGGATTATATTGCTATAAACTTCCCTCTTAGAACTACTTTTGCTGCATCCCATAGGTTTTGGATTGTCGTGTTTTCATTGTCATTTCTCTCTAGGTATTTTTTGATTTCCTCTTTGCTTTCTTCAGTGATCTCTTGGATATTTAGTAACGTATTGTTTGGCCTCCATGTGTTTGTGCTTTTTACGTTTTTTTCCCATAATTGATTTCTAATCTCATAGCGTTGTGGTCAGAAAAGATGCTTGATATGATTTCAATTTTCTTAAATTTACCAAGGATTGATTTATGACCCAAGATGTGATCTATCCTGGAGAACGTTCCATGTGCACTTGAGAGGAAAGTGTAATCTGTTTTTTCCAGATGGAATGTCCTATAAATATCAATTAAATCTATCTGGTCTGTTGTGTCATATAAAGCTTGTGTTTCCTTATTAACTTTCTGTCTGGATGATCTGTCCATTGGTGTAAGTGAGGTGTTAAAGTCCCCCACTATTTTTGTGTTACTGTCGATTTCCCCTTTTATGGCTGTTAACATTTGCCTTATGTATTGAGGTGCTCCTATGTTGGGTGCATATATATTTATAATTGTTATATCTTCTTCTTGGATTGATCCCTTGATCATTATGTAGTGTCCTTCCTTGTCTCTTGTAACATTCCTTTTTTAAAGTCTATTTTATCTGATATGAGTATTGCTACTCCAGCTTTCTTTTGATTTCCATTTGCATGGAATATCTTTTTCCATCCCCTCACTTTCAGTCTGTATGTGTCCCTCAGTCTGAAGTGAGTCTATTGTAGACAGCATATATATGGGTCTTGTTTTTGTATCCATTCAGCAAGCCTGTGTTTTTTGGTTGGAGCATTTAATCCGTTCACATTTAAGGTAATTATTGATATGTATGTTCCTATGACCATTTTCTTAATTGTTTTGGGTTTGTTTTTGTAGGTCCTTTTCTTCTCTTGTATTCCACTTAGAGAAGTTCCTTTAGCATTTGTTGTAGAGCTGGTTTGGTGGTGCTGAATTCTCTTAGCTTTTGCTTTTCTGTAAAGCTTTTGATTTTTGCAGCGAATCTGAATGAGATCCTTGCCAGGTAGAGTAATCTTGGTTATAGGCTCTTCCCTTTCATCACTTTAAACATATCCTGCCTCACCCTTCTGGCTTGTAGAGTTTCTGCTGAGAAATCAGCTCTTAACCATATGGGAGTTCCCTTGTATGTTATTTGGCATTTTTCCATTGTTGCTTTTAATAATTTTTCTTTGTCTTTCACTTTTGTCACTTTGATTACTATGTGTCTCCACATGTTTCTCCTTGGCTTTATCCTGCCTGGGACTCTCTGCGCTTCCTGGACTTGGGTGGCTATTTCCTTTCCCATGTTAGGGAAGTTTTTGACTATAATCTCTTCAGATATTTTCTCAGGTCCTTTCTCTCTCTCTTCTCCTTCTGGGACCCCTATAATGCTAATGTTCGTGCATTTCATGCTGTCACAGAGGTCTCTTAGGCTGTCTTCATTTCTTTTCGTTCTTTTTTCTTTATTCTGTTCCATAACAGTGAATCCCACCATTCTGTCTTCCAGGTCACTTATCTGTTCTTCTCCCTCAGTTATTCTGCTATTGATTCCTTCTAGTGTATTTTTCATTTCAGTTATTGTATTGTTCATCTCTGTTTGTTTGTTCTTTAATTCTTCTAGGTGTTTGTTCTTTAATTCTTCTAGGTCTTTGTTAAACATTTTTTGCATCTTCTCGATCTTTGCCTCCATTCTTTTTCCGAGGTCCTGGATCATCTTCACTATCATTATTCTGAAATCTTTTTCTGGAAGGTTGCTTATCTCCACTTAATTTAGTTGTTTTTCTAGGGTTTTATCTTGTTCCTTCATCTGGTACATAGTCCTCTGCCTTTACATTTTGTCTGTCTGTCTGTGAATGAGGTTTTTGTTCCACAGGCTGCAGGATTGTAGTTTTTCTTGCTCTGCTGTCTGCCCTCTCGTGGATGAGGCTATCTAAAAGGTTTGTGCAAGCTTCCTGAGGGGAGGGACTGGTGGTGTGTAGAGCTGGGTGTTGCTCTGGTGGGCAGAGCTCAGTAAAACTTTACTCCACTTGTCTGCTGATGGGTGGGGCTGAGTTCCCTCCCTTCTGGTTGTTTGACCTGAGGTGACCCAGCACTGGAGGCTGCAGGCTCTTTTGTAGGGTTAATGGCAGACTCCAGGAGGGCTCATGCCAAGGAATACTTCCCAGAACTTCTGCTGCCAGTGTCCTTGTCCCCACGGTGAGCCACAGCCATACCCTGCCTCTGCAGGAGACCCTCCACCACTAGCAGGTAGGTCTGGTTCAGTCTCCTATGGGGTCACTGCTCCTTCCCCCGGGTCCTGCTGCGCACACTACTTTATGTGTGCCCTCCAAGAGTGGAGTCTCTGTTTCCCCCATTCCTGTCAAAGTCCTGCAATCAAATCCCACTCTCCTTCAAAGTCTGATTCTCTGAGAATTCCTCCTCCTGTTTCTGGAGCCCCAGGTTGGGAAGCTTGACATGGGGTGCAGAACCTTCACTCCGGTGGGTGGACTTCTGTGATATAAGTGTTCTCCAGTTTGTGAGTCACCCATCCAGTGGTTATGGGATTTTATTTTATTGTGATTGTGCCCCTCCTACCATCTCATTGCTGCTTCTCCTTTGTCTTTGGATGTGGGGTATCTTTTTTGGTGAGTTCCAGTGTCTTCCTGTCGATGATTGTTCAGCAGTTAGTTGTGATTCCAGTGCTCTCGCAAGAGGGAGTGAGTGCACATCCTTCTACTCCACTATCTTGAACCAATCTCTCTGTTTATTATCTTTTGATTTCAATAGTTAAAAGTTCAAGACAATATCCAACACATTCAAGTGAGCACAGATAAACTGTTAAACCTAAATTACTTCTTTTCCTAAGTCTGTTCTAAAGACAATTCCTTTAAGTTTCAGCTTTATTGAGGTATAATTGACAAATAAAATTGTAAGATATTTAAAGTGTGCATCATGATGATTTGATAGATCTGTACGTTGTGAAAGGATCCCCCCCCATCTAGTTAATTAACACATCCATCTCTTCACATATTTATCTCTTTTTTTGTGAAAACATTTAAGTTCCACTCTCTTAGCAAATTTCAATTATACAATACAGTGTTATCAGGCTTCCCTGGTGGCGCAGTGGTTGAGAGTCCGCCTGTCGACTCGGGACATGGGTTCGTGCCCCGGTCTGGGAAGATTCCACATGCCGCGGAGCGGCTGGGCCCATGAGCCATGACCGCTGAGCCTGCGCGTCCAGAGCCTGTGCTCTGCAACGGGAGAGGCCACAACAGTGCGAGGCCCGCGTACCACACACAAAAAAACAAAAACAAAAAAAACAATACAGTGTTATCAAGTGCAGTCACCATGTTATACATCAGAACCTCAGACCTTATTCCTCTTGTAACTGCAAATTTGTATACTTTTACCAGCTTCTCCCTATTTCCCCCACCTCCAACCGCTGGCAACCACTTTCTGCTATTTTCTACTGTTTCTACGTGTTTGACTTTTCTCTTTCGATTCCACATATAAGTGATACCAGGCAGTATTTGTCTTTCCTCTCTGACTTATCTCACTTAGCATAATGCCCTCAAGGTCCATCCATGTTGTCACAAATGGAAGGATTTCCTTCTTTTTCATGGCTGAATAATATTGCATTGTAAAAAATACCCCACATCCTGTTTATCCATTCATCTGATGATGAACACTTAGGTTGTTTTCATATCTTGGCTATATTGTAAATAATGTTGCAATGAACATGGGAGTGCAGCTGTCTCTTTGATACCCTGCTTTTATTTCCTTTGGATGTATACCCAGAAGTGGGATTGCTGGATCATATCTATGTTATTTCAATAGCCTCCTAATACTTCCTTCTCCTTTCTATTATCTGTGCTGCTAAAAAGTTATCTTTCTAAAATACCAATTTGACCATTTTACTTTACCATTTAAAACCCAGTGAGGGTTCCCTATTGGTTTCGATCTGTTGTACAACCCAAGTTCTTGAATTTGGTGAAAAATAACCTCTAGGAATCAGCCCCTTCCTAACTTGGAGCCTCATCTCTGCTCAACACCTGTCCATCACAAGCACATTTTTACACTTCTGTTCAATGACTGATGGCCTTATTTTCAGTTCCATGGATGTTCCAAATAATCCAAGCCCCATGTTTTCCCTTTCCAGCTTGCTCCTACTGGAGTAGTTTTCCTTGCTCCTACTCACCCATCAAAACCCTATTCAGCATTTCCTCTCTATGAGGTCTGCTTAAAGCTTGCCTTCAACAGCACTGAATAATTACCTAACTACTCTCTTTTAGCATCTACATATCTTTTACAGATCTCTGTGATTTCGCCATTAATAATTGTAATATGTTATAATTACCTATTAATGTGACAATCTCCCTATTATTTGGGGGCTTCCTGGAGAAAATGGGGTTCTTCATTAGTCATCATTTGTCCTCAAAGGCCACAGCAATACTAGCTAATGTTTATAGAAGGTTGCTATGAGCCAGGAATTGTGCTAAGTCATCCTTTCAACAGCAGGGTAGTAGGGGCTCAATACAGTCTTTTGGATTCCAAGTTCCTCATCAGATAGAGTTTGATCCATTTGCTGATTCACAAATAATGGGGTGAAGAAATTACGTCCTTAAAGCACAGTCTCAGCTAAGGACCTGAGATGGAAGAGACAATTAGGTGATGAATAAAAGAGTCATACGTCTGCTATCCAGGATGTTCAATCGGACTCAAAAAGCATTGATTAAATACCTGCTGCATACCCAACCCTATACTGAGCAATTTACCAAGTGTTTGCTTCAATAGAGGTGCTCTACCTTATTCCAAGTCAATTTTTCTAATCTGTAAATGAAAATATATTCGTATTTTGATCATTGTGTTTCAGTTCCATGTGCATAAAAGATCTCACTGGGGACTCAACGCTGAGCACATAGTGGAAAGAGCGAGCACTGGCTAGGAGTCATCAGGGCTCGGGCCCTGCTGTGTGAGCTCAGGCCAGATGCCTCCTCTCTGTGTCTCAGTTTCACCACCTTGAAATTGAGAGAAGTGATTTGGTTGGGCTCTTTTGTCTCTTCCATCTTTGATGCAACCTGTGGCTTAATGGCTTCCTCCTCAGAAGTTTCTCTAAAAATGCCGTTTTCTTTACCTCCAGTTGAAGGAATTCCCCTTCTAGCCTTGAAGGTATAAATATCAAGAGAAGCTGCCAGTGGCATTAGGGCTTCTCTCCTCAAGCTAATCGTAAGGGTTTTTGGAGGTTAAGATATATCCCTAGAACTAAGAAACAGACCAGCAAATAGCCTGTTTCTGGGCCCCATATTATTCTGATGCCATGTGTTACTAGGTAAGGTCCTAGAGAAGGTAGAGAGGCAGCCGTGAAGTTGCAACGTCTGATATCACATCTCAGCTCTGCCAGTGGTGTGATCTGGGAGGAAAACCTCAAAATGGGGACAACGTTATACTTATTGCATCAGCTAGTTTTTTAGTAAACCCGTGTATGATGTTTAGAATGGTTTGGGCATATAGTGAGAGCTCCTTAAATATTATTATTATTGTTCATATCATTAATCAAAGTGCTACTTCATTTTACATAGAAGAAAACTAGGACCCAGGGAGGTGACGTGACATTTCTATGGTCACAGAGCAACTCCTTCAGTAAGAAGAAGCTAATACCAAATATAAAGGAAGGATCACTGTCACAGCAACTGATATTTGTATATAACATTTTAGGTTTGCAAGGGGCATCAGATAGGAACACTTATCCTCACTCTGCAAGAGAAGAACCAGACGCAGAGAGGTTAAGTGATTTGGTTACCGGGGTAATTCATAGCAAAACTGGGATACGAACCTGGATAATTCAACGCCAAAGCTTCTTCCCGTTGCATTAAATTCACGAGGTTGGTGATCAGTTTAAGCCCCTAGCCCCTCGTGCCTCCCTAAATTCTCGGCACTTGAGTCAGTAACATAAGAAAAATTCTGGAAGTTTGGAGATGAGTATATACCAAGCTCAGTGTATCTGTCAAAGTGTCTGTTCAACTGCCTATCAATCATCTGTCTTCCGGTTACTCCCAGTGGATGGGGGGGGAGGAGGGAGAGGGGATGTTAAGCCCTCAGTGGACTTGACTTTGCAGACATTGCCTGCTCTTTCTCTCCAGAGTCTGCCTCCCCAAGTGCTCCTCTGAGCCCAGTGGGAAACCTTGAAGTTTCCTTTGACACTCCAAGCCCCAGACCCCCAAGCAGATGGTCAAGGACGTTTGCTCACTTACTTAATGGCCCGCTCAGGACGTTTGAGGATCCGCACTATCTTCCTATCAGCCTCTCCAAAACGTGCATTATCCATCCGTCCTTGAAGCAGGTCCCTTGATGCATTGATTAAAACAGTCCTGTGTCGGATAAAGCCTATGCAATTTTCCAAAAGTCATCATCTCGGCATTTCCCCTGCCACTGTGGAGCACCCCACCTCCAATTTGGGGACTTGCTCATTTGTTTTCCTTCAGACTATCTTGGAGACACTGTTTCCAGTGACCTCTGCTAAAGGAAGAGAACAGTACACTCTTATCCTGATATTATGCAGACACAGTGACAAATTGGTCTATTTTGTATGCTTGACAGAAATGGTAGAGGTAGGAAACAGGAGAGACATATGAACTCACTGTATCTTTGACCACTTGTAGATAGAGTTTGGAAAACTTTGTTTTTTTTTTTTTCTTGTTCCTCTCCTTATGTCTGTTCTCATATATTCTCCCTTCAGTTAGTCCTGGAATGTGACAACATTTCCAGAGTAGGCTGCAATTTGAGTAGACTTTTGAAGGCACTATGACCATGAACGAATCTGTCATGATTTTCTTGAAACGGCTCCCCCTAACCTCTCTCCCCTGCCCATCCTTCTTAGAGACACACTCTCCAACTTCTCTGCTAGTCAAATGCTGGATTTGTTTCTACCCTACCCTCTTTTTCATTGTTCATGTCATTAAATCTTATCAAATCTCCCTTAAAAATGTTTAGTTTGTTCACCTCTCTTTGCATTTCTATCACATGTCCCTTGTATGGGTCTATGAGAGGGTGACTTTCCTACGTCTGCGTTTGTGTAATTTTTGATACTTCCACCACATTTTCTTACACTGCATCATCATCTATTGTTCTGCATTGAATTGTAATGAATGTAAAGCGTGGTTGATTCACCCATGTGGGTGTTGTATTGGTGTTCTCCCCTGAGCATTCCCTGGCTCTCAGGGGGTCGTTGTCTATCTACTATGTCTCTCAAAACAGAAAGCGACAAATGAATGAGTGATGGATGGAATGAGAAGGAATTATCTCCTGATCACGGAGGGGGTCCAGGTGGCTGGGAGGTAATTCTACAAGGTGAATTGTAAGATGGAACTCTTCACTTAGAAACAGATCAGGAGACACAGGGAGAGAAACCAGGAAACTGACCTGCTGAAGCTCTCCTTCCCCCTAGCTGCTTCTCTTCCTTACCACCTGTACTATTCCTGGACCCATCCCTCTGTGCTCTCATGACCTCCTTACTCATCTGTCACCTACACAAGACTGTAATTGCCTTATGAGGAAAGAATTCTACCTTTACTCTGAATGCACCTGCAGCCCCCAGCAGAGTTCTCAGTGTTTCTTAATAGGTGCTTAATACGTTTGAGTTGAATTATGACAACCTTTGGGGCTAGAGACTTTAGAAAAACTTTCATTTGAAAATATAACTTTTTCTCTTCCGTGTTGATTTTCCTTTCATTCTTGCTTGGTATTTTTAAGTTTCGTTTGTTTGCTTTTGGATTGTCATTGTTGTTTTTAATCCTAACCAGTCTAATCTCTGTTAATAAAAAGCTGAAGGAAGGAGCACTGTTTGTCCCCTGGTAGGCCAGGGAATTTAATTGGAGGAGAATATTGCTTGGTAACTATCGCATTCCAAGCAAGAGAACCCATAAAAGAAGGTCAAACTTCTGGATAACTGTGAGATCACTTGTTCAGGGTTTTAGCTGGTATGAATTATGTTGGCAAGTGAAAAAGAAAACAATCTGATGTAAACTGACATACACAAAGATGGTATTTATTACTTCACATCATGAAATTTCCAGAGCTGGGGTAGATTTGAGGGTGAATAGATTCAGTGTCTTCAAGAACCTAAGTTATTTTCATCACTCTTCTCTGTTATCTTTGAAATATATACATTGTCCTCAGATTCATTCTTCTGAAGTTCACAACATCGTGGCGGCAGCAAATGGGACATTGTGTTTCCTTATTCACATTGAGCGGCAAAATGAGATTCCCAATCCTGAAATTTGTTCTTCCTTTTAGCCAATTTAGAATGTATGAATAATAGGATGACTAATAGACAACAACAGAATGTGATACACTCATTGGCTTGTGGCTAGATTCCTGGACCCATCAGTGGCTAAAAGGGAAGAGTTACCGTGGTTGGCTTAGACAAAGGTTTCCTAACATTTGCATTATTGACATTTTTGAGGCCAGATATTTCCATGTCCTGAGAATGTTATCTTGTGCATTGAAGGAGCAGCATCCCTGGCTCACTATATGTCAGTAGCATCTCTCCCCAGTTGTGGCAACCAATAATATCTGGACACATTGCCATTTGTTTCCTTGGTGGTAAAGTCACCCCCAGGTTGAAAACCAGTGGCTTAGAACAATAGATTTGAATATTTAAGAATCAACCACCATGTCTGCCTTAATCAATTCCCCCTCACTTTGCAGATTTTTCCTTTGAGAAATAAACCCTTGAAGTTGTTTTATTTTTAAATATATGCTTTACTTACAAGATCCTCGTCATACTATGCCCAGACTATTACACATTCTAACAAGTCTCTCTCGTATTTGCTTCTTAAGAGTCAGAAAGTATGGAAATTCCCTGGCAGTCCAGTAGTTAGGACGCTGCTCTTTCAGTGCCAAGGGTGAGGAAACTAAGATCTCACAGGCCACATGGCCAGAAAAAAAAAAGAGTCAGAAAGTAGACTCTGCACTGGCTATGTGCTAGCTGACTGTCTCCCTTCATACTAACCATGCCATTTCTTTTCTTTTCTTTTTTTTTTAACATCTTTATTGGAGTATAATTGTTTACACCGATGTGTTAGTTTCTGCTGTATAACAAAGTGAATCAGCTATACATATACATACATCCCCATATCTCCTCCCTCTTACGTCTCCCTCCCACCCTGCCAGGTGGTCACAAAGCACCGAGCTGAACTCCCTGTGCTATGCGGCTGCTTCCCACTATAACTATGCTACTTCTCTAGTATGGTACCTCTTTATTTATTTATCTATCTATCTATTTATTTTTTAACATCTTTGTTGGAGTATAATTGCTTTACAATGCTGTGTTAGTTTCTGCTGTATAACAAAGTGAATCAGCTATACATATACATATATCCCCATATCCCCTCCCTCTTACGTCTCCCTCCCACCCTCCCTATCCCACCCCTCTAGGTGGTCACAAAGCACGGAGCTGATCTCCTTGTGCTATGCGGCTGCTTCCCACTAGCTATCTATTTTACACTTGGTAGTGTATATATGTCCATGCTACTCTCTCACTTCATCCCAGCTTATCCTTCTCCCTCCCCATGTCCTTAAGCCCACTCTCTACATCTGTGTCTTTATTCCTGTCAGTATCCAAATTGGATAGGTAAGATTTAAGGAGGGAAACCTGATTTAAGGTAGTTGATGTCATTGTAAGAGAGAGAAAGGAGAGGGAAGAAATGTGAAGTGTGGTAGCAAGCAAAGTTCTCCACACTCAGAATAGCTACATTGGCTTGTCTTTCATTCTGTGAACAGGCATTGTGCTGAATCTGTTATGTGCGTTATCCTATTTAATCCACAATAATACATGAAATGTATGCATTTGTCTATGTATTTTACAAGTGAGGACACTGAAACCAAGAGACATTTTATTCTTGCCTAAGGTTGCATACTATGGCTTTCATGCAGCCGCTGGGACATAAAAACACAATTTGAACCCAACCCCTTGCCACTCTGAACTCACTATTTTCTAACCCAATGTCTGCCAATATCCATGTCACTCTTCTTTTATGAGCCCATCCCTTGGATCGCCAAGCTTTCAGGATTTTTTCCTTCATGAGGACAAGCATACTGGACACAGGAAGCAGGAGGAGGTGGGGTGTAGGGGGTGTGAAAGGAAAAGGAGGTTATTGAAGGAAAGCTTGAATCTGCCTTACAGACTCATTCCACAAGGCTGCCTTCTGACTCATGTGATAAGTCCTACTCCCTCAAGTCACCTTCTTCAGCCACAGCTGCACACAACACAGTAATCACCATCAGAGGAGTCATCTCCAAATTGCAAAGGACAGCCCAGCACAGGAAATTATAACAGATAACAAACACCGCCTGTATGTATCCATCACGCAGACAAGGGCTGCATGCAGAATTCTACTCCATCCCCTGTAGCTCTCCACTGCCTTCCTTTTCTTTTGCAATTGCACTGATTTGAACCACATTTTTCAAAAGTCTCCCCACTGGTCTCCCTGCTTTTTCTCTCCCCCTTCCAATCTATTCTTACTTAATTGGATTACTTTTATTTTCTTAAGCCACTTAACACGTCACTTCTCTGCTCCTAAAAATGAACAAACCAACTACGAAAGAACTACAATAAAAAGAAACTAAGCTGAAGCTTCTTGCTCATTGTTGCCCTGGCACGGCATCCCAGTCCTTCTGTGATCTGGTCCCAGCCGAGATCTCACTGCTGGTCTTTGTACCTACCAGATTCTACCCTACTGAGCGTCTGCATCATTCCCATCGGGACTGTCCCCTGCTGTGTCTTTGCTCACGCTCTTCTTCCTGCTTAGAATGCTCTCTGATAACTCTGTGTCCTGCTTGCCCTGGTTTGGCAATCCCACTATATTCGCAGTGTTACTCAGAGAGGCTAAAGCCATTGTACCCATTTTATAGGTGACCAAAAGGAGAACCAAAGATGTATGAGACAAAAGTCCAAGTCATGAAGTTTGTAGATTGTAGAGCAGGGACTGAAATCTTTGTCTTCTGATCTTCTAATTCTTTGCCTAATGTAATCATATTCACTATTTTTCACACACAATCCAAGAGCGAATTTGTATAGCCAAAACCGCACCCAGCCCCCTTTCTCACAGCTACTTTATCTTCAAATTTCAGCTGGTAATATCAGCACAGCCCATTTAAGAACATTATCAAGGAAACTACTCTCCTGTTTCCTTTGTCCTAAACTCAAAGGAACCATCTCCATGAGATTAATTCTGAAGCTGCTGTAACAGTTGTATAGGTAATGCCATCTCCAGTTATCTTAATTGCATATTTGGGAAACCCGCCCTGTGCCTGTTTCATATGGCATGCCATTTGGTGTTTATGACCATCATACTGGAGTTAACAGCATATGGGGAGCTCACCCACTCTGAATACTAAGCTGATCCAATCTCTCTCCCAGAACTGACATGAGAAATAACTAATAAAAGTGATTACAATAATAGAGGGTCATATAAATGCCAAATGCAATAGCTATTCTTCATTATAAAGTTCCTTAATATCTCTTCTCCACCAACCTCATAAAAATAGGGGAGGGAGAAGGCAAGATATTATACATAAATCATGAGAAATATTTCCTCAAGCTTTACTTCCAATCTGTCCATTTAGGGTTAAGATTCAATGTTAGGGTCAACTTGAAGGTGAGGCAAAGTTTCAGGGATAATTGAACTAGAAATTGTGTGACCTTTCCACAGAGCTCTCTTTGTATTTATGCATTTTTCTCCAACCAGCAATAATAATGATATAAAAATATACAAGAATAACACTTAACTAAATCAGATGCAGATGGCTGTTTTATCAAGCAGAGGCAATTTTTATCATTTTAAAAGCTTTTGTTTTTGTAAAGGAAAGAAAATGGGCCATGTTCCCTTGCTTTTTTTTAAGAGAAGAAAAAGCATATGTTTCTTAGTTTGAAATGGAGTATTAATGGTGTTATCTACAGAGAATTGCTGCGCTAGAGTGAATTGTAGAAAATGTATTTACTTGCAAGCTTTCTGGTAAATTCTTCTCTGACTTAGAGAGTTAGTGGTATATTATATCAGCCTACCTTTCCAAGATAATACTGTACACGCAGTACTGAGAGTCAATCTTCTGAGCCGTTTTTTAATAGATCATCTTGTTTTCCTTGTTTATATTATTGATTTAGGGAAAATCATTTGGTGAATATCGAGAGTTCACCTAAATGAGAAGATGGTAATATGCAGCAAGTAGACAGAAAGGGATATCATCTAACTGGGGTAATAAAAACCTTGCTCTGCACTGCAGTTTATGGTTTGCATTATCCTATTTGAACCTCACTGTACCCCCTGAGAGTTATGGGGACAGAGACTATTGCTCTAATTTTATTTTTTGGAAGTCAAAGCGTGAAGGGTTTAAGTGGCTTTCCTGTGGCCCCCTCCCCACGTGTAGCTGGCAGTCAAACCAGGACTAGAACCTTGGCCAGTCCGTGTGATGTTCCCTCTTCTGCACAAAGCTGCCTCTAGATTAAAAATCAACCCATCTATGCAGAAGCATTTATGGAGCACCTATTGTTTAGCTGGTACTAGAGTTGAATCAGTGACAGACATAACAGTGTTTTTAGGTGCTGTCCCAGCACACAAGGTGCTTACTATTGAGTCTAAAAGACAAGAAAGAAATGTCAGAACTATTTAGTGAGTAAAATGTGAGTGTGAACAACTGCAGGATCAGTAGAGGCTGGTGATGGGGAAGGCCTCGTTCGGGAATGAACAGAAAACTAATGATGTTATTAGCTAACGTTTATGGAACATCTCCTATGTTCCAGTCACTTGAGTGGTAACTTCCTTCACTCATTCTAAAAACATTTTCCAGTTTTGACCCAAAGAAGGTGCTTTGGAGACTTGCAGGAAAGAAAGTCTAGTCCTGATACTTTTAACTATAGGAGGACCAGGAGGATGTGACTTCACCTCTTTGGGCCTCATTTTAATCTGAAAAAAAAAAATCTGTTTAAAAAAAGTACCCAATTTTAATATTTCTATAAATAGATTGTAAAATAAAATATTGGGCAATAATAATGACCTTACAATAATTTTGGGGTTTTTGTAATTAGTATAGTAACTTTTATTATTATTACTCTGTGGTAAGGACTGGAGATACAGAAATGAATAAGAAAATGTCCCTAGTCTTAAGAAACTCCATCTAGTAAGAAAGATTTCCATATCCCTCCCTCCCTCCCTCCCTTCCATTTCTTTTTCATTTGTCATTTCTTCTTTTCCCCCTTCTATCATTATTTACTGAGTGCCTTTTCTGTGCCAGACAAAAGCACTAGGTCCTTGATTTTCAAGAGTGTGTTGGGTGCTGACCAAGCCCTGAAGTAGGTCTCTGTCTAGAGGGGGAGATAACTCACAATAGATAGTTACAATGAAGGGTGGGAAACCCTGGGATGGAGTACACCAAGATGCCAGGGGAGTACAAATCAGTGGCAGAGAGGTTAGAAAAAAGTTATAGAAAGCTTCTCCGGGAGTAGGAGAACTGTACAGAATCCTAAAATGCAGCTGGGAGTTGGCCAACCAAATGAGCATTTGCTGTTTCACTAGGTTGGAGCGTTGCTACCTCACTAGGAGGGTGAGGCCCAGAGCAGCTTCATGCCGTTCGGGGTCCTGCAGCGACTAGATGACCAGGCAGGATGGCTCTGACTCTACATCCTCTCTGTCTAATCCAAGTGGTACGTTCCTTTGCCAGTTTAGACCTCAGTTTCTCTAGCTGTAAAATCACAGGATTAGTCTAGAGTTTTCTAAGGTATGTTTTACTGTGAATATCAAAATTTTTATCGACTGTAGCAGTGACATAGAGGTCTCCATTTGGGGGGGGTCTCTTCACTATTTGTATCGCTTCCTTGGGGATTGCATTTTTATCCCAAGGTTTCAAAGATTACTGAAGACTCCTCAATTAGGTACTCAGTCATAAAGCTTCTTGAGTTTGAAACTCATCTGTTAGACTCAATAAATCAACCTGAATATTTAACAGACATCTCATATGTAACACCTCCAAAAACAAAATCCTTATTCTTTTTCCCTCAAAGCCCTGTCATCCCCTTATCAGTGAATGGTGCCAACATTCACCTAGTGGCTCCACTTAGAAGTCTCTGCTCCTGCCCTCCTCTCCCATCTAACACCCAGTCCATGTGTTCTCCAGAATGTCCTCTACTCTAACGAAACAATATGGATCAAGGCAGAACACAACTGTGCTAAGACGTTGGTAGGAAACTTCATAAAGAATGAGTCAGGGGCTTCCTTGGTGGCGCAGTGGTTGACAGTCCACCTGCCGATGCAGGGGACACGGGTTCGTGCCCCGGTCCGGGAGGATCCCACATGCCGCGGAGTGGCTAGGCCCGTGAGCCATGGCCGCTGAGCCTGTGCGTCCGGAGCCTGTGCTCCGCAACAGCAGAGGCCACAGCAGTGAGAGACCCGCGTACTGCAAAAAAAAAAAAAAAAAAAGAATGAGTCAGAAAAATAGCACCAGAGTGCAAGGATCAATCTTACTGTCACTTAAAGAGTGACAGCCAAACCATGTGTCCTCTGGGATGCAATAGGAAGTCCCAGTCACCATCTATGAAACTGAATGTAATCAACCCTCTAGTATAACTTTCAGATCTTAGGAAATACAGGGGATAGAGGAACATGCATGATGACGTTCTGAATATACAATCAGGCAAATACAGAATGTGGAAGTCTACATGACAAAAGACCCAGTTTAAAAAAATAATGTTAATTTCATTAGCGATGGAAGAGTTTCCTTTTGTAAGTAATTCCAAGTCAGGCAAAACCAATCTATACTACAAAGGGTAGAATTGTGGTTACTTGTGAAGGATACTGACCAGGAAGGGACATGTGGCTTAAAATTATGTGGTTTATAATCTGTGAGGTTTTTCTATGAGTAGGTAAGATTTATTGAGCTGTACACTTAGGATTTGTGTAAATGATACCTCAAACAAAAATATTTTATTAACTAATTTACATAAAGAGAGAGAAAAATGTTACAAAGTAGACTTAAGAAACATATTAACCTCATTCAATGTGAAAATCTTATTTGGATTCTGATTTGGGAAAAGAAAACATGTAAACAGGAACTTTTTTTTTTAATTGAAGTACAGTTGATTTCCAATTCTGTGTTAATTTCTGCTGTACAGCAAAGTGATTCGGTTATACATATATATACATTCTTTTTTTTAAAGAATATTTTTTTTAAAGAATATTCTTTTCCATTATGGTTTAGCACAGATAGTGAATATAGTTCCCTGTGCTATACAGTAGGACCTTGTTATCCATTCTATGTGTAATAGTTTACATCCACTAAACCCAAACTCCCACTCCACCTCTCCCCCAACCCCCTGCCACTTGGCAGCCACAAGTCTGTTCTCTATGTTAAACAGGAACATTTTAGATACAATGGGGAAATATTGAACACAGATTAGACATTAAATAACAATAAAAAGTTCATAATTCTGTTACGTGTGATAATAGTAATGGTTACAAAAATAACAATGAGGAGAGGGAGGGAGAAGAGGAAGAGATGGTCCTGATGTGGTAGAGATACTGAATTAATTGCTGGTAAACATGATAAGATGTTTGATATCAGCCTCATAAGACTCTAGGCAGGAGTCAACAAACTGTGGCCCACAAGTTAAATCCAACTACCACCTGTTTTTGTAAATAAAGTTTTATTAGAACTCATTCCCATTCATTTACATATTGTCTAGGGATGCTTTTGTATCACAATGGCAGAATTGAATAATTGTAACAGTAATCCCTGCCTTCAAAGCTGAAAATATTTACTATGTGGCTTTTACAGGAAAAGTTAAGCAACCCCTGAAGGGAGTGAGAGAGGAGAAAGAAAGAAGGAAGGAAAGAAGGAAAGAAAGAGAGAGAGAGGAAGGAAGGAAGGGAGAAAGAGAAAGGAAGGAAGGAAGGAAGGAAGGGAGAAAGAGAAAGGAAAGAAAGAAAGAAAGGAAAGAGAAAGAAAGAAAGAAAGAAAGAAAAGAAAAAGAAAGAAAGAAAGAAAGAAAGAAAGAGAAAGAAAGAAAGAAGGGATGGAGGGGGAGAGGAAGGGAGGGAAGGGAAGGAAAAAAAAAACCCCTAGAATGCTGCTCAACTGTGTGATGGCTATATACAAATTTATTTTTCTAGTCTCTCTACTTTTATTAATATTTGAAGAGTTCTATAATATTTAAAAATATATCTTAAATGTGGACATGTCCCACCATGAGTCAAGTCATCACCATCACCTAGAATTATTCAGTAGCTTCTAACTGTTCCTCCAGCATCCTCTCCTGTCCTCCCACCCTCTTTTCACTATACTTAAACCAAAGTGATCCATTTAAGATGTAAATTGAATCATTTCACTGAGTGTATTAAAGTCTCTAGTGGAAACATTAAAGTCTGAAAAAAATCCACATTTCAGTCTATAACGTGGCCATAAATGAACTGGCACCCCCCAACCTCATGGGCTTCATTTACTAACACTGTCTGCAACAGCCTCCTCTTAATATTCTTGGTAAACTCCAAACTTATTTCAAATTCAGGCCTTTTTATAGGCTATTTATTTTACCTGGAAACACTCTTGCCGGGATCTTTGATTGATTTCTTCCATCATACAGGTCTCATCAGAGAAAACTTGTACCTTATTAAAATGGCATCTCCCCCAATTAATCTATATCCCCTGTTACCTTATAGTGTTTGAATTTTTCAGAGTATATATATTTATTGTAGCTTTGTATATTGTTTACTCATGTACTAGAAAATAAGCTACACATAAATGGAAACTAACCTCTTATTTATTACTTTGTTTTTACCCCTTAGAGTAGAAGCAGAGCAGAGAGTTAAAGAAAAGGGGGAAAAAAAAAAAGAATACGCTGAAAAACGAGTAGGCTCATAGTGAGTAGACAGAGATACTATAAAACAAAAAATTCTAAAACATAGAGATTCATGTGAGGTCAAAGAAACAGAATGCTGGTAAACACAGGAAGCTCTGCAGAGCAGAAGTCCAAGAGAGGTGGAAGAAACAGCAGTTCACATGATGCGGCTCAGCAGACACCTATGGGAAACTTACTGGGTAAAAGATGTGGTCCTAGGAACTGGGAATATAGAAATGTCTAATGTAAATTCCTTTATACTCAGTCAAATGGGATTCCTGGTGAGGATAATAATAGCTCACCTGCTAACCAGGGTGGATCATCTCCTGTATTCCAGGCCCTATTCTAAGGTTTGTGGATGTATTATCCCATGGGCATTTCTTTCTCACAACAACACTCTGGGATAAGTACTATTAGAATCTGCATTTTACGAAAAGGATATTGAGATGCAGAGAAATAGAGTGACTCACTAAGAGCCAGTAGGTGAAATAAACAGCTACCAGTGTAAAAGACAGTATTATGGCAGTATTGAATTTTTGCCACATCCCTCTATTGTAGGACTAGGAATGATCTATCAGGACATGTGAGAGAAGGCTTCATAGATGAAGCAGGCAACGTTCGGCCTGTGCCTGGTGGTATTGGAAAGGCTTCTTACCTGGAGACTAGGGTGATGGTTCTCCAGCTTGACCAAAGGCCATGAGTAACACTATAGAGATGTCAAAATACAGCTGAGTGCTTAACTCAACTCCAGAATCCGACAGTGCTCAGAGTTGGAATCCCATTCTGCTAGGTACCAGCTCTATGACCCTATGATCAAGATCATAGTTCTAATTTCTTATTCTGTAAAATACCACCTGTCTCACTGGGTTATAGTGAGAACTAAAGTAAGGCTTGCATTTGAAGCACACTACCTGATGCATAGCGGTGATCAGAAACTTTATCAGCTCTTACTCATTCCAGTTTAGAAACAGTAAGTATAGGCAGCATATCACCAAAGAAATCTGGTGTGATACGTCTGTAAAAAGTATTCTGAGATCAGTTCACTGATAGCTAGGAATGTGAGAAGTTTGCAAGTTGATCCATCCGAGGCTTCGGACTCACATAAAGGGGTCTGAGTGCTCTAGGCAGGAGATTCTAGGAGTTGTGGTTTTGAGGTGAACTCAACAGGGCATCTTAAAGTATCTTCATTTTTATGATTATTAATAAGCACAGTTCAGGACTAAATAAGACAAAACCTCATTAAAAGTCAAAAGCAGCCCTCTGGCAACTAATGTGAGACTTCTGTAGAAGCAGTGGTGATCTTCTGAAGAAAAGCACACCCCACTTTATTTTTGGAAATATCACTCCTGCAACAGTGAGAGACTGGATGGGGGTGGCTGAGATTTATGTTGGAAGGTCATTTTGAAGGTTATTGAAATCAAGTGAGCAGTGAGCAACTGAACAAGAGGAGTTACAGAGGATTTTAGAAGACGACGGTGATTGGACAAACACTGTGCTCAAAAAGAAAAAGTGATGGCAGAACCAAAACTGAAAATTAGAAAAAGAAAATGCAGGGCTTCCCTGGTGGCGCAGTGGTTGAGAGTCCGCCTGCCGATGCAGGGGACGCGGGTTCGTGCCCCGGTCCGGGAAGATCCCATGTGCCGCGGAGCAGCTGGGCCCGTGAGCCGTGGCCGCTGAGCCTGCGCGTCCGGAGCCTGTGCTCCGCAACGGGAGAGGCCACAACAGTAAGAGGCCCGCGTACCGCAAAAAAAAAAAAAAAAAAAAAGAAAATGCAGACATTGGTTTTAATAAGAATAAAAAAAGAATCAGAATTACTTTAAAGTCATCCAAAGCAACTGTCAGGGCAACTGGATTTGCTCCAGAAGATCCAGATGTTGTTCAGGGCCCAAAGTTGGTGACGTTGATGACAAGAGTCTGAGAATGAGAAGACCTCCTGTTCCAGGGTGATGTGAGTGATTTTGCTGTAATTCATCTCATGAAGTTAAGGAGACAGAAAATCAGGCATTAGAACGTCAAAGTTGAGTGTTAGAGATCGACATTCAGGAAAGATGATGGAGTAACCAATTAAGACTTTCTTCCATAGTAATCAGCTTCTTCTACATCACAACAGAAAAGTCTGTCTTCGAAGCTTTACAAACCTGTGTCTTCCATGGAAGCATTTATTGAAACAATTCTTCCCAACAAAGTGCATTGAGCACTATTGTGCAAATGATTGTACTCTGGGCAGTGTGGGTGGTTTCAAGGAGAACAAGGTCCAGGCCTTTTAACCTGCATGGTCTACTCCTGCATTGTCCAATATGATAACCGTTAGTTACATGGGGCTAGTGAGAACTCGAAATGTGACTAGTCCAAATTGAGAAGTGCTATAAATGCAAAATACACTCCGGAATTCAAAGACTTAGAGTGAAAAATGTAAAATGTCATTAATATTTTATATTTATTTATTATATGTTGAAATAATAGTATTTTGGATATATTGAGTTAAAATATATTGTTAAAATTAGTTTCACCTGTTTATTTTTACTTTTCTAATGGGGCTACTTGAAAAACTAAAATTTGCAATTGGCTTTCATTTGTAGCTCACTGTATTTCTACTGCATGGCGCTGCACTAGACCCTGACCGATTAGACTTCCGGTTGCCCTCTAGAATAGCTGGCATTTAATGGCCTCATTCCTCAGCCTACAGTCAGCTTTCGAAATCTTGCCCATTCCTGAAACCCATCTGAAAGGACATTGCTTCAATTCATCTTTTTCTGAAGTCTCTTCAGAATTCTGAATTTCTGAATTCTCTCTTGAACTTCTAAGGAATTTATTTACAGGCATGCCTCATTTTATTGATATTGTACTTTATTGATATCTGCTTTACAGGTATTGCATTTATTATTATTATTTTTTAACAAACTGAAGGTCGGTGGTAACCCTGCATGGAGCAAGTCTATCAGTGCCCTTTTTCCAACAGTATTGGCTCTCTTAGTGTCTCTGTGTCACATTGTGGTAATTCTCACAATATTTCAAACATTTTCATTATTATTATATTTATTGTAAATATAAAACTTCGATGCATGAGGAATTGCTTCTTATGGATGAGCACAGAAAGTGGTTTCTTGAGATGGAATCTAAATCTGGTGAAGACGCTGTGAAGCTTGTTGAAATGACAACAACAAACTTAGAATATTACATAAACTTGGTTGATAAAGCAATGGCAAGATTGGACAGGGTTGACTTCATTTTGTTTTTTATTTATTTTTTAAAACTATTTATTTATTTATTTTGGCTGCGCCAGGTCTTAGTTGCAACACGCGGGATCTTGGTTGCTGCATGCAGGATCTTTAGTTGTGGCATACAGACTTTTTAGTTGCAGCATGTATGCGGGATCTAGTTCCCCGACCAGGGATTGAACCTGGGACCCCTGCATTGGGAGCATGGAGTCTCACCCACGGGACCACCAGGGAAGTCCCTCCAATTTTGAAAGAACGTCTACTGTGGGTAAAATGCCATCAAACAACATTGCACGCTACAGAGAGATTGTTCTTGAAAGGAAGAGTCAATTGATGAGGCAAACTGCACAGTGGTCTTATCTTAAGAAATTGCCACAACTACCCCAACCTTCAGCAACCACCACCCAGATCAGTCAGCAGCATCAACACAGAGGCAGGACGCTCCACCAGCAAAAGGATTACAATTTACTGAAGGCTCAGATGATTGTTAGCATTTTTAAGCGATCAAATATTTTAATTATGGTTTGTACATTGTTTTATAGACAATGATATTGCATATTTAATGGACTACAGTGCATATAGTGTAAGCATAACTTACATGCTCTGGGAAACCAGAAAAATTGTGTGACTCGCTTTATTGCAATATTCACTTTGTTCAGTGGTCGGGAACCAAACCTGCAATATCTCCAAGGTATACCTGTATTCATATAATGTATTTATCTTATCTTCATCTGTATTTTTTTATTTATTTTTTCCAGAATATGAATTTTTTTGAAGACAAGCATTTTATATAACACATTTTATGACCCATAGATCCTAGCATAATGCTTTATATATTTTTTTCTTCTGAATTTAAAATAATTCAAGGATCCTGTAATCTGTTATGGAGTCATGATGCTTCAGGGATCCCATAAACTCTTATATATATGAAAGGGAGACACACCCCCTTCCTCCTGCTTTTGTGATACTGTGGCTACTAATGTAGATGGTCAGCAGCTTTGGACAGGGAGAAAATAGGTAAAAATGAGTTTCTAAGTATAGGGAAGCTGAAACATGAAATAGAGGCCATAAGAGAGAGGTTGATAAAACATCTAATCGTACAAGACAGTGGAGAGAGAAGGAGATGGAGAGACAAAGACAGATAAACAGACAGAGATTGGAAAATCTTGATCTGCTTTTCTGGCTAGGGAATAGCACATAGTCCAAGTGGCCAGATTTCAGATATATAATCCAAAGGAGGCTAATGCCTGTAAAATGCAAGCCTCAACTTTCAATGGCTTAATGAAACAAAAGGTTAAAGTTAGTTTTCCTTCACAGTAGGATCCGATGTGGAGAATCAGGATTCTAGGATATGCTGTACTCTGAACAGTCATTTAGGGACCCAGACTCCCCTCATTTTGTGTCTTCTTCCCCCTCTAGTTCATAAGAGAGCTCTCCATTCAGCTAATACAAGAGGAAAAATAAAGATAGGGACGTTTATTCATGCATTAGTCCCAGAAGTGTCAGATGTAACTTCCATTCACATCCCATTGAGCCAAACTTGGTCACTTGACCACACCTGAATTTAAAGGAAGGGGAGGAATCATGGTCTAGGTGTGGGTTAGAGAAAAAGGGGAGAGCAAATATGTTGGTGAACACTGGAGTCTCCAGCCCCAGAGAGTACATGTAGGATGGGGCTTTTGATCATTTGTTCTTCCATTCATTCCTTTAATACAGGATTTCTCAACTTTGGCACTATTGACATCTTGGGCTGGACAAGTCTCTGTTATACAGGGATATCCTGTGCCTTGTAGGATGTTTACCAGCATTTCTGGTTTCTACCTTCTAGGTGTCAGTAACACCCCCCCAGTCATGTCAGTCAAAAATGTCTCCAAATATTTCCATATATTCTGAGGGGAAGGAGATTGCCCCTAGTTTGATTTACTATTCCTTCCTTTATTATTTTCTGTATGCCATGAAATATCTCCTATTTGCTAACATGGTAAAATTATAGAATTCTTGATTCAAAGACATCAGGAGTTTATTTATTTTTTCCTGATCCTTTATTCACAGAAGTCCCTCAAGCATCACATCAGGGAGATACGAATCAGAGACGACAGTTCTTATCTCAATTTTCAGCCCATTTATATGCCTGCATATAATATTTACCTCTGTGTTCATCTCCCTGGCTCTCTAGTCTTATGATCAAAAATTTGTCTCTAGATTATCTTCTATTTTTAATCTCTGTTCAGTCATCTTATTCTGTAATACTGAATTCAGCTTCTCACAACTCTTGAATCTACAGGCTTATTCCAAGATTCAGTCTTTCTTCTCTTTTGTAACAGGGAACAAGAATCATACAAGAACTAAAAGTATCATATCCCAGAAATATCAAAAAAAATATGGCACTCATGCTGTAGTTACCACATCCTGCACTCTTGGTAGACATCACTAGTCAATCATGCTAATCTTTCCTCCTGAGCCTGAGGTCCACCTCAGAATCCAGAAAGCACTTAAGGCAGTTACTATCGATTGAACAGGATTGTAACAAGAGATTAATATTATTTGGTCTACAAGATCTGGTCATTTTTAAAGCCATAGAAACTGAGAACCAGGTGACGAAGTGACGTGCTCAGGCCACACAGAGTTTTGGTCTTCTGGCCTCATGCAGTTTCTTCTTCTGCACCTGTGGTATGACTTAAGGAGGCTTGCCCAAGCCTGGTGGGACTTGCTTGAAAGCAGAGCCTTGGAAAAGGTGCTAAACAAGCGTATTTCTTGGAACAGTGGTTGGGTGAACTTGAGTTTAACCAGATTCTCTTTTCTTTGCTTTTTGAGCAACAAAGCATACTCCAGTTTATTGCACAGAGATCGGAGGGCTGTAATAACCCTCACCACTGTGATTTTTAAGAGATCAAAGAAGAAAAGAAGATTCTGAATGGTACCTAAATGCCTGCATTTAAAATTCAAGAAAAAATAAAAAGCATCACATAAAAAATTAGGTTAACTGCAGCAGAATTCATGGTGAATGTGGCATGTATATTTGAATGATAGAATTTGACATTCAGTCTTAGCCAGCCTTTTTTAGAAAAAAAATTATCAGAGTCTGGGGGGAAATCAGAAGCCGTTTATGCTTTATTGTTTGTATACAATCAAACACACTGGGAAGAAAAATCGATCCTGGCTTCATTTTCTCATCTGGGTTTTATTTCTCTACCCTCAGCTTTCCCGACTGAGGCTCACGCTGTCCATGTTTCTGTGAAATGGGCCTTATGCTCTCATCTTGCCTTTTGATAATTATAGGTCTCCCCAGGAAAATGGCTTTACAGAGAAATTTTATAAATGTTTCAAAGATTTTATTATGAAGAATTCAGCCCTTCCACAATTATTAGTTTTAAAAGGTGCTCTTATAGCCATTGCTAGTAGAACAGCTATTGATCCTTTCATAAAGGGAAGACCAGCTCTCGTACACCCACATGAGTGCTGTACCTTGGCATCTTTTAAACTCATACAATAATGTGGTAAAGCAAAATAATCATTTTTCTTGTTGGAGGACCTCTCATTCCCACTAATGGGAACACAATCAACTTTAGGGCTATGGGCAATAATAACCGCAAATTTCACTTTTGTTTTAACAGTTATATTGGAGGCTGTAATGAACTTCACCTTGTTTCGTGAAGTTTGCTCAAGAGGCAGTTGCTAACCTTGTTAAAGAGACAACCTTCCAAATATCTCTTGACTCAGTCACCCCTCTCCATCCTCTTTGCCTTAGCCATCAACTCCTTTCACTACTGGACACTTCCCAATGGCTATCACCCTGACTTGCGTGTCCTCCTGCTGTAATTATTGAATGCCTCTCCCTTGACTGTAGGAGTAAGTCCGAACTGTACTATAGGCGTGCTAAGCCCCTGGGGACCTGGTTCTTAACATACTTTGTCTCTTCACTTGCTCTCACACGAACCTCATGAAGCAGCCTAACAAATCAGTGATCATATCGTATCTCATTTGGTGGAATGGAGAATTATGGCATGTCTCTCAAGGCAGCTGTATAGTCTAATCTATGGTGGAGAAGTTTTACTTTTTTTTTTTATTAATTTTTCTTGGAGTATAGTTGCTTCACAATGTTGCATTAGTTTCTGCTGTACAGCAAAGTGAGTCAGTTATATGTATACATATATCCCCTTTTTGGGGGGTTTCCTTCCCATTTAGGCCACCACAGAGCATTGAGTAGAGTTCCCTGTGCTGTACAGCAGGTTCTCATTAGTTATCTATTTTATACATAGTAGTGTATATATGTCAATCCCAATCTCATGGACCTAGAGATTGTCATACAGAGTGAAGTAAGTCAGAAGGAGAAAAACAAATACTGTATAATATCACATATATGTGGAATCTAGAAAAATGGTACAGAAGAGCTTCTTTGCAAAGCAGAAATAGAGACACAGATGTAGAGAACAAACTTATGGACACCAAGGGGGGAAGTGGGGAGGTGAGTTGAACTGGGAAATTGGCAGAGAAGTTTTAGAGCCAGACAGATATGAGCTTTAATTTTCTTTTCTTCAGTTAATAAATGTCTGTGAGAAAATCATTTAACCCCTGGAATCTTGTATTGTAAAATGGGCATGATGATAAGAAGAAACAGATGTTAAGGGGCCAGGCACAGTTGCTGTCCTATCATTGTTATGCCAAAAGAAAAGGAACTATATTTCCATAGGTTATATAATATAATGGGAAAATATAGAGGTGTCAGAGGCAAGCAGATCAGGTTTTAGTTTCGCTGAATCTCAGTTTTATCATCTGTAAAACAGAGATCAGGAAATGGGGCTAGCTGGGTTATTAAGATGAAATATGACAATAGATATAAAATGTCAAGTACATTGCCCAGCACAAAGTCAGTGTTTCAAAAGATGGTATATATGATTACTATTATGCCCTCTATACAATAAAATAGCACTAAAAACATTATTAAACTGCATTCCAACCACACAATGTTAGTAGTGAGTTAGAGGTGAATTCATGCTTGCAGTCCATTTATCCACTCACTTTATTTAATGAGCATTCTTCTAAATTACCATCTTGTTCCAACTGTGGTTCCAGGTGACAGAAGTACAAAGATGAATGTTATAGCTCTTGTTCACAAGGAGCTCCCAATCTACTGGAGGAAAGATTTTTCAAAAGGCACGATGCAATGTATACATGTGAGAAATATCCAAACAGTGTTCTGCAAAAAAGTGAAAACCAATTGCATCAAAGAAAGTTTTAGGGAAGTACTGACAATTTGAGCATGACGGAGGAAGTGATATCTCAAAAGGCAGTGTTTAGAGGAAGGACATTCTGGAAGCAAGAAACACTTTGAGCATAGACACGGGGATGGGAAAGGTCTGGAGAATGCTGGAGCACATTAGGGAAATGTAGGGAACTCGGAGGATGCCACGGGACTGGAGGAATGCTGGCAGGAGATAGGAGCTTAGCTTGGGGGTAACGGGAGATGACCCCCATTCAATGCAAGATTTTTTTGAATGGCAAAGTGACCTGGTTAGAAAAATGCTTAGAAAGATGATCAAATGGAGATTTGGAGACCAGTGAGGAGGCTGCTGTAATAATCCAGGTAAGAGTTAACAAGGGAACTAAGGTGCTTATAATAGAAATAAAACGTCCAGACGTGAGAAAGACTGCGGCTGTTTTAAGGAGAAAAAAATTTAGTCAATTATTACCATGTGGGGGACATTGTATTTTTTGTTAATTATTGCTGTGTTCTGGCTTGTACACCCAATGGTTATTCTGATGTTTGAGCAGAAAATATTGTCTCATCAAAAGCAAATTTCATTAGCAAATAAGGTCAAGTGTATTTGCCATGGCCACACCACAGTGGGCGTTGGAACCCAGATTAGAATGTAGGTCAGTCTGGGTCCAAAGTTTACATGCTTTCCATGCCTGTGTTCTACCACACTGCCTTCTGAAGGCATGTGCTTGGGTACTTTGCTCTGCTGGGTAAGGTGTGAAGAGAGCATAAAGTTCATGGAGGAGTGTGATGGGAGATAAAGCCACACAAAGAAACAACGATTAGATTACACAAAGCCTAGTGAGCCAGATGGAGTCAGATCCTGGGGGCAAAGGGGAGTGCATGAAGAACTGTGTGAAATTAAGAAACATGAATATGGGAAAGAATGGTGGCAGGGAGATAGGTTAGGGGTGTTGCAAAGATTCAGGCAAGAGCATATAGTAGCTTGAACTAAGGCATGGCCATGGGGATGGAAGTCTACTTATTGATACAGACAGTATTAGCAATGTACTGCCAAGGAGTAAAAGCAGGTTTCCAAGTACGAATCTCACATTGTGTTTAGAAGGTAAACAGATGTCTGTATTTTTACCTGGGTCTATATCTTTCTCTCCCATTCTCTCTCTCATCCTCTCTCTCTCTCTCTCATTCTCTCTCTCATCTCCTCGTACCCCACTCTGTCTCCCTCTCTCTCTGTAATGTCTTCATGGGTAATCTCAGAGTGAGAGGATAGCTGGCATTTTTTGGCCCTTTTCTATTATAGCTAATATACTTTTAAGTAATGACTTGTGTCAGAAATTGTGCTAAGAGCTTTATGGTCATTTGCTTATTTAATCCTTGTGATAGTTTTATGAGATAGGTATTAATGTAATTATCACTATTACTACTGCTACTATTATTATTATCCCCATCCTAAAGTGAAATTGAGACTCGTGGTAAAAAGTAAGCAGCCTGCCTAGAGCGTAGTTGCTTTGTTGATTGGATGAATAAATACAGATGGTGCATATTTTAGTAACAGGGTAAGAACCCCAACTAATACTTGCATGCTTCCATGGATTAATATTTTAAACACCATGAAATAGTTTATATTTCATCTATTAGTTCCTTTTATTAAAGATAAAATATATTTAATATATTTATAAATTGATTCACATAGGCTATAAAACATTCTTCACAAATTATATTGTTGTCTAGCTCTCACTTACTCATAGGAAAAAATGACCATTTTGTCTCTTAAAACTTTTATTATAAAAGAGATACATGGGGCTTCCCTGGTGGCGCAGTGGTTGAGAGTCCGCCTGCCGATACAGGGGACACGGGTTTGTGCCCCGGTCCGGGAAGATCCCACATGCCACAGAGCGGCTGGGCCCGTGAGCCATGGCCACTGAGCCTGCGCGTCCGGAGCTTGTGCTCCGCAACGGGAGAGGCCACAGCAGTGAGAGGCCCACGTACCGCAAAAAAAAAACCAAAAAAAACCCCCAAAAAAACCCAAACAAACCAAAAGCAACCTATTTGTTACATTTATAGTTAGTAATAATATGTCCAAATATATTTTTCTCAATCTAACAATGTAAGTAATATTTATAGAATCCTCCCACCACAGTGAAAGATAAGAAGATAGCATGCACATGGGCACATGGACACACCCTCACTTCCTTCCTATGTCCCTACTTCCAGTTTCTGTTAGTTTCATTTTCATATATATATATATATACTTTCATAGTTTATAGCAGTTACATTTTGCATAGTAACCAACATTCTCACCATTCCTTAACCTTAGTTCTACATTAAAATAAAGTCAGTGCATAAGAACTTTGTTTTCATAGTTCCTCTTTCTATGCATTTTATTTTGCTTCATTTCTTGGTTGAATGGATTTTATGACCAGGCTTTTTTTTTTTTTTTTTTCCCAAGAAGGGCTCATGGGTGACATTTCATCTGAGTTCTACCATGTATAAAAATGGCTTTCCGGGACATGTGTATATGTATAACTGATTCACTTTGTTATAAAACAGAAACTAACACACCATTGTAAAGCAATTATACTCCAGTAAAGATGTTAAAAAAAAAAAGGCTTTCGATTTCCTTTATGCTTGAACACTGATTTGGCATGGTGGAAAATCCTTGAGTCACACTTCCTTTCCTTTAGATCATTGCTTATACACATTGCTTCCCTGTCTGCTAGCCCTGAACCTGGCCTAGGCAGAAACAGAAGCCTATCTGCTCCTTATACCCCTCTTTGGAGGGAATCATGTGTGTGTCAGGAGTCATTCTTTGCCTCTGAAATTGAATAACCTACACAGTTACGTCTCACACTTGATATGATTTTGTCTGTCTATCTGTTAAATCAACTTTCCCAGGATTTGTCGCACCCTTTCACTTTGCATGTGTAAGTATTTCTTTAATTCAGCATTTTTTGTTACATTATAAGAAATATTATTCTCTTGTCTAATTTGTTCTCTTTTTTTCAGGAACATTAATCGTCCATGTGTTTGCTCTCTTCTGTATTTCATAGCTATATTTTCTTCAATCTCTTACTATTTATCCTTTTTCATGTTATTTTATATTATTCCTCTAAACCTGTCCTCCCTAACTTTGTTTTGATGTTCAATGAAGTCTTAACTCTACTTTTTTTTTTTTATACTTCTCATGATTTAATTTCTATCATGGTTTGTTTATTCTTGTCTAATTATTTGCTAAGTCCTCTTCCCTGGGGTCATTCCCCTCCTTAGTGATCGATTTCTCTGTTTCTGCGAGAATAAGTCTCTTGTGCTTCCCTGGAAGCCTATTATGGTCATGGTTTTCTAGGTGATGATTTAGACCTGCTTAGCTTTCTTCAGGTAATTATGCCATGTGAAGGTACAGACATGATCCAGCAGCAAACCTATGTTCTAAAGAGGTATGCAGGAGATGAATTCAGAAAAGACCACTGCAAAGGGCAGGGTTGCAGGTGCCTAAGAGATGGATCAGGTTGGAGTTTTCACCAGGTGATCTCTCAGACTCTGAAGAGTGAGGATTTTATAGCCTAACTCTGTGCACTCTCTGAGTTTAAAGATATGTATCAGTCTCAAAGGGAGTTATCTGGTCAATCCAAACCCATGCTTATGTCAGGAATTAAACACTGAAATTCAAGAATAACCAACAAACACTAAAGGCTCTTCAGAGTGCCCATTGCACTGCCTGGAAAGATATTCGAGATAATCAGAATGCAGTCTGGCTTTCAGGCTTGTGGCAGACAGTGCTGCATGGTATTCAGGGCAGGGGATTTGTGTTGGTTGACTGGGCTTGAATATTACCTGTATCACGTATCAGCTGTGGGAACCTGGGCAACTTATTTGATATCCCTGAACATCCATCTGTGATCATCTGTAGCAAAAAAAGTAAATTATGTCTGGAAAATCCATGGAAAATTACCTGGCACAAACGAAATATTCAGTACAGCTGCAATGATTGTAATGTAACCAGAAGTAGATGGTGGAGTTTTTTGCGGTACGCGGGCCTCTCACTGTTGTGGCCTCTCCCGTTGCGGAGCACAGGCTCCGGACGCGCAGGCTCAGCGGCCATGGCTCACGGGCCCAGCCGCTCCGTGGCATGTGGGATCCTCCCGGACCGGGGCACGAACCCGTGTACCCTGCATCGGCAGGCGGACTCTCAACCACTGTGCCACCAGGGAAGCCCGATGGTGGAGTTTTATTGGAGGTAGTTAGCACTTGTTTTGGCTTATAAGGCATTGGTCACAACGTCTGCTGTGCTAAGTGTGAGCTGCCTCTGTTTGAACATGACACCTATGAGCTCCTGGAGAACACACACAAAGACCGCATCCACTTCTCCTTCTCACCCAGCACAGTCCTGCCCACAGAATGATAGGTGGCTGCTGATACATATTCTAACCAGATTTCAGGACCCCGTGGCCTCCAACAAAGGGGGCAAAAGATAAACTTTGGCCTTGTGGTAAGTGAGCTTCTCACTCCACCCACCAAGTGTTTTTATCCGTATGGATATGATTCCACTTTATTCTGTATAAACCATTTGGGAGAAAAGACCTGTTAACTATTATAAAATGTTAATGATATTTTTAACATTTTGATGTTCATGATAAAAATGAGTTCATTAAAGAAAAAACTTATAAATATGAAGCAGAAAATAAAAATCACCTTTCCTCCTACCAACCATAATACGCCACTTTATTTTAAGATGTTTCCATTGTATTTTTAATGCATACACACATATATTTATGTCTAGGTACAATATGTCTATAATATATTTAGCGTTATGGAGGGGAGTGAATTGGGGAATATTTTAAAAGATGTTTAGCTGTATTATTTCCCAACTCGACAGAAGAAAAAAACTAAAAGAAGCATTTGCCTAACAGTAAATTATTTCTCGAAGAAAAAGTCTTTAGCTTTAATGAACAGACACAAAGGCAGTTGTTTATATGTTGATGGCCCTTCTAGAATCCCCGAAGGGGTTTGGAAACGCTGCCTAAACAGGTGAAACCTCCTCTCCCTGCAGTCTTATTCCCACCATTAATTTATTTAGAAAATCTTTTTACCTCTAGTAAAAACATAAACACAAAGTTATGTTTCAGTCCAGACTGAATTAGTGGAGTCTGAATTAATGAGATTTGCCTGTATTTAATTCAGCTTCTTCAAACGTGCGTTCCTCCTGATAAAATCACCTCAGGATGCAAGAACAAAACAGTAACAGTTAAAATATGCAATGGCAGAACGCCAACTCTGAGTGTACCTTCAGAAATCAATGAGATACCACTGAGGCTTTAAATCTTGCCCCGCGACGGTGAAGGGTTAGCTGGGACGAAGTGAGAGAGTGGCATGGACATATATATACTACCAAACGTAAAATAGATAGCTAGTGGGAAGCAGCCGCATAGCACAGGGAGATCAGCTCGGTGCTTGGTGACCACCTAGAGGGGTGGGATAGGGAGGGTGGGAGGGAGGCACAAGAGGGAAGAGATATGGGGATGTATGTATATGTATAGCTGATTCACTTTGTTATACAGCAGCAACTAACACACCATTGTAAAGCAATTATATTCCAACAAAGGTGTTAAAAAAATAAATAAATAAATCTTGTCCAGGAGGTGAGTGGATTGTGTTACAGTTTGGATAAGCTATTCCAGGGCACAGGCTTGCCATAGAAAGTACTCCACAGGCTCGGGGTCTGTGGAGGTACAATTTGCGTTTTGTTAGCAAGAACTTTGCAGCAAAAGATGCTAAAGCTGCAAAGCAGGCCCAGCTCAAATCTGAATGGCACTTGGACTTGGTACAGATTGAGCACCAGACTGGTCTTTAGTGGAGCATCTGGTTCAAGCCATCATGGTTGGTGAGGGATCTAGATACTGACCATAGTGGCCAAATCATGAGAGAATGTTAGGAATAGTTGGGGAGAAGAGCAAAAAAGAAGCAAATGAAGGTTAGGGAGAAAAAGGGGACTGGATGGGAAGGCAGAACAGGAGTAGATGTTTTTGCATGCAAATAAGGGTGATTGACCCAGAAATAGACCACGCCCTCATTTCTACCTGACTTTATCCTGAACATGCTTCTCTCGGATCCATATTTGCTTGACTTTTGAACATGCCCCACTTCCTAAACTGAGACTAAACCCTTTGAAGCAAATACTTAGTCGTGGTATCCCCAGTAAATATGATAGCATCTGACACATAGCTAAGGCTTAATGAATGTTCATTTAATGAACAAATGAAGGAATAAAACTGAGACACAGACCCGTATGTCTCAGAACAGCTTTTTTTGATCCATAAAAGGGGAGAGAGATGAAACAGGTTTCGGAAGTGTTTGATGTAGCCAGGCCTGAATATCTGGCTGCGTTCTGTTGTGACATGGAGCGATTTGAGCTTATGCTTATCTTAAGCATCAGGCTTTGGGAAATAGTCCTGGGTCTGAAGGGAGGGGAGTTGCTTTCCTCAAATAGGTGCTGTTAACTAAGTCCAACAAGGTTACTCAGGGCGTTTTGCATTTTAAACATCTGCAGTACCTTACACCACTAAGACCCTGAGAGCTGGAAAGTCAACAATCAAAAGCACAGTGTTTGCAGTGAAGTCAATGTAAGATGGTGTCAGGAGGATGTGTCCTGCGCTCCAAGACCACTGGGAATTCCAGCTCTGGTAGCATCATTTACTTCCTGCAACCTGCAGGACACTTTCTTTCCCTGACTCTGATTCTAGACAGACAGACAGACAGACATTCGTTAACTAGAAGCATGCTGCAGACCACAGGCCACCTCCTCACTCCTCACCGGGAAGTAGAGTGAGGGCTCCAGCAGTTGTGTTTGGAAGCGTGAGTGACCTTTCTTCTCTAGGATCTGCCTACTTGCAAAGTAGTGCACTGGTCTCCTCCCCGATGTAGGGGCGAAAAATTTGCCCCCCCAAAATATGTCCTTGGCATGAGGATTGTTTGCAGCTGGTTATTTTTGAGAAACAGATGACTCAGGAAGTTTTTCTTTTCACATCCCCCTTAACTGCCTAAAAGAATTTATAGAGGGCTTCCCTGGTGGCGCAGTGGTTGAGAGTCCGCCTGCCGATGCAGGGGACACGGGTTCGTGCCCTGGTCCGGGAAGATCCCACATGCCGCGGAGCGGCTGGGCCCATGAGCCATGGCCGCTAAGCCTGCGCATCCGGAGCCTGTGCTCCACAACGGGAGAGGCCACAACAGTGAGAGGCCCACGTACCGCAAAAAAAAAAAAAAAAAAAAGAATTTAGTTAGGGAGGCTGTACCAGAAAGAGAGCTATTACCAAAGATAACTTCTTTTTATATCAGAAAGATTTCTCTGAATGGCAGGGCAAACATCTGTTTTCTAAACGGTTGTTCTTCCCCTCACCCTGTGAACTGTCTGTCTCTCTTTTGAAGCCCCAGACCCCTATCTTATTCTCCCTAGCTCAGGATGGCATATAAGCCTCAATTGCCTGGTTATTTATGGTTTCGTATTCTTATGGGGTCCTTGGACGTACATGATTAAATCTGTTTTTCTCTCATGAACCTGTCCCATGTTGATTTAATTCTTAGACCAGTAGGAAGAACCTAGAAGGGCAAAGGAAAGCTTTTTTCTCCCCAACACTGATATGCCAGGAGGGAAGTTTTATCTTCAAGGGGAGAGACCTGTAGTTGTCTAGTGCCGTCTATGATTGCGTGGGCATATCTGTAATTTGGGGGTTTATATCGTCATGCACACCTAAACCACATCCTCCAATCTCTCCTTTATCAGTGTGACAGGTGATATTTAGATTTTTAACGCCCTAACCACTCTCACTCTCCACTGGTTTAGAATGCAGGTGACATAGGGTCCTCGAAACATTATCCAGGAAGGCACTTGACCTCAGGGAATCTGAGATTTCTCATGCACACAATGGATATGCCCATGCAGGGGGTCTCCCAGGTGTGATAAGGAATAAAAAAGATGATCAGTAGAAAAGTGGATGGTTGTTTCAGGGTTGCCCAAGATGACCCCAAGCCTCAATGATTCACTAGAAGAACTCACAGGACTCAGAAGCTGTTACACTCACGTTATAGTTTATTACAGCAAAAGGGTGCAGATTAAAATCAGCAAAGGTAAATGCGCGTAGAATGAAGTCCAAGAGAATCAAATGCAAGCTTCCAGGTATCTGCTTCCTGTGGAGCTGCAGGGACACTTAATTCTCCCAGCAATGATGTGTGACAGTAGAGGTCAACTGTTGCCACCCAGGGAAGCTCACCTAAGCGCTGGGACCCAGGATTTTCCTGGGACCAGTTATGTAGGCATACTGCAGCGTCCACGTGACCGACCTCAGGTACTCTGACTCCGGGTCCGCAGAGCAAAAACAGAGAAAAGCCCTACATCACATTTGTTAGCACGATCTGTCTGCTCAAACTGGCAGCATGGCCCAAGGCCCCAGGCATATAAAAGCACTCTTCTCAGGCAGAATATTCCAAGGACTTAGAGCTCGTCTCTCAGCAGTTGGCCAAGAGCCGGTCCTGAAGACAAGTCTTAGAAATTTGCAAGGTTTGAGCAACCCAAGTAGCTAAGTTAAGCCTTTCTTGCATAAAGGTCAATCATAAGGTACTATATTCATCTATAACATTAGGTTTCTTAGTGTAAAGGAAACGTACTGATAAGAATGAGGTCTATATTTCAACTAGAAGATCGCTACACTAAAGAATACTGTGAAAGCTTTCTGATTGGGGAGGGTCCACCTTTTCCTTTTGAGGCAGCTAAGTACAGTACCAAGTACGACAGCAGGTGCTCAAGGTTTGCTAGACGAAAGAAGGAATGAATGATTTCAATAACACGAGCTTGGCTATGAGAGGTGATGTGAATCCAGTTCTTCCAAAGTCCCAAAGCCAAAGACATTTTCTGAGACTCAGTTTCCTCCTCTGTCAAATGAGGAGGGCTATGCCTATCTTTCTTTCAGAGTCTTTTGGAGAATTAGAGATTTGAACAGCTCGATGCCAGGCACATAATTAATAATGGTCCTGCTTCACTGAGGCACAGTCAGAAGTCAAGCCATCCTAGGGAGACCCACTGCTTACCCATAACTTTATCCCTCGTGTGCTGAACTGGCATAAAAACAAAGCAAGGAAAGGTTTAAGTGAGAAGATCATCACTCCAGACCTTTGCTCTGGCAGCCATGAGAAACGTGCCACGATCAAACCATGAGCATCTTCTAATACAGCAGGATTTCCACTTTCTACACCCAGCGTGATGTTTCTATTTACGTTGCTTCTTATCAGATGTCTGAAAAGTACATATTACGACTTCAAAAAATATTTATTTTTTAATCAGCTTATTAGAGAGTTCCACGTACAATAAAGCCGTTATATGGCAGCAAATCCCAGCTGCCGTGAAGGGTTCCTTGCAACGTGACAGATTTAGGTCAGTGTCATTAACAAACATCCAGACCGATGTTGCCAGCTTGAGGATCACAGATGCCAAATTCCCCTCGCGAGAGGACAGAGGGAAAGAGGATTCGTCATACTGGATCATTCTGCCCATCCATCGGCCTGTCCCAGGGAGGATCCTGAACCAGATGCTCTGGAAGAAGGATGTTAAATATCTACATAGTCTTTGAGCAGAACACGGGAGTGAAAGTCAAATGTTTTCATTCCTGCCCTGGATTATGGACTAAATGTTTACATCTCCACCCCCACCCAACCCCTCTGACCTCAATACACATCTTGAAACCCTACGTGAAACTCCAGTGTGATGGTATTGAGAGCCGAGGCTTTTGGGAGGTAATCAAGTTTAGATAAGGTCATGAGATGGAACCCCCAGATGGGATTAGTGTCCTTATAGAAAGAGAAGTCTGGAGCTCTCACTCTCCTTCGTGTGGAAAGACCCAACAAGAAGACAGCCATCTGCAAACCAAGAGCAAGTTCCCACCAGGCACTGAGTCTCTGGCACCTTGATCTTGGACTTCTCAGCCTCCAGAACTGTAAGAAATAAATGTTTGCTATTTAAGCTGCCCAGTTTAAGATATGCTGTTATAGAAGCCCAAACCGACTAAGACACCTTGTGTCTGCTAATGACTGTGTGACCTTGCCTAGGCCTCTTTAACCTCTCTGGGCCTCTGTCTGTGCATGTCTGAAATAAAGAAAGCAGCACATGGGTAGTCCACAAGTACTGAGCACATACCTGATGCCAGGTGCTGTACTAGGTCTAGGGATACAACAGAGACCAAGATAAATACAGTGTCTTCATAGCTGTTCTGCCAACTTATATCTAACGGATATTAGTTTATTTCATTACGTACAGATGTGAGAAATGTTACCTATTATTTTTCTTTATAAATTATATGTTTCTGAGTTATCATCTACCCGATTAGCAGAATGACCATCACACTCATTCCTGAAATTCCCTCCAGCCCTCTCTTGGATGCTGCTTTAATCCTGCACACGTATGGCCGGAAAGAAAATGAGGCAGAGGCCTGGTCCTTGATCTCTACTGACCACTAGCTCGCAGCTATGACCTGGAGATGTGTGCAGGAATCCTGCAACGCTTCTTATACAGAGAGCATGCTGGGGTCACTCATGGTACAGTCTCATGCCTCGGGGTCTTCACAAGGCAACCTGGATACTTCCCTCAAGGCCACACACCAGGTGTCCATTCTCCAAGGCATTCAGGCCAGCGGTTGCATTAAAGGTCCTCCTCCCCATGGGGAAGAAAGGTATAGTCTCATTCTCAGAAAGTCCAAGCTACCATGCCATCTCCCAAAGAACCTGTTCTGTCTTCTGATTCAAGTACCTGTCTCTCTCCACCTACTCCACAGTGACTACAGCCTAATTCTTTGATGGACCACCGTATTAGTCTGCTCAGGCCACCAGAACTAAATATCACAGACCAGGTAGCTTAAACCACAGACATTTATTTTCTCACAGTTCTGGAGGCTAGAAATCCAAGATCAAGGGGTCGGCAGATTTGGTTTCCTCTGAGGCCTCTCTCCGTGGCGTACGGAAGGCCACTTCTCCCTGTGTTCTCACAAGGTCTTTCTTTGCATGCACACATCACTGGTGCCTTTTTGTGCGCCCAGATGTTTCCTTTTTATAGAGACACCAGTCAGATTGGATGAGGCCCACCCTAACAGCCTCATTTTAACTGAATCACCTCTTTATTTCCAAATACATTCACATCCTGAGGTGCTGAGGTTTAGATCGTCAACATATGAATTTGGGGGGACATAATTCAGCATGTAACAGCCATCAACACTATCAACTGCTCCACAAGATGCCATTCTTGGACTACGATGAGAGTGGTCCCCACGCAGCTGTGCAAAGCAACCGGTCTACTGACCTCCCCAGAGGGCGTCTTCTGCAGGATCGTCTCTGAAACCAAAGGAGCTGCTGGCCTTTCCCAGGGGTTCAGAACTGTCTTGAAGGACAAAAGCTGCATTTTGTGGGTGGTACGTGTGAATTCTCAAAAGGACAGATGGATGGTGACTTCTGTTCTTTTGGATGGTCCCATATTCAAGAAAACAAGACACAGTTAATCTCTTAATCAGGACATTCTGCTTCATTAATGATAATAATTAATAATAATAGGTAATACTTATCTTGTGTTTGCTATATACCTGGTGCTTTATACACATAAGCTCCTTTAATCCTCCAATCTTAAGAATCATCGTAAGGATCAAAAACAGAAATGTCAGCAGACAATGCACTTTCAGAGGAAGGATAGCGAGGAATACATATTTATTTTGCTCCTACTATGTGCAAGGTGCTATTTTGGGTATTTTATCTCCATAGTCTTTTTTAATCCTCATAGCAGCCCCATAGGTGGGTGTTAATATCTTCATGTACGGATGATGAAACCAGCCTGAGAGAGATGAACTAACTTGCCACACCGCTAAGTCTTGGCCTGGACCAGGGTTCACTCTCAAGGGAAGTTGACTCCAGAGTTTGTGCCCTTAAGCGCTATTCTAAAGAGGCAGGTGGGTCAGATGAATTTCTCGCGTCATCACTAAGGTTGACCAGAACTTTATATGAGACAAGTTCTCGGAGTGGATCAGTTCCTGGGCAAGTAGTTGGTTCAGACACAGCTGCTGCAGGCTATGGGATGATGACTATTTAGTTGAACTTTACCTGGTAGCAGTGGGATGAAGAAAACAAACGTGAGTGATAGAGAGTCCAACCAAACAGCATCAGGTCGGCCATAATGACATGAGGAGTGGCAGGAGGGCAAGCCCTGTGGCTGAGAGTCAAGACAGGCAAATCAAAAGGGGGGGCAGGGAAACAGATGATACATGAATTCAGGTTCAACAGCAAGACTCTGTGCATTAAGGAAGGGGTGGTGATGTATCCCCTGCCTCCCCACCTCCCCACCCCCAGAGAATGCAGCCTCTCCTTTCTTCAGGGACGGGGAAACTACGCAGAGGATCAAACCAGGAGTTCAAGAGACTAGACCGGGGGCCCAGGTACTGGGTTACAAGCATAAAGTGGGATAGCCGGAGGGCTGACGGGCTGCTAGTGCACTTGATCACATGTCATGCTTGAAATTCTGCAAGCGCTGCTAGTTGCTCTTAGGATAAGGTCCAGAATCCTCCTATGGGTTGCAAGACCCTTCATCACATGACTATATAATACTTTTACCTTCTGCTACTCCTTCGCACCCCCATCCCCAATTCATTCCTCTCTGCTCTCTCTTCTTTCCCTCCCTCTCCCCTTTTCTCTCTCTCATCTCCAGCTGAACTGGACCATTGCATGTACTGCCACTCCACATGGAACAAATTTCCCTTCCTTTTTGTTCAACTCTTACTTATCATTCAAGACTCTCATTAAACATCAGATCTTCTGGTGCTTTCCACGACTTTCCCTCCCTTCCCTGTCCGATCTAGGCTAGGGGTTCATGTTGTAGACTCCCACAGCATCTTATACTTCCCACTCCTTAACACGTATCACACTTCAAAATGAATGTCTATCTTTCACTCTGAACTGCAAACTTCAGGAAATATTTGTTGAATGAATGAATATAGAGTTGAACTCTGACTCCTTCAATCTCGACTGACTAAGAACAGTATTCTCTCCAGATCTGACTTCGAGACTGAACTTGTAGGTGGTAATAAGTGGCTGCAGCTGTAGGGAGAGGTGGCCCACGTGAGCCGGGAACCTCGCATGTCCTGCTGGCCACAGTTGCCACATCGACATGCAGTGAAGCTGACTCACCAAGTCCTTGGCTCGGCAAATCTTTCTTAGCACATTGTTTCTGCAGTATTTGAAAGAAATTTTTAAAAATATTCGCTCTGTATTTTTTCCACTAATTTAGACTCTTTTCCCCTTTGCCAGCCTTCTGTCCAACCGAACCTCCCAGAAAACTCTCCTCCCGGGTGCTTCCAATTCGCACGTGTCCCTTGTGCTATAGGCGGGATTTTAAGCAAAAGTTTGGTCCTCGGCTTCCCTGGTGGCGCAGTGGTTGAGAGTCCGCCTGCCGATGCAGGGGACGCGGGTTCGTGCCCCGGTCTGGGAAGATCCCACATGCCGCGGAGCGGCTGGGCCCGTGAGCCATGGCCGCTGAGCCTGCGCGTCCGGAGCCTGTGCTCCGCGGGAGAGGTCACAACAGTGAGAGGCCCGCGTACCGCAAAAAAAAAAAAAAAGAAAGTTTGGTCCTTTTCAGGATGGCAGTAGCAGCCCTTAATGTACCAGCACAGAGCTCTCTCTGCTGTTCCTGGCTGGGTTGCTAAGCAACATCCCTGCTTGCTTGGAAATGGGGTGAGGCTGTACCAAGCTTTGTCAGAGAGGACTCTGGGAACAGTCACCACTCTTCTTCCTCACTTCTCTTACAAACTCAGTCTTTCATTCTCTTTTTCCCCGATCCCATTTTTATCATTGAAAAATGATGTCTCCTTCCATTCTGCCCTCCCCCTGTGTGAACTGTTGGAAGCTGGGAATTTGTCTACCTCTTCCGCTTAGTTTCTGTGCTATAGCTGATAGCCAGGGAGCCACATACTCAACAGGGGAAGCCAAAGGGCATAATGGGGTCATGACTTCAAGCTCCAGTCTCGATGCATGCCTTGCCCAAAGGAATTATGAAAGCTAACTTTTACTGAGTGCTTCCCATGTACCAAGGGAGTTCTAGGCAGGCCCTTACCTGCACTAAAGGGGGTAAATCTGTAAAGGGTGTAATGTAAAGGGTGGAAGTCTGCCAAGAGGAACATCCTCATGGCAACTGGATCAACTGGGAGTTTTTATTCTCCCCAAGCGACAGATGAAGAAACTCCACAGAGGTTAAGTAACTTTCCAAGGTCACAGAGTTTATAAGAATTGAACCTCTTCAGGCCCCAGATCCCACGCTGCTAACCACTCCATCTCACTGTTTAATTTTGTGCTAAAAAAGTAAATGGTGAAACTGAACTTAAGTTACCAACCTTTTTGGTGCCTAAATTCCTCACCTGCATGATGTCGATAATAACTCTCTCCTAGGCATTTATGAGGATTGGATTAGATACATGCTAAGTACCCAGGGCATCATAGAGGAGCAGTAAACATTACATGCCTTCTTTCCCTCTTCTGTGAATGTATGCTGAATCCCATTTCCTAAGACCTGATTGACCTTACAAGGTTAGAAGGTGAAATAGGCATTTATATTCCCCTTTCCATAGACACTGCTTGAAAAAGCACATGCAGAAGTAATTTTTTGGTAAACATCTAAAATTCTTTTTTTTTTTTTTTTGCGGTACGCGGGCCTCTCACTGTTGCGGCCTCTCCCTTTGCGGAGCACAGGCTCCGGACGCGCAGGCCCAGCGGCCACGGCTCACAGGCCCAGCCGCTCCGCGGCACGTGGGATCTTCCCGGACAGGGGCATGAACCCGTGTCCCCTGCATCGGCAGGCAGACTCTCAACCACTGCGCCACCAGGGAAGCCCAACATCTAAAATTCTTTAATCACAATATAGTTTATTCATTCTGCCTTTCTGTCTGTGTGTCACTGTAAGAGAAAGAAAAATTGGTTTGCATGTTATGGTCAAGAACAATAATTCTGGGACTTCTAGGATAGGCGAGATACAAATAGCTTGAGAAAGTGGGGTGACAGCAGGAAGCTGAATGAGAAACAAGGAAGATATCTTTACACAACCCCACCCACTGTCTACAGAAGTCATTCTCCATCCTCCCCAATTATCCCAAAGATCCCATCCAGCTCTGTGGGGGGATGGGCCAGGGATAGATTTCAGGAGCCTTGGATCAGACTGGTTCCAGCCCATGTTGAAATGTAGGAATAGGCCCAGCTGGAGATCAAAGGCCTCCTCTTTGTATGCTAGGCATGGAGAACAGACTATGGTGTTCATCTCCCGCTCACCACCTGCATATTTCACTCCCTCAGCACTGCTTTCCCAGAGAAGAGCAATGCACAAATCAATAGCACTTTGCCCAAAAAGATGGTGGACCTACCTGGAGCCAGCAGGCTTCCCTGAGGTGTCTGAGCAGGACTGTGAAATGTATCTGGGCTCTGTGCCAGGTCCTGCTCCTCCGGATGGAAAATCTGTCCTAGACAGCCCGTTCCTCCTGGGTCCCTGCTGAAGCTCTGACTCCAGGAGTCAGTACATTTAAAGCTATCTGGGTACCCTTGACTCTGGCTCACAGAGGAATTGAATGGTTCTGTAATAAAACAGTGGTGCCAGATGCCTCTTAAGGTCTGGATTATGCTTATAAATAACTTTGTTAGGCCACTTATTTTCACTAATTGGGGAAATCGTGCAGCATACTTAAGAGACCTATTTTTGGAGACTGGCAAATCATAATTCCATCACTAGCTGTGTGACCACAGACAAGTTATTTCATCTTTCTAAGACTCAGTTTCTTCATGTGTAAGCTGAACTGATAATTCGACCCCCCCTCATTGGGTTGCAGTGAAGTTAAATGAGTAACTCGCATCAAATTGTTACTGTGGTGTTTGGCTTGTAAAATGAGCCCAACTGATGTTAGCTAGTATTATGAAGAATATTATTTTGCGTATCTGTCTATCTGAAGTATATTTTTATTTATGTCACCTGTTTAACAGATAGGCTTCCTATATGCCAGCCACAGTTTTAGGCTCTCAAACATATGTAGTTCTCATAACCAGCCATGTTAGAGAGAACCTGTTAAGAACCTCATTTTCACAGGAGAAGAAACTGAAGCACAGAGAGGTTAAACATCTCAGTCAAGCAGCACAGGTAGTTAAGTGGATGAGCTCTACTTTCTCTTGTCTCCAGGCTGTACTCTTAGCTACAGCCCTATGCTGCTAGTTATTTTCTCATGTCAGGAATAATGTTGACTATAATGGTTAAATCACTCACCTGGAAGTTGGGGGATCTGAGTTTTAATCTGAGTTCTAATCCGAGGTGTCTAATAATTCAGGAAAACCCAGCTCCTGGGTCCAGGCTTTAAGCACAGCATCCTTTTGCACACTAACAAAATGCTAGGTGATGTTATTATTAATTTATAATTATACATTATGCAATTACCACCATATAATTAACGATCCCTTGGCAGCGTTTGTAATCACCCTCTAATTTGTAAGAACGTTACAGTTTCCTCACTGATGCAAGCCTGTGGCAGAGTCACACCAATCTTGGGTCCCTGGTTAAGGTTTGCAGGGATCACTTGACAGGGAGAGCACAGCCATCCCCGGTGACATCAGTAGGAAAATTTATACCAGTAGCTTGGGAATCCCTTCTTTCCCTTATCAATCAGCTTGGAAGCTTTTATTTAAAACTTTTGTCAAAGCCGTTTTCTTCTTGGCATAAATGGCTCCATGTAGAAGTTTTATGGAGACTGTGAAATCTTGACTGTGGACAGGCTCCTTGTCCATTCTTAGGATTCTTAGGGAAATATTGGCCCTGGGGTGGAGCCAGTGCAGTTCTGGTTGTGGACACTTACCAAGCAAGGAAGTTTGGGAGTGGAGGTCAGATACTCAAATGAAAGTCAACTTGTGACTCATGAAGCTCATTTGTTTATTCCAAGCTATTTAATGGAGGTTTTCACTTAAACTGATTTCACACTGTTATAGAGTAAATATCTGTGTCCTAATATTGATACATTGAAATCCTAAACCCTCAAGGTGCTGGTATTAGGAGGTAGGGAGGTGATTAGGTCATGAGAGTGAAACCCTCATTAGTGGGATTTGTGCCTTTATAAAAGAGACCCCCGGAGAGCTCTCTTGCCCCTACTGCCACGTGAGGACACAGTAGGGACAAAGCCCTTTATGACCAGGAAGTGGATCCTCACCAGACAGTAAACGTGCAGGTGCATTAGATCTTGGAATCCCCAGCCTCCAGAATGTAAGAAATAAATGTTTGCTATTGTTGGAATAGACTGAATTGAGTAGGACAAACCCTCTCTCTTTCAAACTTCATGTACTATTGTACCAGGCTCAGTGAACCAGACTCTCTCTCCACTGATGATGCAGTACTTACCAATGCATGCCTGCTCATCCTGTAACCAAGCTCATTACTTTCTGGTTTAGAGACCTCTTCCTTTTAGTTAGTGCTTATACAGAATGTATCTACTTCATACATTTGGGATTTTGTATATTTTGGGTTTTATTAACGTGACCATAACTGTCATTTCCTTTAAGGTGTTTACCTGTATGTTACTGTATTTTTTTTTTTTTTTTTTTTTTTTTTTTTTTTTTGCGGTACGCGGGCTTCTCACTGTTGCGGCCTCTCCCGTTGCGGAGCACGGGCTCCGGACGCGCAGGCTCAGCGGCCATGGCTCACGGGCCCAGCTGCTCCGCGGCACGTGGGATCTTCCCAGACCGGGGCACGAACCCGTGTCCCCTGCATCGGCAGGCGGACTCTCAACTACTGCGCCACCAGGGAAGCCCTACCTGTATGTTTAAAACTGCCTTCCCTAAGGGCAGGATTCAGCTATCTGAACTACATTACCTTGATATGAGATTCTAGGCCAAAATATGCTTGAGATAGGGTAAAGGGAACTGAACCCACGCTCAGTGTTCAAGACTTTTAGGACAACTTTGGGTGCAACTCCTCATCTTTGAAAGCTGAAGTGTTAAATTTCGTAAAATAAAGGTCTAGGCAAGACCAGAGGCACTTACTGAAGGTTTGTAGTATTCTAGAATGTTCAAGAAAGATCATTAAGGGATCTGTGAAATATTATTCAAAAGTGTATGTGAAGTCTCCATAAAACAGTCTCTGTAAAACTTCTACATGGAGCCATTTATGCCAAGAAGAAAATGGCTTTGACAAAAGTTTTAAATAAAAGCTTCTGACCACATTTTTATTGGGAAAGAGTCCAGAGCCTTCACATTTCTCAGAAAGATCCGCAGTTCCCCCAAAAGTAACTATGACTTTTGAGTTGATTTCCTCCCCATTGGTTCCAAACTGTCCCATCCCATTCCCTGCATCTGTCTTGATCTGTGAGTTATTGGGAGGAAAGGGGGTTCCAAGCCAGTCAGAGAATGTACCATATGCCTTGATGCTGAATGCTTACCATTAGATCCAATACTGAAAAGTGAGGGATGACCTTCCACTTGTAACTTCAGGCCCTGATAATGATTTGGAAACACAGGGATATTGAGAAAGGAGAGTTCATTCAGGTAACCTCTTCCGTCTGTAGGTTCTCAGGTTGGCAGAGCTGGAGCCACTGGTATTACTCTGTTCTTAGGAAGAGAGTACTCTCCGCTCAGCCTGAGCTCATTATAACCAACCAAAGATTTGCATTGATCTTCAATTAGAAAAATGCCTATACAGAAGATTTTGGTGACATAGAAAAGAAAGATAGAGGAGAGAGAGAGGATATTTGCATATGAGTTTCTGTACATTATTAGCTTATTAGTTTAAATGTCATGGAACTGATTCTTGGTTAGGAGGTTGGACTGGACAGTCTTTTACTTGGAGGTAGTGAAAAGACAACTGTAATCATGATCAGTGTTCAAGACTTGTAGAATAACTTCGAGTATAACTCTTCATCTCTGAAAGTTGAAGTTTTACAGATTCTTAATGACCCCTTTAGCCTAAAGAGTCTATGGTTCTATGTGTCCACTCTTCTCTCCACTTTCCCTACTGAATTGACCATCTTTAATCCTAATAATGTGTTTTGCCTTAAAGTCCACTTTGCTATTAACAGTACTACATCAGCTTCCTTTTAGCTAATATTTGTCTAGGATACCTTTACGCATCTTTTTATTTTCAAACATTTTTCCCATTACTTTTTTTTTTTTTTTTTTTTTTTTTGCGGTACGCGGGCCTCTCACTGTTGTGGCCTCTCCCGTTGAGGAGCACAGGCTCCGGACGCACAGGCTCAGAGGCCATGGCTCACGGGCCCAGCCGCTCCGTGGCATGCGGGATCCGCCTGGACCGGGGCACGAACCCGCGTCCCCTGCATCGGCAGGTGGACTCTCAACCACTGCACCACCAGGGAAGCCCTTTTCCCATTACTTTTAAAAGTTATAACTTGTAGTCTGACCACCTCTGTCTCTTTACTGGCAAGTTTTGTCCAAGTACATTTATTGTGATTATTTGTGTGGCAAGTTTTGTTATTATGTCTGTTTATGTATTCAGCTATTTTAATGATTCTTTTGTTTCTCCTTTTCTGCCTTCTTTTTAATTAAAAAACTTTCCCCCTATTAATTTCAACGTTACACATTCTCCATCTATTATTTTAGGGGTTAATTGCTTCTCATGCTTTGACTCTCTGATAGCTTCCCCCAATCATTTATCACCATCTAGTGGATACATATTATTCTTCTCACTTTCTTTCCACAAACAGAGAATAGGAGAAAATGTTTGTCATTGAGATAAGTTTATCAACATAGACAACCCAATAAGATACTCTACATTTAAAATATATCCTTGGAATCGGATAATCCCAAAGCCTCTTTCCCTCTTTTGTGTCAATTTGTTTTACTTCCTAATCTTTCTTCCACTTTGTGATCTGTAGTGCCTGTGCAGCTATGATTTTAATCAATGAAGGGAGACTTTGCTGTTAGTGTGAAGTCTTCTTGTCCTCCTCTTTGAAGGGGGCAGATATGCCAGGGTCCAGAATTTTCCAGTGATTTTATTTGATAGCTAATTAATGGCCTTCTGTGGTTTCCATGGCAATGCCATGCTTTGCTGCCAGGCTTATCCAAATGGGTACTCTGTTCACTCTTTTACCTTAGCATCAGCCTGTTAATCAGACACCATAGGTCCTTGGTTGCTGCATCAAACTGGTAAACACTAACTGAATTAAAATCTCACTTGAGGGCTTCAGGCTTCTCTTCCTCCCAGCTGGAGGGGAACCTTGTTAGCTCAGAGCGGGACCCAAGCAAGAGATACTTGGAAATCCACATAACTTTGTGTCCTTTTATAGAAAGTATTTTCACTTCACCTTTGAACAGATATTTCAATGTCTGAATCTCTGAATCTCTGTGTCCTTGAAAATTTATATATTTCCCTGATCTTTCCAATCATTTGATATTGCTGTATTCTCTTTGTAATATAAAGTGATGTAATTACTGTTGTTAGGGTAATGGGAAGAAACCTTTCTTACACACATACAAGCACACACACACACACAGTTGGTGAAGTCTGGGGAAGAACTCGGGTTGAATGCTATAACTGAATTCAGATGAGGATTAGGTAGCACAGTGCATATGAAGATTGTCCTGTTACCTGTAAAGGGCTGTGTAAATATAAGGGGTTATTACGTTACGAGTACTTGGAACTTCTTGGAAGGTAGAGATGAAAGAGAAAGGAAGAGAGACAATTGAATTCATTCTTTAGGTTATAAGGCTTATGGATGGTTATTTCAACTTCTCATTAGAGTCGAAATCCTCACTTTCCTTGGAAGGATTATCATTTAAAAGGATACCCTTTGACACTATTATTTTTACTATTTTAACTGACCCTCAAGTACCCATACATATTTATTCCTTTGTGCTTTCGCATTCTCTGTTCCTTTGGCCCTTCTGCTCCTTGTTATTCGCCCAAGTCCTATTCATTTTCAACACTCAGGATGAACATGTCCATATAAAGCCTGTACCAACTGCATGAACAGAATTCATAACTTCTTCACGTCTCCTCCCTCCCTGTGTGTGACCCCACAATAGCACTCATCATAGTGCACTGTAATTACTGTTTACTTTTTAATTGGTTCATATGTCTCTTTCCTTAATGTGTGAATGGCACAAAAGCATGGACCATTTCCTTCCAAATCTCATTTTTCTGGCATGCCTCATTCATCTACTAGGTGTTGAAGACATGTTTAATAATTTACTGACTTTCTGCAAAATCTTGTGCTTGATAAATAGCTGCTATGTGACCTCTGGCATGAAGAATTTCCAACCTAAATGAACACCGAATCCTCTCAAAATCTGAGGTCAAACAACTATGTTGGTGTGAAGTGCACATTAAGTGTTAAAGTTCGTATCAAAATATATGCTAATTCATACTAAAAACTGGAACATTACATTTGGAATTTCACTATGCAAAAAACAGGATATATCTTCCCCTCCACTCCCCCCTGCGCACTCACACTGAAATAAGCTAGATAATTCTTTACTTCTTCTGCACTGAAGCCCTCTCCTTTCATCTTAAAATAAACTATAAGGGGGCAGGTATTCTCTTTGAGTCATATTATTACAGACTCTGGTGACCCCTGAGATAGTTTTTGTATTTTATCTACAAAAGCATTGACATGAGGAAAAAATGCACATTCTAGGACTGGAACCAGTGAATGGAAGGTACACAGAAGCTGGTAAAGGTACAGAGAACCATCTAATAATTAGCTCTATTTTATAACACAAGCTGGAATGAGCACTATTGCTCTCCCCCAGTGAAAGGGGAATCCAAGGAACGTGGAAGATAGATCTAATGAGCTTCCTGTTCCTGGAATGGTCCAGTTAGCAAACAAGGGTATCTCCCAAAGACAGTAAAGAGATTTGCACTGGGCAGACGTCGAGACCAGAAGAGTCCTATTTTCTCTCCCAACCCTGAAGTGTGTGGTCCTGTTTCTCTGCCAATTTGGAAATGAAGATTCGAAGCACCTCTAGCTAGTACCACCCTAGCAAAAAGATAAATGCAGAGTTCCTGGAGAACTGGTAAGAAATGGTATTTGCCCAAATCCTCTACAGAAGTGCTTTGAGTTTTCTTTCTTGCATCTCTCCTTTCAGTTTAAACCCCAAGTCCCAGACAAGGCTTCTCAGTTTTCAGCGATGCCCAAGAAGTGGCAGTGTTAGTGTATTTGTGTGTCTGTGTGTATTGAGTTAAAGGACCTTTTTTTAGATACCTACCTGGGGAAGTCAGCCTGGCAGACCAATGCACTATTAAAACCTACCCTAGTTTATTTTGGTTATTGATTTTTCATCAAACTAAAGTTTAATATGCAAAGCATTTCTAGGAAATCTGACATCATTTCTTTTTGGAGATGGTAGGTAAAAGGGGTTTCTTGATTAAAAGAAAAAGAACTATCAAAACAACCTGAGACTGAGAAACCCTCATCCCTTGGCAGTTTAGTTGGAGTAAACACACAAGTGGCCAGCATGATTTAGACGGAGCCAGAAGGCAGGGCTCAAATCGCTGTTCAGGCAGTAACCATGTGTAGCCAAGGGCTGCCATTTCTCTCTGAGGCTATTTCCCAAACTGAATCAAGGAGGTCACTAAGCTGCTATCCAAGGTTCCTTACTGTTTTGAACACCCTGTGATTATGTGAATGCCTCTCCCCCCCAATCCCACCTATTGCCCAGCTTCGATTAGCTTCAGTTTATTCAGCGTGAAAGAAGCTATCTGGGTGAGACAGAACTGTCATTGCATCCCCACCCTTCTGTGCAAATGAATCAAAAGAACCACAAGGAATTAGGGATAAAGAGGAAAGAAATCATAACCGAAGAAATATCTTCTTTATCTATGTCCATTTCCTCCCACAAGGAAAAATGGCAGTGTCGGTTGTACATTACATATATCTTTCTTTTTAGTGTTTAATCTTAGCACCTGCACAGCAGAGATCTTTACAATTCATTGCATATGCTCTCTCTCATCTCCCCCCTCAATACAGCACCTGAGGCCTAAGAAGCAACTCCCTCCAAGCCCCTCCCAAGGCTGAGACCCTTCTTCACGACAGAGTATAGAAATAACAAACATGCCCAACGGTTTTATACAGTTGCTAGAATGTTTTCGTTTCCAACGAATGAAGATTTTTCCTCCTTTCCTTTGAATATTAATTACATTTTACAAATTTGTGTTTGTTTTGCTTTGCTTGGTTCTGTTCTGTTTGTACAACAAAAGGGAACGTCCGTGGCAAAGAGTCCAGGTTAACAGAGCTTGGCTGTCATCTGGTCCGACTGTTTGAGGATCTCGGTGTTGTAGAGGTCCAGCGCGTGGTTCACCCTGATGATCTCGCTGTTGGTCAGTTTCAGGCGGTGTTTCAGCATACACGAGAACAAGTCCAGCTGGGGCTTCCCCGGGGCCACAGGGGGGGCCAGGCGATTGATTCGGTCCCGAATATCTAACAAGAGGAGCATCACAGACGAAGAGGAGTAGAACTGGCCGCCCTGCGTGTAGGACTGGTTGACCTGCTGCACGGCGCTGCGGAGGAGGTCGGCGTTGAACCTCAGGCTGTACCCGAACACCTGCACATCCGAGATCTTGATGTAGAACTGCCTCTTGGAGGGATCGGACAGGTCCACAGGGCCCTGGCCAGTCTCATTCCGTAGGAGGGTAGGTAGCCGAGTCCGACTACGTAGGTAGATGTGGACCGTCTCAAAAAACGTTTTCCACCGATTGCCCAGCAGGAGGGTCCAGTTGTAGCACTGGCTGTTCTGGAGACGGATCTTCTCCCAGCGCGGGTAGCCGAATTCCCCGAAGGGCATGTTCCAGCCCTCCGAGTGGCTCCCGCTGAAGGGGTTGATGTAGACGAAGAACATGGGGTCCAGGCTGCTGTTGCGCATCTGGCAGATGCGCATGGACATGCCGATCACCATGTGGATGAAGTCCATGCGGTTCTTGTTGCTCTTGAGAGTGAGGGACATGCGCTTGCGCCACCGGGGGTCAAAGAAGGTGTCGAGACGGATCTCGTTGCTGATGAAGGTGGTGTGGACGTAGAGGCGCGAGTCCATCTTCTGCAACAGGTACTTTAGCTCCAGGTCCTGGAAGTCCAGGTCGGTCTCGAAGCTGATGAACTGCTCGCTCCGCTCCGAGTCCACGTTCTGTGGTTCGCAGCGGCCTCGATACAGCTTGTAGCCCTTGTTGCAGGAGCCGCAGAGCGAGATGTTGGCCAGGCTGCACATGGCACAGCTGTTGTTCCCTCCGATGATGCAGGGGATGGGGCGCTGGCACAGCGTGGTGCTGCCGTGGCACACGCAGCTCCTCTGGCTCTCCAGGAAGGTTCCCCAAAACCCGTTCTCATTGCAGTAGAGAAGCGACTGGACCCTTGCAAGCCACTGCTGAATTGTCCTGAGGGGTAGAGGTGAGATGGAGAATGTTAACCATCGTGGGTGGGCTTGTGGTTGTCCAGCTAGTAATGCAAAGTGGGGCTATGCTTATCCAACTGCTAATGCAAAGTGGAGCTGCCCAAAGAATGAAAGGACTGGGTGGAACAGTTATCATAGGAAGGGCACCTATGATAGTACTACAAGAACTACACTGCAGTTCCTGGTAATGCCACAGAGCAGCTACTCGACCTTGTACTCTACCCTGCTAATGTTCAATGTCCTCATCAGTAAAGGGAAGGGGTTGGAGTGAATGTTCTTTGAAGGCTTGCAGCTCTATAATTGTATTACTCATTCGTCCCGCAGAAGTTTGATTCAGAAAATTAAAGCGTATGAACTCAAAAACCCCTGCCGGATGACAACAGATTGTAAAAGACCGGCAATAAGAAGAATTTAGGGGTTAATTCTTTTAACCTGTGCCAGGTGTTTCAACCCTCTTCACAGATTCCTCCCATGAGGTTATATAACATCCAAAAACTTCAACAAAAACAAATTATATTTTATATTACTCTGGAGATCAGGAAGTGCTTCCATACTTATGGTCTTATGTGATCCTCCTAGTGGCTTTTCAGAACAGGTAAGAAAGATGTTATTTCCCCCATGTTTTCCAGAGCTCCAAACTCTCAGGTCAGTGAAATTTCCATCACAACATATACCTCTAGGCCCCCCTCTCCACAGCCCCTCAACACGTTTTTAAACAAACCCAAGCCTGTCCGCACATTCCAGCCTCTGAAACATTCCAGTGAAGGTACATACTAGATCAGATAAGAAGCAACAGAAGAACAGGTAAAAAGATGTAAGACGGTCAGCTTAGTGGCCTCTCATCTTTCCTCATTTCTGTGCAAGTCCCCTCTTCCACGCTACAAATAATCCCTTACACGTGTCTAGCACTTTTTACCCCGCACAGGGTACATTCACTCCCATTTCCTCACTTGAGCTTCACAACCACATCCCCAGAATAGCTTGGGACTTGAGGTCAGTCCGAGATCGCTTCAAATCCTGGCACCTCCACTCCTGAGCCCAGGGAATTCCCCCCACACCGGGCTGTGGTGAGGATGGCATGAATTGTTTTGTGAAGTCTGTGTCCCTAACTTACTTGGTAGGTATTAGGGACTCCATAAAAGTTAGTTCTTGTTATTCCTGCCAAGGGACTCTCAGCTCCACTTTCTAGACATGGCAGGAGAAGCTCAGAGGTGAAATCATACAATGAGTGAGTAGAGGAATCTCCTGGCTCGTAGCTCTTCAAACAAGAGTCAAGGAAGCCTTTCTTAAGGCTCTCACGTGCTGTGGTGATGTTGACGATGATGATGACCGGGGCGGCAGTGGTTCCTGATCCGCATTTTTGAGAACTGGAAATGGAAGCCCTTTTGCATTGTACTGCATCTGGCAGGAAGTGCTAGCGATCTACCTATTCTATCACTTCCACTGCCAAGCCACAGTCACCAAGCCCAAGAACCATGAGTTAGGCAGTACCGCCTGATATTGAAAGGCATGTGCGCTGGCCCAAGCAGAACTGAGTTCGAGGCTCAGTTCTGTAACCAGGAACAAGATACTTCGTGTCTTTGAACTCAGTATCCATATCTAAAAAGAGAATAATAAAGCCCGTCTTAGGCAGTGAGGGAGAGGATTGAATGAGACGGTGTATTTGAAGCATTGAGCACAGAGCCCGGCATAGACCAATCATTAAAAAGGTAATAAGAAGTACTCTCATCCCAGAGAATAAGCGCTTCCTTTGAAGGCATTGAGACACTCTCAGGGATTTCACTATCCCTCTGGGGTTGGAGGGAAACCGTGTGGTTACTTGGGACATTTGGAAATGGATACTGTTGCAACGGCTTCCCAGGATGCTGTGCTTTAAAGGAGGTGCTTATCGGCTGAGAGAAAGCGGAGGAATAATTAGAGCGCTCTTTGAAACAGCTCTGCCTTTTAACTTCACAGAACGATCCTGGCTTTGGCAATGAAACCTCCCTCATAACATTCAAAACACTGTATTGAAACCCCTGGTTTTTTTGGTCAGTTTCCCCTCCAGGCTCTAAGGCTGGAGAGAGGGGACCCCCTCCTTCCCCGAGCATCTAGCTCAGAGCCTGGCTCTAAATAAATGTTTCCTGAATGAATGAACAGACAAAAATTAATATTTTTCTTATTTCTCACTTAAAAAACAAACAAACTCCTCTTCTCTCTCCCGAACTGCAGAATTAGTTTTCAATACCTTGCACCCGCACAGCTCCAGGCCTCCCCGCTCTCTGCTTCGTGGGACCAATCCCATTACAGCCTGGAGAACAGCAGCGGGCCCAGCCTTCAGGAGACGAAGCTGGAATGATAATGAGCCATGCGGCTTCCAGCTCCCCAACCAGAACACTGACTGAATATCGGCTATGAGTCATCTGATATTTTTGTGAGCCGCAGGGGCACGCCACACGTCTCTGATTGCGTGTGGTTCCATCTGACAAGAGCGTCATTTCAAAATGCCTCTTTCAAATGGCCCACACTTGCCCCGTCACTCCCTCTCCAAGTGACAGGACAGTACCCCATTTAGAGCTCCTCTGTTCCCATCTGCAAGGCATTCTATAACCCCGTAGAGCGCCCCCTTTCTCGTGTCTCATCATTGGGACCCTTTGTCAGGACCGCATCCCCCCACTCCTTGAATCAATGCCTCATTGTGGCTGAGCTCTCAGCATTCTCAGTGAGGGAAAGAGGAAGATGCAAGTTCCCGGTGAGGCTGCCACAAGCAAAGGGCCGAGTGGCCAATTAGGATTCCAGCCCCGTCGAGCAGGAGGGACTGGGGACAGAGGCCCTCTGAGGCGCAGCAGAGAACTGCCTGGCACCTGCATCTCCTGACCCCAGAATAATCGTGAGGTTGTGGGCTGTATCAAAGAAGGCATTAATGATACTGCGAGAGGACTAAGAGGCGGGGCACGGGGAGGGGGGCTGGGAGCGCGAGGCCCAGGGAGAGGAGAAAGAATGGAGGAGAGAGATGGGGACTGGGGAAGCGTGAGGAGAGAAGGAACGGCCTCAGTGATGGAGGTGGAGGGGGAAACAGGGAGCCCGACCCAGGTGAGCAGACGGGGGCTGTGGACGAGGAGGGCTGGAGAGGGGAACGGTGACGGGATGCAATTAGTGTGGGCAGGATGGAAACGAAGACACTCAGGCAAGCCTTCATGCGTCGTAACCCCCGGGGCCACGGGAGGGCACACCACCCTTTTCTGAAAGGGGGGTGGGGTCAGACGGAGAGCAGTGTTATTGGGGAGCCCCGACTCCCAAGGTCAGGGAACGTTCTTTAGCTTTCAGTCCTTCGTTTTGAAGAGAAGAGCAAAACCAGACAAAACAAGCTCGTCCCAGTTTTTTGCATGCTTGTCCTTAGCACAAGCAACTTCTGATAATGAGGAGTCCACCTCAATCAGGGCAATCTCCTACACCTTCTCCATCTCCAGCCAGTGCTCTGGGGAGTAACTGCTGCTATTCAGAAACCCTGCCACGCTGGAAGGCATGCAGCGTCTTCAGTCAGCCAAGGGAATCCATGGCTCACAACCGCCGAGCGCTCACTGTGTACCAGGCGTGTGCCAGAGCTCTCCCAGAGCAGCATGGAGAACCGTCCACAGCACAGGTGAGGAGAGTGAGGCCTTGACAAGTGGGCTAACTTGTCTGACATCACAGAGTCAGTCCACATTCAAACACCAAGTTCTCTAACTGCAGCACCAGTGCACTTTCCGACGTACCACAACGTAAAATTATAACGACAAAGCCAGCAAGAAGGAGGAAGCAGGCCACAAGAAGAGAAATATATTGAAATAATGGAAAAATACTGAAACTTTGAATGTGTGAAGGGCCTATTATCACATTCCTTGCTTCCCCTGGACCTGCCAGGATCCCTCTCCTCCATTCACAGATAATTGGAGCTCACCGACAAGTGCTCAGGGAGAGGCTGGGGACCAGGGGTAAGAGGGAACGCGGTCTATAAATACCATTTCCCAGGCTGGCTGGTGACAGCCCACCTCAGCTCTGGCAACAGAGGAGCGGCTTAATAGGCCAGCTCCAGAGAGATGGGGCGGGGGCAGTTTTCACAGAGGGCTGACGCAGACCCACTGCAAGGCATTCAGTGTGTGGCAGTGAGGACCGCGATTTCAGATGCTTTTCTCTGTCCCTGGGGATCCAAAGCATCTTCTCTTTGCAGCCAAAGCTGAACTCCAATACATCCAAATCAGCATCTTTCTGCTGGATGGGATTTCAGTTCATTATGATGGGAGGGGTGGGGGGAGCAGGGGTGAGGGGAGGGCAGGAAGCTGCATTTTTATTCCTAAAGCTGGAAAACCCTGGGGCCTGGTAAGTAGGCTCCCACAGAGGTTATACATGAAGCTACTTGGACCACAGAAGCAGAAAACCTTCAAGAAGAAGCCTTGGAAATATCCAGCCCATCTCCCTCATGTTTAGACCTGAACATTGAGATTTAGTTGCTTAGGTGGGGGATCAATGTTTCTTGAGTGCTTTCTTTTTTTTTTTTTTTTTTTTTTTTTGCGGTACGTGGGCCTCTCCCGTTGCGGAGCACAGGCTCCGGACGTGCAGGCTCAGCGGCCATGGCTCACGGGCCCAGCCACTCCGCGGCATGTGGAATCTTCCCAGACCGCGGCACGAACCCATGTCCCCTGCATCGGCAGGTGGACTCGCAAACACCGCGCCACCAGGGAAGCCCTCTTGAGTGCTTTCTATATCACGGCAGTCAGCCTTTATCCCTACATCAGCCCCATGAGATAGGACTCCTTTGAGAGGAGAGGGCATGAAAGACCAGAGAGGGACTGTGACTTTCCCATGGTCACACAGCATGGACGTAGATCAGAGCTCAGGATTTCTGGATCCAAACCCTGTGTTCCCTCCATTTCCCGCTGTACTTTTCCTACACTCTCAAACCCAGGCTGGAGGAGAAGCTAGGCTCCGGGCCATGGGGACACCTCTGCTGCTCCCCTGCAGGCTCTGTCTTTGCCTCAGCCAGGATTTTCTGGCGACCTGACAGGCCTCCTGGTGACACAGCTGGAGTCGCTCATCATTTGGAGGACAGAGGCTATTCCACCCAGGGTTTCCCATCAGTGCTTTCAACAGGGCACGCCTCCCTTTCGGAACCACCTGGTGGGAAGCCCAGGCTGGGATTCCTAATTCAAGCAAACTTCCTGCTGATTTTAATTGGAGGTTTTGCCCAAGACAGGAATGCAGTGCCAGGCCAGTGGCATTTTAGGGAAGATCATAGGAATCGAGTGCCAAGGAGAAGGGGGGAACAGATTTAGGCTAAAATAGAAAACTATAATCCATAAGTCCCATTTGCCTACCAGGAGTGTTTATTTAAAAGGGAGAGGAAAGTTTAAAAAATGAAATCAGAGTTCTGAATCAGTCATTCTTCTATTAATTCCTAAGACTCTACAAATTGTGTACTCTATAGACCAGAGACTAGTGGTAGACTGGGAAGACAAACAGTTGTTTTTAGGTTTCTGATGATGCACTGTTTAGGGGGTGTGCTGTGTATGACTCTGTTGTGTGTGTGTTACAGGAATAGTGCTGATACAAGATGAATATATCAATGGTGTCAGAATGCTTGGGGCTCTACTGAAAGAAGCCTCGATTTATGGATGTGCTAGGGTAAATTATAACTGGCCATCAGACCCAGTCTGTGTTCATCATTTTCCCCAGATTCATATTTAGCTTTAATCATTCCCCTCCTTGAGTTTCTGTCATTGACTTAATAGTTTGTTTTCCTTCCTTCTGTTAGTTCTTCACATAATGTCAAAGAGCCTCATGGAACAGCTCATAGCGATGGAAGAAAAAACCCAAAGAAGAATTTTGTGGTCCCTTGCCACGATGAAGATGCTTTCTGGTTTGGAACTGTGGAATGAAGGCAATAGGTCTTATTGGTGGAGGGCAGAGGCAGAGGGTAGAAGGGGGGAGGGGAAGAGCAGCAAAGAGAAAACCCGATGGAATCTTTAAAATTAGGTTGTCAGGAGTTTAACTGGGGAGGATTATGAAACAATTTTTGCAAATTACATAGCTCTGTGTCTGGAAGGAGGTGACAGGCAACATCAGCTACATGTTCAAATTCAGCATTTTGCTTTGGGGCATGGATGTGCTGAGGGTAAGGAGGAAGGATCCAGAAGCTTCTTTAGGGCTGACAGAAATGCTAAAAGCGGCAGGAAGCTCCCAGGTGGAGAGCTGCCAGAGAGTTTTATTCTTCCTGGGCGGAAGTCAGGCAGGAGAATGACATACAGACCAAAGGTGAGAGAGTGAGAAGGGGCTAACCAGGTGTAACGGACCTCACCCTGAAGCACAGTGGTGGTCATCTAGATCAGTGATCTGGGCAGTGACGAGGGGTGAGCCAGTTAACAGACATGGGAGTCAGTTAAGGAAATGCTGGATCTGCTCTACCACTATTTTGTTGTGGATATTTGACCTTGGATAAATCACTTCACCTCTTTGATCCTCAGTTTCTTTATCTGTCAAATGGGAACGGTAACACCTACCTTACACTTTAACTTCAGAACAAGAATCAGATACGTGAAGCTCCTGGGAGGTTCGCAGTGAAAGGAAGCTATCTGTGATTGACCGTTAACTGTAATTATTACTGAGGGCAAAGGAAAACTGTGTTTTATATTCCTCTCAGGTAAAAATATTCCTCTCAGTTACTACAACAGCCCAGTTGATTATAGCTTAATGTCCTAGTCTCCCTGTCACTCACCCTCCACAGTTCTAATGAACGCTGTCACCATGATGCTTGAAGAAAGAGCTAGATGTGGGCTTTGGAGTCAGAAAAGATGGGGTATTGAATCAGAGCTCCGCTCATTACTTAACCTTGAGCTAATTGCTTGTCCTTTCTAAGCTTCAGTTTCCTCAACTACAGAATGGAATAATAATACATTACTTGCAGGACTGTTTTGAAGATCAGATAAGATAATGTATGTAGAGCTTCTAACATAGGTAGGTACACATTGTCTCTCATGAAAACAAACTATTGTGCTCCTCTTGAGCCCCCAAAGAAAATGGTCCCTTTGAAATAAGTATAGATTTAAAAATCCAGGGAAAGAATTCAATAAATATTGTTGGGTCCATTGAATATTGATATTAAAACAGCAACAACAACAAAACTCTCATTGATACTTAATCTCTTCTATACCCCAGAATCATTAACAGATGGATTGCAGATCTAAATGTGAAAAGTAAAATAATAGTATCAACAAAACACCTTTTAGAAGAAAACACAGAGGAGCATCCTTATGACCTTGGAGTAGTCAAAGATTTCTTAACACAGCTCACCATAAAGGGAAAAAACATGTTGATTGATAGGGATATATTAGGATTAAAACACATGAATCAAAAGATACCATTCAAAGAGTGAAAAGACAACCCTCAGTTAGAAGGGTTAGTTAGAAAATATATTTGCAATATCTTTACCCAAAGACTATACTTATAGTACATAAATAACTCCTACACTGGCTGGATGCTGGGCTAGTCAAAGGCATTTCATGCTGCCTGAGTTTGCCACTCCTTCCTGGGTCTCTTTAAACCAGAGTAGATGCAATTATCACAATTTATATTTTTCTTCAGAAGGTTCTCACTAAACTGTCTAATAAATGTGATTTGTCCCAGAAAAAAAAAAAAGGACCAAACAGGAAAGTAGGCAACTGATAACGATGATATGAACGGGCATGTCATAAAAGAGGATATTCAATAGGCTAACAAGCACATGAAACTCCCCGTCATTAGTCATCATGACCGCGCCAATTAAAACTGCGATGGGATACTTCTGCAGCAGGATGGCTGAAATAAAAATAAAAAGGATGAGAAACACTAAGTATGGGCAAGGATGTGGAACAATCAAAACTCTTCTATGCTACCTGCAAGAGAGATCATTCGTTCAGCAAGTTTGGAAAGTGGAATTAACTACTGAAGTATCTGGAAAGCTGAGCGATCCCCTCCCTAGTAGACACCCAACAAAAATGCACATAGGCGTTCACTCAAAGGCGTGTGGAAGACAGCAGCACTCTGCCACAGCCCCAGCCTGAAGACTGTGCAAGTGACCACCGCAGCAGAATGGATGTCTAGAAACACAGCGGCATACTCTTGAGAATGGATGTGCCAAAACCACACAAAACAATATGAAGGAATCTCACAGAAGAATGAAAGGTGAAAACAGCCAGATACCAAAGGGGCCACACTGCACAAAGAGAGGAAAAACTGAGCTACCGTGTGTGGAGCCATGAGAGGCATAATTCCCTGGAAGAGAAGGCTGATGGTATCAGAAGAGGACACAGTGGGTTTCTGCACTGCTAATAACGCCCTGTTCTTTGATCTAAGCGCTGGTTACATGTGGGAATTCATTCTGTGAAAATTCATCTTGCTGTACACTTAACGATACTTTCACTTGCTATATATCTCTAACACTTCCATAAAACATTTACCCCAAAAAATCGTCCTTTAAAACAACCAGAAAAACACTATTAAGGCAGCAATATGTTACATTTTTATATCACTTTTAAACTTTCTAAAGCTCTTCTGTTTGGTTCTCTGATTTAGATCTTCACGACTTTTCTGTGTCATAGGTTGGGTTGAGGGGTATCAAGGATTTTTAAGGATATGAAAAACTGGGCTCAGAGAGGTGACGTGACTTCCTGAAGGTCACCAGTGAGCTGTCACGTCACTAAGATTACAACTCACCCGGATGTGAGTTTGTTGGTCGATTTGGAGGGTGGAGGTGGGCAGGAGCATAGGGAAATGGTGCTAAAGAGGATAAAGAGCTACAGAAATTGTAAGAAATTAGTTCTATTTCTGACTCAATCCTCTAAGCCTCTAGATTCTTTTCTGAACAAGAAGCCACTTCTGAGCCCCAGGGAAGGAAAAAAACCCCTGAAAATCTAAAAGCAACAAAAAGGGTCTGGAGATACTTATTTTCTTGCCTTACGTCAACCAAGGGAGTCAATTCCCTACTTGCTACAGATGTACAATGACAAACAGGGATGGGCATGGAGGCATCCCTGGTAGCGCTGAGCTGAACAAACCCTGCACATCACTCATGGTGAAGCTCAGCTGCCGACACGCAGCTCCCTGCCCCTCACCCTGATTGTGCATCCTTGGGTTGCCATGGGGTTAGGCCTTACTGCCTTCTTAACCTCCGTAAATAGAAAAGAAATGCACAAGATATTCTTAGTGAAAAGCTTCATTGCCCCATGGTTGGGAGGGTACTTCTAGGATTCTGTGACTGACAGCAGGCTACCCCGAGCTAGCCCAGGGTTATCTGTTGGCTTGTACCTCTTCCTCAATAGGACAATTTAGTACACACTCAGAATAGGTCCTTGCCACGAATTTGCCACCTCCTCCCAGGGTGCGTGCACGTGCACACACACACACACACATCAGTAGGTCAGGGACTGTCAAAGTAGCAATTAACTCTGGTAGGTGGAGCTGTCTGCGTGTTTAGCGTGGCAGATTTTCAGAATTCCGGAGTGGAATGATGCGTAGACAAGGCTTAGTCCACGGGAAACAGAGCTTATGTGACTTGCCTGAGGTCACACAAATAGTACCTGGAAAGCCAGAGGCAGAATCTTTCCCTTGAGGAAGGAAGGACCCTGCACACGGCCACAAATGTAGACCGTTCATCTTTCCCCAACCTCTCCCAAGGGGACCGACAGCCTTTTACCTGGGTGACTGTGCATTGGGGGAAAGGAAATATTCATACTTTTCAAGGATTACTGGACACTGGCTTTGAACTGATAGTATTTCTAGGAGACACAAAATGTCACTGCAGTCTACTAATCAGCATAGGTGTTTATGGGGGGGTCAGGTGATCAATGGGACTTTGGTTCAGGTTCTTCTCACAGTGGGTCTGATGGTTATTTCCGCAATCCAGAGTGCATGCTTGAGATTAATCCATAATTGGAAACTCCTTCCTTCCCACTTCTGGCATCCCCACCAAATAATAAAACTTATATTATGGAATATTCTCTCCCTTTAACCAGCTTCCAAGAAAACAAAACAAGACAATAAGAACAACGACGAAACACGTACCTAGGCTGAAGCATGTTGCAAGGGGCATAAACCATACGATAAATCCGCTAAAACAAACTTTGTCTTGATTGACAAAGGTTCAAAAGGGCAATTTTGTATTACAAGATATTTCTTCATAAGGTCTCTGAAGAGTGCACGAACCTCTGTACTAAAATGTATCACAATGGAAAAATAAACAAATGACAAACCCACAATGTACGGCGGGTGGCCACGGATCCTTTGACACTCCTCCCATAGACAGGAGATCTCTGTTCCCCTCCCTTGAATCTGGGCAGATTCCACCACTCCTTTGACCAATACAGTTAAGGCAGAAGTGATTCACTTAGTTTATGGACTCAGCAGCAGCCTCTACTTCTTGTCTCTTGGAAAACTCCCCCCTTAGAGCTCTGAGGCCACTTACAAGCAGGCTGACCACCCTGCTGAAGAGACCACATGAAGTGACCCTGAAGAGACAGAGCTGCCCAGCTGAGCCCAGCCTTTTGCTCACCTCTGCTAAGGAACCAGATATGCGAGTGAAGCTCTCTTAGAACCTCCAGCTCAGCCCAGCTGCCACCTAAGTAGCAATGAGTGACGTCGTGTCACCTCATGTGGACAGAAGAATTGCCCAGCCAATTCGGGCACAAATTCCCGACTCATAGATCATGAGCATAATATAATGATTGGTGCTTTAAGGCCCTAAATTTGGGTCAATTTGTTAAACAGCAATAGATATTTAAACTGTTATATACCATGAGCCCCCAGAGAGAACTCAGGATCTCTCTTCCTCCTTCCATTACTACCAAGCTATGTAACTGTACCAGGCAGAACTTGAAAAATGTCCTCCCTCCCCAAGATTCCAGGCTCTAACCCCCAGGACCTGTGGATGTGGTGAGAGATCACTCCCAAGACTGTGTCCTGTTATTTGGCACAGTTGATGTAAAGATACTGAGATTATCTAGGTGAACCTAATTTAATTAGAGGTGTCCCTTTGAAAGCAGAGAGTTTTCTCTGGCCGTTGGCAGAAAGAGAATTCAGAGAGATCCAAAGCCTGAGAAAGACTTGCTGCACCTCTGTTCCTTTGAAGATGGAATGGTCCATGTACCAGGACTGGAGAATAGCCTCTAGGAGCTAAGAGTGAACTCTGGCCAATGACCAGCAAGGAAAAAGTGACCTCAGTCCTATAACCATAAAGAAGTGAATTCTGCCAACAACCAGACTGAGCTTTGAAGTGGGTTCTCGACATCTTCATTTCTGCTTGTGAGACATCAGCAGAAGATCCAGCTATACCAGGCCCAGCCTCCCGACCCATGGAAACTGAACGATAATAAATGCATACTGCTTTCAGCCTCCAAATGTGTGGTAATGTGTTACAGAACAATACAAAACCAATATAGTTACTCTGGCCAAGACACACTCTGTTCTATTTTATTCTTTAATAAAATGACAGGAATCGATTAGATGATCTTTTAGGTTCCCTGACAGCCACGACATTTTATGATTTTGTAATTTTAGGCCATTTAACCTTCCTGAGCTTCAGATTCCTAAGGTAAAGCACAGGTGCAGAGGCCCAGTCCTGTGCCGGTTTTCTTTTACCTGCTAGAGCTCAAGATCTCTGTAAACGGAGGCACCCCTGTCTTATTCATCATCTACCAAGACCTCATGCATAACGCCTGGCACTTAGTAGGTGATCACTAAATATCTGCTGGATGAAGGAATGCATGGATAAATGAAGATTCAGTATAAATATTAAGGTATATATTCTTTGACAAGAACAAAGGGCTATGCTTATATAGGATGGCAACAGAAGAAGGGATATTATTTCATAATGTTGGACCAGTCATTAATTTCTGTAAGCCTTAGTTTTCTCACCTGTACATGGGGAGTCTAATCCTTGTTCTAGCTCCACCCAACCCCCAGGTTATTATAACAATCAGCCCTTTGCAAAATAAAATAATCTATACGTAAGGTATCTGTCTTATACATAAGGTATTTGTCTTAGTAATAGTTTACTTTTTAGAATTGGGAATATATCTAAGCCAAATGAGGTAAATTTATTCCCTAATTATACCAGAGACTGAGTACCTTCCTGCTGTTATTTTGGCCACTGCTGGTTAGCAGTCTTGCCACCTCTCAGCAGCAGTTCTACATGCTGGGATACAGAGCCATTAGCATCTGTTTAAGCAGAGGTATTGGAAACTCAACTCGAAGAAGTCTGGCTGAAGGATGAGGATCTCTATTGTCAGGAAGTCACAAGCTGTGGTAGCACACCAAATAACCTGGGTCATTGCCTCTTAACCTGGAGTAAATCACTCTCTTCCAAGGCTGTGTGCTGAGGAACCCAATCCCTTAAAAAGAATTCAAAAAGAATGGTTCTATGGCCAAACAAGTTTTTTAACAAAATGCATATGACCCCTTCTCTATTTAATTATTTTTTTAATTCAACATTTCCTAAACTTATTCAATCAAAGACACCACTTCCTCCCCTCCCCCCATCTCTCCACCCCTTCCCAATATCCTATCAGTTCCCTCAAGGGAACTAACTTTTGCCTGGTTTTGACCAAGTGCACATATTGTGAGATGAGAACATATTTATGGCAGTGAAGAGAGGCTTCTAATCCAAGGTTAGTTCGGTCCCCAGACCAGCCATATCAGTATCACCTGGGACCCAACCCAGATCTACATAAGGAATCAGAAACCTTGGGGTGGGGTCCAGCCATCTGTGTTCAAAAGGCCCTCCTGGTGACTGTGATGCCCGCGCCAGTTTGAGAACCACTGCCTTAACCCACAGATCTGTGGTAAAGCTCATGTCAACACAGGACATTCTCTCTACCCCAAGTTCAAAGCATCATCATCCCTCAACTTCCGTCTCAAATGGTCCCTCACTTCAGTTCAGCAAATGCTGTGTCCTTCTATGCCAGGCACTCTACCTGTTACTGCTGGGGGGGGGGGGATACACTGGTGAACAAGAAAAACAGAGTCCCTGCCCTCACAGAATCTGTCGTCAAGTAGGGGAAATCTAGGATTAAACACACAATTGCAAACGTGCCAGGGGGTAGAAAAAACTTCCACGCAGGATGCAGTAAAGACATACTGTTGACAGTGCAACCTGGTCCAGTGTGCCAGGACAAGCATCACTAAGAAATGGGGGTTTGATCTGAAATTTAAAGGATGAACAGAATAATCCAGGCAAAGAGAAAAGGCGATTCTTAGAGTCTTCCCGACAGGAATACATTTCTCTCCTTTCTTACCTTTACTGCTATTCAAATTCCATGTTTATACAATGGGAAGCATAACAGCATCTATTTTACAGGGTTGTTGTAAGGATTCAGTGAGTAAATTATGTAAGGCATTTAAAGCTGTGCCTGGTACATAATAAATAGTTATTATACATTAACTATTATTATCATGGCGAGTTAGTAGGAATAAGAGCTGCTGTCTCAGGACAAGCTCCTGAAATTGACCTGCCTGTAGTGACTTGGCACACAACTGACACTCTCCCTTCCATCTGATCAGAGTGATGTGTGATGCTCTTGGTACACTGAATAGTCATGGCGGGTCGGTTACCCTCCTACAAAGCCCACGTGCTTCTGGTCCCTCCAAGTAACAAGCACATTTACCAAGAGTCGTTTTGTTTGTTCCCAAACCTGCTTATGCCAGTTGTATTTGCTATTATGTTCCTGAGACCAAAGTATTCTAGGAATGTGTCTTCTACTTTATGAAAAGTATGTTTAGATCTCTATTTTTGTGTTTGGACAATAATTGTAAAACGCTACACAAAAGCATAAAAATGTCTAGGATGAGAAATAATATTAGCTTATAAATTGTATTGGCTTAAACACTAAAGATGTAAGCAAATTAGCTTTAAGTATGCCATTTAACTATCGCTCTCCTTTCTTCCAAAGCGATTAAAAAATTAAACTTTTTGAAATAAAAAAAAGTCAAATAAATCAATGAAATGCGAGCTTTTTTCTGTGGGAACTCATTTGAATTCTGTGGGAAAATTCTATAAAGACCAGTTGATGAAAGAACTGCCACCCGCTTAAATAAAGGAGAAGTACCTGGAGAAGACTGGGAGGGTTCATAAAAACCTACAGACGTTTAGGTGTTGCTTCTTAAGAGTCTGTAAACTACTGCTCCACTCTGAATAAACCAAAGTTGGAAATACTATACTATAATTACTATACTATATATAGTATATATACTATACTATACTATACTATAGTATACTATACTATAATTACCGGTGTGGTTTATGCAAGAAAGCCAGGAAAACATCAAATGGAATATATTATACAAACACCCTCAAAAAAGATTTTGGCCCGACTTCAAAAGGCTGGCCAAGAAATATATATTTATATATTTTAAGTTAAAATAAATTGTGTTTATATATGTGCAGCATTGCATACATTTTAGCGTTCCTTATTTTAACTTTTTCTATTAATTGAGAAATCATTGGTTTCGAAATCTGTCTGATAGGGAGCCTGTGCTTGACTTCTTACTATGTGCTAAAAGTGGCATATATATTCTTTTATTGATTTTTCCGATGGTGGGTATCATTTTTATCTCCACCATGTCAATTGGAAAAATGAAGTTCAGATAACTTAATACTGTACCAACGTTCCATTGTTAGTAAATGGCAGTCTACACCTTGGTCTGTCAGATTCCAGAGTCTAAAGCCTTAAGTATCTGAAATTTCATTGCCTCTCTACTACGTTATTACATTTTGTTGGGCTCATGAATTATTTTCTCCAATGGAAAGATCTGTGTCTTAGAAGCAGAAACAGTGTCTTCATCAAAAATCTAGCATCTACTACAACTGTGCTCTTGATTATATTAACATTGCATCTGTGCATTTCTTTATAGGTTATGAAGAGTTTTCACATACAGTATCCAAATTGACTGAGACATCAACTCCATAGGGTAGCTTTTCTTATTATCCTGATCATACAGGTGAGGAAACACAGGGCTCAGGTAGGTTTCGCGATTTTTTGAGGTCACACATCTAATAAGTGGGAGAGCAGGGACTGTCAGCCTAATAAACTGACACTGACTTCAGCTCAATAAAAGATAAGAAGTCACACCCCTCTGCCCCCCAGCAGGAGTCTGTGGAGATTAAATCCAGAGGCAAGTAAGTATAGGGTTCAGAGAGAAGAATCAAAATCAGTGTGGATACTGAAGGTTCTCATAATAGAGAGAACGATTATCCTGGTAGCTGGACTCTTTCCATAGACACCAATTAAACGCTGTCTGGAGCAGGAAGTTTGTAGAAAGCTGACCTGGGCTCAGAAGCTATGGCCCCACGATTGAAGCCTGAGGTGGATGCCCCCAAGAGATCTTCATCCGAACAATGCATAATTATGTTGTGCCTGGCTAAAGCCCGGGTGCTGGGTCAAGTCCACGTGAACATGAGAAGTAAAAAGAAACCGAAGACCAGGAGTCACTGGAAAAAGGCCAATAGTTATACTGCCTGCCCTCAAGTTAAAGCTCCATGAATCTCCTTTGTCTTACAATACTATATCCTCTACAAAAATCGGGACAGGGTGTGGGGAAAAATGTCAAATCACACTGTCCTTAAGCACCTAGTTGGTGCTAGGAATTTCTTTTCATCTCACTCTTGGAAGTGTCTATTTTTGTCCTTTTTTTTTTTTCACTAGGGCGCATTTCCCAAAGTAGTGGACTTAACAACAGATCCTTGCAGAATTTGGATGCAGGTCAATTAAAGACAATCTCAATTTGCAGTTTCCATTTTACTGCCTGGACTGTCACAGTCAGAGGGCCTGAATTTTAATCACGCTCTGTTCACACATTCCCAGAGTGACCTTGAACACGTCACAACTCCCTTTGGCCTTAGTTCCTTCCTTTGTAAATGAAGAAGACAATTTAAACCACATACAATGTAGTATGCGAAAAATCTGTAGATTATTTGTATGGCAATGCATACAATTTTAAAATATTGTGTCAACATGTTTTGGGGACCCCAAGTAGAAAATAATTTATTTGCCCATTCATTGAGCACATTTTAAAAAATGTGTGCCAATTACCATGCTAGGGAGTTATACTGTTAAAGTGATAAAAAAAACATGGGTCCAGATGCGTACATGGGGCTGACGGTCTCACGGGAGAGACAGGTGTTAATAACTGGGTAAACAAAGGTACAGTGGTAAACTGAGATTTGGGCTTCATTTGGGAAATCAGATCGCGAGGAAAACGTATTAAACAAGTCCTGGTACAGCCTTTCAATGCAAGGAGCACAGGCTTTTGAGCTGAGATCTGAAAGATGCATAGATACTATTGCAGATAAGGAAGAAGGAAGAAAGCTTCAGGGAAGAGCCTGTGTGAAGCCTATGGGGTGGGAGGAGTGTGCACACCTAGTGAATTGAAAGATTAGTGAGTTGGCTGAGCGAGCCAAGAAGAGGTGTGAAACACAGAGTAAGAGGCAGGCAGAGGCCAGATCACGACAGACCTGTAGGTCATCTTAGGAGTGTGCCCATTCTCCTAAGAGCAGGGATTAGTCACCAAAGGCTGTCGAGATCAAATTTGCTTCTTAAGTAATAATTCTGACGGCCTCCTGGAACATAGATTAGAAAGTGATTTGAGTAGATTTTGGGAGGCTTAGCTAAAAGGCTACTGTCATTTGGGGCAAAAGATCTGAGTTTGAACTGTAGGCTACTCATGAAAATTGACTAGCATCATCAGAAAGCAATATGGTTCAAAGATTCAATTTCCATTCTTGTATCAATATTTTGGAGTTGAACAGTTACTCTGTCACTCTCTGTGAGTGATATTTCTCCTAGGAGTTGGCAAGGACCTCAGAGATAACTGAGCCCAGTTGTTTTCAAATTGTTTTAGCAAAAATTAAAAAATCACCTTATTTTCCCAAATGAGTTTTAACGCAGAATTCTCATAAAGAAAACGGCTAAAGAGCTGCCCTGGTTAAAGGTGAGGTGCACCTGGTCTCTGCTCAGCCTGTACCCGCCCCGCAAGGCTCCTTTTTTGCACCCAGCGTTCTCATTCTGAAATATATGCTAACAGATCCAATGTGGACTTAGTCGGGCTCACAACAGGGCCCAGCCAGGGGGACTTGAACTCTGGTTCAAACAAGTGTCCTTCTCAAAAGCACATCCTGAGGCTAGATAATGATGCTTTGAAGACAAAGACCCCTTCGCTTGTATCTTTAAGTGTCTTACAGTGTCTGGCATAGGACGGGAGACCAGGTAGTCAGTAAACATTTATGGAATTGCACAGAAGCCAGCAGAGTTCACTGCTCAAGCTGATTTTGTGCTGCTTTTCTTTTTTCTCTCCCTCTCTCCCTTCCTCTTTTCTTTCCTCCCTCCCTCCCTGCTTCCTTCCCTCCTTTGCAATGAGAGGTGATTTCCATCACATTGCAGTTTGTAGTTTAGGCAGGTAATCTGAACACCTTGGATCATCCTGCCTCAGGGGCAGGTAGAATAGCATAGATGTTAAGGGAAAGGACTCTGCCAGGGTTTGAATCCTGCCTCTTATTTGATGTATAATCTTCAGCGAGTCAATTAACATCTCTGGATCTTAAACTTCCCCATTCATAACATGGGATGAGTTGATGCTGCCAGGTGAGTTGTCATGATGATTAAATGAGGTGAAAGTGTGTAGGACAGTGCCCGGGGCAAGAGAAATGCCTTAGAGTGTTACCTTGAACCTAAACTCAGCCCCATTCTCTTCCTGATGAATTTAATTCCAAGTTCACCCTGCTTGCAGAGCCCCCTTTCACAGAGCACTCAGAGTTTACACAGTGCTGGCAGACATACCATCTCAGGTGAGCCAGAGACCCTCTGAGGCAGGATGAAGAAATTATGCTGCCTGTTTCACAGATGAGAAAACCAAGGTTCAGAAAGTCTAGTAATAGTGACCAAATTCAAAGCCCACTTCCCAGTCTTTCCGCCTTTTTAACTGCAAAACATAAGGACCTCCTGGTAGCGAAACAATCCACAGGAAACTTCCCTGTGGGTCCTGCCTTTCTTCGACCTGTCTAACTGAAGTACTGTGGTCTGACTCTAGGGCCAGCTCCTGCACAAGCCAAAAGAAATCCACCACAGTATGTCTGGGACCTCCCAAATTACCTAATACATGATGGAAGCCCAATCTGGTTGGGTGTTACATTCCCCATTGGCAGGTGTGGTCTGGAATTAATCCTGCTACCATCATCCCAACAAGCACTGACCCTTGGGGGTGGGATGGGTCTTATTTATCTTAATGCTTCCAGAGCCCCACACAGAGTAAGTTCTCAGGAACTCCTTGCTAAGTTGACCTGCACTGAACCTGACCTCTTCTCTGTACTTACAGGGGCTGTGTCTGGTGTGTCTGCCTGGGCTCTGGAGCTGATTCCGGGTTCTACAACTGGTGCCGTTTCTTGAATCTCAGCACACTACACTAGGGTCTATAAAACTCTACTCCTGGTCTGTCATCACCCACATGACCTCGAGGGGCTCACCCTGCCTGTGACATCATCCTACACTCAGGCCAAGGTGCCCCAACCCAGCGCAGCCGCCTCTCCTGCTTCTGCTCGCCTCCTAGAGCCTGCACAGGGCTCCTGACCGCCACACCCACCCATGGAGTCAGCAAGACCCTTCCAGTCCTGCTGCTTATCTGCCCTGTGACCTTGGACAACTTAATTTAATTCCATCTCTGCCTCGTCAGTTTCCTTACCTATAAAACAAATCCAATCGCATCCACTTCATAGAGATAATGTGAAGATTAGATGAAAAAAATATACGTCATCATCAACACTCAGACTCACTGAATATTACTGTGGGCTAAGCAATTTGTATGCAAAATCAGTGCCTGGTAAAAATAAGAAAAATAGCTTAACACGTATTGAGTGTTTTCTGTGTGCCAGGCCCTGTTCTAAACAGTTTATGTGGGTTCAAGCATTTAATCCTCAGAACAACCTTATGAGATTGGCACTGTTATTAGCCTCATTTTATAGATGAGAAAATTGAGGCTCAAAGGTGGTAGTAACTTCCCCAGGGTTATAAGGTGAGCAGGCAATAAATCTGGGATTTGAACCCAGGCAGTCTGACTCCAGAATCTTTATACATAGCCAGCTCTATTGCCTATTATAATAGCTGCTCAGTTAAGTGTTTGTTATTGCTCTGTGATTGTGATTATTATTATCATTCATCTTATTTGCCCTACATATAGGATAGTCACCTCTACCTCCAATTATACTCAATTTATCCTGTGGTGCTTAAACTCCAAAAAGATTCCCTCTGCCCCCAGTGACCCACAACCCCCAGCATTCACCTGCTTGCATCTGGGCTGGGCTTTTGGCCAACAGAATATGGTGGAAGTGATGCTCTCTGACTTCCAAAGCTAAGCTGTAAGAAGCCTTACCGTTTCCTCTTAGTCTCAGGAGGCTGTCGTGTTTCAAGAAGCCCAGGCCACCTGGAGAGGGTACGTGTAGAGCCAGCATCCTGCCAGCCCTGGGAGTGAGCCATCTTGGATGTCCAGTCAAGGCCCCCTGTGACCCCAGCCCCAGCCGACCTGAGGGAGCCCCAGCTGTGCCCAGTCAGTCTACAGAATCCTGAGAGTTGATAATAAGTGTCGTTTTGAGCCCAGAAATCTTGGGTGAACTGTTTGGCAACAACTGATACACAGAACCCCCCTTTTGCCGTCCAGCTCAATATTAAAGTTCCAGTATGCCTTCAAACCAATTATCTATATTTGACTTCTCACTAGATTTTATAGGTAAACACGTCTTTGAAGTAACAATAAAATAATATTTATTGCCCTTGGGTACATTATTAAACCGTCTGTGCCTCAGTTCCCTTATCTGTAGAGTAGAAATAGTAAGACCGTAAGAGTACCTAGTCTGTAACGCTGCAGTGAGGGGGAAGTGAGTTAATTCACATGAGACGCTTAGAACAGTGCCTGATCTTTAGAATCCATATACAGGTGTCCCCTGCTTTTCAAAAGTCTGCTTTATGCCACTTCGCTTTTACAAAAGACCTTACAAGAGACATGTTTTCACTAACCTAAAGAAATCCAAAGATTTTAGCTTTTATGAAGAAAGGTAATTGCTTCTTTGCTTTATGGCAGTTCAGCTTATGAAAGGTTTCACAGAAAAGCTCTATTTTCGGATAGTGGGGGAAACCCGCAGTCAGTGACAACTCTCTATTAACTGAGTCAGGCTTTTTACTTAATCTGAAGGCTAGCGCAATTATCCCACGTTGCAAATGACGTACATAAAGCCCTGTGGCTAGTAAACGGAGCCAGGATTTGGATCCAGTCCGTGTGCTGCTAAAGACCCGGGCTCTTTCCCTCTCCCACCCCCGCCCAACAATGCCACCCTTCTTGACACAAGTGATGGCATCTGCTTGGTGGACTCAGCCCCCATGGAGCCCAGGACACAGACAAACCGCAGCAGAGCAAGTGGTTCATTTGCAAATTCCAGCTTGCTCAGCTCAGGTGGCCCAAGGTCCCCAGTGTTAGCACCTCTGTCTGACACTGCTTCGTGGCAGGGAGGTGCCCTGCCTGCTGGTGTGAGAGACGCTCATTAAAGCCTCTGGTTCAGATGGCAGGAAGCAGCCCACAGCCAGCAAGGAGGTTCAGTTCTCCTGGGAAGGCTTCAGACGAATCAGCACAGCTGCATTTCTATGTCCCCTGCCCACCCCAGTATCCAATACATACTAAATGACTATAATTGAGTGACATGCCAAAGTGGAATTCCAGGCACCCTCTCCAGGTGAGTGAAGGAGGGATGTAATGATTAGGGCAAGTTTTCTTATCTCAGGAGGAGAGATGACAACACTGCGAGTTCTTTCTTTGCAGGTCCCAGCGGTGGCAGGGTATTTCTAGCTGTCTGTGCCTTGCAGAGGAAGAGCAAATTACAGATGTGGACAGGTTTTGCACTCAGAATAGTGAGGCGACCTGCTCAAGGTCCACAGCTTGCTAAGGTTAGGGTGCAGTCTCATCCAACCCCCGATTCTGTTCCGTGTTCTTCCCGTTACCCGATTTTGTCCCTCCTTCCTCCCTTCTAAGGCCTGTCCAGCTCCTCTCTCCTCTGGAGCCCTCCTGAGCCTTCCCTAGACCCAGTGTGCTCAATGGTGCTCTACACTCTGTGCCCTGGGCACTCTGCTCACCTTTAATCAATGTGTTTTCCCCGTGTCTTTGGGCTTCTGGACTTTCCACTTCATTTTCTGGAGTGACAGCCAGCAACACTGACAGGTGCTTTTGTTTAAAGTCTGGTAATGGTTAAGTGTGAACTCTTTTGCCCAGGTGCACAGCCAGTGTGGTCAGCCTGGGGATGCACCATTTCTCCACTTAGGGATCTGATCAAAAGCCACCTCTTGTGGTGTCTAGGCTCAATTATATCCCCCCAAAATCCATACAGTCAAGTCGTCACCCACAGTATCTCCGAATGTGACTCTATTTGGAGATAAGGTCTTTAAAGAGGTAATTAAGTTAAAATGAGGTCATTGAGGCGAGCCCTATCCCAATAGGACTGGTGTCCTTATAAGAAAGGAGGATTTGGACACAGATACACAGAAAGAAAAGACCCTGTGAAGACACAGAAGATGTCTAGCTACAAGCCAAGGAGAGAGGCCTCAGGAATAACCAATACCTCAGTCTCAGACTTCCAGGCACCAGAACTGGGAAAAAATGCATTTCTGTTGTTTAAACCACTCAGTCAGTGGTAGTTAGCTATGGCGGCCCTAGCAAGCTAATATATGTGGGGAGTTCTTCCCGACTGCCAACAGATCTCCTCCTCACTCCTCCTTTAAGAGACATCTTTCACGGCACTGTCACCGCGTTCACTTCCGAATCTCCCCCAGTCCTGATGCAGGTCACTTGACTGATGCTCAGTGGGTCTAAATGGAATCCACTTCAGACCCTCACTCATGGTGGCAGTTTGGGCAATTGTCACAGATGACAAGGGAGCTATTTTGTGACTGGGCCCCTTTCCTAGTCCCTGGTTCTGCAGCATTTCAACAAGTAAGCCACTGCCGGCCGAAATTCCATTTGTTTCACAATGATCACAAGCTAGATGAAAAGAAAGGGGCTCCAAGTTGGGGGGAATGGGGAGAACAGAGATGAGCATGGACGAGCGCAAAAGGAGAAGGTTTTATTATGGGAAATAGAAGAAAATCTGCTGACTAATGTGTGGGTTTTAGGTTAATGGGAACTTAAAATAAGGGGCCCTCCATATTGGCTGGTGTAATCAGCAAAGACTTCCTGAAGGAGGCAGCATTTGATCTGCGTCTAGAAAATCGAGAGAAAAATGAGTGCTTGGGTGAGGGTGGTTGGTACAGAGGAGGGCTTTTTTTTTAAAGAGTTTGGTGCTTTTTAAATTTTGAGTGCATGTGGAGTAGGGTGATTAAGAACACAGTACTTAGAGTCAAAGAGTCGGGGTATCTTGTCTCTCGTTCTTATATCAGCATCGTTGACTTTTGGGGCCAGATCACTGTTTGTTGTGGGGACTGCAGTAGCACTCACATGTGTTATGACACTCAGAAATGTCTTCAGACCTTTCTAAATGTTCCCTGGAGACAAAGCCACCTCCATTGAGAACTACTGACTTACACTGCTGTTTTGGACCAATTCCTTGCCCTCTCTGAGCTTCAGTTTTCTAATCTGTACAATGCGGGTAGCAATTGTGGATAAAATATGTGGCTGACACAGAATCTGTTAAGTGAAGGTGACTTAGCCTCAGTCTTTTTAAGAGTGGATCTATTTTCACTGAATAAAGTTGAGTGTGGAATCCCCAAACATGAAACAGATGAACGCATCAGCGCTCTGGCAGACGCAGGGTGGACAGACCCAAGCCTGCTTTCCTGCTCTTCCATGATGCCTTCATGGAAACCCTGGAGACACAAATACAGAAAACCCCCAGGTGTAGCTCATGAATGCCCTGGGAGAGTGGAGTCTGAGAGACTTGGATTTGAATTCTCGCTCTTTCTCTGTGGGTCCCTGAGAAAGTTGATAAACCCTAGGTGCTATGAGGGCATGAGCCCTGTCTGGCTTGTTCACCCCTGTGCTCTCCATCATTCTTCAGAATACCTGGTACATCGCGAGCAGGGCTGGGACTAGGGTGAGGCCAGCGAGGCAGGTAGGCATTTGAGGAGGCTCTCCCTCCCAGGTGAGGACCCTGTCCTCGCATGACCGGGGGAGGGAGTGCTTCCTTCATGGTAGGTGCCTCCTTTGCTTCACTCTACTCCAGCCCCTGAGCAAAGGCCCTCAGTCAATAAATTGTTTGACTCATCAGTTAACCCAGTTTCTTCACCGTTAAGATGGGGATGCTAAAATCTGCTTTGCCAAGTAATTTTCAAGTTAGGTAATACATTTAAGCAACCAGAAAATGTCACGTAGCAGTCAGGGCTACTGCTAATTTCCTTCACCTGTCAGATGGATCAGACAGACTATAGAGGCTGAAAGTTCAGGGTATTTTCAGGAAACAGAAATCCAGTGCAGCCAGAGCCAGTAGGGGAGAAGCCAGAGACAATCAAGAAAACTGTGGGTCAGGACCATGCAAGGCCACGAGCTCCAGATACATCTTCCGTAGTACATGTGCCCCCGCACCAGGTCTGAGCCTGTGGAGGTGGCAGGTGGGCCAGCACTTACCTCTCTCTAGGCAGCTGGTGGTTGGGATTGTGGCGGCAGCGGACGCTGAGGCCGAAGAGCTTGCGGGCAGTGCGCTGGATCTTCTGCCTCTGGGCCTCCGTGGCGCTCTGCAGGAGCTTGTAGCGGTTCTGCAGGTCCCAGTCGTTGCCCCAGTGCTGATGGATGCTCCCAATGGTCAGGAAGTGGTTGCTAGGGAGACGCTTCATGAACGATTTAAACTCATCTAGCAAGAGACAAAGGCCAAGAAGGCGGGCTGAGCATGACACAGCCCCCACCTGAGGCGCAAGTGCTTAGCCCCATCCACAAGCAAAGCAGGCGCACGATAAAGCCAACTTGTTGGAGGCCTGCAAACACGGAGCTAGCCTGCTCCACTCCTCGCACGCAGTGAAGAGGCCTGGAACTAGCCTGCTCCACTCCTCGCACACAGTGAAGAGGCCCCTGTGTTTTCAGTAACGGGTCTTTTACTTTGCTACCGCAGGAGTGAACCTGCATCCCGCATCCTTGCTTCAGACAGGGCTGCCCCAACTTCTGTCATTTGAATGCCAACTTTATGACATTCACTTGTACTTATATTTACTTGTACTTATCTTTGAATCAATTAAAACAAATTTTTATCCAATCCAAGTAGAGAATCACTATCAGATGCCCTCGGTAGAACGGGAGCTATAAAAATAAAGCTGTGAAAATAAAATAATGAAAATGATATTAATAAATTCTAGCCAAATGCTGTGGCCTGCTAAATGACTGAACCCCTGTGCCTGCTCTCACTTTGAAATTTAGGGAAGGAGCAGGTGATAGATGTGAAAGGATATTAGCAGCAACTGAGACATTCTCTGTGATGTAATCTTCAGGATCGACAGAGAACTGACATCGATCACCCTCCCCACTGTGTGCCCCACTCTCACTGGAAGCTGCATGTGTGGACCACCTTACATCAAGTCACATTTTGGGAAACTCCAGATGGGGACGAACTCTTGGGTCTCCTGGGTGAAGATTTCTGCCTCAGTTTGTGATGCTGAGTTTCAGTGTGTCAGCATGTGCTACAAGGTGACACAGCCTTAGAAGAAATTATCTAGGTCAGCTTTCTTGTTCTACATTTGGAGAAACTGAAGCCTCGAGTGGGAATATCATTTTCTGAAGGTAGAACAGTCCATGAGTAACAAGAGACAGGACTAAAACCTGAGCTGTTGTTTTCTGATCTAATACCTCCTACTCAATCCCCCACTCAACTATTGGGAAAGTTAAAAAATTAAGAGGTTGATCATTTTGCAGGAAAAACAGGCTAAATGGTTGGGATATCTATCTATCATCTATCATCTATCTGTCATCTATCTATCTATCTATCTATCTAGCTAGCTAGCTATCATCTGTCTATAGATATCTGAAGCTTGATACTTTCCATAAAACCTACAAGGAAATTTCAGGTATATTAGGCATTCTTTTTTTTCTAAAAAATGCCTTCTAAGCTCTCGATAAGCACCAGGGTCAGTCTTAAACATCTACAATATATAAGTGATTTTACAGCAAACATACGAGGTGGGTGCTTTTAGTGCCCCCTTTTATAGAAAGTAAGACACAGAGAAGTTAATTAACTTACCAAGGTCACACAGCCAGCAAATGGTAGAATTAGAACTCTAGACTGGCTCCGAATCTTATGTTCTTATGTAGCATGTTACACTTACTCTCAACACATAAGGAGGATCAGTGAATTGAGAGGAAAAAAACTACATATTTTTTAATATATTAATATCTTTTCTGTTAAGGTGCTGAAACAGGAGTCTCTGACTCCTCAGGAACCTTGTTATAGACATGCACGAGTTCAGACTGATTCCTGACCCTTGGATGGCTGTATAAGCATTAGTTTCTCAATGCCTCAGTTTCCCCATCTGTCAGTGAGAGCATCTAATTCAAATCTTGAGAGACGCTGTCTGCCTAAACAGTTTTCGATATCCAGAAGGTGCTGAGTGGATGGCTGTGTAAGATTGGGAGGATACACACGACGGTGCTGACGGATTTACTCAGTGGGCTGGCTGGGGGCAGGGGACTGGCCCTGATGACGCTGCTGCTCTGGCCAGTCCAGCTCTCCCCGCCACACAGCTCATCCTGCAGAGGGCTCTGCTGACCTCGGAGGAGAGAACAGTCCTTTCAAAGAACCAGAATTTGGGTCAGATACGAACACCTAATTAAAAAGTGAAAATGATTTCATTTTCTTGACTAAAAGTAGAAGGGTTCCCTCCCAATAAAGGAGGCATAGACCCCCATTTATGTGTGTAAACTAGGTCCTATGTGACCACTAACTCTCGAGCCTTGAAGGAATCAATGGCTTTGACCTTTGGCCAGTCATCAATTCCTCCAAATTACTTGGGGCTGAGTCCTTAAGGTTATGGGTTGCAAAGGAAAAGGAGGAAAGTGTACATGTACGAGCCACATACACGCGTGGATGGATGGCTTTGTTTTCATGGGTACAAACATTTCAAATGGATGAGTTGAGTGCAGGATATCTAGAGGAAAGGTGTGCTTTTGTGGAGAGACAATCGTGACACAGAAATCATTTCTGTGGCCTTTTCAGCTTACCCTGCAGCATCTCAGCTTTCTGAATTTCCTTCCACACCCACCCACTCAAAGTGGCTTCTCTTCCTTGGGAATAAGGATTCTGTGCTAGGGATTCCTACTACTTGTGCACACAGCCTACACCCCCCTCTGCTTTTTAGCAATCAGTAGAATCTCTTTTCAAAAGCATTTTATCAAATGCTTCTTTTGTTTGAGGCCAAATAATCATCATAATACATTTCCATCATGAACCTCTCCTCTTTCATGGATTCCCAGGATTTTAAATGGACTAATGGGTGCAGGTTCCTAAGGCATCACAGCTCCGCTCGATGACCCCGTGAGAGCAGAATCACGGATGCATTCTGCGCTGCCAGAACTGGTGGGAGGCCTAGAGATCACGGAAACCAGTGGTTTTCAAACACAGCGCTCTACAGCTCCGCTTTTATCTGCGGTACACAGTGGCCCCAAGGTAAGATTTTGTTTGATCAAAGGGTTTCTTGGCTAAAGATTTAAATAAATTCAAATATTAAAAACACAAACATGCCCTCTCATTTATCAGATGAGGGAACTGAGGGCTGGGGGTGGGTAAAGTAGAACTAATAAGTTACAAAAGCTGCTATGAGCAGTGGCTTTGGAATCAGGCATTCCATTACCAGCGCTGTCATTTACTAACTACGTAACCCAGGGGAAGACACTGGGTCTTGACACCCTCCCTCCTCTAGAACACAGGAATATCACTACTCACTTTAACTCAATCTATTAACGTTGTAATAGATTTAAGGGATATATGGTTGTGTTAAAAACAGAAACCCTCTCTACATACGTCCATTTATTTAACAGATCTCTGAGCACATATTAAATGCCAAATATCTACTTGGCATCTCTTTTTGGAAGTCTCAAGGGTTCCCAAGCTTTTCATGTCCAAAACTGAGTACACAGTCTTCTTTCCAAACCTTCCAGGGTGTTCTAGCTCTGTGAGTGGTACCAGCACCCATCAGATTGTCTAGCAAGCATACCTAAAACACATCCTTGGAGCTCACCTCAATGCCCTTCCCTTGAACTCTCAGAGTCAATCTACCATCAAGCCCTGCTAATTGTTCCTTCTAAATACCTCAGCATCTCTGCACGTTTCCCATTTTTACTACCTATACAACCCCTGTAACTCACATGGCAACCACCTCTCTCCCAGGCGCCTCCCACTGGTCCACCTGCACTCACCCTCTGGTCTCTGCACACACTCAGGTACTGAGACTCTCCCTCGAGGCGGCCTCTCCTGACTCCCTGGCCATACTGCCCTCCAACGCCACGAGATTTGCTCACAGGAGCCCCTCGCTCCTTACATACATATGATTAGCATGCCACTATTCTCTGCAGAGTTACATGATCGGTGCCGGGATTGCCCATTAACTAGAAGCTCCACGAGGCAAAACCCCAACTTTGCACCTCACCTACTTTATGGCCTCGGGTGACTGATGTTCCTCCCCTGAAATTCATTTTTCTCAACCACAAAAACAGGAAATAGCTAAGTTACCTGAAAAGTGACTTCCAGCTATGAAAGTCTGTGAATTCGTTGGCTACCTATAGCAATATCTACCTATGTATGTACATATATATAGATATATACATATCCATACTTACACATATATGTGTGTTCATTTATTTAGGGAGACAGGTACACACATGTGCACACACACACACACAGACTCAGGAATCAATACAACTAGCTTTGACTCCCCTCTCCAGAGGCTTCCTATGTGCTATGACGCGTTATTCTCTCTGTCGTCTGGGTACCACAGAAGCAATACATCATAGGACCATGAACTTGATTATGTTATTCAGTATTCCACTCGCTGGAGACTTACTGAGTGCCTACTCTCTGATGGCTGCTAGGATGGCTCTGGACCCTCCAACGTGAAAGGCTTGGGGGGTTACTGAGTGCTCCCCTCAGCTATACTAATTCCAGCGAGATCGTTTTCCCGACTCGGCAGGGCACCATTCATGCAGTAGTAGCATCAGGCTCTCTACCTGAATTCTCCAGGTCCTTGTAAGCTTCGGCCCAAGACTTGGCCATGTTGGCCAGCGTGTACTCCATGATCTGGATGTCGGTGATGGGGCAGTTGCACTGCGGGAACTCCTCGGCACACTGGCATCTACACTGGCTGTTCTGGCACACGTATTCCCCCTCACCGTTGCACATGATGTAGCTCAAGGCTGATTGGACAAATTTCTCTTGCAGATACTGAGGGAAGATGATCTGAAGACCTGTTTGAGAATAGCAAGGAGGGGAAAAGGAAAGGTTAGAAAAGGTGTTTCATTAACAGTTTCGAGAGGTGATGCGTAGGACTCCGAAGCTGCTAGCTTTCTCTTTGTGTAACCAAACTATCTCTGGGCCTGCCTAGATCCACACAGGGCATAATTGGCAAGGCCTCCAGTTGCCTTGCTTCTAGTTAAACTTCTCAGGTCATGACCTTGGCCATCTCTGCACTGCATACTCTATTCTGTGATATTAGGACTGAAGCTAGAGCCAGATCTGTTAATATACCTTTTCCATTTTGGGAGAAAACCCTTACTGAAAGCACAAGATTGCCATTTATTTTTCCTTATTTCCTTCTTTTCTTTCCTTTTCCTTTCATCTAATATTTATGAACCCTATTTATGAAGCACAAGCCCTGAGCTAGGCACTAGGTCTATAGAGATAAAAAAGACACGACCTTTGCCCTTGGGGAGTTTATAATATAATCAGCAGGGGTAGACATGGACACACATCATCATAACATAGCTTTATAGACCCAGAGCACAGTCAGCCACATGAGGTAACTGGACAGCAGAAGGCTGCAAATAGCATTGCTGGGATAGCAGGGAAACGTTTGCGGAGGAGATATTTGGGCTGGTTGAAAAGTGAATAAGAGATCATTATGTAAAAAAGAACAGGAAGCATACTCTAAAGAGAGGGGTAGCAAGAACTAAGACTTAACATGTCTGGGAGTTGCTGGTGAATGAAATGAATTTGACGGGTGGGGTTGCAGTGCTGGAGGAGAACAGGTTTTAGAAAAGGGCAGATGCCAGAGTGCAAAGGTCGTTATTATATATGCTAAGGAACTTGGACTCCATCCTGTGAATAATGGGAATACTTTGGTAGTTTCCTGGGTAAGGATGACAGAAATAGAATTATATAATTGAACAGGACCACAGTATCACTCACACGTACACATAAATATCAGTGGAGAATGGCATCAAATTAAATTAATTATCTCTTCTTTGCTTAAAAATGAAGAAGGCAAAGCCCACCAAGAGGAAATGAGTAGTTCATGGTTATAAGATGAGTGCTGTTGGCCACACCTCATGATTTTTTCTCTACACTTGACTAATCAAAGTCCTAAGCCAGAGGGCCAATGATGGAGAAGGATTTATCTGGGCACGAGTACTAACTACTCTTGTACCTATGAAATGTCAGCACAGCAGGCCAGCGCCTATGGTGCCCAGAAAAAAGGACAACTCTGGGCTAAATTAATTAATTCAAGCACTTTTGCCTGGGACATTTCTCTCCACCTCATTTGGAGCTGCCAACAGTTTTTGCCACCAGTGCATACTGGGGTAATGGTTTTACTACCCACTGTGTAAAAGAGAACTGTGCTATTTGGATTAAATTTTTTTCTCATTCGTGCTTCAGGGACATCCCTAATCCTACTCATCAGGGATCTTCTGAATAAACTCAGCATTTCTTTCACTCTCGACCTCAAAGTTGTGTTTCTAGATTTTTATCTTTGTTTCTCTTGCTTTCAGATTATTAAAAAAAAAAACGAAGCCCATCATTTCAACCTGTCTTCATATGGCAGCTAAAAAAAGACTATTTTCAGAGGGGCCTTGTGAAAAAGAAGACTGTGCTTCTAGTATGCCTTCTGGTAGGAAATCATAACACAGTAGTTAAGAGCTGGGCATTACTAGAGTCAGGCTTCTCTACTGACTACCTAAGTCATCTCAAGTTAGTTAGTCAACCTCTCAAAGGCTCCACTTTCTCTTCTCTAAAATGGAGATAACTTTAGTACCTACATCAGAGGGTTATTGAGAGAGCTAAGTGAAATAATTCTTTAGAATTGTCTAGAACAAGTCCCTGACGCATAGCAAACGAACACATGTGATTTATTCCTAGTTTTGATGATGATGATGACAGGGATGCCATTTCTCTGATTAAAGTTTTTTTAAAAGTTTCAACAGAAACTTCAGGATAAACAAAGGAACAATAGCTGTGAGTATCTAATCAGAAGAAGAAAATATCTAGAAGGCAGTGTTTGGGTATTTGGAGAGCTTCCACAAAAAAGTGGGGTCTAGAATTATGTGTTTGTTGAACCAGCACTGGTGGGAGAGCTATTCGGAAAGGTGGATCCTTTGTCAACATGCACGGAAGACGTTCTAACAGAGCTGAACAGCCCCGGGGCGATGCTCCATCACAAGGCTGGGTGGGTGAGTGCCACCCCAATGAGCAGAGGGTCCAAATCAGTGAGTCACTGCTCAGAAGGGCTCCTGTACGGAGGGGTATGATGCAAATACCAAAAGGTAGAGCAAACCAAATCAAGCAGTAAAGTCCTTCTAAACCAAGTCTCTAATTCTTTCGGAGTATGCATTATTGAGTCACTTTATCTGTATCACCATGTTCACTTCCAAAGCAAAATTTATTTTTAGCTGATCCCAATCCCCTACAGGCATCTAAGTCTATGGATTGGGGTTAAGTTTCTGTTGCTTAAAGACATTCTACAGACTATACTCTCAGTCCTACTTTTCTAGCTTGCTCATCATTTTCTTTCTCCCCCTTTGTAGGGGATAAAATATTCTATTCTTAGTCCCAGCCCAAAAGGAATCTGGGGAGAGCATTTTTCAAAAATTGCATTAAATCATTTCTCCATCTGGCAAGGATACAAAAGGCAGTATTACCTACCCCATGTAACGCAACTGAAAACAGATGAAGTTTGGGATTGGGGGGTTTCTGGGAACAGCTGAAACACAAAACTGGTTGCTCTTTAAAAATGGAAACCCAGAACCTGCCAAGCTGTCTCTGAGGCGGAATCTCCTGGGCAAATTTGAAAGAGAATAATGAAGACATAGCAATTAAAAAGCACTTTTCTGCAAAATGTCATTACTGTTTAAAGTTACATAACCATTTCTCCAGCAGCGGAGGTTCACATAGCAGTCACCGGCAGTGTCGTCTCCCAATGACCTGTGTCCAACAAAGAGGCCCATTGCTGAGCACCTCCTACATGGGCGCCTGAGTCCTGCCGGCTTCAATGGGAACCATAAATAATCTGGAGGGGGATTTGGCCTGGGGAACCACAGTTTGAAAGATATACAGCTGCCGGCTGGGGTGGAATCTTCTGTCCCCAGAGTTCCCAAAGATATACACACACACACATGGAAAGGAAAACTGAGAAAATGAGAGAGAGAAAAAGGCCACCCTTGGTGCCAAGCATATAAATTTGGCCTCACAAAACCCAGGAAGGCAAGAGTTGAAAGCGCCATTTGCACAGCGACTATCCCAAGCTAAACATATGGACTCTGCACCCCCAGCCCAGTCTTGTTATACTTAAAAAAAAAATCTTGTACTTTAAAATGGCATGTTCTGCTGTTCCACAGTGGGCACGATGTCGATGTGGGAACCCCCATGTCATCTGCCTTCTCTTTTCCCGATTTCTGCCCCATCTTCCTCAGTCCCCCCTCCTGCCTCACTTCAACACGCACGTTGCACGATACCTTTTGTATTTTACGTACAGTCTCTGTGCTGTCACACGAGAGGGTATCTCTATTTCACTGACCGCGTCCTTTCTCTTCTCTCCTTATCCTCTCTTCTTTTTTTTCAGGACACACGGGCATCCTGCCCTTTTTCAGTCCCTCTTTTGTGCCAGTCTTATTCTTTCTACAGTCTCTGCACTTGTCCTCCCCTGTGCCTAGAATATTCCTTTTCCAGAGCTCTGCCTGGCCCCCTTGTCCTGCCATCCAGACTTGTCCAGACCACCCGAGTTAAAATGTCTCTTCTATTTGCTTCACAGAATTAGTTTCTGAATGAAATTACCTTATTCATTTGTCTTCATTTTTGTTCCATCTCCCCCATTAGACAGTGGGCTTAAGGGGGACAGCCCACTGTCTAATGGGGGAGATGGGCTTTAGGGGGACAGAGGCTTATCTGTCCACGACAAGCCCCCAGAGTGTAACTTAAGACCAAGCCTGGTGGAGGTTTCAGACTCTCATTTGTTGAATGAAAGAAGCATCCCCTTTCTCATCCCAACTGAAGAGAAAGTTGTCCCTAAAACCTTTGAGGCCATTAGAATTGAGGACGTGTCCATAGCTCCACAACTACAGTAAAAGACTCAGGACTTGAATCTCGGAATTTGGACTGAATTCTGAAACACTCGCAGGTCCTTCCGCATCTCCAGTGGGTAAGTGTGGAAGCTGAGACGAATGCCTGGCTTGGGGCCTCTGTGGTACCTATGGCACAGAGTGGCCTCTGGGAATGTCTTAGCCCCTCTGAAACTCGGTTTTCTTGCCTGTGAAGTTAAAAATTCCAATAACCACCTTCCAGGGCCATTGAAAAGGGTAAATGAGGGGAGAAAAGGCATAAACAGCACTTTAGCAAACACCTGACTCTTATGGGCTGAATGTTTGTGCCCCTCCCACCCCAATTTCATATGTTGAAACCCTAACCCTGTCCCACCTTGTGATGGCATTAAGAGGTGGGGCCTTTGGAAGATGATTAGGTTTAGATGAGGTCATGAAGGTGGAGTCTGCACGATGGGATTAGTGCCCCTATAGTAAGAGGAAGAGACAGGAAGGCATGCACCCTTGCGCTCTCTCGCTCTTCCTCCCTCTCTCTCTCCCTCTCCCCCTCCTTCCCTCCTTGCCTCCCTGAGCACACACTAAGAAAAGGCCACGTGAGCACACAGTGAGAAAGCAGCTGTCTACAAGCCAGGAATGTGCCTTAATCGGACACTGAATCTGTCGGCACCTTGACCTTAGACTTCCCAGCCTCCAGAATGGTAAGAAATAATGTCTCTTGTTCAAACCACCCAATCTATGGTATTTTGTTATAATTAAGTGTTCAATAAATGTTAGGTTCCTCCATTTACACCCTATTAGAACATAATCCATTACCTGGACCAAACGTGAGCCCTTCTTGGAAAAATCCTTCTTGAGTAGCCCCATTTGGGCTAGTAGGAAACATGCCAAGAGTGCAACTTGTCTTAATAGCATTATAGTAATTATTGTAGGTGCTCATTATTATTGTTCCATTGTTTGTACTTCAATGAATTTTCCTTCCTTCCCTCCCTCCCTCCCTCCTTTCCTTCCTTCCCTTCTCTCTTCCATCTATCTTCTTCTTCTCTCCATCTCTCTTCCCTTCTTTCCACACATATTGCTTAAGCTCTACTGGGTGGCAGGCACTGTGCCACAGATACCAGGGTGAATAATGCAGGCAACTCCCTGCCCTCGCTGACCTCACGGTTAAGGAAGGAGACAGACCTGTAAACAAGCTGCTTGGATGCAGTGAGACCAGTGCTTTAGCAGAAGCACAAGATTGCTCGGGGAACACACGGCAAGAATACCTAGCCCAGCATGGAGTAGGGGTGGTCAAAGACTCTCTTCTAGAGGAAGCAGCATTTAGGCTGAGACCCAACGGATTAACAGGAGTTAGGGGAAGGGAGATCCACAGGAAGAGTGTTCTAGAAAGTGGAAACAGCATGTGCAAAGGCCTCAGGAAATATTATTCTTTCCAACTAAGAACCAACTTAGCCATCACCTTTCTTTCTGATTAAGGTTCCTCTTTTTTTGTTTGTTCATTTACTTCCAAGTTCCCTAGAGAAGAACAACTTCCGGCACCTCAGAGAAGATCACAACTCTGAAGGGAAGAATGACACAGAGCAGAGATCTGTCAGCTCATTAGAGGAACAGCGCTTCTTACAACAACAAAGGTCAAGGATCCTGGTCTCTTACAGGCAGGGAGTGAACCTGAGATTCAGAAAAAGAAAGCGGCTCACTGTGCTTCTGAGTTTCAACCACTGGGGGGCGCTAAAGTAACAGAACTTTCAGGGTAATCTTACATTGGATCCCTGGAGACCTTAGGACATTGTCAATATTGCTGTTGTCAATATTGCTGTGTAAAGCAGGCACCTGGTTCAGGTGACTGTGCTCAGTGAGCTAGGGAACACTTAATGTCTGGAAAAGAGGACACTAGCAACAAAAGCCAATCCAACCTTCATCCCTGACCCTGACCCTGCTCCTCTGCTGATAGGACCTCTTAGCCACTTTCTCCTTCCTTCAACAAGCAGTACCTGAGGAACTGCTGGACTAGATGTTTCCTACCTTCTAAGGACACAGAAGTGCTACTGGAGATTCAAAACTAAAGTTCAGAATCCAAGAGACAAAAGCCTTAACTGATGATTAAAACATAAAGTTGTATGATGTCTGGTAAATAGTAGGTGTTCAATAAATATATTTCAAATATTGAATAAGCCAGTGATCTATTATGAAGATGAAAGAAAATAAGCCTGGGCATGATAATTATGGAAGACTTCGTGATGTGAGTGGGATGTGGGCAGAGTCTTGAGACACGAGCCTGGTCTCAGTAGATAAAGAAGGGCATCCCCAGCGTTCCATGGAGAAGGCATACGCTGCACAAAGTTGGGTCAGTGTGTGCATACCTTGTATCAATCTAAGTCTTGTTCAAGGCAAGAGTTCTATATCTTCCTTTGGTTTCCCTCAGCTTTGTTTTTATTTTATTCTATATCCTAATTACCTAATATAGTAATATTTTTGATGGATTTGCTCTTTTCTGACCTATTTCATTAAACATTAAATGTACGATCTCTTACAGTGCTAAGAGGAAGAGGGAAAAATACAGGTTCTGTTTTGGTTGAGTATAAATATTTTTCTATCCTGTTCTTGCATCAGAATGTGGCCCCCTGTAGATCTCTCAGAGCCCTATAGGAGTCCCACCTGTTGTCTTGTACCTGCTAAGTTCTGCTTGTCAAATTCTGTCCATTTCTGAAAAGCACGAGGCGAGGAGAAGGACAGCAAGGACTGTACCTTTTGCAAAAAGTCAGCCTGACCCCCTTCCTGTGAAAGCCCAGGGATTTCAGACTGGCAGATAAAGGACTTCATGGTTGCAGCAGTCATTCTGAACCTCAGTGTAATGAAGGCGTGCAGGTCAATTACCCATCTGTTTGTGTTTCTATTGCCGTGAATTACAGTATCTATCGCTGACAGCTCATTGGAGTGGAATGGAAATAAGATGATAATTCACAGGGTGAAACTGTGCAGAAAGGGCAAAAAGGCTATGATCTCATTCAGAAGCTCAGCCCTGTCTCCATGACGGGTCATTTGCACTCCAGGAAATGAAGAAGGGCAGCTACCTGGGGGGAAAAGTGGGTGGGTTCTGGCTCCCCCTTCTGGATAGAATAACCCTGCGGGATCTTGAGGAGTAGACATGGAACTCCTGGAGGAAAAATACAGGTAAACGATATTCCGCACAATAAAATGAAAACCTTTTTAAACCAGCAGAAGTTTTGAGGGGTGACTGGCAGGATAGAAAGGTGACCCCGTAGGGATGCTCCAAAGAACCTATTAATGCGTATTCAGTGCCCCTCCCTGCAGTGTCCTGCCTTTGAAAAATTACACACTCCCACCCTCTGAACTCAGATAGGTTCCCGTGACATGTTTTGGTTAATGAAATGTGCAAGTGATGTTTGCAACTTCCAAAACGAAGCTACGAGGACCCACACATGGATCCATCAGATTCTCTTTTCCCATCACCACAAGAACAACAGTGTTCCCCCTAGAGGCCACTGCTGTTCTCCAGATAAATGCCTTCTTCATTCTGTGAAGCAGAATCACAAGTGACTTGTGACCATGATGCAGCATCAGTAAGAAATGAGTATTTACATTTGCCAGCCACTGAGATTCAGGGATTGTTTGTTAGCACAACATAACCTAGCCTGTACTGATGGATACAGGAAGTGGCAAACTGGGGCCCGCGGGCCTATTTTCACAAATTAATTCTATTGGAATGCAACCACACAGATTGAAGTATTGTTTACAGCTGCTTTCACATTACAATGGAAGAGATGGACAGTTGCAACAGAGACTGTGTGTGACCCACAAAGCCTAAAATATTTACCATCTGGCTCTTTACAGAAAAAGTTGGCCAGCCAGTGTACTAGTTGATCATGAAGATTCTTTCAACCTTGATTTTCTGAGTCTATTCTGTGCTGGTCTTATTTCAATTATTAAGCAAATAGGTATCTATTAGGTGCCAGGTACTCTTTCAGGCACTGGCGAAAAGGCAAGGAACCAGAAACAAAATCCTTGCTCTCGTGGAACTTACCTTTCAGTGAGGCAGACAATCAGAGGAGGATTTAAACTGGCAAAAGGGATTGGGGGCAGGGAGACTTCTAAATGACAGTTTTAACTTTGAAGAAGAGAATATGGTCTGAACTATGAAATCGCTAACGATAAGGAGGCCAAAATACTTTTTTTCTCCAACATAATTTAAAAATTCAATTTCATAAAATTGCAACATGAAGATGCCCTTGAAGCTTTAAGAAGAGGTTGAGTCAATTTAAACCTAAGCTTCTTCATAGAATTCATGATAAAAACCAAATGACACCTCTAAGATTCTGTGTCACCTGATCCCTAGGTCAGCTGATGTCTGCAGATTCTTTTCTCACCTAACTCCCCTTTTTTGCTACATCCTGTACCACTACCACCGCTGTCCCCCAAATGCTCCAAATTCTCTTTGTTCAAATTTTGGCTCCAGCTCTGATTAACGGCATGACCTTGGGAAGTTAAAACTAAGAGGCTTAACTTCTCTGATTTTCAGTTTCCTCATTAAAGCTTCCTGTGTAGGGTTTTTGTAAAAGTTAAATGAACAATTTTATATCTTGATTGTGGTGGTATCTTGATTACATGATTGGATATGTCTGTCATATTCATAGAACTGTTCACCTCGAAAGGGTGAATTTTTCTGGATGTAAATTATATCTCCATGAATGGGAAAACAAAATCAATTACGTAACCCATGTGAAGCTATTAGTACATGATAGTTATCCAACTAATGTCATTTCCTGTCCTCACCCTGTTTTCTATTGCTTTCTCTGGAAGCCTTTGACAATCTGAGGCATTCTCTCTGGGGGCAACCAAAGCACCTTGCACATAACTCAAATTCTAGTAGAACACATATTGCATCATACTATGTGTGTCTATATTCATTTTCCTCCTAGTCTGTGAGCTCCTTGAATGCAAGAGGCAGTACCTCATTCACCTCCCACTTCCTTGTTATCTGGCACATTAGTGTGTACCCAGTAATGAGTTCGAATGAAGGTGAATTTAGAGAGGATGTGCTTCAGAGAGGACTGTGTTTCTCTGTTCTGGGCTTAGCACAGCCTACCTCCCTAGAGCCATTCCTCATGAGCAGGACCTGTTTCATCTTTCCCAACATCATAGCTTGAAACCTGAAGCTACTTTAACTTCAGCTCAATAGTGAAGGGGACAGGTGCTCAGAAACATCTGAGTGAAAAAATGCACAAATTGAAAAAACATCCTAAGAGAACAATGATGCTAAAAGGCCTTGACCACTCATTTCAGCACATATTTTGTTTGGGATCCATTGCTGCAAATTATGATTCTTGAGAGCTATAACTGCCTTTTCATTCTTTCCATGCTATCAAGCACAATACTAGATCACAGTAGGTGTGTAAAAATAAAACTGTTCAATTCAGGCACTCTTAGGAAACTCCTTTCACTCACCATGTTATTGAGGCAGGCACTGTACTAGATGTTAGAGATATAGAAATGAATAAGACGGTTTCTGACCTCAGGGGGCTCCAGTTGGGTAGGAGAACAAAATTCATAAATGTACAACTAAAATAAAATATACACACATTTCAGCAAAAAGGAATAAAGAAAAGACCTCTACTTCTGTAAGAGTAGAGGAGTTTGGAATAGTTATTGTGAACAGGATTGAACCCAAGTGAAATTACAGTCCAGCATTTGCCAAGCTGTATAACACAGAATCATAGATCTGCAGATGTAACCAAGATCAAATACATTCAGGAAACTCTGTATATTTAATCCAGCTCTTGAGACTCCTAATACACATTAGCCCAGTTGAGGCACTGAGAAGTCCTGCAGTAAATAAGTGTGGTTTATGTTATTTAATCCAGTGTTTCAGTATTATTGAGCTTTTGCTACATTTCTGTTTCCTAACAAACAGCCTCCAAATCCCAGTGGTTTACAACCACAAAGGTTTATTTCTTGCTCATGTTTCATGCTGGCTGGGCTTTGGCTCTGCATCAGATGTCTTCTTCTTTCAGATCTATACTGAAGGAGTGGCGTCTCTCAGGTATATGCCATTCTCATAACAGAGGGAAACAAAAGCCAAGCCAAGCAATGTCTCCTCAAGTGTCTTCTAAGATGAGGCATGCATTATATTCTCTTACATTCCATTGGCCAAAGCAAATCATATGTCCAAGTGCAATGTCAACTAAGTGGGGTGTATACATCTCCCACAGGACAGCATTTCCTGTCACACGCAATGCACTGTTATGTATAATTCTCTCAGGGAAGAGAGAGATGCAATCATGCAATGTACCACAAAATAAACTTATTTTTCCACCAAAGCTTATTTTTTAAAATTGAATTGTCATATGATCCAGCAACTCCACTCTTAAGGTATATACTCAAAAGAATTGCACAGAAGTATTCAAATAAAAACTTGAACACACTGTTCATAGAAGCAATATTAACAAAAAGGTGAAGACAAACTAAATGTCCATCAACTTATGAACGGATAAACAAAATGTGGTCTATCCACACAATGGAATCTTAACTCAGCCATAAAAGAATGAAGTACTGTTACGTGCTACAACACAGATGAACCCTGAAAACATTTTGTTACATCAAAGATGCCAGAAACACACACACAAAAACATATTGTATGATTCCAATTATATGAAATGTCCAGAATAGGCAAGTCAATAGAGACAGAAAGAAGATTAGTAGTTGTCTGGGGCTGGAGGGAGAGGGGAATGGGAAATTACTGCTTAATGAATATGGAATTTCCATTTGGGATGGTGAGAAAGTTCTGGAACTAGATAGTGATGACAGTTGCACAACACTGTGAATATACTCAATGCCCCTGAATTGTGGATTTTAAAATGTTTAAAACATTAAACTTTGTGTGATATATATTTTATCACAGTAAAAAATTAAGGTTCAAAGCAAACTGATTTGACAGTTCAAATAAATTTAAATCAGTAAATATTTATTGAGCATATACTACAAACTAAACACTGAAATAAGAAGTGAATAATGAATACGTTAAAAAGGATATGATTCTATTTTCAGGGAATTTAATTGCAATTTAGTAGAAATATGAACAATTGTGCACATGAAACAAGGTAGAATGTATCTAGAACACAGTAGAAGTGCATTGAAAGTGCTATATTTGCAGTGCCAAAGAAGAGCTTAATTGTGCCTAAGATGTATTGTGAGGGAAAAAAATAAAGATTGACTTAATAATCTTAAAAAATAAACAGGTACTGTGTTTGAAGAGAGTCAATGTATAAAAATTTCCACGGGTGATTTATTTAGGTTTTGGCCATCCTGACGCCTGATTTGTGTACAATCAGAGACCAACAAGGAATCAAGTGGGATGTGGTGGTTAAAGTAGGTCAAACTGTCACATTGATCACTGATCAGTCAGGAGTTCCATGCTGCACGCTCGGCCACAAGTTTATTGAAAGGTATAGCCCCACGTGACCACATACCAAATGATAAATCTTCTGATATTCCCCCCCCTCAACACCAGCTTATGCTCCATTAGCATTTCCACCTCTTTCTGTACAAGTCTGAGTCTTGAGTCACCAAATTATTCCAGATTTCCCCCGGTCAGAGGCAGCCCTTTTTATAGTCATCTATACCTGGAATGTTGCGAGGCTTTCATAATCGTCTGTTATAAAGGTATTTGATCTTTTCTGGTTCTGGATTCTTTTGAGAGTATGAGAATAGCTATGGAAATGGCACACCTACGCACATCCACAAGTTGGCAAGTAATTTTAGGAAAATCGCAGACTTTCTAAAGTAAATAGCAGAAACTATCAGCACATAGAAAGCGCTATACAACTACTTGCTCCAATAAAAACCATGATTATATGTTCCAGGTTGAGACACAATATGCTACACACTTTAAGAGCACTGGCATTGAGAGGACCTGTGTTCAAATTCTTGCTCTGCTGGCTACAAGAGCGTTACTAACTTCTGTGAGCCTCAATTTGCAAATCTGGAAAATGGCTCTGTGTTGAGGTTTCTGAGAGATGAATATAAAGGAATGAGCTCTATACCTGGCACGAGAGAACTATCCAGGAAATCACAGCTATGATTTTGTATCCGCCCTCTTGGGTTTTAGGTCAGGTGCTTTCAACATATTTTTCAAATAAATGCAGAACCATGATTCCGAGGCAGTGGTGTTTTTATTCCCATTTATTAGAAGACCTAGAGAAGCTCAGAAACTTAATTAACTAGTCCAAGGGCTTATCACTATCACATGTGCTCTCGTACACTCCCTATTTGTCCTGAGTTTTTTTTCCGCTTTTTTTTTTTTTTTTTTTTTTTTTGCGGTACGCGGGCCTCTCACTGTTGTGGCCTCTCCCGTTGCGGAGCACCGGCTCTGGACGCGCAGGCTCAGCGGCCATGGCTCACGGGCCCAGCCGCTCTGCGGCATGTGGGATCTTCCCAGACCGGGGCACCAACCCGTGTCCCCTGCATCGGCAGGCGGACTCTCAACCACTGCACCACCTGGGAAGCCCTCTGATTGAGTTTTAATTGATATCTTCAATCCACTTCTTAAGAGGAACTTCACTTCTCACAAGGCAGAGAACATGGTGCCCCTTGGCTCATAAAGTAAAACCAATACTTGGAGTCAAGCAGTTGGGTGGAAGTCAGCAATCCCATTTTTCATGAAGGCGCTGCTCTTTTATTCAACAGGCTTTACAGACAGCGCCACAGGAAGACGGAAACACGGATTCCCATCAGTGCCTCCTAGGCCCCGGCTAATCGGCAAGAAGGGCCTTTAGTCGCAAGCCGTTGCCGGTGACCCCGGGCTAATTCTTAATGAGGATTCAGCCCGAAGCTGCTGACTAGAGCAGGCTCTGGCAACAATCACTCCGCCTTCCACTGCGGTCACAAGGCCACGTGAGGTGACGGGGCTTCATGAAAAGAAGGCCTGATGACGTTCCTTCCCCTCTTCCTCGACTACTGCAGTTGGGCAGGGATTTATTCCCATTCTACCCACATCTAGAATGTGTTGTGCTGACTCAAGGCTCCCTGAGAAAAGTAATCATGGATCCCAGGCGGCTAGGAACCAAAACCCGGGGGATCTTGGGAAAGTGACTTCACCCCTTGGGGCCTCAGTTTCTTCATCTATGTAATGGGAAGCATGATCCCTATCTCTTAGTTGGTGGGAGGGATAAACTGGCTCATGGATATAAACACAATATGCCTAAGAAGGAGTAAGAACTCAAAATAACGTACATTTTAAACAGTTCAAATACTCTGTTCCCCTCTCCCTATTACTTGTTGCAAGATGATTTTAAAAATCATTATCTTCGGGCTTCCCTGGTGGCTCAGTGGTTGAGAGTCCACCTGCCGATGCAGGGGACACGGGTTTGTGCCCCGGTCCGGGAAGATCCCACATGCCACGGAGCGGCTGGGCCCGTGAGCCATGGCCGCTGAGCCTGCGCGTCCGAAGCCTGTGCTCCGCAACGGGAGAGGCCCCCGCAGTGACAGGCCCGCTTACCGCAAAAAAAAAAAAAAAAAAAACAAAAAAAAAACACTATCTTCACTCCATTTATAATGCCTACGGAGGAAAGGGATTATTGATGCTACTTCTCTTCCTCATCCTCCCTCTGCCTTTCCTCTATTTCCTCCTCTATCCCCTCCCTCCCTTCCTCTCCCTCTCCCCTTCCTCTTTCTCTCCTTCCCCCATCCTTCTAGTTCTCCCCTTTCTCCTGTTCCTGTAACGCCAATCCTATGCAAAATTTCAATTCAGCAAATACATATTGAGTCCCAATGTCCACAGCATTCTGTTGAATACAATGAAACACAAAGTTGGCAGAATCCCGTCCTTAACGAGGCCAATCATCAAATCTAATAGAAGAGGTAAAACCCAAATGCAAAGAACATGTTGCAAGATGAAGTTTTAAAAAATGCTGTACAAGAGGTCTTAAAGAGGCTTCTCAGAAGAGGTGGCATTTACAGGAGTAAAGGGGCATGACTCTTGCCTGAAATATGGACACATCCAACGCAACAGAAAAGGCACATGCACTTTGAAGAATGCTATCCATGCAAGAAGGCTCCTGGTATAGAGTAAGCCCTCAGGACATTGTCCTTAGGTTGAACTGGATCCAGCACGTTGGAGAATGAGAATCGTAAGAATTCAGAGAAAGGAGCTCACTATGGGCTGGGCGATTCATTCATTTAATTATTTATCCATTCATTTATACATTCATTTAACAAATATCTTCTGATCATTCTTTATGCGCCAGCTTCTATACATCATGCTAGAGATAGAGATGGCTCTTACCAGTGAGGAATTTATACTCCAACTGGGGAGTCAGATTAATAATAGGATGATTATACTATTGCATGACAAATCCTAGGGAAGAAGGTGGGCAGGGTGTCTAACAACCAGGGCAGAAGCATTAAGAGAAGTTTTCCTGGGAGAGGTGAAAGTCCAGGAACTAGAGAGATGATGTACAAAAGTTTGAAGCAATAAAAAACAAAAGAAGATGACTGTAGTAAAATGTAAGAAATTCCACAGGCCTGGAGTAAGGATATAGTACGTGTTGGATGACGGAATACGACAAAGCCAAGAAAATTGGCAAGAGTTTGATTATGAATAGCCTGGTGCCCAGGTCTATTCCTTATACCCATATCAGAGACTGTGAAGGGTTTTAAGCAGGGAAGTGACAGTATTTGATTTGATTTTAAGAAGAGCACACTGGCTGCTTCGATGGGGATGGATCAGCAGAAGTGATCAGAATCAAGAAGGCTGGTTTGACAGTCACTCCAGGGAAGAGAGAAATGATGATGGGAGGAGGTGAGCCATGACAGGGGTAAAGAAAGAAGGACTTCTAATAAGGGGATGGATATTAGTGCTGGGTATGGAAAGACAGACTGAACTCAATAAAAGAGAGAAGGGAAGTCATTTAGGGCGTGAAAAGATTCTGAGTTCACGAGTGATAGGAGATAGAGACTGGTCTGGTCTGGAAGAAGCTGAGGTTTCAAGAAGAGACACAAGGAAAGTAAAGAAGGGGTAAGGAGGAGGAGGAAGAAGGAGGGACGAAAGAAGAAGGAGAAAGAGGAGGAGAAATAATTTAAGATCAACGAGTGAAATGGGCCATTTGAACGTGAATATTAGGAGGAGGCTCTCAAAACACAGCAGAGTCTTGGGTGGCCTCTCTGGAGGTGCAGAGTGTAGATGATGCCTGGAGTCTTGCACCCCATATCCCCTCACTGCCTAGCATCCCATCTTTTCAAGATCTTGACTGTACTCTTGTCCATTTTTCTCTTTTGGAAACTGAGAGTGGGTTAGTGACTTCACTCCTTTTTCACTGAGGAAAACACTACGTGTCACTGAATCTAAGATGCCATTTTTTGTAAAACGTATCATTCTTTTGCATACACTAAGAAAATAAATAACCTGCCAATTAAACTATGACATACCATCAGTTATAAGAAACATTCTAATTTCAGAGATACTACAATCTGAAAAATCTTGTAACCCATCTATGAAAAGTGATCAGAAGTAAAGTTTAAGAAAATGGTCCCATTACCACAACTGTGAATTGTACCCACCCCACCTATGGGTCCATAGGTTCTCCTTCCCTTCACTCTGTATGAACTTGCAGGAGCTCTTATCTAAGGCAAATAATTCCAGTCATATACAAGATCCTATTCACTCTTCCCTGCTCAACTATGACCCTAAAATAATCCCTCTTACTCATAGAATCAATGTTTCCCTCTCTGAAGAATAACTCCCATCAGCATATAAAAGTTTTGTTGCTTCTATATTAAAAGAGAAGAAAAACTCACGCACTCCACGTCACCTTCTGTGTTGCTTCTATATTAAAAGAGAAGAAAAACTCATGCACTCCACATCACCTTCTGCTATTGTGCCATTCACTGCGAGATTCCTCCGTAGAGTTTGCTAAACCCCTACCTTCACTTCCTCTCTTCTTATTTTCTCTTGAACTCACTCTACTCAGGCTTCCACTCCCATAATTCCACTGAAGCATCATTGTTAGGGTCACCCATGACCTCCATGTTGCTAAGTCCACAACTCTGTTCTCATCTTCATCTTACTCATCCTATAAGTGGCGTTTGACACAGTTGACAACGACCTCTGCTTTGGAAAACATTCTTCCCTTGGTTTCCAGGATACCACACTCTTGGCTCTCATCCCACGACACTGCCACCCGCACCCCTGGCCACTTCTTAGACTCCTTTCCTTGTTCCTCATTAGTATGCCTTTACCCCAACTCTTCGATATTAAATTCCCCATGGCTCAATAACTGGATTCCTTCTTTTCTCTATCTACACTCTCTCCCAAGGTAATCTTGTCCAATCTCTTATCATTAAATATCATCGCTATACTAATTTATATCTCTGTTCTCTCCCCTGACTTTCCAAATGTCCACTCATCATTGACAACCGTATATATAAGAGACTTCTCAAACCTAGGTTCAAACCTAATTAGGTTCGAACCCAATTCCTCATATCCCATCTGAACGGATCCCTCCCACAGTATTCAACCACAGCAGTAAGGCAATGCCATCATTGCTGTCACTCAGGCAAAACTTTGGGAACATCCTCGGCTTCTCTCTTTTTCTCACAAGCATTTTCTCAGTCCATTGCCAACTAATGTCAGCACTACTTAAAAATATATCCACAATCCAATCACTTCTTACAACCCTCATTGCCACTGTCATGGTCCAGGCCGCCATTTTCTCTCACCTTGATAAACACTATAGCCTCCAAGCTGGTTTCTGTGTATGTGGTCTTGCCCTCTACAGTTCTTTTCTACATAACAGTCATAGTAATTCACGTAAAATGTAAGTCAGCTCCAGTTACTCCACTGCCTGAATTTCCAGTGGCTTCTCATTTCATTCAAAGTAAAATCTGAAGTCCGTTCCATGGTCTACAAATTTCTAGATGACCTATTCCCACACTATCTCTCTGATTGTAAAGAAAATATATTTCTTTCTTTACTTGTTTCTTTCTTTCTGCTCCCCCAACACCCACACACTAAATATAAACTCCAAAATGACTGAGACTTAGCTTATTCACGTCTCTACATCCCGCTCTTAAAACAATGTCTGACATATAGGTGATGTTCAATAAATATTGCTAAATGAGTAAGTGAATGTGTGAATGAATACATTTCTGGATTATCCCTAGATTTCAGCAAAAGATTTTCCCTGCATCTGTTTCCACTTCAGTGAGCTACAAAGGCAGAGGTCTGCTCTCTGTACGTCCATCTCACCAGATGGATACTAGATTAAATTACATGACAATGTCGGTAAAACACTCAATGGGCTTCTTGGAGAAAGAAGGATAAAAATAAGAAGTTATCATTACGCCACTAGCATTATTACAACTAGTTTAGTTCGGTGGTTGCTGCTTTGACTACTAATAGCCTCTGCTCATTTCCATGATCCTTTCTTCCTCATTTTGAGTCTCCTTCTCCAATCCTCCTCTTCCTGTTTCCTATTTCCCTCCATCTTTGCCCTGATTTGTGAACCTTTTATGAAACACCACAAAGTGAATGTCATTAGGCTGTCATTCATATCATCCTCAATCTACCCAAATAAGCCTCTGCAGGATCTCACGCCAGCCTCTTTCAGAGGCTTTAGGAGGGGAATAGAGGAATACAGAGCAACCCGTTTTGAGAAGGAGAAACTCTGAAATCAGGTCAGGTTAAAATTCTGGCTCAATCACTTATTAAGAAACCTCTCTCAGCCTCAGTTTTCTCACCTACAAAATGGGGATGTTATTTATGCCTTCCTTATAGGAATGCTATGAAGATTAAAAATGTAATAAATCCAGTTATACAAAACAAATAAATAAGAGTTAAAATAAAAACAAATACATAAATGTAAATATAATAAAAATAAATTAACACAGTCCCTGGCACTCAAGGAAGTGTTCTATAAATAATATCTATTATTTCTGGTTCCTCCACCCCTCAGTCCATACAGTTTCCCTTCTAGCTGGGCTGGATCACCTCCTGATCATTTGTCTCTGCTTTACTCATGTCTTCCCTTTGCAGAGGATGTCAAGATAGAGCACATTATTAAATAAATTTTTAATAGCTGCATATTGTATACACAGAAATGTACACATATAAATCATGTGTGTACAGCTGCATGAATTTTCACAAAGTAAACACGTCCATGTGTGGCTACTGTGATCACGAAACAGAACATTGGGCTTCCCTGGTGGCGCAGTGGTTGAGAGTCTGCCTGCTGATGCAGGGGACGCGGGTTCGTGCCCCGGTCCGGGAAGATCCCACATGCCGCGGAGCAGCTGGGCCCGTGAGCCATGGCCACTGGGCCTGCGCGTCCGGAGCCTGTGCTCCGCAACGGGAGAGGCCACGACAGTGAGAGGCCCACGTACCACACACACAAAAAAAGAACATTACCAAGACTTCCAGAAACCTCTCTCATCTCTCTTCAGTCACTTCCCCATTCCTCCACCACAAAGGTTAATGCTCTTTGGAATTCTAAAGCAATGTATTTGTTTTACTGTTTCTGAGCTGTGTAAGAATGGAATCATACAGCATTTCCTCTTTCGTGTCTGGCTTCTGTTACTTAATGTTGCATTCATGAGATTCTTCTATATTTTTGCATGAAAGGGTAGTTGATTCTTTCTCATTTCTGTATTGTAGCCCATCATGTGAATGTATGACAAGTTATTTACCCATTTTTTTGTTGATGGCCATTTGGGGCTATTTCCCTTTGGGGGACTATTTTGAACAAAACTCCTATGAACATTCATGGTTTTTGGTGAACAAAGGTCACACTTCTGTTGGGCATATTCCTAGGAGTTGTAATTGTTAGGTCACAGGGTGAGGACATATTGAGTTTTCAGTAGAAGCTGCCAAAAAGAGTTTTCCAAAGTGACTGTACTAATTTATTCTCCCAGGAGCAATGCATGTAAGTTCCCAGTGTTCAACATTGTCACTCCTTGATACTGTCACATTTTTCAGTTGAGCCAGACTGATCGGTGTGTTATGACACTGTTTTAATTTACATTTTCTGAGGACTAGTAAAGTTAATCACCGTTTCAAATATTTATTAGCCATTTTGATATTCTTGTTTGCGAAGCGCCTGTTCATGCCTTTTACCCATTTTCTTGTCTTTCCGGATTGCCTGCCTTTCTCTTATTGGTTTTAGAGGTTATTTACATATTTTACACATGAGTTCTTTGTCAGATACATTTATCACCAATATTGCCTTCCACTCTGTAACCTGCATTTTCATTCCATGAATAGCATCTTCTGATAAACAGGAATTCTTAATTTCAAAGTAGTCCAATTTATCAACCTTTTTCTTCTACTTGGTGCTTTATGGATGCTACTGAATAAGTATCAGCCTACCCAAAAGTCATGAGATATTCTTCTGTCTTATATTTAAGAAGTTTTTTTGTTTTACCTTCCACCAGGAGAATATTTTTTCCTCCTTTCTATGATCCCTCTACCTAGACAGACAGAATGGATTACCTCCTTTTCCACATCTCTGTAATAGTATGCATTACTTTTACTAGCTCTACTATATTACACACTACCTTGAATCATATGTATTTTCCTGTCTGTCGGCTCTCTTACTCCCACTCTCCATTCACTCAAATACCTAAATCTTTCATGGTCTTTTCACTGAATCCTGGTAGTGACACCTCCTAAGTAACTCCAAAATTGGTCTGTTTCTCTCCATCCCAACTGTTGCTTCCATGGTTTCAGTCTGTGACATCTCATCTTCAATACTGCAGTAGCCCTTAACTAACCGGTCACCAACCTCCAAACTACTCCTCTCTAATTAATTGACCACACAGTAGCCAGAGTGATCTTCCAAAGCATTAATAATCTCTTCCTGCTACTTTGTTTTTTAAAACGCTTTTATGGTTCCCATTACTCTCAAATTAATATTCAACTCATTAATGTGCTACAGAGGCCTTCTAGGATATGACATATTATTTTGCCTTTCTCACCATTGATATCTCTGCTTTAATCTCTTAAGATCTTTTCAATTTCCTTGAATGCCATTCACGAGGACTCTGCTCCATAGCTATGTCCCTGCCCCCTTCTCCACTCTTCAGGTCTCATTCTGTGCATCTTTTTATCAAGAAAACTTCCCTGATTCTCTAGTAGGTGAAATCTCCATACTACTGGGTATCAAAGAACCGTCACAATTTTTTTCCATCCAAACTCATTGCACATTATTATTCGTCTAAACCCATGTTTTTGATAGAGTGTATATTTCCTTGGGGCAAAAAGTATGTCTGTCTTGTTCACCACTGTTTTCTGTGCCTAGCCCAATGACAACATGAGTTCTTGAAAAATATTTGCTGAATGGAGTTGAACTGATTTGTGCTCACAGGCCCAGGATGTAGCACTGAATTTGGCACATAGTCAGTCTCGATAAAGGTTTGGTGATTCAGCATCTTCCTAAGCATCAGTATCGATTCAATCACCAACACGGTGGAATGATGATTAAATAGTTTCTATAACATCCCTACCAAACGTCACCAACATATAACCCTAATAACAAGAGAGTCACTATATGCTTCAGCAGGACATTCCAGGTTTGGACATGAATGTGCATTAGAAGATCTATTTTATACTGAGTTTAAACTGAGATCTAGCTTAAACCTGGGATCCTTGTAGTTTCCCACATGTAGATCAGGTTTGCCCCATTTTATCCATATTATCGAATTTGACTAACTTTTCTGCAAGACAGCCCTTTAGGTATCCACAGACACATCCTTCTGCTCTAAGTCCACCTTCATCAGTTATGTATTATAAGACACTCTCCTTCAGTTTCTTGATGTCCCTCTTGAAATGTGCTGCCCACACTTGGACCCAATCCACCAGGTGTGCTCTGACCAATCTAGAACAGAACAAAGCTGTCATCTCCTTCTTTTGTGTGAATAACATGCTGCTAATAATGTAACCAATGGCAGATCTGGGTTTTAGGACTGAGGCTTAGGCTACAGGTGCTTATTGAGAAACGGAATTCAAAATTACATGTGAACATGAATATGCAGAATGAGAAAATTTAGGGACTTAGAAGGTGAGGGAGCCCTGGATCTTAAGCTTCCTTAGCTTCACTGTAAATCAGCTTCTAAATGGCCCTAAGATCTTAATAAATTCCTAGTGAGATCCTGTTAATCCCAACTAATTTACTCTGATTATAACTTACGTCCTACGTGCACAGCAGGGTGACCAGACACAGACCGGAGCCGTACTTCCTGGATTCAAACCCTGCTCTCATCCCACAAGCTCACTGTAGGCATCACAGGAGCTAATATTGAAAATCCTGGTGCACCCAAGGTAGGTCTGTCTTCCTTATTCATTTCTTATCAGGCATTACCAAACTCATCTGTCTACTCTTCTGTCTACTAAAGGGGTGCAGGATTATTCTTCATGTACTTGAGGTTTTGTTTTGTTGGCTTTTGTTTTAATGCTAGACCACTCTCTTGGCCTGAATTTTCCTGATGGATTTTCATTCATTGCTCCCAAGTGACACTACCAAGCTTGCTCTGTACCACTTTCCAACCATCTTCTATAACAGGAGCATGAATCAAAGAGTTGCCAAGGAACCAGAATATAAAAGTCACATTAGGCTCTGTTTAGCTCGACCTGCCAATCTCAACCCAAATTTCCTCCCACTGACATTCAGAATCACCTTTATCAGATACCTTTCTAAAAGGTCACATTCTTAGTTCGCTCAAAGTTAAAGCATATGACAGTTTTTATGACTATAAAGTTAATACACGATCATTGTAGAAAAGTTAGAAAAGGAATTGGAAGACTAAAATAAATCATCTCTAACCTAATCATCCAGAAGTAACCTCTTTTAACATCTCGCATAATTCCTTGCAATGTTATTTTTCCTTATCCTTTTACATGAAGATCATGCCATACATTCAGTCAGAAACCATCCACTTTTTAATTAACATTACAGTAAATCATTTTCACGTATCCTGAAAATTCTTTATAAACAACATTTCAGCACCTGCCTAATATTATGTTGTATGGATGCTACACAATTCATTTAGTCTCCTCATGTGGAAAATTGAAATCTTTACATTGTTTTTTTCTTTGCTATTATAAATTATCCTTTTTAAAACAGCACTATCTATACTTAAAGTTTTATCATTTTCCCCCTACAATCTCCCCTCCTCTTTATGATGAATTAATCAGGATAAAATGACTATTTTAAAGAGTGTATTTTCTTCAAGGTCTTGAGTATATATGGAGCACATAACATGTACCTGACATATAATAGATAATAAACAAATACAAATATGTATGTATTTCAACAAATTAATCCTTAGAATTGTTGCAATTTCACTAGCCATGCCTAAGAGGATCCGTCTTTCTATATTCCAGCCAGCACTGAATGTTCTCATTTGTAAACTCTGCTAAAAGCACACACACACATACACAAATACGTACGGGTGTATGAATATACTGAAGACCACTAATGATTAACAAATAAGGAGAAAGAAGTTGACATAGAACCAAAAATTCTATAAAATGCCCTATAGTTCTTGGAATTCAAATAATATCTGCCAAAATATATTGAGAATCAAACACAATAATGTAGGAAATTCAGAGGCTATGATATGAAACTTTAATATATATTAGATCTGGAACATCTATAAATAACACTGTTTAGACACTTTCATCAAAACAATCAGATAAAGCTCACATTTCCATACTTTATATCTCAAAACTAATTAATAACCATGAATTCAATGTCCCATATATGTTAAAATTTTTAAAAAGACATCATATCACAACTGTCTTAATTTGCATATTTTTATTTTTTGTTGGTTTCTCTGCCTTTCATCTTAGTTTTCATTCTCCCTCCACATCATGCCTCCTGATACCCCCTCATCCCTCCTCCCCCAGGCTGCTCTCCCCTCCCTCTCTCTGTTCCCATCATTTCCACTGACATCCTACCTTGAAGGTGCAGTTTGCTCTCCGTGCTTTGCAGAAGGACGGAACTCACAGAGTCCAGATTGTCATAGCTGTTACAGCCCAGAGGCCCAGTGCGTGTCTCTGTGACCTGGAGTGGACATCAAGGGCGACAGATGTGAGACAGATGCCCTTGTCTGGGACAGATCCTGCAGAGTCAGCCCCCAGCAGAGCTCAGGCAGCAGAGAAAGCCTGACCTGAGTCAGCGGCCACTTCTTGAGCCCCTTGCCTGTGTCAAGGACCATGCCTGACTGTTGCCAAGCAGACAACGGGATAGCAGGGCAATCTAGCAGACTGGAGCCAGGACGCCCACGTTCTATCCTTGGTTCTCACTGCACAAAGCCATTTCAAGTATTATATGAACTAAAAATAAGTGGAAACACTATAGTGTATTTCAAAAGCATGGGCTTTGGAGTTAGGAGAGTCAGTGTTAGATCCCGGCTGCGCCCTTTATTTGCTGTGTGCCCTCAGGCAGTCACTTCTGTAAGCTCCTGCAATCTGAAGCTAGTAAATCCTAGGGTGGTGAGCCTAAACCTGATGGGTGTAAGTGCCTGACACATGGCATATGTTCAGTAACTGACATCTTATTACCAAGAGTCTCTATAAATTGTAACGTGCATTATCGATGAGTAAATATGCGTTATCATTAGGCAAGAACAATAAAATTATTCCCATTTTCAAAAAAAAAAATTAGCAAACAGCACAGTCAGCTCCACTGCAGAATGATCACCCCAATCCCCTGGTGGTGTGTTTCTCAAACACTGTCTTAGAATAATTGAGGTGGTGGACAAGAGGGAAACAGCTATTCTAAAAGATAACCTTGAAATATGAATGGTTTAGTATGTAAAGTGGTTTCTTCATGTCTTTAGCCTTTACTTTCCATTATTTAACACAATCACTTGTAGGCTTGTTTTGAGGTTTGCATCCAGCTGTAAGGACACAGCACTGACTGCTGTCAGGAATGATGACTTGGGAAATAGTCACACAGATCTCCCAATGCCAGCTCTGCCCCGTCCAGCAGCAGAGCCTTGGATCACTAACTCCTCTTTCTAAGCCTCAACTTCTGCATCTACACAATGTCAGTAATTCTGTTACCCACCCTAACGGTAAAGGGACCACATTTTTGAAGTATCTAGCACTTAGGAAACAGTACAAAAATGGAAGGTTATTAGGCTTTGCTTTTAAAAAATAATGTATTCTTTTTTGTGTACAGAATAATGACCTCGTTACTGTTCAATGAGATTCAAAACTACCAATCCGTCTTGCTAAAGATGCTCGGGAAGAGAAACCACGGGCAAAACCTCCCCACCTGGGTCAGCTGCTCATCTTGGACAAAGCTGGCAGGGAGACCAGTTCTAGCCAGCTGGGTCTTGAGGTAGCGTCAAGAAATGGCTAGAAAAACCCAAGTGCCAGACTGAGTGTCGAGGATGGTGCTACTGCAAGAATGGCTCCTTGAGTGGCCTGTGTGCAATTTCTCTAAGAAATTCCTCGTGAGGAGGCACACTGCACTTCCGGGATGCACAAAAGAGGATTACCTTCTGACAGAGCTTCAATATCTCAATTCCGCATCCCATCCGGCGGGGAGGGAACCATTTGGTGATAATGAAAACCAGGCCTTTGCTTCACTCAGACTCCGACGGCTTCATCGAGCTCCATGTCTCTGTGCTGAGCTCCCTAACACCATAATCCCCCCAATATAGGCGATTCTTCTCGGATAAACTGGCTCTTTGTTGATCTGATTTATTTCTCCCCTTCCTCCCTCCCTCCTCAGCAAGTCTCTCCCCTCCCACATTTTTTCTCTTCCCTTGGTCAGTTTCTGACTCATCTGCCTGACTTCCACCAACACTCCCCGGCAACCCCTCACCCCTTCACACACACTTTTTCCCTAGAGATCCCTTTTAAAGTCTTGATATAAGACTAGGTCTGCATTTTATTCAGAAGGAAGATGCTCAGGAAGAGAAAACAGACTGAAGAATGAGGTAAAATGCAGGTATAATCTGGTTTAAGAAACTGTGAGATGCAGAAAAATCTTCATTGAAACCCTCCAAAGAACTAATCCTTTTTTATCAAAAATGTCCTCCTTTATTCTCTTTATAAAGATAATCCTTGAATTTACTGCATTTAAAGTGGAATTTTTTTAAGTACCTATGCTCTAAGGCATTGAGCTGAAAGTCTCCACAGCTGTTCTTACCAATGTGGCTATTTAAACTTAAATAAATTAAAAAAAAAAAACCTTACAAATTTAGTGTCTAAGTAGCCACATGTCACATGCTCCATAACCCCATATGACTAGTGGTTCCTGTCTTGGCCAGCACAGATACAGTCTCTCCATTATCTTGGAAGGGTCTATTGGACAGCGCTGGGGTAGATGAGCATGGGTCGGCACATGACAGACTGCCTGATTTATAAAGTTTTATTGGAACACAGCCATGCCCATTTTTTACACACTGATTGTATGGCTAATTTTGTGCTATAGCAGCACAGCTGAGTTGTAGTAATACCGATCATATGACCTGCAAATCTTAAAATATTTACTATTGACCCTTTACAAAAAATCCTCGTGGATCCCTGGTCTAGAGAGTAGAGTTCTAGTCCCTGTTAATGCACTGGCTAGGTGTGTAACCCTGAGCAGAAGTCTTTAACCCTTGGACCTGAGTGTTCCCATCTGTAAAATGGGGAGGGAGGATGAAAAACACAGGTGTTGACCAATTACTGACCTAGGCATAATCTGACTCTTGAGAGCTCTGTGACCTTTCGAAAATGATTTACCCACTGTAGCCTGTTCCTTCACCTAGAAAGGGAGTCTGGAAATCATCCACACAGAGCTTTAAGAGTGAAGGAGAGTAAGCTGGGACAAAGGGAGAGAGTGGCATGGGCCTATATACACTACCAAATGTAAAACAGATAGCTAGTGGGAAGCAGCCGCATAGCACAGGGAGATCAGCTCGGTGCTTTGTGACCACCTAGAGGGGTGGGATAGGGAGGGTGGGAGGGAGACGCAAGAGGGAGGGGATATGGGGATATGTGTATATGTATAGCTGATTCACTTTGTTATACAGCAGCAACTAACACACCATTGTAAAGCAATTATACTCCAATAAAGCTGTTAAAAAAAAAAAAGAGTGAAAGAAAGTACTATGTTTAATTCTGCCACGATTATAGCCAGGGTTGCCCCAGGAAATCAGTGCATGTGGTCGCCTTAATGACAATGCTCGGGATATTAGGGGCACTTGACAACCTCAGGCACCTCAGGCAGAATGGTTGGAGGGGGGCACTGTTAGCTCCCTGGGTAAGAAGCCAGGGATGTCATCTGCCCGTTGACTCGCAGGCCACCTTTGTGCAGTGCTGTTGTCTGAGAGCCTGCCACCCGAAGCCACCCGCAAGCCGTACCTTGATTGCTCCAGTTGATATCTGGATCTCATGGAGCCTCCTCATGGTACCATCACGGTCCACAAAGTAGGACGATGCCAGCTGGTGCAGAGCTTCAACACTTTGAGTGGCATTCCCTGACTTCCTGTCCAGGCGACTTTTGTCCATGTACATGGTCAAGGCCTCCTCCCCTGCACAGAAAAGGAAAGAAGCCAGGCAGCCCGTTGAGCTTTGGGATGCGTAGGAAGCCTTCACGGCTTGGATGCCGAAAATAGCTTCAGACCTCTCACTCATTTTGCCCAAATTTCCTTCTGCCTCTGAAAATCAAGAGCACAATGAAAGCAAGACAGTCCAGAGGTGTCTGTAAGCGCCAAGCTCCATCAGGACGCAGATCATGGAAAGCCTCTTAGTCGTCAAGTCCAGCTCTTACTAATCCACGTCATAGTTCTCACCAGCATCATCTCGTAACACAACTCACTTCCTCTCTTCAAGGCTCAGGCTTTTCTGTAAAATGATGGATTCGCCATAGATGGTCCCTTCCCATTCCTTTCTTCTCCTCTGTTTCCTCCTCATCATCCAATTCCACCTATTCCTCCTCTCATTTCTCCCCTCTCTTCTTCCCTTGTTCTTTCCTCCTTTCCTTTCTCTCTTTCTCCTTCTGCTACCCCTTCCCAGACAGATGGATGTACGGATGGATGGATAGATAAACAGAGATATAGACAGAGAGAGAGGGAGAGAGATAGAGAGATAAGACATAGTTCAAACACAGATATAGACAGATAGAGAGGAAAAACTAAACTGTCAGCCCTGTGATGTCAGACACTGTCTATATTAGCCACTGCCGTACCCCTTGTACAAAGCCCAGTGCTTGGCATATAGTAGATAGTAAATAGTTAAACCATCAATTTTTTTCATTCATTCAATAAGTATTTCTTAAGTTACATCTTGGGGAGAGAGGAGATGACATGAAAGTTAGGCATAGGGTGGAAGAAACAGAGAGAGAGAGAGAGAGAGAGAGAGAGAGAGAGAGAAACAGAAAGTCTTATATAATTTACCATGAAGTTTTCCTTAGAAATACATGCATAGATTACTAACAGTACTAACTAATGGTGCATTTTATTTTGGACAACAAGATGTTTCACCAGAACTTCATAAAGGAAGCTCCAGATATGCCACCTAAATAGATCTGATCATTGTACCGCTGGTTTCACTCTCAACTAACTGTGAACTTGGGGACATTTCTTAACCCCTCTGATTCTCGGTTTATTCATGAACAAAATCAGGAGAAGAACAGCACCTACTGCATAGAATAATTAAGAAGAATAAATTAATTAACACACGTAAAGTCCTTATATCATTGTCTGTTCATTGTAGCAATCAAAAATCATTTGGAGTAGTAGTAGAAGGCAGTCTCTAGAACTAGACTGCCTGGACTTGAACTAGCTATGGGAACAAGTTACCTGCACTCTTTATACCAGGGGTCGCCAACCCCGGTCTGCGGCCTGTTAGGAACCAGGCCGCACAGCAGGAGGTGAGTGGCCACAAGCTCTCCATCGCTCCCCACCGCTCCCATCACTCCCCACCGCTCCTACCGCTCCCCACTGCTCCCATCGCTCCCCACCGCTCCCATCACTCCCCATCGCTCCCCACCACTCCCATCACTCCCCACCCCTCCCCACCACTCCCATCACTCCCCACCGCTCCCATCACTCCCCACCACTCCCCACCGCTCCCCACCGTTCCCCACCACTCCCCACCTCTCCCATCACTCCCCACTGCTCCCCACCGCTCCCACTGCTCCCCACTGCTCCCATTGCTCCCCACCGCTCCCATCGCTCCCCACCACTCCCCACCGCTCCCATCACTCGCCACCGCTCCCATCACTCCCCACCGCTCCCCACCGCTCCATCACTCCCCACCACTCCCACCGCTCCCCACCGCTCCCATCACTCCCCACCGCTCCCACCACTCCCCACCGCTCCCCACTGCTCCCCACCGCTCCCCACTGCTCCCCGCCACTCCCCACTGCTCCCATCGCTCCCCACTGCTCCCATCGCTCCCCACTGCTCCCCACCGCTCCCCACCACTCCCATCGCTCCCCATTGCTCCCATCGCTCCCCACCGCTCACATCTCTCCCCACTGCTCACATCGCTCCCCACCGCTCACATCGCTCCCCACCGTTCCCCATCCCTCCCCACCACTGCCATCGCTCCCCACCGCTCCCCACTGCTCCCATCGCTCCCCACCACTCCCATCGCTCCCCACCACTCCCGTCGCTCCCCATCGCTCCCCATCACTCACATTACCGCCTGAACCGTCCCCCACCCCCATCCGTGGAAAAATTGTCTTCAACGAAACCAGTCCCTGGTGCCAAAAAGGCTGGGGAATGCTGCTCTATACTGCAGTTTCTGCATGTGTAAAATTGAGAGTACTAACTGTACTTTCCTCCTAGGGTTGTCATAGGATTGAATCCGTTAATGACATAAAGCACCTGAGCCCTGCCTGGCACATAGTAAGCCCTGAGGAAGGGTTAACCACCGTTATTCGATTACCACAAAATACCAATTGTATGAGACTTATCCTTACTTCTAGTCAACCCAGTACAACAGGATAGTCAGAGAACAAACATTACCGATACTTTCTGAGGACAAAAGCCTGATATCTAAGATAACTGAAATTTCTTTAGAACACTGATGATTTCTGAGTTGAATGGAAAACACAATTTACTTTCAAAAGAACAGTGGTTATCCTAGGACGAGGGCACAGTCCTGACCTAGGTTAATTCTTCTGCCTTGGACCCCTCCATGACTGCTTCTAGAAAGTGGTTTCATTGTCATTCAGAGTTCTCCACGTGCAGCCTCCAGCCTGTCTTTTCAGCCCTGTCTCCCTCCCTGTGTTCCAGCCAAACCATTCCTTCTGCCTCCATGGTTTATTCTTGCCAATTCCTCTCAGGCTTTCCTCAGACTCTTTTTTATTCTGTTTGGAATACCATTCTGTCCCTCCCCTAAATGGCTGACTATTGAAATCCTATCCAGCATTTTGGGACCAATTCAAACATCACTTCCTCTTACTGCCCTGTGTCCTTGACCTGGCATCTCCTATACACTCTTCAGAGCCTGCTCGGCTGGCCATCACCTTACTGGCGAGGTTTCCCCAGCCACACCCTCCCCTCCGCCCCCCCCGCCCCAGAGAGCTGTCATCACCTCTGTCCATCACGCTCTAGTGTGTCCATTACGTTTAGCTCAGCATGCATGCACTGGGTATTCTGTGTGTTCTGAGCACTTTGGCAGGCACTGGGTGACAAATGAATAAGACAGTGTCCCCGTTCTTAGAGTCACCCAGTGACTACATGCATGCTGGCCAGTACAGGAACCACTGGCCAAGTGTGGCTACTGAGCATGTGAAATGCAGCTGGTCCAAACTGAGATGCACTGTACCTGTAAATTACACACAGCAGAGTCCCAAGATCTGGAAAATGTAAAAAAACAAAGTAAAATATCTAATTAATTAATAAATGCTGGAGAGGGTTTGGAGAAAATGGAACCCTCCTACATTGTTGCTGGGAATGTAAACTGATGTAGCCACTATGGAGAACAGAATGGAGGGTCCTTAAAAAACTAAAAATAGAGTTGCCATATGATCCAGCAATCCCACACCTGGGCATATATCCAGAGAAATCTCTAATTCGAAAAGACCCATACACCCCAATATTCACAGCAGCATTATTCACAACGGCCAAGACATGGAAACAACTCAAACACCCATCAACAGATGTTTGGTTTAAGAAGATGTGGTATAAGATCTTCTTAAACCAAACATAAAACCAAGCCATAAAAAGGAATGAAATAGTGCCATTTGCAGCAACATTGATGGACCTAGAGATTATCATACTAAGTGAAGTAAGTCAGACAGAGAAAGACAAATAGTATATGATATCACTTATATGTGGATTCTAAAAAATAATACAAATGAATCTATAGACAAAACAGACTCACAGATAGAAAACAAACTGATGGTTACCAAAGGGAAGGCAGGGGAGGGATAAATTAGGAGTATGGGATTAACAGATACAAATTACTGTACATAAAATAGATAAGCAATAAGGATTTACTGTTTTTTCAGAATTTTTCAGAATCTGAAAAAAGTATATATAACTGAATCACTTTGCTGTACACCTAAAACGAATACAATATTGTAAATCAACTATATTTCTATTAAAAAAATAAAAACAGAACTGTAATGGAAAAAAGAAATAAAAATATCATTAATAGTTTATTAGTTGCATGTTGAAACGATGCAGGGTGCCTGCATCCCTGTAGATAATGTGGGACCCAAGACACTGATGATCTGGTCTCTCTAGCTGCATCCCGTGCTGCTCTCTAGCTGTGCTCTATCCTGTACAAATGTGCCCTATTTTCTCTTATGGTTGGGGCTCTGCTTTTCTCCTGGCTAACTTCTACTCATCCCTCAGGTGTCACTTAAGACACCTCCTCTAGGTAGCCTTCCCTGAATCCCCCACTGTTTACCTAAACTAAAGTAAGAACTCTAACCACGGGCTCCCACGATCTCTTTTATTTCTCCAATATGTTACCTGTCACATTTCCTGGTGATTTCTTGTTTAATAGCCTCTCTCTTTTACTAGAGGAGAAGCACTGTGAAGTCAATGAGTATGTAGGAGTCTTTCGTCATTTCACTGTCTTTGCCTAGCACGATATGGGCATATATTATGTGCTTAACAAATGATCAGGGTATGTGTGGGTAAATGGATAAATGTGGAAGTGGTCCAACTCTACGGTGTTTGTTGATTGACTGCAATCTTCCAGTAAGAAGATTCATCATTTTCAAAATTAATCTCTGGGTTCCACATGCCTAGACTCAAGTTGAGTTCAGAATAAAAAACTCATATATGCACCTTCCCATGAAGTCTTCGCCAGTTATGCAGGAGGACACAATTGGACTCTGCAGTAACCTGAATAGACTTGGCTTAAAAATGACTTTATATACAATTAGACATTGAGTTCCAGGTGTGGTGAGTGGTGGCCTGGGGCAGGAAGGACTCTGATTCTTCTTTCTAACGCTCCCAATGCTCTTCCCAGGTCAAACAAAGAGCAAATGTTCAGTTATCATTTGATGGATAGATGGATGGATGGGGAGATAGATGATTAAATGAATAGGTGAATAGATAGGTGGGTGGAGAGGTAAATGATTAAATAAGTGAATATACGCTAGAAGTTAGAGCCAGGAAGCAGAGGATATAAATATTACAAGTGTCAGCTCAGGCTCGCCAAGGGGCCTGTGAAAGAGAAGGTGAAACAGCTCAGTTCCCTCCGGACTGAGAACTGGCAGAAGCAAACCTTAGATCAAGAGGGGTTAATGGAATTCTTGCTGCATTATTAAGACTTAATTTCTTGTTTATTAAGAGAACATTCTGTTTAGAGTCGCTTTCCCATTTGGGCATTCCTGCAAATTGCCTCTTCACCCCTTTCCTCAATCTTTCTGTCTCTGGGGGCTTTGTCTCATTCTCTGTAGCACTTCTTTCAGAGGGGAACAGAGTGGGACACGTAGGAAATGGGGGATGTGGGGGCAAGTCAATCATCTTATCCTTTGAGTCACCTGGGGGCACTGTTCCCAGAAGAAGGAAGGGGATGTCTGGATTTCAGGCCTCTGGGGCATCCCTCATCCTTTCCTTCTGAGACCCTGTGACTTTATTCTTAGCCTTCCTCTTAGCCAAGGGGAGCTCTCCCAAAATACAGGGTGGGGAACGAGTATACACACAAACATACACAAGCACAAAAACGTGAGTGTTCACCCATCAACAGACATTCATGCAATATATATACATTCACATACATGTGCAAGCTTACACATACACATATGTGTACACTGTACTCATATACATGGGTGTAAGATGTATGCGTGTGTGCATTGCATATGTATGTATGTATGTCTGCATATAGATTAACTTTCACGCAAGCACAGGCAGGCGTCTGTGCCCATCCATCTGTGCAGGGAGACATGCGCTCCCATGCACGTGTGCAAGCTTAGCTGTATATATCACACAGACACCCACCTCCAAGGTGTTTCCTTTAATCCAAAATATGATCTTCAGAGGGACTAAGGGAACTTGCTATCCCTGTATTTATGTGGGTCATTCCAGACCCCAATTTTTTCCCTTTACCACCATCCATAAAAAAATCACTCATACCAATTATGTTGAGTTTAACGGATTTCACCCCAAGAGTGAAGATCCCATGGAAATGTCTTAGATGTCAGCCCTCCTGCCAGCTCCACTTCCTCCTTCTCACTCCGCTTCCTTCCTCTTCCCTAAACGCATTTACTTGTCCTCTATGTGACAGTTTAAGAATCATTTTTTGTTGTTTGAGCGTGCCCGCAGGAACTCACCTGACACCCCAAACAGCTAATCAAAGGATTTCCTCTAAGTGAATACGGTATTCTCCTTAGGGAAAATTACAGTGAATACAATTCTCTGCACCTCCTTATATTTAGATGGAAAAACTGATAGCCAGACAGGAAAGGGAATTTCTCAATGTCTTCCATTCATCTAATGAGTGGTAGGAATGGGTTTTAATCCCAAGTCCCCCAATTTTTTAGTCTCACTAAATGATAACAATAACAATAGTTATAATAAAAACAATAATAATAATAATAGCTAGAACAACAATAGCAATGATTTGTTAGGTGCCAAACACTTTCAATGCATCATTTTATTTAATCTTCACAATATGCATGAAGTACTAGTATTATTTCTATTCATAGAAGAGGAAACCAAGGCTGAAAGTATTGAGTAACCTGCCAAGGTGACCCCAAACTGGTGAGAAACAGGCGATCAAACTCCAGAGCCTGCCCTTGCATGCCCTACAACGTACCGCCTCCATTCTCTCCCATTGCATGGGAAGGCTCTTAAGAAATACTTTTCCACAAATGAGTGAATGAAGTGATGATGTAAGAAGGACCTCACACAGTTGCTGGGTTGCTGCCACACTGTGTCCATCAACAGTAAATCCCCCACCGTCACCCATGCTGAGGATTCAGGGAACATTTAGGGCTTGCTGTCCAACACCGGAACTCAATCCAAAGCTTTGCATATTTTAAAATATTGTGCTGTGAAAACAGGAGAGGACCAAGGCTCTGTGAATAATTCAACACCTCGCCTCAGAGAAATTAAAAATATATTTCACTGCAAAAGAAAAGTCTGTTATTTGGGACTTCCGGGGACTTGAACAGAACACAGTTCCTAATGGAAGCACTGCATTGATCTCAATAATTGTTTTTTTCAAATGAAATGGGAGATGGGGGAAATTTAAAGAAAAGGGTACAGGTTAATGCCACACTCAGTGTAGAAGTGATTTCATTTTCACTTTACAATAGAGTAGAATTTATACTACATGATTTAACACTCAAATGTTAAAGAATACATGCTGGCTGGTTGGTTGTTGGATTGGGTGGGTTGGCAGGTGAGTGACTTGGTTAAAGAGATGACAGATGTTGGGTCAAAAAAATAACACAGGCTTTGTGGACAGAAAACCCTAAGTTCAACACTTATTTTTGTCACTTCTTAGCTATACCTCTTGTAAGTCTCAGCTTCCTTATCTATAAAATGGAGATAATATAACTTAACTTGCCATTTTTGAGGACTAAAGACTATGTACAACACCTGTTATGAGCAAATACTCAAGAAAGTGTAATAGGAGTAGCTAAGTAGTGGATACGAATGAATGAATGAATTTGCCCAACCAATTTCTCCACCCAAATTCTCCACATCATTGGTCTTCCTTGAAATGCATACCTAGAAAGCTTCCCCACCCTCCTCTACCCAGCCAACTCCTACAGAGCTGAACTGCCACTTCCTCCAGGAACTTTATACTGACTGCTCCAGCTTGTAGCACTCACCCTCCTCTAAAAAAGATCACTTGTTATAAGCATGCCTCAGTCTACCCACCTGCCTCTGTCAGTACACCAATCTTGTTCAGCTGACAGGGGCCTTATCTAAATGCATAACTTTGCAGCTCTCTGAGCAGGTGGCATGGTGCTCCACTGCTGAACGGGCTTTCTCAAAATTCAGTGGACTTAGTCATTGTGGCAGAAAACTGATGGCCAAAGGATTGTAGCTCATTATATAAAATGATGCACGCAGGCAAGACCCATAGCGTCTAAGTGCACTAGCCTCTACCATTTCCCGTTTTCTTTGCATTTCTTCCCTTCCTTTTATCCTCCCCTCTTATCTTCACTCCCTTGAAGATGAACTGGACATGATGGGGAGGGATGGGTAAAGCTGAGCAGGGTGGAGCAATTAGGCTGCTTTCCTACTACTCTACTCCAAACCCATAAAAGATACAAACGATACCCCATTTGTAAAAAGATAACCTCAAGTTATCAACCCCTAAAGCAGACTCCAACAAACAAAGGCACTTCTCTAAACATCATCTGAAGTTATTTCCCCAGATTACACTGCATTCCAAAGGAACTAATATAATAATACGATTAAACATTCCCAACGAATTGAGCGAATTCCAAGGTGAAGCCATATTTCCACAAAAGTTAGTAAACTCTCAAGTTAGACTGTCCCAGAGAACGGAATCAACCAAGACAATGTGGCTTATCTGGCAACATATACTTCTGAGTGACATACGACGGCAGAGATGTCAAGATGGCTTTGATCCTAGGCCATCCCACCGTCCTCTCCATCTCAGACTCAAAGTCATGACAAGGCTAGGGCCCAGTGGCTGCTGACCTACCTCCCAAGGTAGCGGAGATGAGGAGGTGGGTGCCGTACTTTTTGATGATGGTATCGATGAACTGCTGAGTGGTGGGTCTCCTGCCAAGCAGGCGGATGCTCCTTTGAAACTCCGGCATGAGGGGCACTGGATGACGGACCAGGTCTCTCCTCTCAATGGCTGTGTTCCTCACCTTCCAACGGGCAAACTCCCTGGGCAGGAGACATGAGTGAGACTTTCCACTTACCACCTCTACCCCCAAGCCAAAGCCCACCCAACCATCCCATCCAGGCGTCTGTCCTTAGGTGAGAGAGTGCCCACAATTATTTTTAATATTTGTGAACTGATACTTAGATCTGGAGCCCTCAGTCTAGATCTAAGTATTGGGTACTATTCTCATCACTGGGATACTGCAGTGAACCAGACAGATGCAGTCATGTTCTCACGATGCTTACAGATCATCAGAGATACAAAAATCATTGTCATCTAGTTGCTTATTCATCTCCCTCACTAGACTGTGAATGAAACCAGAGAGATGGGATCTTCTTAGGTACATGGTACATGTTACATGGTGCGAGTCACAAGTATGCTAGCTGGATAAATAAATAATCAAATGAATAAAAGGAAGGAAGGCCGTGTACCAATGGACAAGACGTTAAGGCACAATGCAACTTGAAACCTGTTCTAAGACAATTCCACAACCCAATAATTAGTCCAGAGTTCAGTTTCATTCGAAATTTTCACATGCATTCACTGAGCAAATACTGTTTGGAAGAAATTAAGCTTTGTTCTGACCATGTAAGGGAATTTCCACTCTTCCCTTCACTAATGACAGAGAAAATCAAGACAGAAGAACCTTGAACTTGGGAGTCTAAGCTCAGGGTCTTGCTCTGCCTCTTGTAAACTATGTGGTGTGATCTTGGGCAGAGGATGTCATTTCTCTGGATCTACAATTCCTTATTTATAAAATCCAATTAATATTATCTATTTCCTTTTGCTGGTGCCCGGATTACATGAAACATAGGGTGTGAAAACACCATTGGAAATGCCAGGCACTAATCCAATGTGAGAGTTTTATAACTTTTATTCCCTCACACATTCACAGATACATAAATCATTAAAGGTTCACGTGTAATGAATGAGGAGAATGCAAACCAAATACAAGTAGACATTTAAAGGGCCTTGGTTCAGGTTGTTTTTGCTTTAATAATGACCTCTGCTCCTACCAAAGATGGAGCTCCCCCTGAAACAACCAGTTCTCCAACCTGAGTTACAAGCTCCAGGTCCCTTGAGAAAAACAGACTAGCCAAGAGGACTGTAAGGTCAGCCCAGATAAATGATGGGAATGAGAGTTTAATGAAAAGGTCTCTCACTCCTGCCACAGATGAGAGAGATGAATAAAGGAAGGGGCACAGAGCAAGAAGAAGCAGAACAGGGTGGGAATCGGGCTGGAATATGTCTCGGTAATTCAGTGGTGGAGTCTGACCCCTGATGCACAGAAAACTGTGTCTGAGGAAGAAGCTTTCCAATTGGAATGCATTTCCAAGCTTCAGAGCTTACAGTCTGTGGCTGCTTAACAAACCTCTGTCCATAATTCATAACATAGTTTGAATTCTAAATAAAATCTCAGTACTCTGCACATCTTAGATATGTAGTAAGTCAATCAACTGCACTCAGTGAACCTTGCAGGGCACCTACTAAATGCAGAATATCATGTGTACAGGAGGGGAGTGGACACATCCCAGTCTCAGAAGCTCACAGTCTGGCAGGAAAGGCAAGACATGTCCAGCTTATTGTAAACCAAAGACTACAGGATGCAGAAGAAGGAACACAGACTTCTGAGGTCTCTAGGGGAAGCTTCAGTGAGGTCTTATCTTAACTATAGTTTTGAAGTTCACATGTGATTTAAATAAACAAAAATTTTGTTTAACATTTAAACAAAACCCAACAATCCACATGGATGAAAGGGCAGGAGCAGAGTGAGTGAGAGGGGGATACATAACACATTATGGTAAGAGCTGAACAGGAAGGAAAGTGTATGAAGAGGGTGTGAAAGGGGACAAAATGGAGCAAGGGGGTTGACCAGACATGAGAGTGGGGAATGCGAGAGCCAGCTGAGGGGAATCTTATAGGTGAGGTAGCTGGTGACACAACTCCCCAAGATTACTGCTCCCTGATGTTCACACCCTGTGTAATCTCCTCCCCTTTAGTATGGGGTGGACAGGACCCAGTGATTTGCTTCTAATGGACAGAATTTGGAGGTGATAGCATGTTAGTTTTGTGAATAGGTTACAAAATAGTTTTGTGATTAGTTTACTTCTCACTCAGCCATAAAAAAGAATGAAATAATGCCATTTGCAGCAACATGGATGGACCTAGAGATGATCATATTAAGCAAAGTAAGTCAGAAAGAGAAAGACAAATACCAGATGATATCACTTATATATGGAATCTAAAATACGGCACAAAAGAATAGGTCTATGAAACAGAAACAGATTCACAGACATAGAGAACAGACTTGTGGTTGCCAAGAAGGGGGTGTTGGGGAGGGATGGACTGGGAGTTTGGGATGAGCAGATGCAAACTAGTATGTATAGGATCGATAAACAACAAGGTCCTACTGTATAGCACAGGGAACTACTGATATATTCAATATCCTGTGATAAACCATAATGCAGAAGAATATGAAAAAGAATATCTATATCTATAACTGAGTCACTTTGATGTACAGCAGAAATTAACATAACATTGTAAATCAACTATACTTCAATAAAAGGAAAACAAAAAACCCCATAACCCCCAAATATGGCAACTTCCGTTTTGCCCCTCCCCTCTGTCTCTCTCTCTGTCTCTCTTTGTCTTTGTCTTGTTCTTGCTGCCATGTTGTGAGATGCACTGTTGAGAGATCTATACCGGGAGGAGCTGAGGGAAGCCTCTGGCCAATAGCTTCTGAGGAACTGAGACCACACAAGGGACTGAGTTCTAACAGTAACTATGTGCATGAGCTGGGAAGCAGACCCTTCCCAGTGGAATCTTCAAATGACAATAGCTTGGCAAGAGCAAGGGCACCCCATTGAGCCACAGCCAGATTCCCTACCCACAGAAACTTTGAGATAATACATAGTGTTATATTAAGCTACTAACTTGTGGGGTAATTTGTTACTCAGCATTAGATGACCAATAAAAGGCAATGAGAATCATTAGATACTTCTCTTCTGCTTATCCCTGAAATTTATAAAGCTATGTACGTGTAGTTATGAAAAATATATATATGTATATATGCATAGAAACATACACATATTTCAGTATAATAGACATATCGTTCTATACTATTATGTTATAAATTATAGTTATGTTATATACAGGGATATATATATATAGAGATAGATATATAGATATAGAAATATATGACATTTATTTATAGCTTACAACCTTGGGTTACTATTTTTTTCATGTGAATATGTCTACAGTCCTCAAAACTGACATGCATTACACTCAGAGAGGTTAAGTAACATGTCAAAAGTCACACAGCTCATTAGTGGTAGAACTGGGGGTAGAAAACTTGTATCCTGACTCTTAAATCACACTTTTAATGTAGATATTGAAAAGTAGACTATAAAAACCATAGTAAAACCAGTACTGACACAAAGAAACAATACCACCCCCACCATCAAATTATAAGCCTATGACTTAATTCCTTTTTCTTTCTTTCTTTCTTTTTGTTTTTTTTAAACAGCCTCCACATTCTTTCTGATGTTCACTAGCTATACACCCAGGGCCTGCCATCTGTGTTGCTTCCTTGAAAAAACTAAGGAGGAAGCCAGTGCTGGGTTCCTGGTTCCTGCCTCACAGGATGGATGCAAGGCCTAAGTAAGGGGATGCATGTGACCCACTGAGCACAGTGCTGGGCACTTGGGAAAAGCTCAATAACTGAGGGGTGTTATTATGAAGTGCTGACTCTGCCAGGCACTGCCCGTTCAGCACCACAGACAGCTCCCGATCCTAAGGAATTTCCATCTTACTGAATGATGTGCTATTTGCAACCGTCATCTTAGTCACAGAGGAATCAGACAGGAGGATCCCTGACCTAGTCTGGAGGAGCAGCTGGGGTGGGAGCGGGGATGTCAAAAAATTCTTCTATATAAGTTGAATCTTGACGAGAGCATAGCATTTGGCCAGACAAAGATAGGGGAAGGATATTTCAGGAAGAATAAGCTCCACGTACAAACATGGAGAAAAATAAGAGAGAACAAGACAGTTGGAGAGAGAGGGATGTGTGTGTGTGCAGTATTCATGTGTATTGAGTGCATGTGATATATAAATGATAAGAGGTAAAGACAGAGAGGTTGTCAGGGACCACACGATGAAGGGTCTTGTGTGTTGAACTGTGTTATTAGATTTCTATCTATAAACTCTGTTCTTTTTTTTTTTTTAAGATGTTGGGGGTAGGAGTTTATTAATTAATTAATTTATTTTTGCTGTGTTGGGTCTTCGTTTCTGTGAGAGGGCTTTCTCTAGTTGTGGCAAGCGGGGGCCACTCTTCATCACGGTGCGCGGGACCCTCACTATCGCGGCCTCTCCCGCTGCGGAGCACAGGCTCCAGACGGGCAGGCTCAGTAGCTGTGGCTCACGGGCCCAGTTGCTCCGCGGCACGTGGGATCCTCCCAGACCAGGGCTCGAACCCGTGTCCCCTGCATTAGCAGGCAGACTCTCAACCACTGCGCCACCAGGGAAGCCCTGTAAACTCTGTTCTTAATGGCCAACAGTCCAGACTAAAAATGTTCTAAAAATGAGTCTATGTGACTCTGTGACGATCATGAGAATGTTGGAGTTAATACTGTAATAGCCACAAGATTCTACAATTTTATTCTCTTTACCAAAATACACTTCAGTTAAAAGTCTTCACGGTACCTAGATCTATTCAGAAGTAGATTTAAACAACATTAGAACTAAAACAGTTCATTTATGCTTTCAAAATTTGAATGCTTATATTTTTCCAGATCTGAGTATACAGCAATAAACAAACTAGATGAAAGTCCTGCTGTCAAGGGGCTTACATTCTCGTGAGAGTGGACAGACAATAAAAGGACAAATGTGTAACATGTCAGAAGGAGAGAAGTGCTATGAAGATAAATAAAGCAGAGGAAGGAGGTAGGGATGCCCTCGGGTGGGGTGAGGGCGTAGTTCTATATAGGTGGTCAGAAAATGCCCTCCTAATTTGATGACATTTAAGGAGACTTGAAGGAAATAAGGAAGAGACCATGCAGCCACCTGGTGGAAGAGTAATCTAGGAAGAAGGAACAGCAGGTGCAAATGTCCTGAGGTAAGAATATGTTTGCCAGGTTTGGGGAGGATCAAGGAGGGAGGATGCAGGATGAGATAAGTAGATAAGTAGAAGAGATGTTATGAAAGGAAGGGCAAAAAGAAAAAAAATAACATCAAAACATGGGATGGAGTTGGCACCAATCTCAAAAGGCCATTCCACATTTGGTAAAGACTTTTTATTTTTAAATTCTAAGTAATATGGAAAGTCAAAAGAAGGTTTTGAGTAATGACACCATCTGATTTATGTTCTAAAAGAGGAGTAGGCAATCTTTTTCTGTAAAGGGAAAGATAATATTTTAGGCTTTGCAGCCATAAGGTACCTGTTACAGCTACTCAACTCTGTCCTTGTAGTGTGAGTAGCCACAGACAATAAATGAATGAGTGTGGCTGTGTTCCAATAAAACTTTGTTTATAAAAGCAGGTTTCAGGCCTGATTTGGCCCATGGTGAGTATGACTCCTGTTCTAAAAGCATCACTATGACTCCTTTCATAGAAGTCATCCAATCCAACCCACTCAGTTCATAGATGGCAAAACTGAATTTCAAAGACATTGACTTATTTTCCCAAGATCGCACAGCAAAATGCTTGGCAGGGCTGAAATCAGAGCCCAGGGCTTGTGACTCCAAGTGCAGTGCCCTTTCCACTGCAACATGCCACCTTAAAAAAATAGTAAAAGAAAATAAAAGAGAGAAAAATCCTGCTTTTCATGTTGTCTAACTGCTCTGCTGACCCAGGAACAATTTTATGTAAGTTCTCAGTGAATTGAGCACAACATAAAATATATCTTTCCTTCTGAGCCCACAGGACAAGCAAATTCCCCTTGGAGGAGAAGGCAGAACTCACAATGGCATAGGATATGTTTATGCCCAATTAAGCATCCCAGCAGGGCGGGCAAACCAATTAGACTGAGATTCAAAAAGGATCCTGGATGGAAGGCATGGGGTAGCTGCAGCAAGGCTCATCCCACTAGGGGAGCGGAGGGTGGGAGGGCGGGTGAAGACAGAGGCAGAGGATGGATGGAGACTGGATCCAGGGTCACAGGACTTAGGATGAGGGTACAGAGAAAACCACAAGCCCAATGCTCTCATTTCAGAGCACTGCTTTTATAGTAATACTCCCTTGTCTCCTTGGCTAACCCTCTGTTTCCTAGAGACACACACACACACACACACACACACACACACACACACTCAATGACACATTGAGAATGAGGCTGCACTGAAGAAAAGATTGTGAGACAGGCAGGAGAACTGGCTCTCTGCCCTTGTGAAGGTGTGTGTTTAACTCTCCTGGGAAATAAGTTGATAGTATTAGATGATCTTCAGCTTTGTATCGCTCAGCCAGGGCCCCAGCAGATAGAAATCTTGGGTTAAAACCTGACCCTGCCATCAGTTAGCTGTGAAATCGTGATGAGCTTGCTTATACTCCAAAAAAATGTAGATGTAATCTAGGGGAAGCATATCTACCTTAGAGGGGTGGGTTTAGGTTTATATTAAATCACGGAGCACAGTATCTAGAACATAAAAACCCTGAATAAAGGTAGTATTAAATTTATTATCTATATTACCATTGTTGTCATGGTCATAGGAGGGGCTCCAATGGGAAGGTGGGGAATAGTGGATGATGGATGGTGGGTAGAAGACAAGAGGAAACAATCCTGCTCTTTTTAAAGCTATCAGTAGGTAGAACTTTTGTGGAGGGATTTGATTCCTGATTCCCGTGAAGTATGATAAAAGTACTGACTGCACTTAAGAAATGGACTGACAGTTTATAAACTTCCTCCTACTCTATCTCCTCATATATGTGATGAAGACTAAAAACATGCATCTCCCAGATTGTTCTGAGAGTTAAATGAAATAATGGCTAGAAAACCCCTTTGTAAACTGCAACAGGGTATGGACAATTGTAAGTTGTTGTTTATTATTATTATTTAGTATTATAATTATATCTATATTTAATATTATTATATCTATATATTAATATATAAATAATATATATTATTTAATATTATTATGATGATATTTAATATTATTTGCATAGGGCACAGTTATAACGATATTATTATTCCTTAACATGTTTGCTTTTGTTTCATCATGTGTAAAATGGGGGATCACAATTTCTACTTCTCAGGGTTATGAGGAGAACATCTCCAGTAGTGTTGGGTCCTTAGTAAGTGCTGGATAAATGTGAGTTTCCTCCATTGTTTCCTAGATAATCAAAGTTACTAATTACCTCTAAGGAAGTGAAGGGTTGCTTTACTCTTCTTTATGAAACATGTTTTGCAGCTTTTTTAAAAAAATTGAATCTGATTGCATAGCAGAACCAACTGGAGGTGGTTTTCAAAAACACACCTATTGTATAGACTTCAAAAAATAGAACAATGGAAAAATAAAGGGAGGAAAACAAAATGAATTTGGAGTTAAAATTAGCATGCAAAAGCAACCCTATAAAGTCCTGAACACTTGATAGAAGTGGACAACAAACGTCTCTGAGCTTCCTTGCAGCCAAAGGAAAAAGGGAATCACAGACCAAAGAGCCACACAATCAAGAAGAAAACAGAGCAGCTGTTGTTCAAAGTTGTTGGAGATAGAGAGTTCCTGGATGCTGTGATAAGATACAAACATCTACTATGGTTTCTCATAAAGAGATGGATGTAGTTGATGCCGGTGGGGAATGTCCTCACTGTCAATGTTTGATTGGCTCAATGTAGCCTAATGCATATGATGAAGCACCACTTGGTAATGCAACTCCATGAGAGACAAACATTACTGTTTAAACAGGAAGCACTACAGTGATCTGACTTAATCCAAGGATACATTTTAGAATATTTTATAGACATTGTATCCTCAATAAATGTTTGCCGAAAGCATAACTGATTAAGGTTACAGGATGTTTGCATTTGTTTATTCCTGGGTGGCTTATTCCGTTGGTTGCATTTATTTGGAAGTGAAATAAAAATAAGCCGCTGAATGTCTGGGGCTGGGGGCTGAGGAGGATCTGGGACCACTTCCATTACTGTTAGCAGAAAATTATCCCCAGAGATGAACAAGGAAAATCATAGAGGAGGGGACTGAGGAGGTGAAGTCATTGAGCCGAGAGAGAGAGAGAGAGAGGGAGAGAGAGAGAGAGAGAGAGAAAGAGAGAGAGAGAAGGAGAGAGAGAGCATTTCTCTTGCCTGCTGTTCCCAGCCTCTCCCCACATGTTCCCCAGCCAGCTCAGGGAAAGGTGAACGCAAGGGCACATGTGAAGTGGAAATGATGCATCTTAACAAGTATGGTGTCCTCAACAAATCCCCTGCCTGTCTCCATGCCTCAGAACATAAGTGAGAAAGCAGCTGAGGAATCCCAGCATCCAAGTGGTTCTCCAGGGTAATTTAGCTCTAGAAGGGTAAGGAGAGGAAAAGCAGAAAACAAATAAATGAACAAACAACCAAAAAGAGCTGTCTCTGAAAATGTGATTATGAATAGTGTTGTTTTAATTACAAGTAAAGACACTGACTTAACTATAGAGAAAATAATCTTTACTTACAATTTGTATATAAGTCTATTTTCCAAAGTGTGTTCATTTAAGTAATGGCCTTTTTATTTTTCTACTAACCCTAGTAGCAGTTCTAAAGGCTCCTATGGGAATAAAGTTCAGAGAAATGGGGGCAACTAATCCAGGGTAAGCATCCTGGAATTGGGCTACATGCTTCTCGTTGAGTGGAAACTGGAAAGGGAAAAACAGCAACACAGCAAGTACACTTGAATGGCCCAGGTTTGATAGAAATGGACCATCTCCAGAAAAGCAAGTGGGATTCTTCGTGGAGCACTGTTACTGAGGACAGGGACCTCCATGGGGGTTATGGGAATTCATCACGGGGAAAGCAGCTTAGAATGTTCTTGCTTTATTTTACTCGGAGCAGACAGAGTTTCCTTAGGTACCCTCAGTCACCTGAGCTACCTCACTGCCATACAGAATCCAAAACATCAGAATGAGGATGAAAGGGGTTTTGGAACAACCATCCAAGGACGTTGCTGTCATTTCACAAATGAGGAAATTGAGACTCAGAGAGAGAAATGGACTTGCCCAAGGCCTCAGAACCTTTGACGGCAAGAGGGACTAAAATCTGGGTTCCTGATTTCAGGTTCAGTGTCCTCTATCCTGATCCGCTGTCCCATCCCATTATCTCAACACTGTGGGGTCTGTACTGCACTTGGTCCTTTACAAAGCTCTGTCATCATATACATTATCCTCTCAATAACCTGGAAGTGGGGGGCATTTCCATCCCCATCACAAGTGGGGGAAACTGAGGTCCAGGGCAGTGAAGACCACATGACAAATCCATGTCAGAGCTGGGACAGAAACTCAGCTTCCATGATTCTCTGCCTGGGCTCTTCCTTGCTTCTTCCTGCCCCCTCATCCTCTGCCTACTCTGGCGTCACCAGGCCAGTGGAGGACAGGTGTTAACTGTCCCAAACTGCCTTGTCGGGAGCACCCGCGACGCTCTGCAGAAGAACGAAATATGGCATATGGAGAAAAAGCAAATAAATGATCCACTGAGCACCTGATAAAGCGGCACAAAACAGGTCCTTTCCTGACATTGTGGCAGTGTGGGAGGAGCTCAGAGTTTACAGCCAGAAAGGCCTGGCTTTGAATCCCAGCATAAAGCCACTCATTAGCTGAGTGATCCTTTGCAGATTGCTCAGCCTCTCTGAGCTTTCTTTATCAGTACAATAGGAATCCTAGTACTCACCTTGCAGGGTTACTGGAAGGATTAAGCATAATGAATGCAATTAATCTGGCAGTAGTAGCTACTCAATAAGTGTGAGCTATTTATCCTTTGGCAAGGCATTCTAAAAGGGGAGTTTGTCTCATAACACATAACTTTTAATGGATATTTTAAATGATCTTAATATGCCCATGGGCTCTAGGGATTACACAAACTGCATATAAATAAAATATTTAAAATTCTGTTTACTCGATTTGTCTCTCTGCTTATTTCCAAAACATCTATTGTGAAAGCATGAGTCATAACTAAATATAGATTAATAAAAGTTTGGAGCAGCAATTATTTTCCAATTGTCATAAATCCCATTAAACATTGCAGTTAGATGAATTTTCTTTTTCAGATCACAAAATTTGAGAGCTCCAAGGGACCACAGAGAACATCTTGGTATTGCCTTCGATCTTTAGATGGAAATATGGAAACTCTGAGAGGGGAGATCATTTTCCCAGGGACACACAGCTATCAGTAGCTGGTTTTAAAATCCAAGTCTTGCACATGCTCATTTCCCTCTGCCACAGCACATCTTTCTAGGAGAAAAACGAGCAAACTTCTTCCCTAGAAAGTAATACTGCATTTAATTGCCAATTTTTTTCTCGTTAAAATATTTTAGGATTAGCAAGTATGCTGTCATCTGAGAGCCTCCCCCAAACCTGCATTCCCAGCTAGGTCCTTCTTTTGTTTCCCTATAGAGAAAGCTTTCCTGTCCCTGCTTTAAACTCATTAAGAAATACCTTTTTCTTCAATCCAATCAACACACATTCACTGCATTTCTGGTCTTATACCAGGAATTTGGGGTCTAAAGCCATCCTTTACTTAAATGTATCAAAGTTCTTAAGAATGATTTAACTTAGGGGTTGACAAACTATGGCCCACAGACCAATTTTGTCCCTCTGACTGTTGTGGAAATAAATTTTTATTGGAACACAGTCTCACTCATTTGTTTACATATTATCTATGGCTGCTTCTGCACTATAATCTCAGGGTTTAATAGTTGCAACAGAGACCACAGGGCCCATGAAGTATAAAATATGTACTATCTGGTCCTATACAGAAAAAGTTGGTTGATCCTGATTTAACCCATTGAGCTGGCCAGTCAAATAATGTATTTTAAGGAAATAATAAAAAATGACAGATCAAAGATTTATAGACTGAGCTACTCAATAGAGATAGATAGATCATTAAATTCTGTGTGTTTTTAAAAATTCCTTTGCCCTAAAAATATTTTAAAAACATTGGGCAAAAGAAAATTAGAAAATGAGGATGTTTCCCACACAGCCTGCTTGAATCTCCTTTAAAGCCTAAACAACAAAGTCATTATTTACATACAAATTAGAAGGACTGATTTTCTTAAAAATGCCCGGATCACACCTGAGTTAAGAAAATAAACACGCTTCAAGTGGAATTTATGATTTGATGATTAAACAAGGTAATTGACTTAATATACACAATGATGGAAAAAATACCTTCTGGGGGGGCCTAAGGCATTCTCAGAGGTATTTGATTGCCCAAGCACTGAACGAAGAAGGAAGATACCTCCAATTTTCCTAGTTGGTGGAATGTGATGAGTTGTAACGCCATGAAAACCTGGCTCCAATGGCTAGAACTGCAATGACCAGGAAGAACTGACAGCAAGATAAAGTCCCACTCAATATAGCAAGCTTTTTCTTATTGTCAGAATGAATCAGGATAGAACAGGGAAGAAGGGAGCCCTTGTCTAAAGATATCAAAGCAGAGTCTGAGTAACTGATTGACAGAGATGCTTACAGAAGGGATTCAGAACCTGCACGGTCACTGCAGAGTGTTGCTATTGCTGTCTTTACCCACTCGGAGACCCTACGTGTTTCAGGAAAGAACATGAGCTGTCTTCTGAGTGCCCAGGTGAACTGAAAATGTTTCCTTGCATTCCCTGACAGCTATACTGGTCTCACACAGACACCAAGATGAACTACAGTTATGGAAGAGATTACCTATTTAATTTTTTTTTTTTTTTTAACCTCTGAGTTAGTTGGATGACACTCCAAAACACACTGAGAGACGTCAGCCCCGTGCTCTATCCCATGGCTACCCCCAGACTCCGAATTTTTATTTTATTTTTTCTCCTAAAGCACCTAAATAGGGTTCCGCTCCATCACATGATCCTTCAGTTCCTCTTTTTTGTGTGCCCATAAATGACTAGCAAGTGTTATTTTTCTTGGGCATAAAGGTATTTTAATGGCCATAGGCTACGAAAGTCACTGCCAATCAACCACTCTTCTGCAAGTTCACTTTACTTTCCAGAAGAGCCTAGCTCCCTCTCTCTCCTACAGATGCTTATCCACCTAAATCCATGGACTCAGCCACAAACAATATCTCTCTTCTAACACTGGACAGGCTTGATTTTTCAGATCCATATGCCTAAGCGTAAATATATATTCGGCACCGAATATGGACCAGGTGCTTTGCATTAAAGCACAAGCACCCTGGGAGGTGGTTATAATCATCCCCATTTTACAGAAGAGGAAGCTCAGATTCAAAAACCCAACCAGGTTTAACTCTGTCACACTATGTGTACACCAGATGTGACTTATGATTACTTGCAACCCAATATTCTGTCTAGCAAGCTAATTGCTTGTTGTGACTTTATATGAACTATTCTTAAACTAGCTTGTACTTCTTACTTACCTCTTGCATTTTCAGTGAGGGACTGCCAACATTTTGGCCTCCTTAAAGGCTAACATTGGGTCTAGAAGAATGAGGACTGGCCTTCGAGCAAAGGCATCATAAACCTACCATCTACTCTACCATAATAAGCTGGGCTACCTTAGACAAGCCATGATTCCTCTTTGGATTTCACTTTTCCCATCTGTAAAATGGACAGTTGGGTTGGACGACTGGCTTTTAGACTTTTGTTTAGACATGAAACATTTGATTCACAAATTCATTCTTTCAAATAAGTTTTTGTTTGTTTTAGAGGATTTACCATGATTCTGTCCCTATTTTAGGTGATAGGGCTCCAGAAGTGAACAATACAAAGAACTTGCATTTTTCTGGGGAAAACACAAATAATAATTTTCCAATAAATGTTCTGCAAAATAGGTAAATTTGATATAAGTAGAGCTTCTCCAGGAATGGGGATGATTGCAGAATCCTATCTCTCCCCTCACCACCACCCGCCTTCAGGCTAAGCTCAGAGCCCAATTTGAAAACTCAGACTCAGATTCTATCTGTGCTTTGTGAAACAGGATCCATAAGCCACCTGCACCAGAATTTGGTGGGAAGCCATGTTAAATACAGAAACAACAGCTCACTCAAACTTAGCAGAGTCTCAGCCTCTGCCTTTCTAACAAGCTCCCAGGGGACCCCTCTAGAGAGCAAAATTGAGAACCTCGGGACTGAAGGGCTCTGATGTTTCCCCTTCTCTGGACAATCTTCCCATCATTCCCTCCTAGTAAACTCTTTCCCTACCTACTAGGTCTCAGCTGAAGGTCACTTCTACAGGAAACGTTCCCCATCTCCCCAGCCAGCTCTGGTCCCCCAAACCCCTGAACTCAAGTGGCAATCGTGGACATGTGTGACGATTTATTGTCATCCCCTCCTCTCGACAGTAACCTACATGGGGCGGGGGCTATATTCTATATTCTACTGGAACCTTAAAGTGCCCAAATAAATAATTCTTAAATAAGTCAAGGCAGTACAAGTTTGTGAATATATTTTCTCTCCTTTCCAGCATTAAGAAACTCATGTTTTTGAAGTACCCTCGGCAATCAGGTTGTTTCACTGCCGATGCTTAGCCCTTGGAGTCTGGCACGTTACCTTAGGACTCTGTTTCCAAATTACCCAAGTCTTCTGTGACTTCCTGTTTCTATTTCTTACTGCACCCTGTTCCACGCGTAGGCAGAGGTGGCAATTTAAACCTCAGAAGTGAGGAATTTTGGAATTAATCTTCAACACCTTAGTGGTTTCATTTTTCCCTTTTCCAATCAGTAGCACATCTACTAAGTCCAGAGATCTGCAGGAAAGGACTCTTATGGGATTAAATAAAATGAGGTTCTTAGCCAAAACACATGGAGGTGCAAACACCGCCCACCTGACTCCCCTGCTTCCACCTCGACAACTCTTCTCAAAGTGTGGACTGGTTCATGATGCCGCCTCCACCTTGTTGGGAAGCCATCAATGAGCCCTCACTGTCTACAAAATAAATAGGAAACTCTCTGAATTCCTATTCAAGAGTCCTCATGACCAGAGTTAAACCTGAAAGTCTCAGCTCCTTCTATTACCCTATCCTTACTCCAGTCAAACTGAACTGCTCTGTGGACCCATTCCTAATATCATTTCCTTACATTTTTCTTTTCTTTTAAATATTTTTCAATTTTTATTGAAATATAGTTCATTTACAACAATTTAGGTGCACGCAAAGTGATTCAGTTATACATACATATATATATATATACATATACATATATATATACACATATATATACACTCTTTTTCAGATTCTTTTCCATTATAGGTTATTAAAAGATACTGAGTATAGTTCCCTGTGCTATGCAGTAGATCCTTGTCTATCTATTTTATATATAGTAGCGTGTATCTGTTAATCCCACATTCCTAATTTATCCCTCCCCATCCCTTACATTTTTATGAACATTCCAGACACAAGCCACCACCTAAACATAGCCCAGACCTCTTAATTCTGAGTGGAATGCCTTCCATGCCTACTTAATTCACCAGCTTCTTCTTGATTCCTAATCTCCCCCTGGCCCTGGCCAGTACACAGCTTTATTTATTTATTTATTTTTGCGGTACATGGGCCTCTCACTGCTGTGGCCTCTCCCGCTGCAGAGCACAGGCTCCGGACGCGCAGGCTCTGTGGCCATGGCTCACGGGCCCAGCCGCTCCACGGCATGTGGGATTCTCCCAGACCGGGGCATGAACCCGTGTTCCCTGCATCGGCAGGCAGGTGGACTCTGAACCACTGCGCCACCAGGGAAACCCTACACAGCTTTATTTTTTATTAAGCTCCATCAAGTATACAAAGCCACTCTTACATCCAGGCTTTCCTACCTTCATGTACTATTTTCTGCTGGAAAAATGATTCCCCTACTTTACCTGGTTCCTTCTTACTCACCAACAGAGAGCACTTTGCACTTCTCAATCAAAGTATATATTACCCTGTACTACAATTACCTGTTTACTTCTTTCTGTCCCTGCTCCATGATGCTTTCTGCCTGAGAACGGGAAGAAGCTAGCTTGTTCAGGCTATTCTTAGCACTTATCTTAAGACCTGGCATATGGTAAGTTCTGAAATAATTGAGGTGATTCCATGAATTCCCATCTATTCATTCACTCAACCAGTATTTTTTGAGCACCTATATGTTCGATGTAATTTCTAAATGCAGGAGATAAAGCAGTGAAAAGAACAGGCAAACTATTAAGCTCACATTCTAGTATGAGAGTCAATCAATAAATGAAGCAATGCTTATGCAATAAAATGCCAGACCACGGTAAGTCTCATAGAAAAATGAAGCAAGGTAAGAGGACAGAAAATGACACAGGTAAAGGGGGCTCACTTTTGTATGGGGGCACTGGAAACTCCTCTAATGAAGAGAAATAGGACCAGAGACCCAAATGAGGTAAAGAAGACTTAGATTTGTTTCAGGCAAAGCAAAAAGCAATGGCAGAATATCCAGTGCTGAGAGTGAACTTAGAGTATTTGAAAAATGACAAGACGGCCAGTTTGGAGAGGGAGGGACAGGTGGCAGGGCCTACATAGAGTCAGTCCTAGTGGACCAAGATGAGGGTTATGGATTTTCCACTAGGAGTAATGAAAAGCCACTGGACAAGTCTGAGAAGGGTGATAGGATTCGAGTTAAGTTTCAGAAAGATCACTCTGGCTGCTTTGTGGATGAGAGCTGAAGATGGAAAATGACACAGCTGGAAGCAGGGGTGCCACCAGGTGGCCACTGCAGTGGTCCAGTGGAAGCCGACAGTGGCCTGGATGAAGGTAGCAGTGGTCAAGATACAATAAAACTGGAGATGTATTTTGTAAGTAAAATCTATAGGATTTGCTGATATAGGGGTGTGAAGAAAAGAACCATGGAGGCTCTGGGTTTGGAGTAGAAATAATGGGGTTGATAGTGATGTCGTTAGACAAAAATGGAAACATTGGTAGAGGAGCACATTTGAAAACAGAAACCAAGAATTCTGACTTTGATGGGACACATTTAAGAAGGCTATTAAACGGTTGGGTGTATGTATGAGTCTGAGTTCAGGGAGAGGTCTAGGCTGGGAATATAAATGTGAATCATCGGGAGAGACTCTATAAAGCCTCGAGAACAGATAAGAACAGATGAGATCATCAGAACATGGACACAGGAAAGGGGTCCAAAGGCTGAGACCTCAAAGTGCTCTAATACCTAGAGACCGGAAAGAGAAGGATCCCGCAAAGGCACTGAGAAGGTGATCCAAGCGAATAAGGAGGAGCAATGGGAGGGAAGTTGAGTAAACACCGTGATTTAATTAACGTCAAATTGAATCTCTCTACCATAGCTCACATGACCTGCTCACAGGATCTGCTCACCTCTCTAACTTCACCTTCTACCGTTCTTCTCCCATTAACTGCACCGCTGACCTCCGTGGCCTTCCTCAGATCGGCCTGGATGCTTGGCCCTCAGTGCCTCTGTAGCCTGCACGGGGCACACTTCCCTCAGATGTCCACAGTGCTGCCCTAGCCACCAGCTCAGAGAGGCAATCTCTGACCACCAAAGCTAAACCAGCCCCCATCCCATTACCTGATTTTCATTTACTTAGGACAAGTGTGTCACTATCTGCAATTTTGGTTTTTTTTAAAGAAGATGTTGGGGGTAGGAGTTTATTAATTTATGTATTTATTTTTGCTGTGTTGGGTCTTTGTTTCTGTGCGAGGGCTTTCTCTAGTTGTGGCAAGCGGGGGCCACTCTTCATCGCGGTGCGCGGGCCTCTCACTATCGCGGCCTCTCTTGTTGTGGAGCACAGGCTCCAGACGCGCAGGCCCAGTAGCTGTGGCTCACAGGCCTAGTTGCTCTGCGGCATGTGGGATCCTCCCAGACCAGGGCTCGAACCCGTGTCCCCTGCATTAGCAGGCAGATCCTCAACCACTGCGCCACCAGGGAAGCCCTATCTGCAATTATTTTATCCATTTGTTTACACTTTGTTATCTTCCTCTATACACTGTCCAGGTCCAGCCCTTTTCCCCACTACAACATAAACTCCAGGAGGACAAAGACATTGTCTTATTCATCGGATGGTTCACTGCATGAGCCTATTAACCCTGCCCAGCACTTACAAGGTGCTCAATAAATATTTGTTAAACCCAAAGAATTCACCTGTCCAAATGCCATCCATTAAGATCAAAATAAAATCCTACTTCACTTATGGAAACTTCCCTAACACCTCCATCTCAAAGCAGAATGTGAGAGACGGTAACATACAGCAGAAAGAGGACAGGCCTGGAAATCAAGTCAGAATGGGGTTCAAGTTCCAGCTCTGCTTCTAATCAGCTGGGTGGCTTTTCACCCGTCATGTAAATTCTCTGGGCTAATTTCCTGCACAGTGGGGATGATAAGGGCCCTTCTTCCCCAAGTTTCCTGTTGGAGATAATAGATGTAAAGGGTTGGCCATATAGAGGGCTCATAAATGGTGAGTATTATCTTATAATCATTGTCCTTCCCTCCCCTGCTTTCCCAATGCAGGTACCTAAACCTCTCATGACCCTGGATTACAAGTCTTTTGCATTTGGGGTTTGTCCCCATAAAATACCGTGTGATGATCAATACCAGTGCAACTCTGTCTGAATGCAGTGACTTGCCATTTTCTAGATTCCTTGTAAATGCTTGCGGAATGATTCACCCTCCCCTTCCTCAGGGGCATGAAGCATTTTTAGCCTGAGTTTCTTCCACTTCATATTTACTAGTGTCTTATCCCGTCCAGTACTTGCATTGGGATTGTGGGAGTTTGCCCATATAATCCCCTGCTGGACACTCTTACTTCATGGTTTCTTTCCAATTTTTTAAATTCTTTCTCCCCTCCCCCCTTTTAAGCTAACATTTATACAGTGCCTTCCAGTTTGCAAAGTACCTTTCAAATACCTGAGTTTAATCCTCAAGGCCACCCTATGTGTTGCGATTTTTATTTGCTCCATTTTTTAAATGCTGAACCTGAAGCTCCACAGGTACGTGACTTTGAACACTCTGCTCTCTACACTTTGCCACACTGTCCACTCATCCATCCAATTTTTCATTTGCTCATGCATGCATACATTCACTCAGCAAATATTTATTAAGTCCCAGACACTGTTCTAAGCACTTGAGATCTATCAATGGACAAAACATTCACAGATCTTTCCCCTTTGAAACTTCTTTTCTAGTAGGAGGAGACAGATCAAAAAATGTAAATGGTTTAAGCAAGTAAAATAAAAAATGATAAATACTATGGAAAAAAAAAAGTAAGGTGGAACAGGGTAAGGGAGAGGGGAAGTGCTGGCAGAAGGGGGTGCGGTTTCAAATAGGATGGTCAAGGTCAAGGTCACTGATAAAAGACCTGCAGGAGGTGGGGAGTGAACTATGTAGATTACCAAGCAGAGGAGACACCAGGAGAGCTGGTGACTGCAGAGGAATGAGTGAGGGGCAGGGCGTAACAGCAGGTAATGTCAGGGAGAGAGGGTCTGACCATGGAAGACCTTGGTGAGTACTGTGATGTGATGATGTTGGGTTTTATCCTGAAATAAATGGGGAGCTATTGCAGGTCAGAGCTAAATAATTGGCATCATCTAACTTACATTTCACTCAGTGCTAATAGGAACATGGTAGAGCAAGGGGAGAAGCAGGGGGATCATACAGGAGGCTTCTGCCATCATCCAGAAGAGAGAGAACAGTAGCTTGAACCAGGGAGGAACAGGAAAGGGGACAAGCAATGGTCAGGCTCCGGGTTTATATTTTCAAGTTAGTAAACATAGGGTTTCCTGAGAAATTAGATGAGAGGTGTTAGAGAACAAAGGGAATCAAGGAAGAGCAAACGGCTTTTGGCTTGGGCAGCTGGAACTATGGAGCTTTCATGAACTGATATGGGAAAAGCTATGGGATAGATCTGGCTAGTGATGGGGAGGGGCAGTCAGAAGTACAGGTTTGGACCTGATATATTTGAGATATCTACCCGAAATACAGGTGAGAGGTCCAGTGTGCAGCTGTGTATACAAACCTGCATTTGAGAGGGAGTTGAGCAGGAAATGTTAGTGACTCGCCCCACTCACTTTCAGAAATAATCTGAGTGAAGATTTATTCAACTAACCAATGTGTGCCCACTGTTCACTAGGAACCACACTAGAGATGGGTGTTCACATGTCTGGGAGAAAATGGACACAGTTCCTGCCTTGCAGTGTTTACAGTCAATCAGGAAGACAGAGTCAGTATAAGAAATAAATAATTATGATAATTAATTACACTACGATATGATAAGCTCTTTGGCGGAGCAAGTACAGGAAATAATGGTATTACGTAGCTGTGGCATCTGACCTAATCGAGGGGTTTTCCTGAAAGCTTGTTGGAGGAAGTGAAAAGTACGATGATACCTGCAGAAATATTTAGGCCGAAGCACACGAACAAGAGGAGTATTTCAGGCAGAGGGAAGAGCCCAGAGGTGAGAGAGAACATGGAGTATATGAAGGAATAAGAAAACTTTAGAGGGGATCAGGTAGGTGTAGGGTGGAGGGGTTGGTGGACGTGGTGAAAGAAGGTGCTAGAAAAATGGATGATGGGCAGATTAAAAAGGGATTCATCTAGAGGACGATAAAGAGAATCACCTAATAAGAGGGTGGATTTAGAAAGTTTAGAAAGAGCTTTCTCTGGCTACAGATTCCCCTTCAAAGGGAAAGTCTGTGAGATGTTTAGCAAAAGGATTTTGTTCATGCCAGTTGTTGGCAGAAGCTCTCTGATGGCTACTCAAGACTCCATTTACCTAGGGAAGGGAGGAACGGAGGGAGGGAGGGAGAACAAGAGATCCCGCTGGAAGGCCAGGATGTGGAGTTACTGTGGGAAGCTCTGGACCAGTCTTTCTTATGCATTAACTGAAGCTAAACCCAAGCCTCCTGGGTTTGAGCAGAACGTGAGCAGGCAGATTGGGCACAATGGGAACTGGGGACTGCCACCAGCAGAAGCCTCACGTCTGGCAGGAGGGGACGGGTGCTGGGACAACCTCCATATGAACCACATCACTGAAAACCTGCAAGGGAGAGAAGAGGGACTGCTCACCAATGAGACAGATTCCAGGAGAAATCATGAGGGGAGACTTATGGATTTTCACCCATTCATTCAACCTGTGGACACCAGCTGCTGAGGGTGACATGAAGCGGGTGATATTAAGATAGTATTTGCCAGGAACACAAGGGTCTACAAACCCTGCCTTAGATCAGAATCTCTTCCCAGAGACACAGCCTCTGTCACCAGTGGTGCTTCTATTCTCAACGCAACTGAATTCAGCTGGTCCCCCATGTTGAAAGTTGTTTCTGAGCCAGATCAACGTCAACAGCCTTGAACCAAAGCTGATCTGAGGGCCTCCTTTCCCCACCTCTGCTCCACAGCTGAACGCAGTCTAGAGCTTCCCATTCCATTTCAATAACAGGATGTACGTGCCATGGCAGAGCAGAAGGGAGCACAAGAGGCCATTTCCCAGAACAGGCTGATCTCTCCTCTGAGGCTCCACCCTGGAACACACCAATCAAAGTCCATGACTTTGACCATCCTAGGTAAAGGGAAGGGGACAGGTGGGAACTTCTTCTCAGGCTGGTCCAGCTGGTGCCCAATGTGACTCGCCCAGCAAGTTCTCTGCTGGGTGCCGGGGACCTAACGGTTAACAAGATGAACCCTCCCTTTCAAGGAATTCGATCCAGTGGAGAAAACTTAAACTCTAAGCTCTGTAACGTCAGGGAAAACCAGGAGTTCTGTATTTACTGCATCATCCCCAGAGCTTAGCCTGTGCAGACCCTCAGTATTAGTACTTACGGAATATGGTGCACTCTAAACTGGGGAGAAGGGTGAATGGGAATTCATGTTGGAAAATCATATGGTGTCTTCTGGAGGTGGCGGCAGTGGAGATGGTACCTTCAGCAGATATGAATGTGTAGCACTGGTGGGTGAGCAAAGGGATGGATGGGTGGATAGGGTCACAGAGATGCCCAAAATTATTTACAGTCCGGGAACTCAAGTGCCTTGCGTTCTGGGATTGAAATCACTCAGTTCACTCTTTGAGAGCTGCCTGAGGGATACCCAAATGCCTGAAGCATTTGTGTCCAGAAGTCCACACACTGTAGGAGAGGTGATGTCATGAGATGAAACGGAAGAGCCCCTACCATGCATGCTGGACACTCACAGCATCACCCATGAAGTATTATGGCCAAAAGGATGTATCCTGTATCTAATCAAGAGTCTAGACCCAACCTCCAGTTTACAGGAAATATAGGGGACAGGGGGTAGGTTAAAGAACACCACATAAAAACAATCAGACAAATCCAGAATGGAAACACTCTATGTAAGTATTGCTCTGGAGTCTTCACAAAGTCAGTGTCATTAAAAAATAATAAATAAAGGCTGGGATGGATGGTTTTGGATTAAAAAAAAAAAAGCAATGTATGAACTTTGATTGGATCCTAGAAAGGAAAGAAAAAAATAGCAATGAAAGAGTCTTGGAGAATATTGAGACTATTTGAATAAATATATACTATTTATTAGATTGTATTATGGAACTATTGTTAATTTTCTATGGGGTTTTAATAGTATAATTCTTTATTTGCTATGAAATGTATGTATTTATTATTTATAGGAGGATGTATTATTTATATGAATAGATTTATTTATTTATTATTTATGCACATGCTTATTCCTAGAAGAAGATGCCGAAATACTGCGGTGGGGGGAGGTGATGGCTGCATTTCTGTCATTTCAGAGAAGGAGAGAGAGAACAAAGAGAGAGAAAGCAGATGCAGCCAACATGAATGATTTTCAAATCTAGGTAGAGTAGATACAAAACAGAAACAGATTCACACACACAGAAAACAAACTTCTGGTTACCAGAGGGGAAGGGAGAGAAGGATAAATGAGGAGTATGGGATTAACAGATACACATCACTATATGCAAAATAGGTAAACAACAAGGATTTACTGTAGAGCACAGGGAACTATAGTCAATATGTTGTAATAAACTATAATGGAAAAGAGTCTGACAGAGAATATATATATATACACATATATAAAACTGAATCACTTTGCTATACACCTGAAACTGACACAACATTGTAAATCAACTCTTGTCCAGTAAAAAAATTTTAAAATAAATAATTTAAAAAAGTGTATATATAGCTGTTGATTTTCCTTTCCATTTTAAAAATTTTTCAAAATTTACTTTTTTTTGAAATATTTCATAAATATATATTAAAATTTGGGGGAAGTTATTTTTGAAGACAAATAGAATATTACACTTTGCTACATATTAAATATACATGTATACATGTGTATATATGTATGCACGTGTGTGTGTAGATAGATAGGGAGAGTACTTCAAAGTGGCATCTTGTTGGGTGTGCTGATCTGGGCCGCCATGTTGAACTGAGTGTGTCAATGCTGAATTCTTAGAAGCAGATGAAAGCATTCTCTCCCAGAATACTGTGGAACATGCCTCAAGGGTCCCACCTGCAAGTCCCAAAGAGCCAGCTCCCAGGATAAGGAAAGCCAGCTACCCAGACACAACCTAGGTTGTAGGGGCAGCCCGGAGGGGACACAGGCCCTTTGTGTGCTGAACTTGCTACTTCCAGGCATTTTCTTTCCACACCTTTTCCTGCTCTAGCAACAAACATCAAAGACCAGCTTTCCTCGGGGCCAAAAGGGTCTCAGTGGCCACACTGTGCAAGTAGACGCTTCTCTGTGACAGCTGTTTCTGTACCAGTGCCCTCTCTTTTTCATTGAATAACTCAGGGTAATCTGCATTTATGTTGTATTTACTCATGTTTATAAGTAAAAGTGAGAGCAGTTTGAACTAAGCCTTGTTGTGTAAGCTCTCTGTCCATAGAGGTGGTTGTCAGGTCAGAGAATGCGGACCTGGGAGAGAAGTGCGTACAGAATCCCTGGTCCCCTCGTACATGCAGGTGCTGGAAGCACACCAGCAGCGTGGGGCTTCAGGGCGGCTTCCTGAGCACAGTTCTAGCAGTTGTCAGCACCCACTGCTTGGGGAGTAGAAAATAATGGTCACTCTAGACATTGATAACCTACACAGGAGATAAAACTCAGAGAACTCTGGAAAACAGAAAGAATGTAGGATCCTATTTCTGGCTCTATCATCAAAGAGTTCTGTGAACTTGGGCAAGCTGTTTCTCTTCCCTGGACCTCAGTTTCCCCATCCATAAAACAGAAGGTTTGGATGGTCCTTATCATTACATACTATAATTCTTTGCAACAATTAGAGAGCAAATGAGTGTAAAACCCTGGCTAATTTTTTTTTTTTTTTTTTTACTGAAGTGTTTAAAGTGATTTACAATGTCATGTTAGTTTCTGCTATACAGCAAAGTGATTCGATTACTTATATATACATATTATTTTTCAGATTCTTTTCCATTATAGTTTATTACAGATATTGAATGTTGTTCCCTGTGCTATACAGGAGGTCCTTGTTGGTTATCTATTTTATTTATATTAGTGTGTATCTGTTAATCCTAAACTCCTAATTTATCCCCCCGCAACCTGCTTTCCCCTTTGGTAACCAAAAGTTTGTTTTCTATGTCTGTGAGTCTATTTCTGTTTTGTAAATAAGTTCGTTTATATCATTTTTTTAAGATTCCACATATAAGTGATATCATATGATATTTGTCTTTCTCTGTCTAACTTACTTCACTTAGTATGGTAATCTCTAGGTCCAACCAGATTGCTGCAAATGGCATTATTTCATGGTTTTTAAATGGCTGAGTAGCATTCCACCGTGTATATATACCACATCTTCTTTATCCATTCATCTGTCAATGGGCATTTAGGTTGCTTTCATATCTTGGTTATTGTAAATAGTTCTGCTATGAACACTGGGGTGCAGTTATCTTTTCGAATTAGAGTTTTCTCCAGGTATATGCCCAGGAGTGGGATTGCTGGGTCATATGGCAAGTCTATTTTTACTTTTTTTGAGGAACCTCCATACTGTTTTCTATAGGAACCCTGGCTGATTCTTAGTCTGAATCCAAAATGAGGCCAGAGAAGCTGGGCAAATGGAAGGGCAGGACTTTGCTGGGGTTGTGGGGTGGTGAGGATTTGAGTGAGAAGGAAAAGGGCTAAAGGAATTCCAGGGGTGAGAAGCCCTGTCAGCAGGGCAGGGAGGCTGGACTGAAAACAGCATGAAGGAGGGTGGAGGGGGGGAAGGTCACACAAGCATTGGCCCACTGAGTCCAACTTATCCTGCAAGACCCAGTGCCAGCACTACTTCCTCCAGGAACCTTCCAGATCTCCAATATCCACCCTGCCTCTCCTGCCTGAATGGGTTGGTCCTTTATAATGACCTCCTTAGTACTCATTAATAGATACCAATTACTGACCACTTACGTTGAACTACGTGTTTCAAATACTGTCTCACTCAACTGTTTCAGCCAAAGGCCAAGGTGAAGATGCAAAAATATCAGGCACAGAGAGGTTATGTTACTTGCCCAAGGGTGCCCAGCTAGACCAAATCTCTTTGCCACTATTTCATCCTATTTGTCCATTGCTTATTTTCCCTCTGGATGAAGACAAGGACAAGTCACCTCTCTACCTCTGTATTCTCAGGTCCCAACACGGAGCTGAAGCTGACTATCAAAACGCAAACTTGAATGCCTTGGCCTAGATACAGACGGTAGTGGGCCAGGAAGCTACAAGTGGAGAGCGAATGCCATTGGCAATCTTACCCTACTGAGTCAATCATATTCTATTTCTCCCGAGTCATCCCCCAGATCAACCAGCCAAGGAAACCTCTGCCCTCTCTCCTCCCACCCACCAGCTGTGTTCTCTAAGTGGCAAGTGTTTCCCAGCTCAGAGGAACAGAGAGCACATCACAGGAAATGCGGCCGTCCTCTCACAAACTTCCACCCTTTTCTCTTTTCCTCTTCACCCCTCCTACTCCCCTCTGGTTTCTCTGTCTCTTCTCTCTTTTCTTTTATTGCTTATCTCCTTTATTTCCTTATCGGTTATCTTTTCTTCCTCACTCTCTTCTTCTTCCCTTCTCTTCTACGTTTTCTCCCTCCTGGCAGCCAGACAAAACATCTTTACTTGAGGACTCATTTTCCTGAAATATGTACAGCAATAATCTTAATTGGGTACTTTCCTAAACACATCTAAAACAAGGTCCATAAGTTTCCGTCATAATATTTCCTAATGACAGTTCATTTATGTTTAACTATCCAAGCAACACGTGAACGCAGTTTCTTTGTTTTCTTTAAAAAAAGGTTTTAATTAAAGATAATCACCATTATCAGGGTAAAACCGTCCTGATTTTTCTTTTTACATTTACAACTGTATAAATATACTCTTGGAAAATATAAGTATTGCTTTGTGTGTGTGTGCGTGCGTGTGTGTGTGTTTCATGTATGTGGGAACGCTACCCTGTGGATAGCTCTCTAACTTGCGTTTTTGTCCCCACAAGTCCCCTATAGAACTTTTTTTATGTCAATGAAAAATATGCTTTATTCTTTTTAATGGCTTCAGAGCATTCTACACTATCAATAAACTGCAATGTATTTATGCATTAACCTCCTAGTGGATATCTAGGCCACTTCTAATATTTTCACTATTATTTTACAAATCATCTGGCAATGAACACCTTGCTCCATACCTCCCAGTACAGGGGGAGCATGTTTTCTCTAAGGAAGATACTAAGAGAAGTATTGCTGGATCAGAGGATCTGCACATTTTAAATGATATAGATACAGCCCAATTGCTTTCCAAAGCAGCTGTATAAACATATATTTTTTCCTTCTTAATTTCCTTTAAAATTATCTGCGAAGGCCCCACAGTTTGCTTATCCATTCACCTGTTGAAGGACATCTGAGTTGTTCCCTGTCTTTACGTTTCCCTTCTTTCTGTATCACTTCTTCTTTTCCTTCCTTCTTCCTTCTCCCAATACATTAACTTCTGCAACAAACTAGAAGCAATGAAACCTCCATAAATGAAACTGAGAAAGCATTTCCAGACACTGATTTGCAAAAGTCAGCTCCTAGTGACTGAAAGCTGATTCTGTGGTCCTCTTCTTAATGCCACATTTAGTGACATCGAGCTGGTAGCTTGACGGGGAGAGTATTTCCACCATGGAAGATGGCAAATACTAATCATCAGAGCTTTTGTAGTGCAGGAAGGGTACACATAGTTAATGGTTGTTAAACACTGGGAACAGCTGTTAAACATCTACCAGCGTACCACTGATTCCAAGAGAAAAGCCCGCCATGACAGAACTAGAGAAAAAACCCAAAGCCAGTTATAAAAGGTCCCAACTGAGTGGTACAGCTTAATACAGATGAATGATGAGTGCCTGATGGTCAGAATTAGGTGCCTTTCATATTGAGCTAGGACAAAAAGGTTATAACTTTTCAGGAAAAGAGAAATGTTCTTAGAAGTTTAAGTGTCATGGGAATCTCGCAAGGCAGGAAGTATGGCATCTATGATAAAGGCCTTGAAGATCATTGTGAAGACAGCTCACCCTACTTCCCTTACTCCCCAATCCCCTTGTTGGGTGTATTTTCAAAAGAGGTCACCAACCTCTGCTTAAAGACCTTTCATGGAAGCAGAGAGTAAAATGGTGGTTGCCCGAGGCTGAGAGATGGGGGAAATGGGGAGATGTTGGCCAAAAGGTATAAAATTTCAGTTATTTACGATGAATAAATTCTGTAGATCTAATCTACAGCCTGATGACTACATTTACTAATACTGTGTTGTATACTTGAAATCTGCTAGGACAGTAAGTCTTAATTGCCAAACAAACAAAACATGGGAACTATATGGGGTGACAGATATGTTAATTACCTTGACTGTGTAATCATTTCATAACGTACACATATATCAAAACATCACATTGTAGACCTTAAATATATACAATTTTTGCTGTTAATTTTATCTTAATAAAGCTGCGGGGGAAGAACCTTCCAGTAGCTGGCAACTCACCACCTCCTCAGGACTGATCCTTGTCTGTAAGGAATCTAGCTGCACCCCATGGCCTTTGCCTACTGCTCCTCTCCCCAGTGCTTGGGCAAGGTAGACAAACCTTGTCCCTTGTTCCTCACCTTCTCTGGGACGTACTTCTGTATTCACAATTCAGAGTTTGTACTGGATGATGCCTCATGTCTCTTCCAGCACCCCTGACTCCTCTGATCCCCACACCTCTCCTTTCACAGACCCCTCTTGACCTCCCTGCATCCCCTTCTGCAGCCCTGCTGCACCGAGGGCACTGGCTGTACTTAGAGCCTAACTTTCCTGAACTATTTCCCACACTGTTAGAGGCAGCGTTGCCTCCCTGACTGACTGCTTGGTGATTTTGTTTGGCTTTTTTTTTTTTTTTTTTTTTTTGGCCTCATATAGAGCTTACTAGGGAACCATTTCACATTCCACAGATTATATTCGTGACTCTGCTCCAGTGGGGAGCTTCAAACTAAGAGATGGATGAGGGACCCCTGAAGAGCTAAGGGAGGCCCTGTATGAACTGAGTAAATAAGACAAATTCATTCACCTCCCTTTGTTTTTTTTTTAATTTAAAGCATTTTTCTGTCAGTTGACTTTTATATACTCATAACACCCCAAATAAGGAAACAGATATACCTCTTTATTTCCATTTCATTGATGAGACAACTGAGGTTCAGATACATACACTGATTTGCTAGGGCTCAAAGCGAATCAATAACAGAGCCAAGCTTATCTCTGATCTTCTTAGGTACTCTCCAATGTTCTTTGTAGAGAAGAGAAATAAAGCAACAACTTCAGGCTACTTGGGGAAAGTTCAGTCTGCCTTAATGAAAAGGCTGAGTAATTTAATATTTGACAACAACCCAATACCATTTAGTACATATAGTAACTAGAACACCTGTCCTTATTTAAAGTCTTGGGTTGGTAAACTCCCACTCCTTTGAAACTGAACTCAGCTCTATGATTAAACCACTGCAATTCTGCCCTGGCCCCTGGCTGTGCAGGGTGCCCCCCAAGGGGCTGCCTGCGTCTTATGAGACTTGAAAGCCTAGAGAGAAGGGTCTTGTGTCGTATACATTGTCTTCAGCACCTAAAATAGTACGCAGCAAGTAATAGGTGATTAACACATATGTATCACATGAAACTAGTGGGGGACTCTTCACAGGTAACCAATGCCGCATTCACATCAATTGTGCAGAAAAAGGTGGAAATTAGTTAAACAAGTGTTGATCATTGAAACCTGTGCTAATGAACTGATGAGAATAAATTATAATTAACATAGCAATTCTGTATACAAGAAAATGATGCCTCTAAAAATGCTTAAAATGTTTGCATGGAAGACTGTCAACAGCACTCTGGAAATGGTGTTCGTGCCAATTTATTAGTTAGCGAATTTCCTTTCAACAAGTCAATAAAAGAAAGCTGGCAATCTGTGTATCTTCTTTGGAGAAATGTCTGCTTAGGTCTTCCCCCCATTTTTGGATTCGGTTGTTTGTTTTTTTGTTATTGAGCTGCTTGTAAATTTTGGAGATTAATCCTTTGTCAGTTGCTTCATTTGCAAATACTTTCTCCCATTCTGAGGGTTGTCTTTTGGTCTTGTTTATGGTTTCCTTTGCTGTGCAAAAGCTTTTAAGTTTCATTAGGTCCCATTTGTTGATTTCTGTTTTTATTTCCATTTCTCTAGGAGGTGGGTCAAAAAGGATCTTCCTGTGATTTTTGTCATGGAGTGTTCTGCCTGTGTTTTCCTCTAAGAGTTTGATAGTGTCTGGCCTTACATTTAGGTCGTTAGCTGGAGAGGGTGTGGAGAAAAGGGAACCCTTTTGTACTGTTGGTAGGAATGTAAATTGATACAACCACTATGGAGAACAGTATGGAGGTTCCTTAAAAAACTAAAAATAGAAATTACCATATGACCCAGCAATCCCACTACTGGGCATATACCCTGAGAAAACCATAATTCAAAAAGAGTCATGTACCAAAATGTTCATTGCAGCTCTATTTACAATAGCTAGGACATGGAAGCAACCTAAGTGTCCATCGACAGATGAATGGATAAAGAAGATGTGGCACATATATACAATGGAATATTACTCAGCCATAAAAAGAAACGAAATTGAGTTATTTGTAGGGAGGTGGATGGACCTAGAGTCTGTCATACAGAGTGAAGTAAGTCAGAAAGAGAAAAACAAATACCGTATGCTAACACATATATATGGAATCTAAGAAAAAAAAATGTCATGAAGAGCCTAGGGGTAGGATGGGAATAAAGACACAGACCTACTAGAGCATGGACTTGAGGATATGGGGAGGGGGAAGGGTAAGCTGTGACAAAGTGAGAGAGTGGCATGGACATATATACACTACCAAACGTAGGGTGGATAGCTAGTGGGAAGCAGCCGCATGGCACAGGGAGATCAGCTTGGTGGTTTGTGACCACCTAGAGGGGTGGGATAGGAAGGGTGGGAGGGAGGGAGACGCAAGAGGGAAGAGATATGGGAACATATGTATATGTATAACTCATTCACTTTGTTGTAAGGCAGAAACTAGCACACCATTGTAAAGCAATTATACTCCAATAAAGATGTTAAAAAAAAAAACAGGGGCTTCCCTGGTGTTGCAGTGGTTGAGAATCTGCCTGCTAATGCAGGGGGCACAGGTTCGAGCCCTGGTCTGGCAGGATCCCACATGCCGCAGAGCAACTAGGCCCGTTAGCCACAACTACTGAGCCTGCGCGTCTGCAGCCTGTGCTCCGCAACAAGAGAGGCTGCGATAGTGAGAGGCCTGCGCACCGCAATGAAGAGTGGCCCCCGCTCGCCACAACTAGAGAAAACCCTTGCACAGAAACGAAGACCCAACACAGCAAAAATAAAAAAATAAATTCATTAATAAACTCCTACCCCCAACATCTTCTTAAAAAAAACAAAAAATCAAAAACATGAGTGGGAAGGGAGGAATAAATAAACCAAAAAAAAAAAAGAAAAAAAGAAAGCTCGCTACCTGCTCAAATCAGCACAAATTCTGAATTACTGGGGTCAAAATAAATGAGGCTTATAAGAATGTTCATATGCTTTGACCTAATAATCCTTCTACTGGGAATCTATCCTAAGGAAATAATTCAAAAGAAGAAACGTTTTATGTGCACAAAGAGGATCCTGGCAGCTTTGGATATAATTTTGAAAAGATGGCAGTAAAATAAAATGTCCAACATAAGGAAAATGGTAGATGATCTCAGGAGAGACTTCTTGGGACCCAGGCAAGTGTTGAACAGAGCAAGAGAGGGGAAGGATGCAGTGTTTTAGATCATGAGAACATGAGTAAAATATCTCATCTTTGAGATGCAGTGGAATTAAGCCCAATTGAGATTTAATAGTAATCATTTAGGAAGCCTAACTGAATCAGGAATCTCACTACTCAATTTATTGCCTAATCACTCCCTCACCCCAGTCCTTCTTTATGTCATTTATTGAACATCTACTATGTATGAGGAGAAACTTAGGAGACCAAGGAGACATGATTCCTGTCTTCAAGGACAATCTGGCGTAAAGTATTGGTCCCAACTGAGTGTAGTACAATGCAACACCTAATAACTCTTCCAATAACAGAGTAAGTGAAGGTTGATTAATTCTGAAAGAGCAGCGATGTATGAAAGAAGATTTTTCAGAGGGGGAAGCGTTCAGCCAGGTCTTGAAGACTGCTTAGGAGTTTAACTGATGGCAGAAACATAAGTAAAGCCACAGAATGTGTGTCTAAGAAATGGGGACACACTCAGAGCCACCAGCACAAAGGTACAGAAAAGGGAGGTGATGGGGATAAATTGTGGTTTGGGGATGGATGATGGAGAGACCTTGAGTGCCAAGCCAAGGAACCCAGCCAGCACTGCTTACACTGGTTCCCTGAGTGTAGAAATGAGACAGGCTACCGATAGGTCAGGAATTACATACAATTCTCATTGCTCACTGCCTTTCATGCCTGGCCTGGCAGAGATACTTCTCCTCATATGGGATGTTTTATTCTGTTTTTAAGAGCTCTTCATTTGTCATTTGGGACAGAAAGTTGGAGCTGGTTGCAATCTGCAATCCATCAGCCTGCCTTTGTGGAAAAACTACCAGGAAAGGAGCATTCTTCCTCTGCAGGTCTTTTAGTGTTGATGTAAGCATTCAAAACTCACTTAAGCAGTGTGTATGAGGAGAAAAGGAAGGAAGGAAGAGGCAGGGAGAAACAGAGAGATACAGAGAGAGAAAGGGAGATTAAGGATGAATGGCATTTTCTATGACCATGTGGGAATAAATCAGCATTAACAGGGAGTATGAAGACTGGGGGAGGGGCATTCCTTTTTGAAAAATATTAAAATCACTCATTGTTCTACTAGTTTACTATATATCTTTGTACTTTTATTTCTTTTACTTATGCTAATATAAATCTAGCATCACTGCCTATAGACACATAAAAATTTTTTAAGGCAAAAATTGGGTCATGTGAGTATCTGCAACTTGCTTTATTTTTCACGTGATGATATATCATTTTTTTTCCAGATGAGTACACAGAGATTGCCTCCATTCCTTTTAGTGGCTTTGTGGTATTATAAGGATGTTCCCTAATTTATTTGACCAATCCTTATTGATAGATATTAAGGTTGTTTCCATTTTTTGGTTCTTTTTTGGCTAGTACAAACAGTGCTGCAGAAAACGCCATTGAAATGCACCTCTCTACACACTGTATTTCTTGAAGATGATTGCTAAAGTGGAATTACAGAGCCATAGGGCATAGACATACTGAATTCTCAAGAGTACAGATTTAAGCTTCTATCAGTCAGGTCTGGAAGTGTTGGCTTCTCCACATCCTCTAAGGGTTTGAAGAGTTTGGTCAAAGCCTTTTGCTCCCTTGCCTCCTTCCCGCCCCATCCCTTGCCTGAGAATTATTATGCATAGCAGAGACACTGCTGCTGAATAGAGTGCTAAACTCGAGGGCAGTGTTGAGATGGAAAGTGGTTGAAATTCACTCCCGAGAGGAGGCACCATGACACTTGGGTCCAGCGTGGCCCTGCAGTTAGCAGTGCCCAGACGCTGGCCACAGCCCCTCCTATAAGACCCAGCAACACAGGGTTGAGGCGCTCTGGACCTTGGTTTTCCACCTGAGAGACAAGCAACTTGGTCTTGATGATTGAGGGTCTCTTTTGACATCCAGTGATTCCAGGAAAGGAGGAATGGAGGGAAGGAAGGATACAGGGAGAGGGGGAAGAACAGAAAAGTAATGAGGAAGAAGAAGAAAAGTGGGGAACAAAAGAAAAAGGAAGAAACCAAAGAAAGGATGCAATGAAGAATAAGCCCATCTCCACTCACTGTTACAGAAAAGCCTTTTAAAAATTCAATATTTAGCAACACCAGGAAGAAAGAGGAAGGGATTACGAAAGGGAAGTGAGGAACAAGAATGCTGCTTTTTTATTTTCAAAACCCCCAAATTTAAATTTGTCCAGAAATTTTTTTTTTCATGTTGAGTGAGAGGGAGAGCACAGGGGAGAGAGCGACGTGACAGATGTCAACTCTCAGGTTGTGTGTTTCCGTGTGCACCACAGACACAAAAGCTCTCTGCCCCTGGCAAGAAGGCACGGTCTTTTCTCTTTAATAGTATATTAATCACAACTGCCCAAGGCATCATCCTCACTCACCACCACTTCTTAGATTCCTCTTAAACCTCTGTCAGGACAGAAACTGATGCTAGGACCTGACCCATGATGCAGAGCTATGGAGAAGTAGAAAAGGAACTGAACTAGAGGTTAACAGAGATTTGGGCCTAAATCTGCCCCTCAACGGTTCTATACCTGAAAATGAAGTCATTTCGTCTCTCTGGGCCTCCTGTGACGTTTCCTAAAATGAAGAGGTTCAAACAATCGTCCTCAAAGTCCCTGGACGGACCGGCAGCATCACCTGGGAATCTGCTAGAAACGCAAAATTCTTGACCCTATCTCACACCTACTGACTCACAAACTCTGAGTGGGGTCCAGCAATCTCAGCAAGCCCACCAGGTGATTATGATGTAGGTTTAAGTTTGAGAATCACTGAATCAAAAAATTACAAAGGTACCTGCTACTTTCAGGGACACAAGCTTAGCTCTAAGGATTAAAAAAAGGGGGGTGAGGGCTTCCCTGGTGGCGCAGTGGTTGAGAGTCCGCCTGCCGATGCAGGGGACACGGGTTCGTGCCCCGGTCCGGGAAGATCCCACATGCCGCGGAGCGGCTGGGCCCGTGAGCCATGGCCGCTGAGCCTGCGCGTCCGGAGCCTGTGCTCCGCAACGGGAGAGGCCACAACAGTGAGAGGCCCGCGTACCACAAAAAAAAAAAAAGGGGGGGGGTGAAATTAAAAATCCCTTTCCTAGTTTTCAGATCCCCCAGGTCAAGGGCTACACAGACACGTGATGCTATCAGCCCTCCTGGTCCCCCCTTAGGCTGTTCCTTACCACCTTGCTGCTTAAACTGTAGTCCCTGGATCAACAGCATCAGTGACATCTGGGAGCTTGCTAGGAATTCACAGTCCCAGGTCCCACTCCACACCTGCTGAATCCAGAGGGTACGTTACATAGGATCTTGAGCTGCTCTGAATGCGCCTTAACATTTTCAAAGTCTGCCACCAGATCTCTTGTCTTTCGCTCCTTCCCTTCCCTTTCTTGATGCTTCCACTCGCTCATTTTGCATCTATCTTCTTTGTCTTTTAATTACCCTTGGAAATGCCCTTGCTTTCTAGAGGCACGGCTTAGACCTAGGCTGACCATCAGGTTTAACGAATCGCCAGCTACCCAGACACTTGAATATCAAATTTCATATTCAGAGCCAATGGCTAAAGAAGCTGCACTTTCCTTCTCTCCCTGTGGGAGGCAGTGTGGGACAGGCAAGGGTCTTGAACTCAGCCGTCATCTGATCAGAGTTCCAGTCCCAGCTCACCTCTGTCTGACAAAAACATTTAACCTTTGGAGCCTCGTTTCTAAAATGGAGATACTCATCCTTTTTTCTTGGGTTTGTTTGTGAGGATCAAATGAGATCATGGAAATGAACGTAAAAGACACAATTCAAATGCAAGGAACTGTAATGCTGATTACCAAAGCCACACTTTCCCTCCCCCTTTCCCCAGAGCAGATCTCAAACTCTTGCCCCCTCACCAGATGCTGCTGAAAAACGCACCAATTTCCACATCCTCTGTCCCTGGGTTTTTATTAGGAAAGCAAATACTGGATTGTTCCTCCCCCTCCTTCTCAATAAAAGTGTTTATCACCCTGTAAATTCCAACATATCCGTAGCTTGTTACAGAGAGAAAAGGTCGCCGCCAAGAAAGATGTGTCATTCCACAGGAAATTTGGGTTTAATATGTACAAGGGAGCCGGCACATGGAAATCTCTTTGGAAATGATAAAGTCCTATAATGAAAAATACCACTACAATACTGGGCTCATTTCAGCAGATAAATATTTAATATAGATCAGCCAAGATTAATTGCCTACTGAAACGCTCCCGTCCTCTGGCTGGTGAGGAAAAGAGCATCTTTACGTTAATTTATGACAGAGTGTTTGAAACAAGCAAAGCTTAGCTTGTTCCAGGTTCATTTCACCTGCCATTGAGAAATGCACATTTCCCAAGGCCTTCTGCTCTGCGCTGGGCTCCAGCTGCAGTGTGGAGTGTACCGGCCACTCCTTCGCATACTAATCAAGTTCTCGCAGGCATGGGGGAAAAAAAAGTTCTAGAGAATCAGTGAAATCAGGACACGGTACAAACCAGTGAGAAAGGCTGTCTTGGTCTTCATGGGACTGGTGCTGAACGGATCTGCATGTTCAAAATAGATCAGGGACCACAAAGGGAATCCAGCAAATGAGGGAAGTGCATGCACGTGTCAGGAACTGAGGAATTTGGCTTTAAGCACTTACCTGCATTTAACCCTCACCAGCTGGAAAAGGTAAATCAGAATGTCCCCATTTTATAGACAGGGGAGCACTGAAGCTCACAGAAGTTGAATGGTTTACCCAAGGTCCACACAGCTAAGTGGAAGAGGTACAATTTCAATTTAGAGCTTTCTGACTCTAAATTTAGAGCTTTCTGTGTCTAATTACTCATCTGCCTGCCAAAGTTTTGTACTTGGGGATTAATACCTCCCAGGAAACTTCAAGTTCAGACTTTTGGCTGCTAGACTCTTTTTATACCTCGCCCTTCTTAGTTTCTTTCTATTTATCCATCCTCTCTCTCTTTACTTCTCCTCCTCTCCTATCCATCATCTTTCGGCAAAAGGTGAGCAAACTAGAAACAGAGTAATACTTCTCCTCCTCCTCCTCCAATTAGCAGCACCTTCAAAATCATCATCCCTATATCTTTGTTATCATTAAAACATCAGCATTGGCACCAACTGGAGAGACTGTTATCACCAACAGAATTGTTCTCATTGATCTTTGTCACCGCCAACATCAGCAACTTTTTTCACCATAAATTATATACCCTCTGCAGAGCTGAAGACACCAAGAGTGTCATCACCATCATCATTTTTAACAAAGAGCAACAAATTTAATGTGCACCTACTATGTACTGGACATACAAAGAATAAAGGGTACAGCCTTTGCATATATGAACTTTTGATGTAGCTGGGTAGACAAGATAATTGACAATACAAGGCTCTGATTTTAAATGCCAAAAGAGTGCCATTTGGTATTTTGAAGGATCAGAGACAGTCATACATGCTACAAGAAGCCACATACAAGAGGACAAGGGAAACTCACTGGGCAGGGAATTCTAGCCTTCTGTCCATCATTAATACATGCATAATTTTGACCAAGTCAACTAATCATTCTTACGTCAGTTTATTCAATAGAAAATGAGAAGCAAGTGCTAGATAGATTTTCAAACCCTTTTCTAGGCCTAAAGTTTCTTTGAACACTTGAACTGTACTACCATGTGGTTGCCTGTATTTTTTTTTTTTTCCAAATAGCTAAATAGTCTGGTTGATTTCACCTTGAGGAAATTGAAGGCAGTGAGAACACTGAGATGGGGGGAAAAAAACCTACCTTGCAAATCTCATCTGATTTCTCTCTCCTCTCTGAGGACCCCATCTTGGATTATTCTAAATGCTCATTTACAGGGGTACAGAGCACTTTAGTTTTAAATAATTCACAAGGTGCTTTAAGCGCTCCCTTTTGAGAGTATTCCATCATAAGAGAGACCCGGTTCCAAGGAACAGTTCTTGAATAGCATCCTTAATACATCATTGCAAGATGGAGTTTCCTCATTATCCCTAATCAGAGACGGCTCACATTTTTTACTTTTGTTCCACATAGTCTTCTGGGAGTAGATGACTCTCAATTTGAACCCCAGCTCTTCTCATCATTGTCTGTGTTACCTGGGGCAAATTCATTAACTTCTCTGAACCACATACACCTCACAGTAGAAACGGAATAGTCACATCTTTATGGAGGAGTAGTTACGATAATCTGACTGGTGACATACATCAGAACACTGAGCCTTCTACACTGAATTTTTTCCCTGAAGATCAGAGAAACAGGCATATAAATAAAGCAATATAAATGACCTAGGGAATCAAAATCTCAAAGGTTTCCAGGGTCATGGAAGTAATGTCTTAGGGGTGATGTTTGAACAGCATCCACATCTGACGACAGCAGCTGTGACACAGTTCCAGCCCACTGTTGATCTATACAAATGATGACAAAAGTTTACCAGACTTATCTATTTTTCAAGAAAAAAACAGATATTTGGATTTTTCTCTGAAATCTTATTTGTTTGTTTATTTATTTTTAAAGACAAAGGCCCAAACTTCTGTTTAAAAACTCACTATAGGCCAAGTAAAAGCACGTCTTGTCTTTGGACCAAGATTTATATATCACATATCCATACACAGAACAGATGGTAGGGGTAGTTGTTAAATGTGTGTTCTATTTGCATGCAAGGACTTCTTCCTACCATCCTTTTTTCTTCTCATCTCCCCTGAAGAGACTCATTTCAGGAGGACAAATGACTTCAACCTCATAGTCACTTTCTGTAAATAATTCACTGTGAATGATGCTGTCAGTGCGTGACTCTTGGAGCCTGGATATATGAGGCAACAGTCACCACTCAGTCCTTTTTCTTCCCTTTTTTGGGAGTAACTTTGCTGTATCTCAGACATAAACTGGTGACCTGATGCATGCAAAATACAGCGCTGAATGCTTTGGAGACAGAATGGATGACTAGAACTTGGGCCTTGACTTCAACAACCCATAGACTCCTTGTGATCAGAAAAAGTGGGGAAGAGTGGCAGAAACACAATAGAGAAAGCAAAAGGATGTCTTTCAGCAGTCACTGAATTAAGCAACATCCAATGAATGCCTACTATGTGTTATGCGTCAAGGGTGAAACAAAGGCTGGGAGTAATAGGTTTGGAGGAGAAAACTGGTAAATCTTAACAGGATCACACCATTTGTTGGTGATATCTTCAGTAAGGGGTGGGAAAGGCTTCTTACTCAATCTCATAGCCTCAGGATATAAGACAGTGCCTGGCACCCAGTAAGTGCTCAATAAAAAATACTTGAATCAAAGAAAAGAGGTGAATGCACCAAAGAGGAGGTGTCATTGAAACAAAATCCTGAAGTCTGAACATAGTTTCAAAAGGCAGACGACGGAGAGGAAGGAGAGAGAGCAAAAGACCAGGATGAGAAGAAGCACAGAGGCAGGGCCCTGTGGATGAAATGCAGGGACTGATAAATAATTGGGTGTGGCTTTGCCCTTGTGAAGAAATACATAGTAAGGAAAAAACTGGAAAAAGAAGCTAACATATCTGGATTTTAAATCTGTGAGTACTGGAAGCCATTGAAGATAGAGAAGAGGAAAAAGTATGGTCTGATTTTTATTTTAGGAAATCAGTTATGCCTGGCTGTTCTCTGTAAGGGAGAGATCTAATTAGGAGACAACCTCAATTATGGGATTGAGAGAAGCTGATAGTGTGTATTAGGGAATGGAAATAAGAGGGCAGAAAGGATAAATCAGAAACAGTAGTGTTTGATGACCCATTTGATATGTGGAGAGTGAGAAGAGACACACCTCAGATCCTCCATTAAGCTGGCTGAGAAACCTCCTTAGGGATTTAACCTCATCCAGAGCCCCAACCACTACAGATAATGTCTGAAGAGGGCTGAGGAGCCCAACAGTTACTCATTCTAAGTTCTCATCAGCTTAGACACCTAGGAGAACCCATGCATTGGCCAATAACTCACTGACATGACTCAGAAGACTACAGTGTTTTCCATCCTTGACTGACCACGGGGCTCGGCACAATCCTTCCATCTTCAACCTCCTGAACTGGGCGATTTCTCACAAACTCCATTACAATCTATTACTATCTCTTGCCTGGGGAATTCTGATAGCCTCTTTATTGGTCCAAGCTTTGCATTCTAGTGTCCCCTACTAGTCAATCCTACAGTGATCTTTAACAAGTAAAATGTGAACTTCTGGTAAAGGTATCAGAACAATTATAAAATCCAGATAAGTTTTAAAAGAAAAACAACAACAACAACAATTTAAAAATAATGAAAAGCACCCCAAAGCAGAGAGACCAAAGGAGACTTTAACCATGAAAAACTACAGCTGAAAAATGTAAGAATGACAAGTCTATAGCTTTCCAGCCTGAGGGTGCTTCCCAACCCCAAGGCAATAAACAGTGGTGGAAATCTACAACCTCACAGGCTTGGAGCAGCATAGAACAGAGGTCAGCAATAGAAGAACAGAAGAAAATCATAAGGGAGAGTCTTGGTAGCAGGAGAACTGCAAAAAGAGTGAAAACTAAATTCCTGAGTTAAAAACTCTGCCCAGGGCTTCCCTGGTGGCGCAGTGGTTGAGAGTCCGCCTGCCGATGCAGGGGACACGGGTTCATGCCCCGGTCCGGGAGGATCCCACATGCCGCGGAGCGGCTGGGCCCGTGAGCCATGGCCGCTGAGCCTGCGTGTCCAGAGCCTGTGCTCCGCAACGGGAGAGGCCACAACAGTGAGAGGCCCGCGTACCGCAAAAAAAAAAAACAAAAAAAAAATCCCCACAGATTAAGTATTTTCCTTCTCTAAGTCAGTAACAAGGCAAGGATTTACATTTTCAACGCTTCTACTCAACATTTTACCAGAGGTTCTTGCCAGTGCAATAAGGCAAGACAAAGAAATAAAGGGCATACAGATTGGAAAAGGAGAAGTAACACTCTTCACAGATGATGTTGATAGTGTATGTAGAAAAACCTGAGGAGTCTACAAAAAAGCTACCATAAGTAATCAGCGAAGGTGGAAAGGAGAAAACAATACGCAAAGTTCAATTATATTTCTAACACAGCAACAAAAATATTTAAAAGTAAAATAAAAATTAGATTTTAACTTGCAATATCTTTCAAAAACATGAAATACTAAGAGACACACTTAATGAAGTATTATGCACAATACTTGCACACTGGTAACTGCAATTTATTACTGAATAAAGTTAAATATCTAAATAAATGGAGCAATAAACCATGTTCATAAGTTAGAAGACTTGATGTTGTTAAGATGCCAGTACTCTCCAAATTTATATATAGATTCAACAAAGTCCCAATCAAAATTCCAACCAGTAATTGGTAAAGTGTAATATTAGTGTAAGGAATATAATAGTGTTCACACAGAAATGGTCAATTGATTTTTAAAAAATTTTTAAATTAATTTTTTATTGGAGTATAGTTGATTTACAATGTTTTGTTAGTTTCTGGTCAACTGATTTTTAAGAAAGATGTCAGTGCCATTTAATGGGAAAAGAAATGTATTTTCAACAAATAGAAATGGAAAAAAATGGATATTTATATTGGGAAAAAATAAACATTAACCCCTTACCTCACACCATACACAAAACTTAACTTGAAATGAATCATCCCAGATACCATGGGTCTACACGTAAGTATCTGATATTGGAAAAGACAGATCTCAGAGGCTCTTCTTACATATCTGACCAAGAGGGGTGGGCAGTGACACCTTGGCTCATCTTTCTGTTTTCAGCTCATTGCAAGCTATTGCAGTTTACCTGTGCATGATCAAGTGGGATCTGTGAATTCCTTACTCAGTATTAACTAAGCCAACACTCCTAAAATGGACAGTTAGCTTTGAAAGTTTCCTGCAAAGAAATTACCAACTGAAGATAAGACCAATAGCACAAGCAAAAGAAAATGGCAGAGCTGATATTTCTCCTATCGTTGGGGAAAGTACTTCAACAATCATGGCACAAAGTAAAAAAATCATAATGAAGCTATCATGTCTGTCAAGTTCCTTCCCCAAATTTAAAATAATTAAAAAGACTATTTGACATTAAAGTTTCCATCTATCCACAGTTGCTAATAATACACTGTTAAGTAACAATGAAAATAAATTTTTTAAAAATTTAACTGTTCTTATTTATTCCTTCATATCTTTTAAAATGTCTATAATAGTATAACAGTGAACATTATATAATAGTTGTTTATAATATGTAAATGAACATAGAAAATAAGATAGAAAAAAGGAAGCTCAAATAGGGAAAAAGTACACGAATTGGAAGACATATACAAGTTGAGAGAGAGGGAGAATGGTGAGTAATTAGATATGAAAGTAGTACATCAAGGAGATTAAGAACACAGATTCTGGAGTCCTGAATCCTAGCCTATCCACCTACTAACTGTAACCTTGGGCAAGTTACTAATTTCCCCCATTTATGATATGAGGCAATAGTCATAGGGTAGTAGAAGGATTACGTGATATCATCCATGATAACACAGAATCTGAAACATGGTAAGCACTCAAATATTAGGAGTTACTATAATATTATTATTGTTTTCTTATTTTTACTATTACTATTACTGGATAAGAAAGAGAAATGACTCGAGAATACTGTCCAACCTTCCTTCTCACTGGGACCTCTGACTGATGCTGGTGCCATTATCTGAGACAGAGAACACAGGAAGAGGAGTAGATTGGTAAAGAAGGAGAAAAGTAAGGATTCTGAGATTTCATGAAAAAATCCAATGGAAATGTCCATTTGGCAGCTGCGTGAAAGGATTTTTGAGTCTGGAGCAGAGATGAAAGCTGAAAACAGATATTTTGGAGTTGCCGGAATGGAGGATAATGGAAGACAGGGGAGTGAGTGTGATTACCCAGGAGGAGTGGAAGGAAAAGCAGCAGTTGATTGACATCTGGAAGAGGAGTGGCTTAGGGGAAAGAGCCATAACACAGTAGGGGTGTCCCCTAGCCTGTTGATCAGACACTCAGCCCCTCCATTCATGCAACAGACTCCACATGAAAATCAGAAAAAGTGCTCTCTCCAGACAGGCCAATGTCAGGAAAGCATTCCTTGTAGGTGTAATTATGCAACCTTGGGTTGCCAAGGGTATCAAAGGTCGCTGAAGCCAATGTCCCACCTGTGTTTACATTCTCTTTAGGTCAGACTATGCTAAGTAGGATCGCTTTGGTGATGGAGAGTGACTGCCCCCTCAGTTCTATCAAGGTAGTCCCTCCCATCTTCTAGCAACTCTGACCATTAGAAACTTCTCAACTGCAAGATTGTCCTCTAGTAACCACTACTAATTCTCTCTCTGGAGCTAACCCATGAGGAACTTCTGATCCCCAGTGCAGCCTCTGTAGGCATAAGTTCACAAGCTTCCTGCACATAATAGATATTTGTCCAGTGTTAGGGGCCACTTTCTCTAGTTTTCTTTGAGAGACAGGCTTCCAAGTTAGTACTGAAAATCCAGCACCCAGTGAGTGACAAGCAGATGAGGAAGTTGAGACATCTGAAGATGTCTTTCACCTGGTCTTGTCTCCCAGAAGTAGGTGGGTGGTACTTAGCAAAAGAATAAGATCCAAAAAAAGGAAGTGAATTATAGAGTAGACTGAAATAGAACAGCATAATAGGTACAGCTATGTCTCTTCTCTCTACCATCCTCCATCAGCAGAAGACAAAAGGATCTCTACACTGAAGTGTGGTGAGCTGGTTGTTTTTTAATGATACCGCATCAATCTGCTCATTTTAAGAAAACAATCTTTAAAAAGTACTTTGTTCCCAGAGTCAGGAAATAATACTCCATGAGAGTTAATTTTCTGGAATCTTTTAAGAAGCTGAGGGACCCACGGAACCACACCATGTAAGGACTGCATATACTCCATTTCTCCTTTCAAATATCACCTCTGGAATCCTTATGCATGTATAAGATGGAGTACTGCATGTTTGCAAAAATCTTCTCCATTCTCTCTTAAAAAGTATTGTCATAAACAGGAATGATGTTCCTAAACTGAGTCCCAGTGATAAGAAGGGGCTTATCAAACAAAAAGGAGCTGTGGGCGGACTTCCCTGGTGGCGCAGTGGTTAAGAATCCGCCTGCCAATTCAGGGGACACAGGTTCGAGCCCTGGTCTGGGAAGATCCCACATGCCGCGGGGCAACTAAGCCTGTGCGCCACAACTACTGAGCCGGCGTGCAACAACCACTGAAGCCTGCGGGCCTAGAGCCCATGCTTTGCAACAAGAGAAGCCACCGCAATGAGAAAGCCCCGCTCACCGCAACTAGAGAAAGCCCGTGCACAGCAACGAAGACTCAACGCAGCCAAAAATAAATTAATTTTTTTAAAAAAAGGAGCTGTGGGACAGTTAAAATGAGCATTGAAAGATGTGTCGGAGGCTCAGAAGCACGTCAGTGTCCCATCATTTACCAGGTATATCACACTAGACAAACTAGTTAGCTGCTCAAAGTTTTGCCTACCTCATCTTTAAAATGGGATATTACTACTCACTTGTTATGGGAAAGTGTCTTATGACTTTTAAAGCATTACATAGGGAAGGTGTATTTCAACAGGAAAAAGAAGAATGGGAAAAGGAAAGGAAAAAAGGACATGAAGAAGGAGGAGAAATGAAATTGTGGAGTATTAGAAAAGGAAAATTTGCTCCAGTCACAAGGTGATTCAATGTCAACAATGGAGTAGGACACAGGCTCCTTGAGTCCCAGGGCTGCTGTCACTTCACCCCCGCCTAGCACTCTGTAGAGCCAGGGGTTACAAGCACAGAGTCTGGAATCAGACTGTCTGGGTTTGAATCATAGTTATGCAACTTCCCAACTGTGTGACCTTGGGCTAAATACTTCTGTGAGCCTCCATTTCCTCATCTGTAACGTGGGGTGAAAGGTAGTAGCTGTCACATAGGATTGTTGTGAGGATCAAATTACTTACTAAGGTTGTTAGGTTATTCAGCTATGAATATATTCAGTATCATGTCACACTAGCTCACTAGTTCCATTTTGTGTGTGCTTTGTTTTTCAACATTGTCTTGGTTCTGGAATGAACTCCAACTGGATTCTGTTTTGGAATTCTTCCCACTATCTTATTCACTTCAGCTCAACTTGAAACAGCAAGGGTGGGAGAGTTACATGGTAAGGAGGTGCCCCTTCCTGAACATTCTGTCTTTAGAAGCCCCTGCTCCCTAGTAGTCCCTTCCCTTGCCCTTACTACTGCTGCTGCTACTACTACTATTAAATTTAAAAGCAGGTTGAGGGACTTCCCTGGTGGTCCAGTGGTTAAGACTCCAAGCTGCCACTGCAGCGGGCATGGGTTCGATCCCTGGTTGGGGGACTAAAATCCTGCAGGCTGCGCAGCATGGCCAAAAATTTAAATATCAAAATTAAAAAGAAACTAAAAGCAGGTCGAGCCGAAGCGGTTAGTGAGAACTCAGTGCTGTCTAAAGGAAATGCAATACAATCTACATTTCCCTTTGCTGACAAGCATCCCAGGCCTGAGTGCCTCAGCGCTTTTTTTGTAAATCAAAAGAATATTGAACTCATTATGCTGAAGCACAAGTTATCCTTTCATCGGTCAGTTTGCCTGGGTCAACTGTACTCGCGCATTTATTCGAGACGTCTAAAAGATAGTACACGTAACAGTCCGTCTCCAATACTACAGCTGCCATTCACTCTGTTATCCTAGAATGATATTCTGAAATCAGGCTATTCCAATGCACTGATTAGGTACCAAAGCACAATCTTGGATCAGAGCAGTGAAAGGAACCCAAAGCCAATCCGCCGGTGCCAGTAAACAGAAACAGTAGGGCCCACATTTACACGAAGGTGCAGGGGTTACTAAGCACATTTACTTCCTCTTCCCCTTTTGAGCATCACACTCTACATCTCTGTCAGGGACATAAAGATTGTAAGTTCCTCTTTAAGAAGGAGGAAATCGAGGCTCAGAGAGGCTAGACATTATTCAAAGATCTAATGGAGAAGGGACAAAGAATTGAATGCAAATCTTCTGTTACAGGTTTTCTCCTCCACCCCATCCTCTGCGTTCATTTCTTCCTGTGTTCAATAACTAAATTCCGAGGTAGTCTCTCATGTTAATTGAACAGCATCTGATTTTCAAACTATGTCTTCACCCCAAGTCCTGTCTTTATCCCTAACATCCAATACCCTCAGCCTCTCAGTCTCTTGACCTACTTTATCTCAATGATCTTCACCCCTGCTCTCTTCCAGCATCCTACTTTCCCCCATGATGACTACTAAAATGTGTCAGCTCCCAAAGTTCCTCTAACTCTGACGCATTACGTTAAAACCTTCTAGTCTCCGACTTGTCTATCACAACACCTGCTCCCTACCTCTTTAAGACTGCTTGACCCATGACCATCTTCTTTCCCTTTATCCGCTCTTATCGACTCTCTTCACTTCCTTTTGGATTGACTGAGATCCAATGATCCATCCCTATATTTACCTTTGACCCATACCTGTAACTCCTTTACCCAATTGTCCTTCCATCTCATCCACTGGGCAAAGCCCACCCTGTCTGAACCCACATCCACTATCCATGATCTTACCTCAAATTTTCAGTTCTTTGGGAGAATAATATCCCAGCTGCACAGACTACAACTATTATAAAATGTGATCACAAACATGGTCAGAACCCTAACTTCTTCCTGGTGATCCTTTTATATTTCCTTAATCAGATCTTTCTACCATTCTTCAGATTAACTATTTCATAACATTGCATTTTTTTTTTCTTTTATTGCACTCCCAAGTACCCCTTCCTCAGCAACTGGTTTCACATCCTACTTCACAAAGAGAACAGAAGCCATTGGAAGTCCCTTCAAATCACCAGGAGTGAAATCAACAGATCTATCTGCACCCACACCTCTTTCCCTTCTTTCTTCCTATTTCAGCTTAAAGGCATCCCTTCTTTTACCTCAATCTAGGCTCTTACCCTTTCCCTCCCTTCCCCTTCAGGAATCGCCTCATCAAAAATAACCCCCCTCTGCCCCTCAGCACCAGTCTTTCCCTCTCTTCACCGTCACCTTCCCTCTTAAAAACCAAACAAAAACAACAAAAAAGCCTTCTTTTTATTTCACATCCCTGCTGCCTTTCAGAGCCACGCTTCTTAAAAAAATATATCTACTCTCTTGCTTCTCCCTTATTTTTCAACCCACTGCAATCTGGCTTCTGTCCCCAACATTCCATTTAAATAGTTCTTGCCAAGGTCAAGATTTTAAGTATAAAAGACTACTTTCAGTTCTTACCTTAAGTAATATATCAGATTACCTTCTCTCTTAAATATTCATTTATTTTAGCTTCCATGGTACCAACTGTCCCTGATTTTGCTCCTTTCTACTGGCCATTCCTCAACTTCTCAATGTTTTTCTCTGCACATGTTAAACAGGCTCTTCCATAAGTGAAGACTCCCAAGGGATGTTTTCAATTACCATTGGTAACCTGATGACTGTATTTTTTTTTTCAAGCACTCTCTTTTGAGGGTTAGAACCATTTATAAAACAACTACCTACCAAGTCTCTAACTGGATGTTCCAGGTAGTTTAAATTCAACATTTCCAAAGCCGCCTCAACATCTTCAGACACAAACAATGCCCCAAAACCCTCCTGGCCTTCCAAGGCTCCCTGTCTTAATAAAAAGTAAAACCACCCACCAGGTGACCAAGTTAAAAATGTTCCCCCATTCTTTTTCCTATTTAACCTAGATCAAGTGATTCATCACTTAAATTATGACCTTGCTAAGTCCTTTGCAACTTGAGTCTTCCCTCTCTTTCAACATTCACATGCAAATACTGAGTCTTTGGTCTCCTTCAAGTATCTCAAGTTATGATTTTGTTTATATGACATTATTGAAATGATGCAATTACAGAGATGGGAAACAAATTAGTGGCTGCCAGGGCTTAGGGATGATAGGGAAAAAGGAGACTTGTGACCCTAAGCAGATAGCACTAGGGAAATCTTTGAGGTGATGAAACTGTTCTGTATCTTGATTGTGGTGGTGGTTACATGAATCTACACATGCGATAACATAGCATAGACTATACACACACAGTGTACCAATCTCAGTGTCCTGGTTTTGATATTGTACTACAGTTATATAAGATGTAACTCTTGGGGGAAACCGGGTGAAGGGTACATGGGATCTCTCTATACTGTCTCTGCAACTTCTTGCCAATCTATAATAATTTTAAATTTTAAAAAATTAAGAAAAACATATCTCAAATCCCCATCAATGCTGCTTTACTCCAAGATACTCTCCTTTCTCACGTGGGTCACTGCCATAGCATTCTATTTTCTTGCCATACATTTTTGCACTCTCTCCCAACTTTCCCCCATCAGTGCATTCTCTCCATTTTAGCAGAAGTGATCTTTCTAAGATGACAACCTGAACATGCTTTGCCACTGGGCAAAATCCTCTAAATCCCTATTGTCCTTAGAACCTGGTTCCTAAATTGTGTGCTGAGATGCTGCAAAGTACCATAGCAAGCCACAGGAGCACAGTGGGATATTTTTAATGTTTAAGCAAAATGAGGGATACTTGATATTTATTGGGTATCACGAAAACTACTACCCTGAGGTAGTTCACAGTTTCAACGTGAAAACACACTACATTTCTTTCAATAACAGCATATCTTTGTTAAGGTGGGTTTTTGGCAGTTGGTACAATTATAAAACTGCAGAAAAATTAACAAGGAACCGGAAAGGAAGGTGGCTGTATCGAATTGCAAGGGTTGAGCAGTAGTAACTGTGGTTATTTAAGGATAAAATAAAGATATTGTTTTTCCTTAGATTCACATGTATTATTTTCCAAATGGCTACTAAACTTTTGGGGACATAAATACTTCATTAAGTTGTTTGTACTTACGTACTTAATAAACAGAATTATTAGTATTTCTCTGACCTTGGGAAATAAAATCACTGAGACTTTAAGAGCATCTTGAAATGAGAAAGTGTGGGAGCCATCACCTTAGGGTAAAGTTCAAAGTCTTGTATATAACATTCACAGGGCTTCGTGACCTGAACCCCTTCTGATTTCTCTGGCCTGCATGCTAACATTTTCTCTGCCTATCACTCACAATGAGTTATCTGCAGGTCCCAGAACAAGTCTACCCCTTTACAGATACCCCCTCAAAACACACACACACACACACACACACACACACACACACACACACACACAGCGCTAACTTCCTTTGCCTAACTCCCACCGTCCAGATCTGAGAAAAATTTTTTCTTCCTTAAAGGCTTTCTTAATCTTGCAAGGTCAGCTTCAGCACCCTTCCTTCACACTAATACTGCATTTTATACTTCTTTCCCTGCACTCCTTATACGGGGTAGCAATGTGGTTGCTTATATATTGTCTGTTTCTCCCCAGCTACATTCGGTGCTCTTGAGACCACAGATCAGTAACACTTTGGTGTCAGCGGAGGCTAACATAGTCCCTGCACGTGGTAGGGATTCAACAAATCCTTGCCGAACTCATGCACAGGTGAGCAGTTCCTAGTCCCTGCCCATGGTAGGGATTCAACAAATCCTTGCCGAACTCATGCACAGGTGAGCAGTTCCTTACCAAATCAGACAATCCCAAACCATTTAGCAGTGCAGAGACTTCCATATCATTTATATTCACCTCCTTTTTTCTCGCACAAACCACCCTCCCCCATCAACATGGTATAAAGCCGGGTGTCATACTAGAGTCACAGAGAGCTTGTCACAAGCACTCAGGGATGGAGGCTGCTGGCCTTCTGTCAACAACAAGGCTGCAATTTGAGAAAAAGCAGAGTGACCCTCACCACTGTATACACCCCATCCTGAAATGCTGCTGACTACGGTGAAGGGGCTGAGGTGGGAAGCCATCTCTGGGGGCCCAGCATCTCCCGAGCAACACACATCAAAGACAACCTGGCAGGCACCGAGAAGACGAGAGGTCGCAGACTGCTCCTGTTACCTGGGCTGATTAATAAATTAGACGCTTGCAAATCACGGGACATGCACTGTTTACAGGAATCAATGCGTGCTGATTGCTTAAGGATGCTTTGCCAGCGCGTAGACCTCTGGATTCCTGCCACATGTGTCACAGGGCGTCAGCAATCTTCCTCTCTCTTGTCCTCTTTCTGTGTTTTCCTCCAGATAAGTGTCCTTTTAATATGAGACTGGAGTTATACTGCCTTCCTAGAGCACCTGGGCTACAGTGCACACAGGTCAAGCACCCCTCTTGTGGTTGGAGGTCTCCAGCAAGCTTTCACAGAGTTCTTAGGGATGAATTTGCAGGTAGGGGTGTTTCAAATACAAATGGGTAACTTGTTTTAGTTACTGGTCCTCAAGCACTTGCTCTCTGCTAAGTGGGATTATGCCTGGCAGAGCCAGGATTCAAACCAAGGTCTGCCTGAGCCTAAAGACTTGCTCTTCATCACTAAACTTTAGCGGCTGTGTTATTAGGGTTCACATCAGCTTAGATACTGACTTGCGGCTGGAAGTTTCCATCAAGGTTTGCAGAGACAAGTCAGGTGCAGTTAAAGGGTGGGATGCAAAGCCTTCCTCCAAGCTAGTCTGGGAATCCACTGCTAATGAGACCTAGTAATTCTCATGCCCAGAAGGAAGGCCTTGAGAGATAAGGAAATAGCCTGGAGGCAGAAGCCTGGGCATTCTGGTTCCTTTCTTAAGAGACAGAAAAGTATCCGTTGGCTGTAGAACTCTCCATAAAAGAATGCATCCTGCCACAGGGTGCCTAGAATGGAACTAGGGCAGGTAAGCCCAGATGCAGCCCAGGAAGGGAGCTGCCTGACAGGTAGGTCCCAAGCAGCTTTGTTGGTGGACCTGAGTGGTACCCGGGAATTAATGAATTCCATCTTTATAGCCTTTGTCTTGGCTCCAGTGTCCCCTTCCTCTCCCTTGAATTATTGCCACAGCTTTCTAACCCTTCTCTCTCATTCCCTTCCACGCATGCCTCACGCTGCAGCCAGAGCAATATTTCTAAATGTATATCGGCCCATGCCAGTCTCACGTTTCAAACCCTTCACTGTTTTCCTGTCACCTCTATCAGACAAGGAACAGGTTCTAACCTGAACCCACAGCAAACTCTGCTTCTCAAACATGGCGCAATTTTCCTCTGAGCAAAAACGTAACCACAACAGCCTCAAAGTCAGTGTTTTTCAAACTGCAAGGTCTACCCCGTTAGTGGAGGCTGAAATCAATGAAGTTGGTAGACACCAGTATTTTTAAAAATAAATGAATCAGAAAGGAATAGGTTATATTAGAACGGGATGAGTAGAAAATACCAAGATGCATCACATGGAGTAAGGTTAAGTATTTTTTTCATGAGTTTTCATTTCAATTACATATCTTCTTATCTCTAGGCTTACTGAGTGTCCTGAAATGTATTTCTTAGCATAAGTGACGTCAAGAAATGTAAAAATGAAACAAACAAAAAACCCCACTGTTCTAAGGAGAAATGTACTAGTACCCTGACAATTAACTGGAGTTTGAAGGTTGTTTGAAATCAATTTGCCTTCCTAAATTCCTTTCACTGTTGGCTCCAAGCTGCCATCCAGCCTTATTTCCTATCATCACTACAGTAGGACCACCCCATTGGTGGAGGAAACATTCCAAGATACCCAGTGGATGCCTGAAACCATGGATAGTACTGAACACTATGTATACCATATGTTTTTCCTATATATACATACTTTTGATAAAGTTTGATACATAAATTAGGCATAGTAAGAATTTAACAACAGTAACTAATAATAAAATAGAACAATTACAACAATATACTGTAAAAGTTATGTGAATATGGTCTCTCCCCCTCACCTTTCTTTCTCTATAAATACCTTATGATAAAAATGTAATGCCTTTTCCACCTTAACTAAGCCCTTATCATGCACTTTGGCCATAACTTTTGCAGTCTGAGGTGTGACAGCAAAGCTAGCATGAATTTGTTTCCTTCTTCACAATCTCACAGAAGATTCATTCTTACCATAGATCTTAGCAACCTCAGCATGTAAGTGTTTTTCCTTCCTTATTAAGTTGAGAGCTTTCACCTTTTCACTTAAAGGAAGCGCTTCACCGTTTCTCTATGGCCCATTTGAATTGTCAGCACCACTACTCTGGCACTTTGGGGCTATTACTAAGTAAAACAAGAGCTACTTGAAAATAAGCATTGAGATCCCAAGACAGTTGATCTGAAAACCAAAACCGAGATGGCTACTGATTAACAGGAGGGGATACACTGGACAAAGGGATGATTCGGGACCTGGGAGGGGCGGAGCTGGACAGTACAAGATTTCATCACACTACTCAGAATGGTGTGCAATTTAAAACTTTTGAGTGGTTTATTTCTGGAATTTTCCATTTAATATTTTTGGACAGCAGTTGATTGTAACTGAAACCGCAGAACATGAAACCTTGGCTAAGAGGGGACTACTATACTACTCAAAATACATACACACACACACACACACACACACACACACACACACACACACACAGTTCCAGGATTTCTTCTGCCTCTTTGCCTTTGCAGGCACTACCTCCCTTTATCTGGGCTGCTTTTTCCCCCACTGCCTTCTCATAAAATCCTAATCCTCCTTGAAGACTGAGTCAAATACCCCTTCCTCTAGGATGCCTCCCTAGATTTGTCTTTTCCCCCCATCGTTCCCCACATTCATGATCCCAATGCCAAGGGTAGTTCCCACCCCCACCACAAACACAGCACCCAGCGTATTGATCAATCAGGGAACTGAGCCTATGGCACTGTGGTTATCTGCCCATCAGTCGGTTTTCCCCAAGACACTTTGAATTCCTTGAGGTCAGGGATCCAGTCTTTCCTCTCCCTAACTCCAAGGAACTGTCGTAGAGACTGGTCAGTAGGAATTCGGAGATCAGTAAACATTTTTCAAATGAATGAGTGAGTGGCAGTGCTCCAGATCACAGATCGGGTCCCTTTCTTTCTTCCTCAGCCAAGATTTGGGGCATAGAGTCTGAAGCTCCAAGGGCTTGTCTTCATTCTCCTCCTAATTTCCCCAGTCATAACAATCACCATATCTTATTACGTCTGTTTTAAGACCCCGTGTCAGTCTGCCCTTTGGAGGGAGGTGTGCAAAAGCCAGTCCATTTTCAGACATGGCTCCTGACTAAAGCTGAACAATTGCTCTGCAGAGATTGCAGCAAACTAAGCTTAGCAGCTCACAGAAGCCAGTTTGGTAATGGAATGGGAGCAAAGAGGTAAAGTACTGCAAAGGTACCAGTTTGGCAGCAATAAAGCTATTGGGCTTAGAAGTGGAAGATCAATTTTAAATAATCAACACAGAAGATTATCTCTGAATTGACATCAAGTGGCCCGGGAGATGTTTGCTGACTATCCCTCCCCATCCCTCTCTATTCAGGGACAGCTTGATCCAAAACTTGGATTGAATGAGGGATAAGGTAGGGGCAAGGGCACAGGGTATTGATTCTCACCAGTGATGCCAACCTCTATGTGGCTGAAATTGACAATGACAAACGTGGGACACCGTCCCAGTCTCATCTTCTTTTGAGCCCACTTAAAGAAAAAAAAAAAGTATCCCTTAATGCACTTTGCCCAAGCTGGTTTTTTATGACTCAGGCCATGTGTATCTGAACCTAACAGTGGGTGCCTAAACATCTTACCTCCTATAGAATACTATAGTCAGATGAGAAACTCACCAAATCTCCCAGAACTCCTGGAGGAACGGAGGCTGGTTATTTCTGGGGTAGAAAACTAGTTTCTCTTAAGTACTACTTCTCTGCAGCAGGAAGCAAAAATCAATTCACCTTCCTTAACGCATCAGCTGCCACCCTGATCTGAGGGCATGTCTGAAAAGATGGAAAATCCCTTCCCCTTTGGTCCTGCAGCCAGATTGTTTTGGGAACCCAGACACTGCACTGGCACCTATACTTCATTCCAACTCAAACTCATGAGGACCAAACTCTAAAACCATTTTTTCTAATATCCTTCCCAACCATCCCTTTTCCTTTTTTCCTAAAATCCTTGATTTAGAGCAAAGGTGCTCAACCTCTATGCTACTGGCATTGTGAGCCAGATAATTCCTTGCTGCAGAGGGCTGTCTCTGCATTGTAGGGTGTTCAGCTGTATCCCTGATCCCTGGCTTCTATCCACCAGATGCCAGGAGCAAACCGCCTCCCCACAACCAACTGTGACAACCAAAAATGCCCCCCTGACATTTCTAAATGTCGCATTAGGAAGCAAAATCACCCCTAGGTTGGTGGTTCTCATGTCTATCCTAGACCAACTACAAATCCAAATATCTGAGGAAGGACCCAGGCATTGGAATTGTTTAAAAGCTTTGCAGGTGATTCTGACGTGCAGCCACTTCTTTGCATATTAAACCAAGGTTTCACCTTCCTCTGTAACTATGGCTCTGGCCTCTGTTGAAGTTTTCATCCCCATACCCACAGGGTGAAATGCCAAATTTAGGAATAAGAAATAGTAGTGCAGAAATGTAAGAAATGAGAAGGAGGAGGAAAAGAAGATAAGGTTATTACTGGTGACAGAAAACTGAAGCTGTTAATTCCATTTCTTTGAATTATAAACCAGGAAGTAGATTTAGATCAAAGTGTTCCAAGCAAAATCCCAACAGGTAGGGTGGCTTCCTCAGCCAGGGGCCAGCTCCCCAAGTGGAAGCGGTGTCTTTTCAGATCACTTTGACACAGGCTGGCATCCAAAGAAGCAACACTCAAGCTGCCAAAGCCAGGTAGGGCCAGTGCCTCCTGAAGCCCGCTCATCCGAATTCTGATCTCTCTGAGAAAAAGAGGTGGTAGGGTCAAAGAGGTTTGCTTAAACATTGTTAAACAGTCTAGGAAAGACCCTGAAAAGCCCTGCGGTAAGGAAGCCTGTATAACTTTGCTTGGTTTTCCAAACAAATATATCGATGTCATTTGGGAGGCAATACAGCATGGTTACACATGCAGACTCTGGAATCTGCTCGTTTGTGATACATTCTACTCTACCATGAAGTAGCTCTCTTTCCTTGGGCAAGCTAGGTAAATGGGGATGATAACAATACCTAAGCACAGGATTATTATAAGGACCAAAATCTGTTGCAGTAATTTAGACACTGTGTGTCCATGCTAGACGCTTGGTAATCTTTCAACGTTAGCAACTGACTTATCCTTATTACTGTTTTTATTATTATTTATTTGACTATGGGATTTTTTTTTCTAGAAATGCCTTTTAACATCGCACTGAACTCCAGCTCCATGTGAGATACTTTAAGAAATGCTGATTTAGACTAATTTGAGCCACACTAATAGAAATACAACCCTTGCACCATGTGATATCAAGATTCTATCTGGAAGCCAGAGGTTGCGGGGGGGGGGGGTCTCCTTTCAAGTTCAACCACAGCATCCTGAATGGTGGACTTCACCCTCACCACCCAAGTCTGTAAGCTCCTCGAAGCAGGGACCTGGCTACCTTATATATCATCAATTCCCCAGTGCACAGCATCTGACAAACCTAAGCACCCAATATACACTTTTTTAAAAAAATCAATTAATTTATGTTTAACATCTTTATTGGAGTATAACTGCTTTACATTGTTTTGTTCGTTGCTGCTGTATAACAAAGTGAATCAGTTATACATATACATATGTCCCCATATCCCCTCCCTCTTGCGCCTCCCTCCCACCCTCCCTATCCCACCCCTGTAGGTGGTCACAAAGCACTGAGCTGATCTCCCTGTGCTATGTGGCTGCTTCCCACTAGCTGTCTATTTTACATTTGGTAGTGTATATATGACCATGCCACTCTCTCACTTCGTCACAGCTTACCTTTCCCCCTCCCTGTGTCCTCAAGTCCATTCTCTATGTCTGTGTCTTTATTCCTGTCCTGCCCCTAGGTACTTCAGACCCTTTTTTTTTTGGATTCCACATATACGTGTTAGCATACGGTATTTGTTTTTCTCTTTCTGACTTACTTCACTCTGTATGACAGCCTCTAGGTCCATCCACCTCCCTACAAATGACCCAATTTCGTTTCTTTTTATGGCTGAGTAATATTCCATTGTACATATGTGCCACATCTTCTCTATCCATTCATCAGTCGATGGACACTTAGGTTGCTTCCATGTCCTGGCTATTATAAATAGTGCTGCAATGAACATTTTGGTACATGACTCTTTTTGAATTACGGTTTTCTCAGGGTATATGCCCAGTAGTGGAATTGCTGAGTCATATGTTAGTTCTGTTTTTAGTTTTTTAAGGAAACTCAATACTGTTCTCCATAGTGGCTGTATCAATTTACATTCGCCCCAACAGTGCAAGAGGGGTCCCTTTTCTCCACACCCTCTCCAGCATTTCCAATATATACTCCTGAATGATTTTTGGACAAGGGTCACATCTCATTCATCTCAGCAGAATCATCCACCCAGCCCCAGCCCCAGCCCCATTCATTTAGTGAAGTACCTTTGCCACAAAACCTACAAAAGATATTTTTGTGAAACACACGAAGGAACCATCAAGATGGTGGATTAGAACAAAGATTTATGCAACTCTGATAAATGTGCAAGATGGTTAGGCAATCAGACATGGTTTACCAAGATTTGATTTACATTCAACTTTTAGGTACTTATTTAAGGCTCAAAGGAAGGTGCACCATAAGCCACAAACCACTTGCTCTGAAACCTGTAGGGAAAACCACTCAATATGAAACCACGTCTTGTGGCACAGTGACCACCATTATCAGTGCCCGCCACCACCCCCCCCCGGCCTGACTCTCCAAAACCAAAGCTTAACAAAGGGTACCACAATCCTCCTTTTAAATCTACCTCTGAAATAACTGCCAAATTTACGGCAACTACTGATGATCTCAAAGTCAGGAAAAGAGAAACAGAAAAACAAAACACAAAAAGGCAGCGGGAACATAGGAAACACCCTTTGGACCAAACTGACTTTTAAAATACCACAAGAAGAAAAGAAATCATTTCTAGCAATACCATCAGCTGTCTGAGGTCAAGGAGGGAATGGCTCCTGCAAAATTCCAAGCTCTCCATGATTGACAGCTAAACTATTTCTTGCCACGGCGGCTACACAAGACATTTAATATTATGTCCATTTTACAGATGAGGAAACTAAGTCACAGAGAGGTTGCAACTTGTCCGTGGTCAGCGGAAGTCTCTGGGTATTTGGTCATACACCAGGTAACTAAGAACTAAAAGAGGGTTGTGACAACATAGAGTTAAGGGCTCACGTTGTGGAATCTCAGAGGCCTGCTTTTATTCCCAGCTCTGCCACATCCCAGATGTGTGATGTGGACAATCTCCTTCACCTCTTGATGCCCGAGTTTTCTCATTCGTAATATGGGCAATACTAGTATCTCCCTCACAGACTATTTAAGGACTAATATGTGTATGGGCTTACCAGAAATTGAAACTAAATGATTCTATTAGAATGATGATTTCGAACCTTAATAAAAAAATTTTCCAGAGATAAGAAAATTTAAATTTGCAAAGCATCTCACACCAAGTTAATCTCATTTGACCTTGTAGGTGGGACAGACATCACTGTCCCTTTCTAGAGAAGAGAATATTGAGTATCTGAGCGGTTACTTATTCATACCTCTCTGTGGAATGATAATTGTTTGCTTATTCACTCTTTTTTCCCTCCATCTTCCACCCCACCTCTGAGCTTGGTGAAAGAGGGGATGGACCTTGCAGGTTGTGGGTGGGTGTGTGTGTGTGTATGTGTGCGAGCTTTGTTGTTTTCTTTTGGTCATCTCTGTATTACCGAATCATAGCACGGCTTACAGTACATGATTGGTGTTAAATTCTAAAGCACTGGATGTACGCTTGAGTGAATGATGCATGAATATATTTGCCCAGGATGAGGAAGCTAGTAAGCAGCCCAAAATAAACACCACCTGAGTCTGCAGACTCGAAGTCCAGAGTCCTCTCCGATATCCCATGCTGTATTTCCAAATGACAATATTTCATGGAACCACAGACTTTTAGAGAAGGGAAGGACCTTGGAGACCATCTTAGCGAACATTCCCCTTCTGCAGATGAGAAAACAGGAGCTCAGAGAAGTCCCACTACTTGGCCTAAATCACACAGTGGGGAGGTGAGCGGACTGAGCCAGGACCCTGGTTCTCTGCCTCCAGGATCAAGGATGCTGTCCCTGTACCCAGGCAGATTCAAGTTCAGAAAACTCCCCCAGCCTCCACACATCAGCTCAGACTTAGGAGTGACAGAGCACGAACCTCGTGCACCCAGACTACTGTTTGTGCACAGTTTATTGCTCAGCGTGTGAAGCAACAGGAGAGAGGACTTCTGCTGGGATTTAATTTGAAAGGTTCTCATCATTGCCAGTGGCACAAACTCCCCACCACGACTCTATGAGCTGAAGCCAGCCTCTGCCTGCATATGAATGAGGACAGAGATGGCCTTAACCCACTTAAGTGAGGAGAGCAGACTTCTTCCCAGTTTCTGAAGCTCCCAGATCACCCTGGGCTCTAGCCTTGATTCGAGGGTTGGGGGCACTGGCCGAAGCTTGAGGTCTAGGACATTTCAGAAAGGCTGGCTCTGTAGATAATATGGCGCATGCTGGTAGTAAAGCCTTTCTTTCATGATGCAAATGTCAAGTTTCTAATGTGCTATGTCCATGTTAGCACACAGGAAGACACACTTCGAATCACCTGTGGACATGCTTTAGCGTTTCAACAAAGTAGTGAAGAGAAGGCGTCAATGGACAACAGCCCTGGAGAGCACATCCTTGTTGGCTTTTGCTCTGGTCTGAACCTGGCCTAGATGAGCACACCCATCTCCGGGTACCTATTTGCATGTGTGTCCAGGTGAAGATTACAACAGGAGCCACACCTAATCTTTCACACAATAGGTCCCAAATCAATGTTTATGATCTTCCAATTATGCCTATCCTGCACTTTCTCTTTTGTAGCACTTATACCGTGTGTGTGTGTGTGTGTGTGTGTGTGTGTGTGTGTGTGTGTGTTTAATTAATGTACTGCTATGGGAGCAAGGACCATGTTTGTTTTACTCGCCATCGTGTCATCTGCCTTAAACACGGTGCTGGGCCTCTAGCTGGTGCTTAATAATTATTTGAGGATTAAATAAAGGAAGGAAGGAATAACTAGATGACCAGGGGCCTGACTTCTGGATTAAACTCCATCATTTAATTAACCATGTGACCTTGGTTAAATCTTCTATTTAATTTTAGAGCTGGAAAGGATCTTACAAATCAGCTTGTTGGATGACTGCAAACTTTTGTTTTAGCAGTGGAATCCCAGGAAGAGCATAGGTGAAATATGAACACAGAAGCAGATGCAAACTTTCTTTTGTATAAGGGCCAACTTTCAAACTTGGATTTGACTGTTCAGCACAGAATCACAGGCATCTGCAGCTGGTAGCAAATTCATGAATCATCCATCCCTAGGTCCACAATGTCACACAGCGTGCAAAGGAGATATGCCCATTTTCATGTCAAATACACAGAAGACGTAAGATCTGAATTCACGGCTTCCCAGCTGCAGGTTAGGATTGTTTCCTCCGCCATGCTTCCTCGTCTCCTATTTCAGTTGGCCCAGAAGTGTTCCTTGACCTTAAGATGAAGCTTAAGCTGTCTTAGAGAGAGCTCTAGAGAGTTTTTTGCATTCTCCAATTTACTTAAGTCCACATTTTTCGTGTCCTTATGATACAAGGCAGAACAAAAATCACTCTGGGGATCCAGAAATGAATTATATATAAGTCTTGGCCTCACACAGTTTCCAGTAAGGTGAAAGAGAAATATAAGAATGGTATTTCTCCAAATGGTTGACAACTAAAGAGGTGTAAGTGTAGAGAGCTGTGGAAATATCAAAGAGAGGTGATCAAGTAGGGTGGGGAGAGTCCAAGATGGTTTCTTAGACTCTCAAAGAGGAAGAATCTGGGGCTAAGTCCTTTTGGGATGAGTAGGATTCCCAAAGGCCAAAGACCAGTTCGGACTTGCTCAAGAAAGAGGTATTCACTGAGAGTCCCTACTTGTTTCCAAATGTGTGAATATGTCTGGGTAGGATATTTGCTCTATTAATAGCATCTGCAAAACAACACAGCCTACACCTGATGGAACTGACTAAAAACACTGTCTGTGACTATGCATGCAGATAAACCAGGGCTTGAATCCCAGTCCCACCACTCACAGACTGTGTGACTTTGGACAAGTTATTTCACCTAGCAGAAGCCCAGTTACCCCTTCTATAAAGTGGAGAAAACAAATAGATGCTATCTCTGATGTTACTGTAAGGTTTAATGAGATAGTTTACAAAGTACTATGCCCAGCACACAGTAGTAAGTACTCAAAAAATACTAGCTATTCTCACTCACCATTGCTAATCTCTTGCACAATGTAATAAATTAAATAGATGGATAAATGAATAAATAAACAGATAAATTAATAATGAAAAAGTGCATAACAGACTTGGCTCAGACACTCCTCCATACAGCGAGGCCCATGCCAATGTGTGGCCCCCCAAAAGCACTCAGTGAATGAAAAGCAAAGGCAAGCTTAGCCCAGCTCTTACCTGTATATTTTATATCTGGTTGTAAATCCTTGACGGTGTCTTTCCACAAAGGATAGGTAGCTCCTGGAGTGGTGGAAAGGCCCCCTGTCTGAAATAAGCCAATCAAATTCCTTGGAGACATGTTGGTCTGTCCCAGCTGGTTCCTGGTGGGAGGGCTGCACTGAGATACGGCCCCATACAAACAGGAAGTAGAGGAGCTCAACAAACCTCCAGTTCATGCTTTTCTGCCGGCCTTTTTCCTCTCATTCTTGCTCCATTCTGTGGAGTCCTATGAAGAAGAGAATAAAAAAGAGAGAGAAAGAAAGAGGAAACAAAACAGGGAGAGAGGAAAGGGGGGAGGGTGAAGTAAAATAAAAGGAAGAGAGAGAGAGACAAAGGAAAAATTTTTAAAATGCTCTTAACACATCATCATAATCCTTTACATCAGTAGAGTGTGTCAGGGTTTACAAAAATCAGTGCAGTTTCTGGTTAAGAGCGTGGCATCTATGGACATCTGGGCTTGCATTCCTGCTTTGTTGTTCACATGTTCTGTGAACACGCATGAACACGTACAAACTGCTGAATCTCTTAGGGATGCAGTTTCCTCATCCGTAAAACAGAGGACGGGCTTAAGAGCCTGTATCTTGGCACCTGGCACATCATAGGTATTCAAGGCTTAAGTGTTGAAAGAGTGAAATGAATGAATGCAGAAACAGAGTCTCCTACAGCCAGGAAGGAACGTGGAGATAGAACTCCAGTATCCATCCCACCCGCTATCTTCACAAACAACCTGAATCTCACAGCAGGGACTCGGTGAATGAGAATCCCTTTCTCTCCTCCTCTCCCACAGACATGCACCAACCGAACACAGGCTTTGCTTTTGCATCATCAGGTGAGTACAAAAAGTCTTGGGATGCATCATGATCACGGCTATCCGGGTTGAATACCTTACAGATGGAGAGTTTATGGAGTTCATTTGAACGCACTTCTACAACGCTTAGTGGACTGTCTCCTTCACCCCAAGGAAATGTAACTAGAGGATCCACCCATCAGTGACTCTGAGCCTCGAGGTTCTCTCGTACTCAGAAGGGGAACTAAAAGCCAAGGAACTAGTGGGGTCTTGCCCGCCTCTTTTTTCGGTGGTAGCACAGCACAGGGGTGCCATGTTGGAGAAATGCTTAAGACTAAGGGAGAGCTTAAGTAGGGGCTCCTTGGAAAATTTACAAGTTTTGTTTTTATCACCACAACATCATTCTACTTGCTAGTTTAACACTGTGCTGTGTCCACCACCTCACTTAGTCTAGAAGAGCTTATCTTACTCTACATTGAAAGGTAGCTGGGAATGCAGGCTCCATCAATTATAAACTGTATTATTTCAGGCAAGTGATTTCACTTTCTGGGCCTCAGTTTCCTTGTCTGTAAAATGTAGTTAACAATAGCACCTACACCCAGAACTAGCATGAGAATGAAATGACACCATTTATGTCCAAGTGTCCCATGAAGCACCTGACATTTTTAGGAAGTGCTCAATAAATGGCATCAATGATGATGAGGATACAGGTAATGATAAATCTTGATGGTGATGATGTCCACACAGTCCCTGCTGGGAGTGTCTTTGCTCCTACAGTCCCCACTGCCCCACCAAATCCCGTTTATCTTTCAGTAGCCAGTTGAGGTCAGGTCCTCAAAGGTCATTTCCTTTTTCTATTCCTCTCAAAAATTGTTAGTTGTTCCTTTCTTTCAGCTCTCATTGCTCCTTTATATAACTGTATGTTAGTACTTACTATCTTTTATTGTACTTATTTGTTTGTGTGCATTTTGCTCATGGGACTGTGAGTCTTTAACTGGCAAGAATCTTTAAAAGACTGTTTCTATATACTGCTGGCTGTGTGACTCTGGACAGTCATAGCCTCTGTCTAGATCTCAGATTTTTATGTCTAACGTTTAAAAACATGGCGAGGACAAAACCAATTTGTTGAGTGGAAAACCACATAGAAACATGAAGAAATATGATCCCTTACTTGTCTACTCTTCCAGCTGAAAATGGGAAGAAAGTCAAGCTAAGAAAGAGAGAAAATCAAAAAAAGAGAGGGCTTCCCTGGTCGCGCAGTGGTTGAGAGTCCGCCTGCCAATGCAGGGGACACGGGTTCGTGCCCTGGTCTGGGAAGATCCCACATGCCGCGGAGCGGCTGGGCCCGTGAGCCATGGCCGCTGAGCCTGCGCATCCGGAGCCTGTGCTCCGCAACGGGAGAGGCCACAACAGTGGGAGAGGCCACAACAGTGAGAGAGGCCCGCGTACTGCAAAAAAAAAAAAAAGAGAGAGAAGGAAGGCGGAAGATGGCGGAAGAGTAAGACGCGGAGATCACCTTCCTCCCCACAGATACACCAGAAATACATTTACACGTGGAACAACTCCTACAGAACACCTACTGAACACTGGCAGAAGACCTCAGACCTCCCAAAAGGCAAGAAACTCCCCACGTACCTGGGTAGGGCAAAAGAAAAAACAGAGACAAAAGAATAGGGACGGCACCTGCACCAGTGGGAGGGAGCTGTGAAGGAGGAAAAGTTTCCACACTCTAGGAAGCCCCTTCGCGGGCGGAGACTGCGGGAGGCGGAGGGGGGAGCTTCGAGGCTGCGGAGGAGAGCACAGCAACGGGTGCGGAGGGCAAAGCGGGGAGATTCCCGCACAGAGGATCGGTGCCGACCGGCACTCACCAGCCCGAGAGGCTTGTCTGCGCACCCGCCGGGGCGGGCGGGGCTGCGAGCTGAGGCCGGAGCGCAGGGAGAGGACTGGGGTTGGCGGCTTGAACATAGCCTGAAGGGGTTAGTGCACCACAGCTAGCCGGGAGGGAGTCCGGGGAAAAGCCTGCACCTGCAGAAGAGGCAGGAGACTTTTCCTTCCCTCTTTGTTTCCTGGGGCGTGAGGAGAGGGGTTTAAGAACGCTGCTTAAAGGAACTCCAGAGACGGGCGCGAGCCGCGGCTAAAAGCGCGAACCCCAGAGACGGGCGCGAGCCGCGGCTGAAAGCACGGACCCCAGAGACGGGCGCGAGCCGCGGCTGAAAGCGCGGAATCCAGAGACGGGCGCGAGCCGCGGCTGAAAGCGCGGAATCCAGAGACGGGCGCGAGCCGCGGCTGAAAGCGCGGAATCCAGAGACGGGCGCGAGCCGCGGCTGAAAGCGCGGAATCCAGAGACGGGCGCGAGCCGCGGCTAAAAGCGCGGACCCCAGAGGCGGGCGGGAGACGTTAAGGCTGCTGCTGCCGCCACCGAGGGGCCTGTGTGCGAGCACAGGTCACTCTCCACACCCCTCTTCCGCGGAGCCTGTGCAGCCCGCCACTGCCGGGTTCCCGGGATCCAGGGACAACTTCCCCGGGAGAGCGCACAGCGCGCCTCAGGCTGGTGCAAAGTCACGCCGGCCTTTGCCACCGCAGGCCCGCCCCGCACTCTGTGCCCCTCCGTCCCCGCCGGCCTGAGTGCGCCAGAGCCCCCAATCAGCGGCTCTTTTAACCCCATCCTGTCTGAGCAAAAAACAGACGCCCTCCAGCGATCTACACGCAGTGGCAGGGCCAAATCCAAAGCTTAGCCCTGGGAGCTGTGAGAACAAAGAAGAGAAAGGGAAATCTCTCCCAGCAGCCTCAGAAGCAGCGGATTAAAGCTCCACAATCAACTTGATGTACCCTGCATCTGTGGAATACCTGAATAGACAACCAATCATCCCAAATTAAGGAAGTGGACTTTAGGAGCAAGATCTATGATTTTTTCCCCTTTCCTCTTTTTGTGAATGTGTATGTGTATGCTTCTGTGTGAGATCTTGTCTGTATAGTCTTGCTTCCACCATTTGTCCTAGGGTTCTATCCGTCCATGTTTTTTTTTTAATTTTTTTTCTTAATAATTAATTTTAATAACCTTATTATACTTTACCTTCGTTATTTCTTTCTTTCCGTCCTTCCTTCCCTCCTTTAGACAACGAATCATCCCAAATTGAGGAGGTGGTCTCTGACAGCAAGATTTAGGATTTTTCCCCATTTACCTCTTTTAGTGAGGGTGTATGTGTATGCTTCTGTGTAAGATTTTGTCGGTATAGCTTTGCTGCCAACATTTGTCCTAAGGTTCTTTCCGTCCCTTTTTTTTTTTTTCTAAAGAAGTTTTTAATTCAATAACTTTATTATACTTTATTTTATTTTTACTGTATCTTCTTTCTTTCTGTCTTTTTTCCTTCTTTCCCTCCTTCCTTCCTTCCTCCCTCCCTCCTTTCTTTCCTTCTTGCCTTCTTTCCTTCTTTGCTTCTTTCTTTCTTTCTTCCTTCCTTCCTACCCTCCTTTCCTTCTTTCTTTCCTCATACTTCTACTAATTCCCTCTACTTTTTCTCCCTTTTATCCTGAGCCTGTGGATGAAAAGCTTTTGGTGCTCCAGCCAGGAGGCAGGGCTCTGCCTCTGAGGTAGGACAGCCAACTTCAGGACACTGATCAACAAGAGACCTCCCAGCTCCACATAATATCAAACGGCGAAAATCTCCCAGAGACCTCCATCTTAACACCAGCACCCAGCTTCACTCAACGACCAGCAAGCCACAGTGCTGGAAAACCTATGCCAAACAACTAGCAAAACAGGAACACAACCCCACCCATTAGCAGAGAGGCTGCCTAAAATCATAATAAGGCCACAGACACCCCCAAACACACCACCAGACGTGAACCTGCCCACTAGAGAGACAAGATCCAGCCTCATCCACCACAACACAGGCACTAGCCCCCTCCACCAGGAAGCCTACACAACCCACTGAACCAACCTTAGCCACTGGAGACAGACATCAAAAACAGGAGGAACTACAAACCTGCAGCCTGCAAAAAGGAGACCCCAAACACAGTAAGATAAGCAAAATGAGAAGACAGAAAAACACACAGCAGATAAAGGAGCAAGATAAAAATGCACCAGACCTAACAAATGAAGAGGAAATAGGCAGTCTACCTGAAAGAGAATTCAGAATAATGATAGTAAGGTTGATCCGAAATCTTGGAGATAGAATGGACAATAGAATGGACAAAATGCAAGAATCAGTTAACAAGGACCTAGAAGAACTAAAGATGAAACAAGCAACGATGAACAACACAATAAATGAAATTAAAAGTACTCTAGATGGGATCAATAGCAGAATAACTGAGGCAGAAAAACGGATAAGTGACCTGGAAGATAAAATAGTGGAAATAACTACTGCAGAGCAGAATAAAGAAAAAAGAATGAAAAGAACTGAGGACAGTCTCAGAGACCTCTGGGACAACATTAAACGCACCAACATTCGAATTATAGGGGTTCCAGAAGAAGAAGAGAAAAAGAAAGGGACTGAGAAAATATTTGAAGAGATTATAGTTGAAAACTTCCCTAATATGGGAAAGGAAATAGTTAATCAAGTCCAGGAAGCACAGAGAGTCCCATACAAGATAAATCCAAGGAGAAATACGCCAAGACACATATTAATCAAACTGTCAAAAATTAAATACAAAGAAAGCATATTAAAAGCAGCAAGGGAAAAACAACAAATAACACATAAGGGAATCCCCATAAGGTTAACAGCTGATCTCTCAGCAGAAACCCTACAAGCCAGAAGGGAGTGGCAGGACATACTGAAAGTGATGAAGGAGAAAAACATGCAGCCAAGACTACTCTACCCAGCAAGGATCTCATTCAGATTTGATGGAGAAATTAAAACCTTTACAGACAAGCAAAAGCTGGGAGAGTTCAGCACCACCAAACCAGCTTTACAACAACTGCTAAAGGATCTTCTCTAGGCAAGAAACACAAGAGAAGGAAAAGACCTACAATAACGAACCCAAAACAATTTAGAAAATGGGAATAGGAACATACATATCGATAATTACCTTAAATGTAAATGGACTAAATGCTCCCACCAAAAGACACAGATTAGCTGAATGGATACAAAAACAAGACCCTTATATATGCTGTCTACAAGAGACCCACTTCAGACCTAGAGACACATACAGACTGAAAGTAAGGGGATGGAAAAAGATATTCCATGCAAATGGAAGCCAAAAGAAAGCTGGAGTAGCAATTCTCATATCAGACAAAATAGACTTTAAAATAAGGACTATTAAAAGAGACAAAGAAGGACACTACATAATGATCAAGGGATCGATCCAAGAAGAAGATATAACAATTGTAAATATTTATGCACCCAACATAGGAGCAACTCAATACATAAGGCAAATACTAACAGCCATAAAAGGGGAAATCGACAGTAACACATTCATAGTAGGGGACTTAAACACCCCACTTTCACCCATGGACAGATCATCCAAAATGAAAATAAATAAGGAAACACAAGCTTTAAATGATACATTAAACAAGATGGACTTAATTGATATTTATAGGACACTCCATCCAAAAACAACAGAATACACATTTTTCTCAAGTGCTCATGGAACATTCTCCAGGATAGATCATATCTTAGGTCACAAATCAAGCCTTGGTAAATTTAAGAAAATTGAAATTGTATCAAGTATCTTTTCTGACCACAACGCCATGAGACTAGATATCAATTCCAGGAAAAGATCTGTAAAAAATACAAACACATGGAGGCTAAACAATACACTACTTAATAATGAAGAGATCACTGAAGAAATCAAAGAGGAAATCAAAAAATACCTAGAAACAAATGACAATGGAGACACAACGACCCAAAACCTGTGGGATGCAGCAAAAGCAGTTCTAAGGGGGAAGTTTATAGCAATACAAGCCCACCTTAAGAAGCAGGAAACATCTCGAATAAACAACCTAACCTTGCACCTCAAGCAATTAGAGAAAGAAGAACAAAAAAACCCCAAAGCTAGCAGAAGGAAAGAAATCATAAAAATCAGATCAGAAATAAATGAAAAAGAAATGAAGGAAACAATAGCAAAGATCAATAAAACTAAAAGCTGGTTCTTTGAGAAGATAAACAAAATAGATAAACGACTAGCCAGACTCATCAAGAAAAAAAGGGAGAAGACTCAAATCAATAGAATTAGAAATGCAAAAGGAGAGGTAACAACTGACACTGCAGAGATAAAAGAGATCATGAGAGATTACTACAAGCAACTCTATGCCAATAAAATGGACAATCTGGAAGAAATGGACAAATTCTTAGAAATGCACAACCTGCCAAGACTGAATCAGGAAGAAATAGAAAATATGAACAGACCAATCACAAGCACTGAAATTGAAACTGTGATTAAAAATCTTCCAACAAAGAAAAGCCCAGGACCAGATGGCTTCACAGGCGAATTCTATCAAACATTTAGAGAAGAGCTAACACCTATCCTTCTCAAACTCTTCCAAAATATAGCAGAGGGAGGACCACTCCCTAACTCCTTCTACGAGGCCACCATCACCTTGATACCAAAACCAGACAAGGATGTCACAAAGAAAGAAAACTACAGGCCAATATCACTGATGAACATAGATGCAAAAATCCTCAACAAAATACTAGCAAACAGAATCCAACAGCACATTAAAAGGATCATACACCATGATCAAGTGGGGTTTATTCCAGGAATGCAAGGATTCTTCAATATACGCAAATCTATCAACGTGATAAACCATATTAACAAATTGAAGGAGAAAAACCATATGATCATCTCAATAGATGCAGAGAAAGCTTTTGACAAAATTCAACACCCATTTATGATAAAAACCCTGCAGAAAGTAGGCATAGAGGGAACTTTCCTCAACATAATAAAGGCCATATATGACAAGCCCACAGCAAACATCATCCTCAATGGTGAAAAACTGAAAGCATTTCCACTAAGATCAGGAACAAGACAAGGTTGCCCACTCTCACCACTCTTATTCAACATTGTTTTGGAAGTTTTAGCCACAGCAATCAGAGAAGAAAAGGAAATAAAAGGAATCCAAATCGGAAAAGAAGAAGTAAAGCTGTCACTGTTTGCCGATGACATGATCCTATACATAGAGAACCCTAAAGATGCTACCAGAAAACTACTAGAGCTAATCAATGAATTTGGTAAAGTGGCAGGATACAAAATTAATGCACAGAAATCTCTGGCATTCCTATATACTAATGATGAAAAATCTGAAAGTGAAATCAAGAAAACACTCCCATTTACCATTGCAACAAAAAGAATAAAATATCTAGGAATAAACCTACCTAAGGAGACAAAAGACCTGTATGCAGAAAATTATAAGACACTGATGAAAGAAATTAAAGATGATATAAATAGATGGAGAGATATACCATGTTCTTGGATTGGAACAATCAACATTGTGAAAATGACTCTACTACCCAAAGCAATCTATAGATTCAATGCAATCCCTATCAAACTACCACTGGCATTTTTCACAGAACTAGAACAAAAAATTTCACAATTTGTATGGAAACACAAAAGACCCCGAATAGCCAAAGCAATCTTGAGAACGAAAGAAGGAACTGGAGGTATCAGGCTCCCTGACTTCAGACTATACTACAAAGCTACAGTCATCAAGACGGTATGGTACTGGCACAAAAACAGAAAGATAGATCAATGGAACAGGATAGAAACCCCAGAGATAAACCCATGCACATATGGACACCTTATCTTTGATAAAGGTGGCAGTAATGTACAATGGAGAAAGGACAGCCTCTTCAATAAGTGGTGCTGGGAAAACTGGACAGGTACATGTAAAAGTATGAGATTAGATCACTCCCTAACACCATACACAAAAATAAGCTCAAAATGGATTAAAGAACTAAATGTAAGGCCAGAAACTATCAAACTCTTAGAGGAAAACATAGGCAGAACACTCTATGACATAAATCAAAGCAAGATCCTTTCTGACCCACCTCCTAGAGTAATGGAAATAAAAACAAAAATAAACAAATGGGACCTAATGAAACTTCAAAGCTTTTGCACAGCAAAGGAAACCATAAACAAGACCAAAAGACAACCCTCAGAATGGGAGAAAATATTTGCAAATGAAGCAACCGACAAAGGATTAATCTCCAAAATTTACAAGCAGCTCATGCAGCTCAATAACAAGAAAACAAACAACCCAATCCAAAAATGGGCAGAAGACCTAAATAGACATTTCTCCAAAGAAGATATACAGACTGCCAACAAACATATGAAAGAATGTTCAACATCATTAATCATTAGAGAAATGCAAATCAAAACTACAATGAGATATCATCTCACACCAGTCAGAATGGCCATCATCAAAAAATCTACAAACAATAAATGCTGGAGAGGGTGTGGAGAAAAGGGAACCCTCTTACACTGCTGGTGGAAATGTGAATTGGTTCAGCCACTATGGAGAACAGTATGGAGGTTCCTTAAAAAACTACAAATAGAACTACCATATGACCCAGCAATCCCACTACTGGGCATATACCCTGAGAAAACCAAAATTCAAAAAGAGTCATGTACCAAAATGTTCATTGCAGCTCTATTTACAATAGCCCGGAGATGGAAACAACCTAAGTGCCCGTCATCGGATGAATGGATAAAGAAGATGTGGCACATATATACAATGGAATATTACTCAGCCATAAAAAGAAACGAAATTGAGCTATTTGTAATGAGGTGGATAGACCTAGAGTCTGTCATACAGAGTTAAGTAAGTCAGAAAGAAAAAGACAAATACCGTATGCTAACACATATATATGGAATTTAAGAAAAAAATGTCATGAAGAACCTAGGGGTAAAGCAGGAATAAAGACGCAGACCTCTTAGAGAACGGACTTGAGGTTATGGGGAGGGGGAAGGGTGAGCTGTGACAGGGCGAGAGAGAGTCATGGGCATATACACACTAACAAACGCAGTAAGGTAGATAGCTAGTGGGAAGCAGCCGCATGGCACAGGGATATTGGCTCGGTGCTTTGTGACAGCCTGGAGGGGTGGGATGGGGAGGGTGGGAGGGAGGGAGACGCAACAGGGAAGACATATGGGAACATATGTTTATGTATGACTGATTCACTTTGTTATAAAGCAGAAACTAACACACCATTGTAAAGCAATTATACCCCAATAAAGATGTTAAAAAAAAAAAAAGATATTTTATGTGTTAATTAAATAAAGAGTGACTAGGTATATCTGAAAAAGAACCAAATAAAACTTATAAAAATGAAAACTATAATAACTGAAATAAGAAACTCAGCAAAGAGTTAAACATCAGATTGAAGAAAGTTGAATAGAAATTAGCAAACTGAATGATAAACTTGGAAAAAGAAACCATCAAAGAGAGATAGTGGCACAGAAAAAAAAATGCAATGTAGGTTAAGAGTCATGAAGGACAAAGAAAGAATAGAAGGTAGTGTAGAACTAACATTGGTTGAGGTAATAGGTGAAAAACTGTCAGAACTAATGAAAGATGCCCATGTTCATGTCCAAGAAGCACAGCAAATCCTAAGGAGGATAAAGAGAAACCCACACTGAGGTATACCACAGTGAAACTGAGGAACACCGAAGATAAAGAATAGACTATCAAGACAGCTGGAAAGAAAAGACAGATAAGCTAACGATATACAATAATTGGACTGAGAGATTACTTCTTAACAACTATAGGATCGATAGGACTGTGGGAAAATATCTTTAAAATGTTGCAAGAGAATAACCATCAACCTTGAATTTTTACTCAGCAAAACCACCTTAAAAAAAAAAAAAAGGAAAATAACATCTTTTCAGACAAAGCCTGAGAGACTTCACTAATGGAAATTCTAGAGGATCTACTTGTGAAGGATAGAGGAAAGAGATTGAGAAAAGCACGTTTTATGAAAGGTGCTAAGATTCTGTAATCATATTCTTTCAATTAAATATTTTGTAAGAAATTAAAAAAAAAAAAAAAAAGAGAGAGAGATGTGAATTTCCGACCCAATTGGCGATTTCTCTCCGTGGTCCGACTGCACCATTTTATTATGAGTAGCTACAAAAATCTACTTGGCACTGCAGGCCCCAGCTGTCGGGGGCAAAGGAAAATGGCATGTGAGCAGAGGAGTGGGCTGGCAGAAGCTGTGGCCTCAGGTTTTGTTCAGAGCCTACAACAAAGACGTACATGTGGAGTACAGAACTGTAACAGCTCCAGCTGCCAAAACCGTCTGCCAGAGCCCACCTGAGCGGCAAGCAGGGGGTGGAGGCGATTGTTCAGAGATCCCGGCGGGGAGCTACAGCACACTGAAATCACAGCGTGTCACCCATCCAGCCCTTCTGCGTGGCTTCTGCTGTGAGTGGGTGCGGGGTGGGAGCCTGGGAGAGAATGCCTGGCTGTTAGACTGTTCACAAGGAAACAGGATTCGGAACACTGCAGCTTTCAAAAGTGAAACAAGGCTAGACGTGGAACATCAGCGTATGTGTGTGTGTGTCTGCACGTCGGAGGGTAAGACCTCAGCCCCGAGCCCTAGAATTTGCTGAAATTTGAAAGATGGAACCCAGTGCTTTCATTCTGGCAGCCATTTTGCCACCTAAGGGACATCTTTGCTTGTCCCAACGGAGCGGATGCTACTGGCATCTAGTGGGTAGAGGCCAGGGATGTTGCTGCACATCCTACAGTGCACGGGATGGCCCCTCCCCCCATGACAAAGACTATTGGACCTAAAATGTCAGTGGAGCAAAAGTTAAATCCTGCTCTAATCCAACTCCTTCTTACAAGATCAGGACCTGAGTGGCTGACTGGGCTAGACTCCTGTCTTCCAGCTCCTGGTTTTCATGCTGCCACGTTGTCTTGGCTGGGCAGTGGGCCAAGACAGGTCAGTAGCTGTGTCTGAACCTCTTTTGCAGTTGGGGTCTACGATACAATCTACATCTCAGCAAGTACACATGACTGCTTCACAGAAGAAGTCTGAATACATCTCTCTTGGCTCAGAAAATCACAATAATCCACAGAACACTAAAAATGAACATGCAAGTTTCTATGAGGTGCATTTGAATAGAACTGGACATTTTGTTGGGCAAGAGCAAGGATTAGTATGTATGTTACCTAAATATTGTCATATCACGACAGACACAGTGATTCCCATTCTGTAAAAAGGCCCAAATTCGCACCAACTGTACTGGAGACTTGGGTTAATATAAGGGTCCCATGACTGACATGTATGGAGCACCTATTGTGTACTTGGATCGAAAAATGTCTGTTCTCTTGGCAGTAGCCAAAGCATCCAATTCAGACTAGATGTTAACAAAGGTTTCTTCCCTGAGGTGGGTACAGCTCTCCCATTTAACAGATGAGCACGTTGGAACTTGAAGACATTAAATAACTTTCCCAAGCTTGCAGGTCCTAAGTATTAAAGAATCTAACCTGTGTATATCTCATTACGGGTATAGTTTCCACTACATCCCCACCCTCACCCCACCCAGCTGAAATTAGATCCTGCCCTCTAGAGATTCAAAATATTGTGGAGGAGTCACACCGAGGCCTGAGGAATTCTAGTATGAAATAGGCTGTCATAAATACTATAAGCAAAGAAAAATGTCCAGTGGAAGAATAGAGGCCAGAGATAATGTTTCTGGCCAAGAGACCTGGAAAGGATCCTTACAAGAGGTGGTGTTTGAGCGGGGCCTTCATAGCATGCAAGCTTTTGGTGAGCAGAGATGAGCAAAAGGGAATTTGAGCAGAGCAAGTGCCATACAACAAGCCTTGGGGGTGGGAGAGGGCAGAGTGATGGCGTGTGTGCCCAGAGTAGCACCCAGGTGGCAGAGGCTTGAGTGAGATTTTAGGACCCAGGTAGGGCCTTCAAGCACCTGTATCTCCCTCTGAATCCCTCAAGCAAGGACTGTATATTTCATTTCCATGCTACCCACCAAGGGCAAAGCACTGTAGATGTTCAATAAATTCATTCATTCATCCATTAACAGGTTTAGCTGGAAATTAAACAGTGAGCAGGGCTTCTTTTCTGTTGGGCTGGGAGAAGTAAACAAATGAGCAGTAAATGTACGTGTGACGGTGAGCAGTGCTCTAAAGAAAACCAAAGCAGAGAAGACAGGATTGAGAGTGAGGCTGCTGCTTTACATACAAGGTGCTGAGGAAAAGCTGCTCTGATGAAGTCACCTTTGAGAGGCGACCTGAAGAAAGTGAAGGAGTGAGCGATGCAGAGCTTCGGGGAAAAAGAAATGTCAGTGGAAGGAGAGGAAAGAGAGGGTCAGCAACGGTTTGCATTCGATACAGTCAGAGGCCAAGTTGTATTTCAGTCTCCTGCAGGGACCTTACAGTTTAGTTGCGATGCAGGTCAGCTGGAGGAGGAAATCACCAATCCATTAACTGAGCACTTACTATGTGCTGCTTTACACATGTGACCTTGTTGCAATACGGAGAGGTTATGGTCCCCATTTACATGTGGGGGGAGGGGACACTAAGGTCCGGAAAGGATTAAGTAACTGGCCCACCATCACAGAGCTGGCAAATGGCAGAGTTAGAACTGGAGGCTGTGCTGTCCACGCTGGGAGCCACTGACCACGTGTGGCTACTGAGCACTTGAAATACGGCTCATTCAAATCGAGATGTGCTGTGAGTATGAAATACACACCCACCGGATCTCAGACACTTAGAGGAACCGGCTGTAAAATATCTCACGGATATTTTATGTTGGCTACATGTCGAAATAGTACTATTTTGGATGTACTGGAGTAAATACAATATGTTATTAAAATTCGTTTCACCTGTTTCCTTTTAATTGTTTTAATGTGGCTGCTAAAACTTTAAAATTACGCATATGGATGGTATTCTATTTTCACTGGGTAAGACAGAGCTCAAACGAACCTTTTCCGCTCTGTGACACCACCTGGAAAGGTCACTCATCCATCTCCTTTTGTTTTGTTTGTTTTTTATCTTGTTTTTCAGGTATAGTTGATTTACAATGTTGTGTTAGTTTCAGGTGTACAGCAAAGTGATCCAGTTACACATACATGTATATCTATTTTTTTCAGATTCTTTTCCCTTATAGGTTATTACAAAATATTGAGTGTAGTTCCGTTCCCTGTGCTATACAGGAGGTCCTTGCTGGTTATCTATTTTAAATATAGTAGTGTTATATGTTAATCAAAAACCCCTAATTATCCCACCCCCCTTCCCCTTTGGTAAGCATAAGTTTGTTTTCTATGTCTGTGGGTCTATTTCTGTTTTGTATATAAGTTCTTTTGTATCATTTTTTTAGATTCCTTCTCCTTGCTTTTATTAACATTTGGAGAACCCAATTCACTCCCCACTATGACTGATTGAGCACTTGCCCCCTCCCTTCAAAATCAACAAACAAACAGTAAATACATTTCAAATAAAAACTCCCATGCTCACGGCCACGTCTCTCCATCCCCAAATCGCAGGGACAGCTCTGGATATCCACCACCATGCATTTTAGAACTGTTGTTTTTCCAACATTCATAAAGGGAACATCCTGCCACTGAGTTTTAGAGCCTGTGAAAGAGAGGCTGGTTCTATTTCCGAGCACCGTCCTTGACCTGACTGTGACCTTCCGTGAGTCACAGGCCGGCTGCTGTGAGGGGCTCTGGTTGGCGTGGAGCTGCGGACGTGGGCTGAAGCACGGAGAGCACGTCAGCTGAACCATGCTATATATACACGCCAGCAGTGTCATTAAGGGAACGGGTTCATCCCACACGGAGCACATTCTCTAATTCTTGCCACTGTAAATTACTTACATCCGAGGAGCACACACCGGAGACAGAGGAGAGAAGGGCCTTCCAGTAGCAGTATCACCAGCTCCCCCTCTGGAGTTTCCTACAGGGACTGCTGGGCTGTAGCTCACATTCAGGCCAGAGAGTGGAAGGGGACGCTTGCTCTGTCCCCACCCCTGGGGCCCTGAGGCTGATGACCCAATCTGAGATCACCCACAGTGCCTGCATCCTAGCCTGGGTCAGCCTGAGAAGCTCATCCAGGCTTCCAGATAAGACACCTCCCAGGAGATACAAAGCTACAAAGCTGGGTGACCTTGAGCACATTAATAACCCCCTTTGCCTCAGTTTCCTCATCTGTAAAATTCAGGCAGTAATAGGAGGACGAGTACCTCCTAGGGTTCAGATAAGAATTAAAATAGGACTTCAAATACAATTATTTTAGTCTAGTTTTGAGCCAAGACCAAGACAATAGTTATTATATTCTAAAGAGGGGTGCCTGACCACTATACAGGACGTATAAAAAAGGGAGCCAAAAGGCACTTTTTGAGATTCTTAACCTCTCACCCACAGGATAACAGAGTGAGATGTCGGGATCTCCAGTGGAGTCTGAGGGAGAACGGCCTGCCTGCTGTGAATCCCCCTGCCCACTCCCACACAGCTCCAGGGGAGAGTCAGGGGAGTAGCCCTGCACCTCAAGCTTCAACAAGACCCCACAAAGAACATGATAAATGTCCCAGAAGCTTGGAGGAATATGGCAGATTGGTGTCTGACTCACACGGCAGAAATCTAAAAAAAGAATTCTAAAGAGGGAATTCTACAGAGGGCTGAAACCTGGCGGCGGAGTAGAGGCTGCAAATTGGGAAGAAGTGCTGAGCTCCTGTGTAAAAGGAATGTTTCCCTCATGGATCGGAGGTAGGCCACATGCAAGAGAAAGCTAAAGTGGAGGGAAAGGGCACGCCAGTGTGAATGAAAAATGCTGCGTGCCACGTTAGTAAACAAAGGATGTTGTGGCCATCAAGCCACTACGGCCCCCTCAACCGAAGGTGCGCCCTGACGGACTCAGGATGGGAGAGCACAGGATACTGGCCTTAGACAGCTAAGGTGCATATCAAAGGAATGATTCCGATGAGCCCAGGCTCTTGCACCTTGAGATACCTCAAGTCAAATTCATTAACTTGAGGTATCTGGTTTTCTTTGGTAATCAGTACTCTTTCGAAGTTCCAACCTCCTGTTCTTTGTGGCAAAAATTCTTATACAACCTGGTTCCTCCCTTACCTCTTTGGAGCAATCTCTCAGAGCTCTCTGAGGGGCTGTGTCCCATGCTCAAGTCCTCAGTTTTGTCCACCAAATGAAACATGATGCTCAACTTTTAGGTTGTGCATTTTTTTTTTTTTCAGGTGACACCAGTAAGGGGAAAGTGGGATTGGCCTGACATTGATCAAGGGTCCAAGGAATGAGTGGTCAGAAAGCAGTGGAAAAGACGTGTATTTTCCTTCATCAAAAGAATCACAAGTGAGAGATCTCAGGGAAGAACAAAAGCTCCAAAGATACCCACCAAATGTTGTAAGTTAAAAAGGTTGGAATTAAACGCCTGCTAAGCCCACAGAGAACTGATGCACAGTTGTCAAAAAAGTACTAGTCAAGGAAGATTCTTGCTACCTCCTATCTCTCCACCCTTCACCAAATCCCGCACCTTGAAGAAATCAAGATGAAGGTTAGCAAGAAGGAGGAGATAGGACAAAATCATTGGGAAAAGACAGGAGAAACTGGAGGAAAGTTAAGTTTCCACTTTAAATGAAATTTGATTTACTTTGTAACACACTGAACTGGAAACTTTAACTACTGAACTGAGATTATATGTGATAAGCAGAGGTGAATAGAAAATTGTTGAACATAATTTGGAAAAATCATGGACTTGCCTTAACTTTCATCCAAATGCCAGAGGAAACGCGATAAAAGTAAGTTTAAACAGAGTGAGAGAAGAATTAAGTTTTTTTATTTGTCTTTGTTTTTGTTTATTTCCTGATCTTACTCTGAATCCTATTTGGTCAAAGAAAAGATTTCACGTATTAAAATGCTTAACTCAGTGTCCAGCTCAATGTAAAAGTTCAATGAACTCCAACTAGTATTTACTAATCAGGGCACAGGAGCAGGAAAAAATACCAGAACTTCTAGTCACGTGTTTATTATCTACATTCAGTGTCAGCCCAAATATCAGACAGTCACAAGTCACCAATGATACTAGAATGAAGAATGCGAGCCCTACAGCATGAAGAAGCTGGGCTCCATCTTCCCTTCACTTTCAGTGTCTTGTGATGCCCTGGCATTTATCTATGCCTAGTGATATGCAGTTTACAATTATGTTACCTGATTTTAACTAAACCAAGTCTCACAAAATAAGTGGCTTAAAAACTAAACCAACTCTCACAAAATAAGTAAGTGGCTTAAAAAGAATCTGTGGATGACGTTAATGATAATAATTCAACCCAACGTGAGCAAGAAAACGGTAGAGGACCAGCCACATCACAATGCCAAACCCAAACAATAAGGATCAAATCATATTTTTCAAGAATTGTCCAGAAAACTCTCATTTGAAAAGATACATGCATCCCAATGTTCACAGTAGCACTATTTACGATAGCTAAGGCATGGACACAACCCAAATGTCCATTGACAGATGAATGGATAAAGAAGATGTGGTATGTGTGTGTATATATATACATACATACACACACTGTATATACACACACATATATGTGTATATATGTATATATTGACACACACACATATATATATATAATGGAATATTACTCAGCCAGAAAAAAGAATGAAATAATGCCATTTGCAGTAACATGGATGGACACAGAGATTATCGTATTAAGTAAATCAGAAGAAGAAAGATACATATCATATGATATCACTTATACATGGAATCTAAAAAAATGACACAAATGAACTTACTTACAAAACAGAAATAACCTCACAGACACAGAAAACAAACTTATGGTTACCAAAGGGGATAGCAGCATGGTGGAGGGATAAATTACGAGTATGGGATTAACATATACACACTATTATACATAAAAGAGGTAAACAGCAAGGACCTACTGTATAGCACAGGAAACTACACTCAATATCTTGTAATAACCTATAATGGAAAAAAATCTGAAAAAGAATATATATATATGTGGATATATATATGTATAACTGAATCACTTTACTGTACACTTGGAACTAATACAACATTGTAAATTACCTATACTTCAATTTTTAAAAAGTCATTGACAAATTAAAATTATCACTGAAAAAACCCCAAAAGATTTGGCCAAAACAATCTGAGATGATCAAGAGGACTAATTAAAATATGGATTTACATATACAATTATTAATGCTGATCCTTGCTCTAAGGGAACATTGAGCACTGAGAAGCTGTGATATTAGCTAGTGAAGGTAACATGCATAAATAATTCAAGTACATACATTAATAGGGAGGTATGTAGTCAAAAATTTTTACTGGGTATATGTGTGTGGTTAAAAACAAGCCTAGAACCACTGGACTGAGTGTTCATTATAACGTGCATAGTTTATATTATTATTTTCAACCACATAATCAATTTCTCTAGGAAATCCCATAGGCTTTTCAAAATCAAAGTATCCCAAATGAAAGCCATCATCACTCTCTCAAATTTCCTCTTCTCATGGTCCACATTCAGGTGAATCACACAGTCTCCCAAATCATGCCTGTGATAAGCCTGAGACTTTTCCCAAATTCCTCCTCTACCCTATTCAACCATCTCCACCACCAAGACCACCATCACCACCATCTCCACATCCTGTCAATTCCCTTTGTTTTCATATTCATCCACTTCTCTTGACAACCTTATCCTTCTCCTGTCTTCCCTGTAAACCTCAGGGTGGTCCTTTACTTCTCCTCCCTCCCCTTATATCCTTTGCTTCAGAAATCCATTCTCTCTTGCTATCTGCCATTCAAAAATAGCGCTCTGACTTGGACTATCACAGTCATCTCCCTGCTGGTCTTCCTGTTTCATGTATCAATATCTCTGCCACCTCCATCCTAAACACCACTCTAGTTGCCAGAGTGATCTTTCTAGATACAGATATGACTATGACACTCCCCTAGTTAGACAGATTTAACAATTCCTTACTGATCACCTTGCCTCTTAGTCTTGCATTCAATGTTCATGAGCTGGATCCTCTGTATACTAAGCTTTTCTACTTAACTTTTCCACCTCCCACCCTCAAGCCACCCTGTTCTCTAGATTCTCTCCCCAAGTGCACTGACTGAATACACTACAAATCATCATACTTTACTACCTCTGCGCATTCTGTTCTTACAATGCCCATTCCCAGTGCCCACCTTTACAATGGGTCATTCATCATTTACATTATATTTAAATGCCTGAGTAAGAGTGAGTGGATGACTACCCTGCATCTACTATATGATAGATAATGTGCCAGACTGTTTCATATGCTCCATGGCATTAAATCCACAGAACTATCCTTTGAGACAGATAATATTATTTCTATTTTGCAGATGATAAAATGGAGACTCTTCTTAAAAAATATAGTTATTCTTGCAATGTCAAATTATTTAAAATGGCAGAACTGAACTTCAAACTTAGCCAGTTCTAAGTTCTATGACTCAGTGCTTTAATATACAAAGCTAAAGACCCACATCTCCTTAGTTGTAGTTTTCCTGTTTTGACAATCATGAACAACCACAAATTAACTGTAAGTACATTAATAAAGAGAATGGCTGACAAGTCAAACTGAGGCATAAAACTTCTGGAAATGTTGAATCTAAGGAAGGCCATGACAATCTGAAAGAAAATGGAAATATGTGGAATACTTAGTTTTGTGATTTTGGGGGATCCTCAATACCATTTTTTTCATAATTAATAATATAAGTTACATATAGCATCTTTTTCTTCATAAATATTTCATTTGGAGGCAAATGAAATATTTGGAAATGTGAAGATCTAAATTCAGTGAAGCTGCCTTTTAAGTGTTCCTTCAAAATCGTCAACAGTCTCTGCAGGAGATATTTCAAAAAGGAAAGTGAAATTAACATTTCAGAATGTCTTTTCTTTGCCAGTTTGGAAAAATCCAAGAAATATTTGTTGAGTCCTTACTATTTTAATTAGCTCTCACAGCCCAGAGTAGGAGGTGGGCACAAAAATGGACAAATTAAACATAATGGGTGGAACCAGAGAGTTGGCAGCACATGAAACACCTTTGGGGAGAGACCTTCAAGATGGCGAAGGAGTAAGATGTGAAGATCACCTTCCTCCCCACAAATACAACAGAAATACATCTAAATGTGGAACAACTCCTACAGAACACCTACTGAACGCTGGCAGAAGACCTCAGACTTCCTGAAAGACAAGAAACTCCCCACGAACCTGGCCATGTGGCTGACAGGGTCTTGGTGCTCCAGCCGGATGTCAGGCCTGTGCCTCTGAGGTGGGAGAGCCAAGTTCAGGACATTGGTCCACCAGAGACCTCCCGGCTCCACGTAATATCAAATGGTGAAAGCTCTCCCAGAGATCTCCATCTCAACACTAAGACCCAGCTCCACTCAACGACACTCTATGCCAAACAATTAGAAAGACAGGAACAAAACCCCACCCATTAGCAGAGAGGCTGCCTAAAATCATAATAAGATCACAGGCACCCCAAAATATACCACCAGATGCGGTCCTGCCCCCCAGAGAGACAAGATCCAGCCTCATCCACCAGAACACAGGCACCAGTCCCCTACACCAGGAAGCATACACAACCCACGGAACCAATCTTAGCCACTGGGAGCAGACACCAAAAACAACGGGAACTATGAACCTGCAGCCTGCGAAAAGGAGACCCAAAACACAGGAAGTGAAGCAAAATCAGAAGACAGAAAACACACAGCAGATGAAGAGTCAAGGTAAAAACCCATCAGACCAAACAAATGAAGAGGAAATAGGCAGTCTACCTGAAAAAGAATTCAGAGGAAAGATAGTAAAGATGATCCAAAATCTTGGAAATAGAATGGAGAAAATACAAGAAACGTTTAACAAGGACCTAGAAGAACTAAAGAGCAAACAAACAATCGTGAACAACATAACAAATGAAATGAAAAATCCTCTAGAAGGAATCAATAGCAGAATAACTGAGGCAGAAGAACGGATGAGTGACCTGGAAGATAAAATAGTGGAAATAACTACCACAGAGCAGAATAAAGAAAACAGAATGAAAAGAATTGAGGACAGTCTCAGAGACCCCTGGGACAACATTAAACACACCCACATTTGAATTATAGGGGTCCCAGAAGAAGAAGAGAAAAAGAAAGGGACTGAGAAAATATTTGAAGAGGTTATAGTTGAAAACTTCCCTAATATGGGAAAGGAAAGAGTCAATCAAGTCAAGGAAGTGCAGAGAGTTCCATACAGGATAAATCCAAGAGGAGACACACCAAGACACTAGATCAAACTATCAAAAATTAAATACAATGAAATAATATTAAACGCAGCAAGGGAAAAGCAACATTAACATACAAGGGAATCCCCATAAGGTTAACAGCTGATCTTTCAGTAGAAACTCTGCAAGCCAGAGGGGAGTGGCAGGACAAATTTAAAGTGATGAAAGTAAAAAACTACAACCAAGATGACTCTACCCAGCAAGGATCTCATTCAGATTTGATGGAGAAATTAAAACCTTTACAGACAAGCAATAGCTAAGAGAATTTAGCACCACCAAACCAGCTTTACAACAAATGCTAAAGGAACTTCTCTAGGCAGGAAACACAAGAGAAGGAAAAGACCTATAATAACAAACCCAAAACAATTAATAAAATGGTGATAGGAATACACATATCAATAACTACCTTAAATGGAAATGGATTAAATGCTCCAACCAAAAGACATACACTGGCTGAATGGATACAAAAACAAGACCCTTATAGCTGTCTACAAGAGACCCATTTCAGACCTAAGACATAACCAGACCGAAAGTGAGGGGATGGAAAAACATATTCCATGCAAATGGAAATCAAAAGAAAGCTGGAGTAGCAATTCTCATATCAGACAAAATAGACTTTAAAATAAAGACTAGTACAAGAGACACAGAAGGACACTACATAAGGATCAATCCAAGAAGAAGATATAACAATTGTAAATACTTATGCACCCAACACAGGAGCACCTCAGTACATAAGGCAAACGCTAACAGCCATAAAAGGGGAAATCGAGAGTAACACAATCATAGTAGGGGACTTTAACACTCCACTTTCACCAATGGACAGATCATCCAAAATGAAAATAAATAAGGAAACCCAAGCTTTAAATGATACATTAAACAAGATGGAACTGATACTTATAGAACATTCCATACAAAAACAACAGAATACACTTTCTTCTCAAGTACTCATAGAACATTCTCCAGGATAGATCATATCTTGAGTCACAAATCAAGCCTTGGTAAATTTAAGAAAAGTGAAATCGTATCAAGTATCTTTTCAGACCACAACGTTATGAGACGAAATATCAATTACAGCAAAATATCTGTAAAAAATACAAACACATGGGGGCTAAACAATACACTACTAAGTAACCAAGTGATCACTGAAGAAATCAAAGAGGAAATCAGAAAGTACCTAGAAACAAATGACAATGAAAACACGACGACCCAAAATCTACGGGATGCAGCAAAAGCAGTTCTAAGAGGGAAGTTTACAGCAATACAATCCTACCTCAAGAAACAAGAAACATCTCAAATAAACAACCTAACCTTACACCTAAAACAATTAGAGAAAGAAGAACAAAGAAACCCCAAAGTTAGCAGAAGGAAAGAAATCATAAAGACCAGATCAGAAATAAAAGAAAAAGAAATGAAGGAAATGATAGCAAAGATCAATAAAACTAAAAGCTGGTTCTTTGAGAAGATAAAATTGATAAACCATTAGCCAGACTCATCAAGAAACGAAGGGAGAAGACTCAAATCAATAGAATTAGAAATGAAAAAAGAGAAGTAACAACTGACACTGCAGAAATACAAAGGATCACGAGAGACTACTACAAGCAACTATATGCTGATAAAATGGACAACCTGGAAGAAATGGACAAATTCCTAGAAAAGCACAAACTACTGAGACTGAACCAGGAACAAATAGAAAATATAAACAGACCAATCATAAGCACTGAAATTGAGACTGTGATTAAAAATCTTCCAACAAACGAAAGCCCAGGACCAGATGGTTTCACAGACGAATTCTATCATTTAGAGAAGAGCAACACCTATCCTTCTCAAACTCTTCCAAAGTATAGCAGAGGGAGGAACACTCCCAAACTCATTCTATGAGGCCACCAAAACCAGACAAAGATGTCACAAAGAAAGAAAACTACAGGTCAATACCACTGATGAACATAGATGCAAAAATCCTCAAGAAAACACTAGCAAACAGACTCTAACAGCACATTAAAAGATCATACACCATGATCAAGTGGGGTTTATCCCAGGAATGCAAGGATTCTTCAATATACGCAAATCAATCAATGTGATAAACTATAATAACAAACTGAAGGAGAAAATCCATATGATCATCTCAATAGATGCATAAAAGCTTTTGACAAAATTCAACACCCATTTATGATAAAAACTCTCCAGACAGTACGCATAGAGGGAACTTACCTCAATATAATAAAGGCTATATATGACAAACACACAGCCAACATCATTCGCAATGGTGAAAAACTGAAACCATTTCCTCTAAGATCAGGAACAAGACAAGGTTGCCCACTCTCACCACCCTTATTCAATGCAGTTTTGGAAGTTTTAGCCACAGCAATTAAAGAAGAAAAAGAAATAAAAGGAATCCAAACTGGAAAAGAAGAAGTAAAGCTGTCACTGTTCGCAGATGACATGATACTATACATAGAGAATCCTAAAGATGCTACCAGAAAACTACTAGAGCTAATCAATGAATTTGGTAAAGTAGCAGGATACAAAATTAATGCACAGAAATCTCTTGCATTCCTATCCACTAATGATGAAAAATCTGAAAGTAAAATTAAGGAAACACACCCATTTACCATTGCAACAAAAAGAATAAAATACCTAGGAATAAACCTACCTAAGGAGACAAAAGACCTGCATGCAGAAAACTATAAGACACTGATGAAAGAAATTAAAGATGATACAAACAGATGGAGAGATATACCATGTTCGTGGATTTCAAGAATCAACATTGTGGAAATGACTATACTACCCAAAGCAATCTACAGATTCAATGCAATCCCTACCAAACTACCACTGGCATTTTTCACAGAACTAGAACAAAAAATGTCACTATTTGTATGGAAACATAAAAGACCCCGAATAGTCAAAGCAATCTTGAGAAAGAAAAACGGAGCTGGAGGAATCAGGCTCCCTGACTTCAGACTATACTACAAAGCTACAGTAATTAAGACAGTGTGGTACTGGCACAAAATCAGAAATATAGATCAATGGAACAGGATAGAAAGCCCAGAGATAAACCCACGCACATATGGTCACCTTATTTTTGATAAAGAAGGCAAGAATATACAATGGAGAAAAGACGGCCTCTTCAATAAGTGGTGCTGGGAAAACTGGAGAGCTATGTGTGAAAGAATGAAATCAGAACACTCCCTAACACCATACAAAAAAATAAACTCAAAATGGATTAAAGACCTAAATGTAAGGCCAGATACTATAAAACTTAGAGGAAAACATAGGCAGAACACTCTATGACATAAATCACAGCAAGATCCTTTTTGACCCACCTCCTACAGAAATGGAAATAAATACAAAAATAAACAAGTGGGACCTAATGAAACTTAAAAGCTTTTGCACAGCACAGGAAACCATAAACAAGACTAAAAGACAACCCTCAGAATGGGAGAAAATACTTGCAAATGAATCAACTGACAAAGGATTAATCTCGAAAATTTACTAGCAGCTCATGCAGCTCAATATCGAAAAAATAAACAACCCAATCCAAAAATGGGCAGAAGGCCTAAGTAGACATTTCTCCAAAGAAGGTATCCAGATTGCCAACAAACACATGAATGGATGCTCAACATCACTAATCATTAGAGAAATGCAAATCAAAACTACAATGAGGTATCATCTCACACCAGTCAGCAGGGCCATCATCAAAAAATCTACAAACAATAAATGTTGGAGAGGGTGTGGAGAAAAGGGAACCCGCCTGCACTGTTGATGTGAATATAAATTGATACAGCCACTATGCAGAAAAGTATGGAGGTTACTTAAAAAACTATAAATAGAACTACCATACGACCCAGCAATCCCATTACTGGGCATATACCCTGAGAAAACCATAATTCAAAAACAGTCATGTACCACAATGTTCATTGCAGCTCTATTTACAATAGCCAGGACATGGAAGCAACCTAAGTGTCCATCGACAGATGAATGGATTAAGAAGATGTGGCACATATATACAATGGAATATTACTCAACCATAAATAGGAACAAAATTGAGTTATCTGTAGTGAGGTGGATGGACCTAGAGTCTGCCATACAGAGTGAGGTAAGTCAGAAAGAGAAAAACAAATACCGTATGCTAACACATATATATGGAATCCAAAAAAAAAAAAAAAAAGGTTCTGAAGAAGCTAGGGTCAGGACAGGAATAAAGACAGAGACGTAGAGAATGGACTTGAGGACACGGGGAGTGGGAAGGGTAAGCTTGGACAAAGTGAGAGAGTGACCAAATTTAAAATAGATATCCAGTGGAAAGCAGCCGCATAACACAGGGAGATGAGCTCAGTGCTTTGTGGCCATCTAGAGGGGTGGGATAGGGAGACTGGGAGAGAGACACAAGAAGGAGGGGATATGGGGATATATGTATATGTATAGCTGATTCGCTTTGTTATACAGCACAAACTAACACACCATTGTAAAGCAATTATACTCCAATAAAGATGTTAAAAATAAATAAATAAATATAATGTAACAGGGCAAAAATAGGGTATACCCAGTGTTCTGTGGAGCATGGAGCCCCAAGCTAGGGTCTCGAAGAATGCTTCCTGGAGATGACATCCAGGAGAGGACTTAGAAGATAGAGGGGCATCTGTGAGGTGAGTAAATGCGGGGCCTCCATTTCAGGCCAAGAGAGAAGCATATAAAAGGAATGAAGGATTCTGTTGTGAGTATAAAATCTACAAACGTTTCAAAGTTACGCAGTGGCAATTCTGAAGCACAGAATAACAGGAGATGAAGCAGAAGAGCTAAATGATGTTCTTTTTTTGTAATCATATCTTTATGCACAACCAGTTTCTTGAAGACATACATTCTTCTCCCCTCCCGCCACGTATGCCCAGGAACTGGAACCAATCATATTGCAGGCACTAAATTCAGTATTTACTGAATGAATGAACTGAACAAATGAAGAGCTAGGGCTAGCCCTATAGGATCACAGTGAACCAATGAAAGCTTTTAAACAGAGCAGTTCTATGTTAGAGTTTCATTTTCAGTGGGGTAGTAGATGCATTTAAGAAGGGACAAGGATAAAACTGAGGAGGCTGTTATAATAGTCTAGGCCAGATGTGGTCTAAAGAAGATATATTTGAGAGACAGAAAGTTAAAAAAAAAATTGAAAGGCAAAACTAGCAAGATTTGGTGACTATCTAGGAGAGTGGGGTGAAGAAGGAACAATGTCTCTGATGACTTCTACATCTGGTTTGATGATTAGGCTGATAACAGTGTCATTCATGATAATAAATGATAGTGAAAAATCAATGGATTTAGAGTGAATAATGACAAGTTTCCTGTTGGAGTTGAGTTTGAGTGTCTGTTGAACATTCAAATCAGAATTTTCAGTAGGCTATAGAATCCTTCAGTACAGATCAGAAGAGAGGCCAGGACTAGAGGTAGAGGTTTGTAAATCAACATGAACTAGTGGTAGTTAGAGCTCTGGAATTGGCTGAGAATGCCCAGTGAACACGTGTGAGACAACAGTCATGGAAACAAATATGGAGCCGTGCTCACAGTTAGGCGGACTGAAGACGGAAGGCCCCTATGAAGTACAGTGAGAAGGAATGGTAAGGGGGGAGGGGAAGAATCATGAGAGGATAATGTCAACAAAGTCAGGGGAGCAGAAATATTTAAGAAGAGTCTCAAGTTTTGAAAAGCTACAGAGTGGTCCAACATAAGGAATGAAAATGCCTCTTGGACTTCAGAATACAGAGGTGGTTGGCAGTTTTCATCGCCCTGATGGGAACGGAAGATTCCTTGAAAGAGATGAAAGCATGCAGGGACATGAATGGAGCCATGACGTGTAGGGTGCCTGGCAGAGGAGGAAAGATCAAAAAAGCAGTAGTCAATGCTTCTCCTTTCACTCCACCAAGGAGGGAAGCAAACAGTCAACGAAAGGATGAGGATTTTAAAAATTTATTTTGTTGAAGTATAGTTGATTTGCAATGTTGTGTTTCTACTGTACAGCAAAGTGATTCAGTTATATATATATATATATATATATATATATACACACATACACACACACACACACACATTCTTTTTTTCATATTCTTTTCCACTATGGTTTATCACAGGATATTGACTATAGTTCCCTGTGCTATACACTAGGACCTTGCTGTTTATCCATTCTATATTTAGAAACTCAGAGGACAGATACAGAATTAAAGAAGAAAAGAAAAATATGGGAGGGAAAGGAAATTAGTACTGATTGAAAGAACAGCATGAGGGCTGGAACTGGGGTGGAATGCCAAACTCTGCACTGGCCATTGGGAATCAAAAATAAAAAAGTGTCTATGGCTTTAGGGGGCCATATGCTGGTGACAGACCTCAAATTGCAAAACAGTGTACCGAGTTTTATCAGACACCTGAATAAAGGGTTGTTGGAACAAAGGGAGGGGAAAAGTTAACTCAAACACAACCAGTTCAAGAAGACTTCCCAGGGTGCTGAGATTTTTCTTGGGGTCTGATGGTTCAAGATTTTCCAGCTGAAGGGAGAAAAAAGGACTTAATAGAAGAAGGTATTTCAGGTAGTGGGCCTAGTATGAGCAAAAGGCATGGAATCATCCAAACCCACCTACTGGGTGCAAATCACTAAACTAGATGCTGCGTGGGATACAGAGATGAGTAAGAAAAGGTTGCTCTCCCTACAGAGGAGTACTGAAGATCCTGGAGTCAGAAAGGGATGCCAAAGATGGGAACCGGCACCACACAGGTGCTCAAAATATAATTGTTCAATAAATACTGTTCTGTTGAGTTGATGGCTGAATTCTTCCCTGTGGCTAATCTATTCTGAATACTCAGTGGAGCAAATAAATAAAACACATTTCCATCTGAACCTAAATTTCAGCACTTACTCTTCAAAAGCTCTGACCCTTGGCTTCATGTTTCCAACAGGTCACTAATAAAAGCAGATGAAAGGTTCCTGGTGGATCCATTTGGATAGAAGCTCCTGGGACTCTGCTCGTTCTTGTGCAATGGCTTCATTCCCGTACATGGTGCTTTTAAAAGAATGAACTAAAAGGACTGTTACAACTCCTGCTTGTCCATGACAATCATGGAACGCAAAGAAGAAGGCAGGGGACACACATCTGAGGGTTTATGCAGGTGCTGGGTTGGCAATCACGGATTTTAAAAAGCATGGTCAGTTTGGAGTCTGTAAGTACCTTCTCTCTTAAGGTACCCCTCATTCCATCTTTGCATTCCAGCAAGATCTCATGCTGCAAAGGGATAGAGCTTCCCTTTGATCTCAGAGGCACTTTGAACATATGTAGGGCAGAGATTTATACCTCCCATTCCAGAAATGAGAAATTAACATTCAGCAAGGGAACATCAGTAAACCATTTTAATACAACATACATAATTCACTTAGCCCTCAAAACAAACCTCTGAAGAAGGTATGATTATTATTCCCTGATTATTATTCTCATTTAGTGGGAGAGGAAACCGAGGCCAGAAAGGTCCAGTAATTTCCCATGGTCTCAAAGCTAGTGTGTTATTTTGTTTTGCTTTCTTTGTTTATCTTTTTAACCTTAATCCAGAGTGAGTTTGGTTCTCTACCGCTAACAATACACAAAGCCCTACCAGGTAAGAGCAATTTCTCAACACAAAATGCATTTTTAATAAATGTTCCAGGTGAATAGTATGCATACTAAAGACCCACTGTGTTGGCAGGGGAGGGGGGTAGGTAGGGTCCTCTGAGGCCATCGCTTAACCCGAGGAAATGCCTTACTGTTGTTGGAATGTCAAGTATCACCATGAGCTAGAATCAGGATTCTTCCTGTTGTCCTTCAAATCCCAAATAAAAAAAAACCATTGCACTGTCTGACTTTTAAGGGCCCAACTAGTCCCATCCGTGTGATTTCGAGAAAGCTTCATTACCATTCTGAGCATCTGTCTTCCTATCTGTGTTGCTATATTTAGGAAATCTGGATTTAATCATTTTAGCCACCATTTCTGAGTCCTTCCTATACTGATGATCATGATGAAAATAATTTATAAACATCTAGTAGATGACGGGAGCTGTGTCAAGAACTTTACAAACATTATTTCAGTTGACATCCACAATACCAGTGGCATAGATGTGGTAGATTATTTTAATGGTCCCAAATCACCCCTCCCTATAATCAGGTACTTCCTCATGGAGTCTTCCAGCTCTTCTGCCAAAGGGGTGGAGTCTACTCCCCATTCCTTGAATCTGGGCTCATCTTTGGAAGTCCCTTTGGTCATTAGAATGAGGCAGGAGTGATGCTGTGCTAATTCTGAGCCTGTGTCTCAAGAGACCCTGTGGGTTTCTGCTTAACTTCTTAGACTTCTGTTACTGCCACAGAACAGATGTGACAGGTGTTTCAGAAGGAGGATGAAAGACAGTCCAGCTAACATGCCTCAGCCAGGCCAAGCTTAGAGCAGAGCCCCAGCTGAACAGCAACAGCAAGGAGGTCAGCCTAGATCAGTGAGACTGGGTTAGATGAGCAGGCCCCGAGCTGACCCACAGATACATGAGTTTTTCCATTACGGTTTATTACAAGATACTGAATACAGTTCCCCGTAGATGCATGAGCTTAATAATAAATGCCAGTTATTTAAAGCCACTGAATTGGTGATGAGTAGGGGGAGGGGGGTGAAGGGGAGGGTAGCTAACAGGCACACTAGGTAATATTACTATTCCTATTTTGTAGATAAGGAAACTGAAGGTCAGTGAAGTTCAGTGACTTGTTCAAAGTCACATCATGGATAGCAGGAGTCAGAGTTGAGATGGGATTCAAGGTGTCTCCAAAGTCTAGGCTCTTAACCCCACGCTGCACTGTCAGCTACTGGGCTGAGGAATCTGGCCCCCAAGCCCGTCATCTTTAAGCTAGTGTAGACGGTGAGTCCTAAGCAGTCTTTTTACAACGCGCTTTCCCTTCCAGACTTCATCATAAATTCTGAAGGTGAAATCCCAAAAGCCTTAGTCTTAAAAAAACCCAGATGATTTTAATGTGTTTCTACAGATGACTGGCCCATACAGGGAGTAAGACAGGAGCGCTAGTGCTGAAAGAGGGGGGCACTAAATATTCACTGAGCTCCCCTCCTTCTCAGAGGCTGTGAATGTGTGGTGTAACTTAGTCCATCTGTGCATAAGAAAGGAGGCTTGCAGATTTCAAGCCAGAAAGGAACAAGGTGTTTCACGGGGAGCTTGAGGAAAGAAGAAAAAAAATTGCATCTTTTGGATGAAAGGACCCTTAATCTTCAAAACACAAGCCATTTTTCCATACCAAAGCCCCTTCAAGCCCAGGAAGTCTGCTGAGGCCTCAAGTCAGGCAAACAGCTCGTGTTCTGCAGATTAAGGAGCCTTTGACCCAAAGGATCCATTTTTGTGGAACTCTAAAGGAAACGCCTGGTCTGTTTCTAGCTGGCACACTCCCGGACAGAGGCGGCTCTAAATGCGGTCCCAGAAGACAGCTGGCTGGCTGTGTGCTAGGCCCCTGCTGGCCCTGGGGCCTAGCACACAGTAGGCAGACAGTCGAATGGGAAAGCCCCTAAAAGAGATCCTTTGCCCCAAAGTACCACACCTGCTTCCTTGCCAGGATGCCCCAAATGCTCACTATAGAATAAACACAACTTTGACATATGGAAAGCCCCCGTTCAAGGGAGGAGGCTAACAATAGCAAGCAGCAGGAATGGGCACATATCTAACACGCTCGAACTGAGGGGGCACGTTACCTTATCTGAGCCTCACAACAACACCATGTCACCTGCAGGATGTGGAACTGAGTCCTCACTGCATGGACGAGGAAACTGGGTTCCAGGGAGTTGAAGCGGTGAACCTAAGATTACCCAAACATGGTGTCCTGCTCCTTCCTAGATCCAGTCTCAGGCCCGGAACCATCAGCCCAGATCAAGTCTGAAGCAGGCGTATTTATGGAGGCTAAATTAGAGGATGCTATGAGGTTTAACTGACCCTGGCTGAGACCCTATGCTGAGTCAGGATGCCTGAATTTTAGCCCCACTCCTAGTACCACTGCAGAGGCGACACAGGGTAACTGGTATCCCCATGTCTCTGGAATCTGGTCTCTGCACCTATAGAATCAGGAAGTTTGGCTTGGGTGTTCTCTTAGATTTCTTCCCAATTTAATATTCTCTTGGGCTATGATTCTATGCTAGTGAATTGAAGAAGAAACTTAGAGAGAGAGAGAAAGAAGAAAAAGAAGGAGGAGAAGGAAGGGGAGGAAAGAGAGGGAAGGAGGGAAGAAATGAGGGAGAGAAGAAGGAAAAGAGGGAAAGAGGGGGGAGGGGGAGAGAGAGAGCGAGAGAGAGAGAGAGCGAGCGAGAGCGCACCATGCTCAACTCTGGCTTGCCTTGGATGAGGGGAAATTATGCCAGACAAGAAGGATGGAGTCTGACGAAGTGAATGGATTTGATTTGCGTAAGCCTTAGGAAAGCAAATATTACTGAAATGTTGGCTGATCGCCACTGACTTCCAAACAGAAAATGGCTTCCAGATATACTGTGGGTGCTCAGCAGGGTCTGTTAGAGTGAGTGATGGGGTGGTCACGTGCTGCTGGGGAACAGGGAGAAAATTATAACGATCTCCGGACAGAGACCAACAGGAAGAGCCAGCTCAGGAGGAGGAGAGAAAGCTCCAGCTGGGCCTCCCTCAGAAGGCTCAGATAATTTACACAAAACCCACAGAGCGCTCTGGAAATGGTTAACCTAAGATTGTTTGAGCCAAGTCACCATTCCGGATGCCATGAGAGTTGGTCGGTACAAAAGCACTGGTTTGGGAGTCAGGGTGCCCGGGCTCCAATCCCAGCTTGGCTTCTGATTCATCGTGTGGTCTGGGTCAAGGCTCATCCTAACCATGGACCTCAGTTTGTCCGTGTAGGAAACAAGTGGGGCTTTCAAATGATCCCTAAGGGCCTTTCTGACTCAGGCATGCTATGGCATATGATGATCAAATATCAGTGACCTTCCCTCATTCAACAGGTCCTTACTGGACACTTCTCATGTGCCAGGCGTCATGCTTGAGGATGAGGCAACTGACATCCATAAACCTAAAACTGGCTTTCTGTGAGATCATCAACACTCTACTAAGGCAGGGAGGGACCCAAATGTGTCATCTGATGTGGCCTTCTATCTCCGGGGAGTACAGAATCTTACGGTCTGATGTTCATCTTATTCATGATGATCCGCAGGGAAGGGAAAGAGCTTTCCTTAAGACCCACTAGGATCTCACATAATTGGGAAGTTCTTCCATTGAGTCTTACCTGAGCCTTGCCTGCCCTCCAGGAAGGTAGTTCTTACTAAGGCTGAAACATATGGGTAAAAATCTCCTGGTTTGCATATCAATACGTCATGTACATGTTGAAAAGAACACCCATCAGAAATGTCCTCCTAGGGCTTCCCTGGTGGCGCAGTGGTTGAGAGTCCGCCTGCCGATGCAGGGGACACGGGTTGGTGCCCCGGTCCAGGAAGATCCCACATGCCGCGGAGCGGCTGGGCCCGTGAGCCATGGCCGCTGAGCCTGCGCGTCTGGAGCCTGTGCTCTGCAACGGGAGAGGCCACAACAGTGAGAGGCCCGCGTACCACAAAAAAAAAAAAAAAAAAAAGAAATGTCCTCCTAATCCTCTTAACTATTTTAGGTTGAATGGTCCTTAAAGAGAATCAAGTCCAGCTGCTTCATTTTATGAAAAAGGAAACCAAGGCTTGCCCAACGTCCCATAGCCAGTTAATGGCAGAAACCAAGAATAAAGACCAAGTCTTCTTGCCTCCTCCTGCATATACTTTTTACTACTCCAAGCATCCTCTCCTATTCCTACAGGCATTGATCTTTTTGGTAAGGTTTTGTTTTTGTTTGTTTGTTTGTTTTTGCGATACTCGGGCCTCTCACTGTTGTGGCCTCTCCCGTTGCGGAGCACAGGCTCCAGACGCGCAGGCTCAGCGGCCATGGCTCACGGGCCCAGCTGCTCCGCCGCATGTGGGATCTTCCCGGACCGGGGCACGAACATGCGTCCCCCGCATCGGCAGGCGGACTCTCGACCACTGCGCCACCAGGGAAGCCCAAGGTTTTGTTTTGCTGTGTTTCAGCATAAGGACCATTTCCAGTGAAGCCAACTTCCCAAATTCAGCTCCTCATTACTCTGAGAGCAATCATCCTATAATGTGTGTGAGGGATGGAAAGACATTTGAACCTTTGGGGAACACACTGGGGAAGTGATGGAAAGGGTGGGCTCTGAGGGTGGGAGCAAAATGCGAGAGAGAGCGTGCATGCTGTACTGGGGAGCAGAGGAAACAAGAATGCCGCAGTCAAATGCAGAGGTGGAAACAAAGCAGTTGTAATGATTTGAAAAGGCAGCTCACTGAGGTTGACGCTGCCTGCCCGGCTCTTCCTGGTCTGCCCTCTGCCAGGCAGATCTCTGAAGGCTCATGCCCACCCTCAGAGGTTCAGAACTATCTACTCAGTATGCAGGGGGTGAATTGCAGGCAGTCAGGACCAGATGAGATGTGTGCATTTGACAAGATGAGAAAGGGAGGGAGACAGAATATGAGAAGGAAAGAGGGTGGATCCCTTTTCTCGGATGAATGTAATATAAAAGAAACCAGGTGAAAAAGTCTAGGAGGACAGGTACCTGACTCTATGGAACTGGGATGCGGCAGCTTTCTCTTTAAAAGCAGGACTACGAAAACTGAGGAAGAAGGTCCAACCTCTTTCCCATCACGATGGATGGCTCTGTTCCTAAGTAGTTTTAATATTCTCTCATCTGAACCACTTGATCAGCCTCCTAATTCATCTCCTGAACTCAATCTTTCCCTTCCAGAGCCTTGCAGGAAATAGATGCTCACTAAATGTTTGATGAGCAAATAAACACCCTCTAACATTGATCTCATCATATCTGTGATGACGAATTTTTAGTGTATCACCACTTCTTCAGGGAATGTAAACTCAACAGCCTACAGAGTCCAGGCCATAAACGCGAGGGAATGAAATGGTCTGGTACAAAGTTTAAGAAGGAAGCATAGTGACAAATGGCAGCACATTACCCAGTCTAGGACAGCAGACTGCTTCCAATGTAGCAATGGTATTCTTAAGCTGCCATGTCACCTGATTTCTCAGAAGTCAGATGGAAATCCAGATTTTTATGTGAAATCTCTCCATTTTAAGCACTGACAAATGATCTCTCCCCTACCCTCTACCTGTGAGAGTCAAATACAATGCATCCCTGTGCTAACAGATGCATCTGGGTTTACAGGATCAAGTCCAAATATCTTAATTAATCTCTCCCTTAACTAGATCTAACCTAATTCCCAAATCTTGTTATCCCTTTCTATACAACTGTATCGATCCAGAAACCACAGTAAGTCCAATTTCTGGACACTCTGGGAAATGTCCTGCTGTCTTTATCAGTGCACAACATTTTCTCTGCCCATTTTGTTCCACCTAAGCCTTGCTTCCTCCAGGAAGTCTTTCCTGACTGCATCAGCCCCTTTGCAAATCCTAAAGCTTGCAGGGGAGATAATTGTTCTTTGTCCTTTAAAACATATGCCACTATTCCATGGTTACTTAATGAAATCCTGCAGTGGAAAGAGAGTCTGGGAACCTAGGATACCTGGGTTCCAATCCTGGCTGTCCCCCAACCTTACTCTGTGGCTCCGAGCAAGTTAACTTCCCTCTGAGTTACCCAACTTCCTCCGCTTTTGAAATAAGGACACTGGCTTAAGGTAGCCGTTTTTAAAATGGATTCAGAGGTGGCCATGATGCAGGGAGGGATGGTGGGGTTCAGGAGGCTCTCCAGGCCAATCTTGCTGATGCCTTGAAAAACACCAGTCTCTAAGGCTCTGACTAGTTGCTGGCATTTGGATTGTGAGCAGATGATTTTTGCCTCTGCAGTTAGACCGGGCTTTTCTTGAAATCAGCTAAGCCTCACTGATCGTTTATTATGTGCCAGGCACTGTGTTAAATGCTTCTTCTATATTTTTATATCTCGTCTCCTCTTAGTTCCTAACCATGTTCTGTATACACAGTGAAGGATGCTGGGAAAAAAACACCAGCTGAGAAGTGGTTGTCCCTTCACGGCCACTCTCTGGCCACCTTACCTGGGCTGTCACTTCCAGTCTCTAGAGTTCAGTGTCCTCTTCATTAACAGAGAGGAATGGACTAGAAGGAATCTTTTGGCTCAAAATAGGAGGAGAGGAAGGAAAGAAGGTAGGCAGGCAGTCAGGAAGGAAGGGAGGGAGGGAAGGAGGGAGGGAGAGAAAGGAAAGGTAAGGAAGAAGAAATTAAGGAGGAAAGGAAAAATGAGGCACTAAATGAAGGAGGGAGATAAAGAAAACTTTAGCTTCTCTTTTTATACCTGGACAGTGGCTTCTACTAATCTTGTTTTCCTCTAGGTAGGGAATACAAAACTTTCTCTTTAAAGGGTCAGGTAGTAAATATTTCAGTTTTAGGGGCCATATTGTCTATGCTTCAGTTACTCAACTCTACCATTATAGTATGAAAGCTGTCATAGACAATAAATTTTAAAAATGGGCATAGCTCTGTGCCAATAAAACTTTATTGGCAAAAACAAGTAGTGGGCCAGATTTGGCCCCTTCCCTAGTGCCTTTGTGCTCCAGAAAATGTTCACCTCTCCAAGTCACATTCTCAGAGACAACCTCAGCTTCTCCATCCAGAAGAGGACCCAAGAGCCATTCTCCCTCTACAGAGATGACACTAAAGCGACTTTACTGATTTATCTAGAATTCATACCCCACCTACCTCCAGACACAGCTAAAGTAATATTACAAAGTTAAATAAGATATAAATCAGGATAATTAAAAATAAAAATGGAACAAAGAATAGTTAAAATGAGTGAAGGAAGAGATGCTACCAGGCACCTGGGAAGAGTTAATTGATCTGGATTTAGTTCTGAGGTTCCTGGCAGCTGAAGTGAAGTGAAGTTAATTGGCCCCCAAGGGGCTCACATCCATGAGTAGGGTCTCATTAGCATCATCAGTCTGTCAGTGAATAAAGAAAGGCTGAGCGGGGAGGTGTGACAGGGTGCCCTACCCCCAGGGTGCAGGGACAGTCCAGAAACAGCCCCCAATCCAAGTACCCCCTCTTCCCCAACCCAGGAAAACCTTCAGCACCTCACCACCACAGAAAGAAAGCACAGGATGTGAGACAGTCGGACTCTACAGGCCTCAGAAGCTGAGGGACTTAACTGAGTTACCAGTATTCTCCGTATCTCATCTTCTGATGTGCCAGATGAGACACTAACTCTCGCTGCTTTCACTGAGCTGTTGAGGGAAGTGAAGGCACATTTGCCAAATGCTCAGCCATTGATGAAGGCAGAGCAAATTCACGGTTCTTGTTAATTGCCCCTACAGAACTGTTAAGAGTCGAGGGAGGGATAACTTAGGAGTTTGGGATTAACGTATACACACTACTGTATATAAAACAGATAACCAACAAGGGCCTACTGTGTAGCATAGGGAACTCTACTCAATATTTTGTAATAACCTATTAGGGAAAAGAATCTGAAAAGATATATACAACTGAATCACTTTGCTATACACCCGAAACAAACAACATTATAAATCAACTATACTTCAATTAAAAAAGGAGATTTTTTTAAAAAAGGCAAATCCTCATTAGACATAACTCTTTACATTCAAACCAGTCCTTTCCATTCTCGGGCAAACAAGGGAGAGGCAAGTAGGTGAGACTCATGGGAAGGGCCTCAGAGTAGGGAGCTAATGGGCATCAAGGTGAAACAATAAATGAGTGAAAAGGTTAGAATGTGGCTCTGGAAACAAGTTTCCAGCACTGAGCTTTTTATGTACTCTAATCCCTGCCTCCGTTCAAGATGTTTCAGGATAACTATAGTATAACAACAGCTCTCTTTTTACTTCCTTCTTCCCCAACTCAGTCTAGATTCATACCTCCCATTTAACCATCCAATCAAGTCTCTCAAACTGGATCTCTAACTATTGGAGGAGCCTTTGAACATTCTTAGAATTAAAGAATGCAACAGCTGGAAAGATGCTACAGATTCCCAGGTAAAGCATTTCATGCTGACCAGAAGAGACACGGCTTTAAGTAGAGACCCAACTTTTCATAAAGTAACTTTAACTCATACAGTGAAAAAAATTTCCATTTTCAACTCTCTCTCAATCCTGGTTAAGTTGTGGAGAAAGACTCATTTTGGTGCTACTATGTCTTTAGCTTCTCTCTAATATCTTTTTTTAACATCTTTTTGGAGTATTATTGCTTTACAATGGTGTGTTAGTTTCTGCTTTATAACAAAGTGAATGAGTTATACATATACATATGTTCCCATATCTGTTCCCTCTTGTGTCTCCCTCCCTCCCACCCTCCCTATCCCACCCCTCTAGGTGGTCACAAACCACCTAGCTGATCTCCCTGTGCTATGCGGCTGCTTCCCACTAGCTATCTATTTTACGTTTGGTAGTGTGTATATGTCCATGCCACTCTCTCACTTTGTCACAGCTTACCCTTCCCCCTCCCCATATCCTCAAGTCCATTCTCTAGTAGGTCTGCATCTTTATTTCCGTCTTACCCCTAGGTTCTACATGACTTTTTTTAGATTCCACATATATGTGTTAGCATATGGTATTTGTTTTTCTCTTTCTGACTTACTTCACTCTGTATCCACCTCACTACAAATAACTCAATTTCGTTTCTTTTTATGGCTGAGTAATATTCCATTGTATATATGTGCCACATCTTCTTTATCCATTCATCCGATGATGGACACTTAGGTTGCTTCCATGTCCTGGCTATTGTAAATAGAGCTGCTATGAGCATTTTGGTACATGACTCTTTTTGAATTATGGTTTTCTCAGGGTATATGCCCAGTAGTGGAATTGCTGGGTTGTATGGTCGTTCTCTTTGTAGTTTTTTAAGGAACCTCCATACTGTTCTCCATAGTGGCTGTATCAATTTACATTCCCACCAACAGTGTAAGAGGGTTCCCTTTTCTCCACACCCTCTCCAGCTAAAGACCTAAATGTAAGGCCAGACACTATCAGACTCTTAGAGGAAAACATAGGCACAACACTCTATGACATAAATCACAGCAAGATCCTTTTTGACCCACCTCCTAGAGAACTGGAAATAAAAACAAAACTAAACAAATGCGACCTAAGGAAACTTACAAGGTTTTACACAGCAAAGGAAACCATAAACAAGATGAAAAGACAACCCTCAGAATGGGAGAAAATATTTGCAAATGAAGCAACTGACAAAGGATTAATCTCCAAGATTTACAAGCAGTTCATGCAGCTCAATAACAAAAAACAAACAACCAAATCCAAAAATGGGCAGAAGACCTAAATAGACTTTTCTCCAAAGAAGTTATACAGATTGCCAACAAACACAGGAAAGAATGCTCAACATCACTAATCATTAGAGAAATGCAAATCAAAACTACATTGAGGTATCACCTCACACCCACCGGTCAGAATGGCCATCATCAGAAAATCTCTAACATTTTTAAATATTCCTTTTTCACACAAAGAAAGCAGGCCTAAAGATTAGAGATATGGCCGGGCAAGAACATAGCTGAATGTAATGGAAGCTAGAATATAAACTAGAATATCTTTACACCGTTTTTGTTTTCATTGTATTATTTGTACAGTTACCATATATTTAGTGGACATAATGCTTTTTAAAAAAGAAATTCGTGACAGTGATAGGGCGTTTCCTTTGTGAATGTATGCATTTATATAAGAAGTGGGTGAATTTAAGGAAAGATACTAAGTAGCATAAACAGAACAAAAACAGAGCAGAAATTGTTAAGGTGGTACTGAAACATTGATCTAATTCAATTCCTTTGTTTTAGGACGAAGAAACAGAAACAAAGAGAAGGGAAATGGCCCGCACAAAATCTCCTGTAAGAACAAGGACTTTGGTGCCAGATCAGCCTCAACTTGAGCCCCAAATCTGCCAACTACTGCAAATCCCCTGGGAATATTACATCACTGTCTAAGCCTCCATTCATGTATCCACCAAATGGGAACCTTACTTGCGTTTGCATCATGGCCTGGAACTAGACCCAGAGTTCATATGTTCAGCACCTGGGAGAGCTCCAGACATGAGACCAGTAAGAATCCCCCATGGGTGACTGGTGATTTGTGGGCAAAGTTAGCTCAATGGTATTAGTGATGGCCTGATATTACTTTCCTTCCTATTCCTAAGACGTAACTATTATTATAGCATTGCCCCCTAATGCCTCCATGCTTGTGCTGGAAAATCTATGCACAGCAGCCAGCATGCAATATAGTAGAGAGATTAAGCACAAGGTTCTGGAACTGAGACATCGACAGTTCAAATCTTAGATTTTCCATTAATTACCTACATAACTCTGGCAACTTGCTTGATTTCCTTTTGCCTCAATTTACAAATCTATAAGGCAGATTAACATAATATATTGGGCTGTTGCCTGGATCAAAGCAATGAATGCATGTAAAGAAGTTAGCAGCCAGCGTGTCTGGAACATAGGAAGTGTGCACTAAATGCTTCCGACAGTTATTAGGGCACAGTGTCAAGCTGAACTTCCTCCAGGTCATTCAGCGAAATGGTACTTTGGCTGCTGTGCTGTGTCCAAGGTGTGACCCACCAGGTGTGAGGAGAGAAGGACCCACAGCTGTACAAAGTGCAGATGTAAATACACTGCTCCACACTGCCTCTGGGGAAAAAGGTATGGAGTCAGTGAAGGGTGAATTTTGGAAGAACATCCGATTAAAATGACATCAGTAAGAGAAAGCTGTCTATATGGGTCAGTTCTTTAAGTCATAAACCCTGAGCTTAACAACCGCTCCACTCCCCGCCTGGCAACAGGCAGGCTTTCTCCCTACTTATCTACTCGCATTTACACATTCACTGCATTCACATTGAACTCGATGGATCTGGCTTTTCTGCAATGTTTACTCTGCCTACACAGCAACCGGTTTGAAAGCCGCCCATGCCCCTCAGAGGAGTTCTTAAACCCGGAAGCCCATCTTTCTACACTTAATACGTGCTTCCTCCTTCTTTATCTCTGTAGGGTGGGTCCTAATCAGGTCAGTGAATTCTTCCTCTCTCACTCAGTCCCTGAGAAGTAAGTGATCTTTGGCAGATACAGTCGTTGTCCCTTGGTATCTGCGGGGGATAGGTTCTAGGACACCCCCCCCCCCCGCGGAAAACAAAATCTGCCGATGCTCGAGTCCCTTATGTGAAATGGCACAATACAGTCGACCCTCTGGACCCGTGGGCTCCACATCCTTGGATACAGAGGGCCAACTGTACCAAAATCCAAGACACTGTTCCCTGCCCAAGGCTGTGCCCTGTGGAAGGATGGGACTGTCCTTCTCCTGCTTTTACTCCTTGGCTGTCTCCAACCCATCTACTCAGAGCTAATTATTCTTCCTCAACAGTCCATGATGGTTCAGACCACTTTGTTCTCACACCCTGAGATGCTCTTCCTGAATGTGTCCTCCTAATGGACTCTCACTAGACCCACAGCTTAAGCGTTTTTCCTGCCTCCACCCCATCTCTCCAACCCAACTGTGTTAGTTACTTTTTCCTCCAAAGCCCCTGTCATGTGTCAGGGAAGATGGGACGGATGGAAAGAAGCTAAGAGGAAGGGCACTGAGGTCAAAAGACATCAGTTTGTTTCCCACTCTGTTGCTATTCTTTTGTTTCCTTGGGCAACTTATGTAACATCCCTGAATCCATTTTCCTTTTGGTAAAATTTGGATAGTAGCTGTACTCTACCTATTTCATTTGAGAGGGAAAATCATTTAAGAAGTACACATAATAAAATGTTTTAGTACTGTGCCTTGCACAGAGAAAATGCTCAATAAATATACATTGTTGTTATTATGATTATTTGGAATACACACACACGCGCGTGTTCCAGCACACTCATATCATACTGTATTTGCTTAATAGTAATCTTTCTCCTAAATTATAATCCATTTAAAAGTAAAGTCCATACTGTCTAGTTCATTTTTGTATCATATTTAGCACAGAGCACGTGTTTATCAGTTGATTAAACTCCTCCAGAGCAGAGGCATATCTACTTTATCATTTTAACCACAGCCTTTAGTACAAAGAGGAGCCTTTTCACACATGCTCCTTGCATGAATAGATGAATGGGTAAGTGGATAGGAGGACTGCCAAGATGCTCTAGTTAAAATGCTTACCCAGTGCTGAGGTTATGCCTTTACCTCCAACCTCCCAGTTTTTGGCCATACAGTCAACCTCAAATGCCACAGCTCCCATCCAGTTGTGCAAACACCTTTGTTTTACTAAGAGGGACCCTCAAACAGATTATCCATTCAGCATCCTCTGCTCATGCCTGATTTTTTTTTTTTTAACTCAGCCCCTGCTGTGGCTTACCAAGATCCCCCAAGCACTGAAAAAACTGAGCCTCAGACTTCCTGTCCTCACCCCACATGACCAGTCTCTTCTCCTAACCTTAATGTTCTAGCGTTGTTTTCTTTTTTTTTTTTTTTGTCTGCACGAAAATAAACAAAAGGCATTGTTGACAAACTTCTGAAAATCAGCAAGAATCCACATGCAACATCTTGGATGCAGGTATTACCCAGATGGCAGCCTAATCTCTGGCAACAAGCAAAACCCAGAGAGCCGACCGCCTGGAGGGGTGGGATAGGGAGCGTGCGAGGGAGGGAGACGCCAGAGGGAGGAGATATGGGAACATATGTATATGCATAACTGATTCACTTTGTTATAAAGCAGAAACTAACATACCATTGTAAAGCAATTATACTCCAATAAAGATGTAAAAAAAACAAAAACAAAAACCAGAGAGCCAGAAGCACCAACAACCTCTGCCTCATCGAATATTCACAAACACACATCTGATTCCACTCACGTCACACAGAAAACCTTTCCAGATTGATCCCACCTTAAGTATACTTGATAACAATTCCAGTCCCTGAACACCAGTCTAACAACTTGAGTGCCCTTAATTCCATTTTCAACTTTATTTTCATCATTTCATTAACTCCCTTGTAATAAGCAGCGTCTTCATCAAGGTAGTGAATTTGCGGAGGAGAATGGAAATTCTACCTCAAGGTGGCTCCATGAAAAACAATGTCCCGTCAGCTGCAATAGTTTCAATATCCCCCACCCTAAGGAAAAACAATAATCTTACAAATGCTTCAAAGAACTTTCCAGAAAGAGGAAAGTAGTTGGCGCCAAATCTTTTCCATAGGCTACTTCACCTTTTCAGCCACCCATCTCACTGCCTTCTTCATAGCAATATCCTGCTCATCCTTTAAGGTCCCTCTTCATGGAGTCTTTTGCAACTTCTCCAACCTACACTCATTAGCTAACTAAAATCTTACTGACTATTCTGAATTTGGATTTATACAAAGAGGTTAAGCGACTCTTCCAAGTTTACTCAACTAATAAGCTATGGAGCAGGACCATGTACCCTGGTTTGCTGAATCAAGGTCAACCTGGGCTCCCTACTCCATCATTTCTGACAATGTAAGCCTCAATGATGAGAGTTAACATCTACTGAGCAATTCTTATGTATCAGGCACTGCTCTAAAATCTTCACCTGGATAAACTCATGTAATCTTCACAACACCTCTATGAGGCTTTTATTATACCCACTTTACAGATAGGGTAATTAAGACAGTACACTGTCAAGTACACTGCCTAAGCTTATACAGCTAGTGAGTGGACTCACACCCAGGCAGAACCTGAGTCCTTAACCACTAAGCTTACCCAACTCCTGTAAGCTTTGTATCAGACTGAAATTTATTTATACTATTGTGTATGCTTCTACTTTAAGCAGCCCTGAACATAGAAAAGATATTCAATACATTTTTGATTACCTGAAGATTCACGTACTTATCCCGCATTTAAAGATGACCCACTAAGTGCAAGACATTACAGAGGTATTACAGGAGATGATGAAATATACAAAGATATGATAACAGTATTCTGTAGTCAAATGTGGAATGAGAAACAGACTTATTCTGTGTGACCTATAGCATCAACATCAACCTTTCAGATTCCATGGCCGAGTCAAATTTGTAAAACCAATTTTGAGGACCAACATGAAATTATCAACATGTTCTTGTTCAAGGAAAGAACATTTAGCTAAACAGATATCACAAGTACTACTACCAGCATTTTATAAGAGAAAGTACATTTTAACAGAAAATAGGGAGGGCATAATCTCAAAATAAAAGATGGCCCTTCCTATCTAGACACCAAATTTTAGATCAGCATTTGAAAGACATCAACCTATAAGTTTTGACCAAAGAAGAATGGCACAGAAAGTCATATACATGAAAGAAAAGCCCGACAGGCAGAGATTTCAGCAATAGAAAGAGGTCGAATTGAGGGGAGTGGGGGTTGGCATTCACAGATGGAGAAAGAGGCTAAAAATCTCAGAGACATTTCAGACCACAGAGTTTGTGATTCTATGGCTCTTTCTTCAAGGAATTTTAAAATGCTATAAAAATGTAATTATAGAAGGAGAAAAAAATAAAGTTTATGGGTTGTTTTATGGTCTTTTCACTCTGGGGCTCTGTCTCTGGTAGATTGCCAAGGAAGGCAGCTTCCATGACATTATCCAGAATGTTAGGTGTTTCCTAAGAACCCACTAGAGTTGATGTGAAGGATGTTAATTAATAGAAGCCAGAGGGCCCGACATCCTCTCTTGTTCCCATCTCCACCCTTTGGTGCTCCACGAAGTTGCCCACATAGACTTTCCTCCTTGCTTCAAAGTTCCTCCCTGAAAAAGCTGGGAATTATGCCTGGAATTCCACCACCAGAGTGACTTCCTTTTAGAGTTCTAAGGGATTTTTTTACCCGCAGGAGTAACCACAATTTGTTACTTGTTCAGCCTCTTCCTCTTTACCAGCTCCTTCCCAGAGCTAACCAGGTATTCCTAAAATGCCAATGTGGATAGTGAGGCCATCAAGAGTAGAGACCACAGGCAGACAGATCTGGCTTTGACTCAAGCTGTGGGGCCCTCTCTATGTGGGAAAGTCATGTCCACTCTCTTAACCTGTTTCTGTATCAGTTGAATTGTACCTCGTCCTTAGCATCTTAGTTTTCTGAGCATTCAATGAAATGAAGTGTTCAGTAAAAAGCCATCTTTCATTATTATTGGGTCTTTTGGTGTTCTGGGAACAAAAGATGAATGGGTAAGTGGATAGGAGGATTGCCAAGACACTCTAGTTAAAATACTTACCCAGTGCTGAGGTTATGCCTTTCCCTCCAACCTCCCAGTTTCTGGCCATGCAGTCAACCTCAAATGCCATGGCTCCCATCCAGTTGTGCAAACACCTTTGTTTTACTAAGAGGGACCCTCAAACAGATTATCCATTCAGCATCCTCTGCTCATGCCTGATTTTTTTTTTTTAACTCAGCCCCTGCTGTGGCTTACCAAGATCCCCCAAGCACTGAAAAAATTGAGCCTCAGACTTCCTGCCCTCACCCCACATGACCGGGCTTGGGGACAGGGAGTGTTTCCCACAACAAGAAGCAATGCTCAGGCACCAGCTGGGTGTCCCACAGTTCAACTCAGTTCTGACACTATCTACCCAGACACTGTGCCCCCCCCAACCCCCGCCGTCACACACACACACTTCAGATGCCAATCACAAGCCCAGGTCATCACTTGTGTTTCTGACCCATCAGCGATAGACTGGAGGTTCCAATGACCTTGGACTTCAGATGCCTAGCTAAAGCCCAGGTTGTTACCTGTGCTTCTGAGCAACTGGTTGCAGACTGAAGGTTCCAATGACCCCCTCTAACTCAGGGTGTCAATAGCAAGCCTAGGTTATTACCTATACTTCTGATCCACTGGCTGTAGATCAGAGGCCCCCACGACCCCCTCCTGGGGTTTAATTTGTTAGGGTGGCTCACAGCACTCAGGAAAACCGTTTACCCACTAGATCATCAGTTTATTATAAGAAAATATAACTAGAGGAACAGCCAGATGGAAGAGATGCAAAGGGCAAGGAAGGGGAAAGGGCACAGTGCTTCCATGCCCTCTTGGAGTGCCACTCTCTCCAAATCTCCACGTGTTCACCAATCCCAAAGCTCACCAAACCCTCCTTTTGGGAGGTTTTATAGAGGTTTCATTACATAAGCATGCTTGATGAAATCATTGGCCATTGGTGACTGATGCAGCTTCTACCCTCTCTCACTCTTCCCCAGAGGTTGGGGGATGGGACTGAAAGTTCCAACCCTCTAATCACTTGGTTGACTCCACTGGCATCCAGCCCCAGCCCTTCGGCGCTTTTCAAAAGGTGCCTTATTAACGTAACAAAAGACACCTACGTAGCTCTCATCACTTAGGAAATTCCAAGGGTTTTCAGAGCTCTGTACCAGAACGGGGGATGAAGACCAAATTTATACTCCTTATTATAAATCACAGTGTCACACTGGGCTACTTCCTTGATTACATCTATCAATGGCTTCCTCCCACCTCTAGATATCAACTATCAGCTATTGTCACTTTACCTCATTATTCGCCATATCTTACTCTCCGTGTCTCTTCCCAGAATCTCTGCCTTTACTTTCTAGATTCCCTGCAGATATTTTCAGCACGTCCCAATCTGTTTTACCCCTCTGTTAGGTTTTCCGAAGCCAATTCCTCTGCCAAGAATGCTCTCTTTACCCTATTCCCATCCCAAACCTAACGCACCCCTTATTCGTTTATATTCAGTTCAAGGTCATCCCCTCTTTGAAGAATCCCCTGACTCCCCAGGAAGAGGAAACCACAGCCTATTCATAACCATGCGCCAACACTTATGTTGCCATACATGTGGGCTTTGGAGGGTGTGGCTTTTGCCTTATTCATGTCAGTATCACCTACACCAAAGCAGGACCTGGTGTATAGCATTCATTCAGCAAATGTCCCATAAATAAGTAAGTAAATGAAAGAATGAACAAGTAAAATAAGCTGACAAATTACTGGCATGTCTGGGTATGTATAGCATGACTGCAGCATTTCACAATCTGCAGAGCATTCGGGCTTTAATTAAACCGTTTGATACTTACAACGTACCAGGGCTTTCCCAGGAAATCCAGGCTCAAAGAGTTTGAGTGATTTTCTGGGTTAAAACATGGAAAAGTAGGGACTTGAACTCAATCTACCGATGTGAGTCCAAAACCCCTTCTACACCAAGCATAGTCCTCATTATTAAGAACTAAGGATAGTTTATTAGAAAAACCCCAATGTTGGATCTAGCTTGGAATAAGGGACAAAGATGAGAACAGAACTGATGGTTCCATTGTAAATGTGAGTGGAAAAACCTAACTGTGGGGTGCCCAGCCACCCCCAGATGCATACAGGGTAACATGATGGCACTGGCTGGGCTCATGGGAGAACCTTTAGTTTGGGGAAATGATCATCCAGAAAATACTGGAAATAGACGTTGCCAATTTCCTGATTTCGCCGATGGCCAACTCCATTTCCTGTACTGCATTCCTTGCTACAACTGAAGTTTCAGCCCTTGGAGAGAAGCCGAGAAATTTCTGCAAATGTTTTCTCTTTAACAGATGGAGCAGAAACTGAGAAGCATTACCGGGAAGATGGATCGGTGCATCACATTTGCCACAATAAAAATACAGCAACAGTTAAAAGCAGTCGCAGTTAAATAGAACTGGGAACCCAGGGTTGGCCTAAATCGTTTCTTAATTAAAAGCGAAGGAGAATTTCGAAGCTCTGTTTCAGCCCCTTGGAGCATCAGCGCAGTGAATCTGGAGTGTTTCTGCGGCTTGACTGGGTGTCAGATAGCTTGAGATGTATGTGGGCTGAGGTCGGGGTCTGAGAAAAACCCCAGCAGAGGAGACAGTGACGGGAAGTGCGGGGGTGGGGGGAGGCTGCACGTGGCAGGAAAACCTGGGTTCCAATCCCAGCTCTGTTCCTGTGTGACTTCAAAACAATCACTTAAGCCCGAACCTCAGTCCCATCATCTGTAAAACAGAGACACACGGCCTGCCTCAGAGTTCCTGCAGGCTCTTGCTGAAATAACATGAGTGGAACATGGGGGTTTTACCTTTCCTGCACCTTCCAAAGTGACCACACAAGAGCATCCTGATACCTTTCCCAAGTTCTGCATTCCTTTCCTCCCAATTCTTTCTGTCTTTCTCCTCCTTCAGTTTCTGTATCATGAATACCTTCTGATATTCACTTCCTTTGGCTCCCTCTTCTTCTATCTTTAAAGCCTACCTGAATATTTCACTAACTGTGGTCTCGGGATCACCTGAAATGGACACACCTGATGCTTTTCAAAAGCATCTTGGGTCCAGACCATGAACTTCTGAGTCAGGCTCCAGGACTGTAGAGGCTGGGATCCTGCCTGTCAATCAACCTCCCCAAAGATGGTGACACACATTAGCCTTTGGGTACCGCTGTTGGATGAAGGCTGCCAAAGAGCAGAGGTTGTCAGTCAAGAATGCTCTTCAGAACTGCTGGGGGAACTTGTTAAATACATTCAAATGAGAGCACTACCAAAGAAAATCTGATTCAGTGGGTCTGGGTTGGGCCTGGGTATACTTATTTTGAAAAAAAAGGTCTCAGGGGTTAATAACTTGTAGTGAAAAATCCCTGCAAAGCACATAGTCATGTCAACACTGAGGATGAATTTATACTAAGCTGTCTACCCTCTGCCTCTTGGATGTGCTTCCCCAAACTCCTTCGACCCCCAAAACCAAAGATACACATTTGCTCTGTTGGATGATTATGGTTTCAGTCGGTGCATACATGTTTACCACATACATATTCATGTGTATATATATGAATATTTATGAACATTTTCATATGTATTTCTCATATATATGAACTTTTTTTAACATGCATTTCTTAATACCTGTGGATGCCTATATATATATATATATATATATATATATATATATATATATATAGGCATCCACAGGTATTAAGAAATGCATGCCAAAAAATGTAAATTACCTACATGTCCATGAACAAATGTGCGCGCACACACACACACACACACACACACAGCTTCCGTGGTATAAAGTAAAGAGCCCTACATACTCTCTACATTTCCTTAAGCCAGGTTCTTTCTGTACCTGTGAGAGATGTGGAGGAAACAACTACTCCACACGAAATGGACGCCAGGTGGGGTTTTTTTTCTAAAAGAAAAAAGTCTTGGGCATATAAGCCAGCACTTCAGAGGAAACATAAGCAAGGACACAGATCAACAATGGTTGACCTTGTGTGAACAAGAGGAAGTTAAGGAGGGGAAAAAAACCAATAAGACTGGAGGCCTGAAGGGTCCAGCAATGCGAAGCACTTTTCTAGAAACCTTGTATAAGTCACAGAGATGCATCTGTCACTCTCAGAACTTACAGTCCTAAGAAAGAAGACCAATATTTAGGGGACTATTTTCTAAAATGACAACATGAATGGTCAGTGAGCAAAGTCACGGATTCCTATTTTGCTTCAAGATTTCTATTACTTGAGTGTCTCGGGTATCAGTAAAGTCAACGATTGCCCTCCCTGGCCCCCACCAAGAATTTTTATGATGTTCAGAAACTCCACCTGTCTCCACCATCAGTGTCCCTTGACCAAAATATTACCATTAGTGTTATTAAGCATTGCATTTCCTTCAAGGCCACCTTTTTCCTGTATAAAGGTTCTCAAGAATGTTTGTAGTTTTAATGCTATATTAATATTTTCCATGAACTAGGAAGGAGGGTGGACCAGATAACCATAAAATGCCATTCTCTTCCAAGAAACTCTAATTCCATGAGTCTATGATTTTTAAGATTTGGTGGTACTCAGAGTTGATTTTTTATATTCCATAAATATTACATTCTATGAGTCCATGAGATTCTGACTCTCAGTTTTTATTATCCTAAGATTCTACAACTATCATTCTAAGATGCCAATATCATAAGAATCAAGACACTTAAAGCTTAACAGGGGCTTCCCTAGTGGCTCAGTGGTTTAGAATCTGCCTGCCAAAGCAGGGGACACAGGTTGGAGCCCTGGTCCGGGAAGATCCCACATGCTGCGGAGCAACAAAGCCCATGTACCACAACTACTGAGCCTGTGCTCTAGAGCCCGCAAGCCACAACTACTGAAGCCTGCACGCCTAGAGTCCATGCTCCGCAACAAGAGAAGCCACTGCAATGAGAAGCCCGCGCACAGCAGAAACAAAGAACCAACGCAGTCAAAAAAAAAAAGAGAGAGAGAAAAAGCTTAACAATTCCAAGCCACCATCACCTTGATGTGAAAGTGGTGGTCAGACTGTGTTCCCCATGACACAAGTGGAACCTACGTCAGGGTCACAGCATCTGTACTTGATCGGGGAAGGCAGACTGGTTGTGAAAAGAGAGAAGAATGTCCAATTGTGATAAGGGCTCCTAAAACACATCTTGAGGCTTTCCAACCACCTCCCTTCACCCAATCTTCCTCCTTGACTCCATGCTATGGCCTAGAGATTGAGAATACTGATTGCTAGAATAGAGGTGCCACAGAGGCAAGGTTCAGCTGTTTCCTGCCATGGTATCCCCCAGCGTCGGCATGTAGAAGGCTCTCAAATCCATCCTGTGTGACTGAAGGAGTCCACTGGACTCACTGCAATATTCTTCCTCCTCTTTCTTTCCCGTTGCCTCCTTCTAACCTTCCTCCACCTTTTCCTTCTCCTCTTTCACCTTCCCCCTCCTCCTCCATCATCTCTTAACAGTATGTTAGAAATTCCATGTGTATGAATTATACAATCCTCACAGGAACACAATAATGTAGGGATTAGTATCCCCATTTTACAGATGAGCAGCCTGAGGCTAAGAAATTGAATAACTCGCCAAAGGTCACATAATTAACACCACAGAGAAAGGATCAAACCCTTTGTCTGACCCTATGTTCAGCACTCCTTCCTTTATTCCACAGCTGCTTTATAATGTTCTTTTTTTTTTAATTGAAGTACAGCTGATTTACAATATTGTGTTTGTTTCAGGTGTATGGCACAGTGATTCAGTATTTTTGCAGATTCTACTCCATTCTAATGTTCTTAATAATAATAAAAATAATAACTTCATGAGAGATTAAGAAAACCAATGCCTAGAGAAAAGGCTTACACTTCCCATTCCCGAATTTAACCCCAAATTAATGTCCTCAACCAACACCAATTCTCATTTCAGAATTTCTAATAATTGAGGGCCTACCACACCCAACTGCTCATTTCATTTTCTAGCTTTTCCTCCTCCTCCCGAGAGTGCTGTACATGGCATGTGTTTATTTTTCAATTAAAGCAAATTAAACAATTTTGTTTTGAGAACTTTTTTTTTTCAGAATTTCACAGCCCACGGTGAGATAACTGAGACCCTGCTGTTTCTGGACGCACTATTTAGAGAGCACAGGCCTAGATCTGGCACGGCCTCGGAGGAAGTTATCCTTAACCCCTCCCTCTCCTGTGTCCCACCATCACTGTTTCTCCAATCCACTCCCTTGTCACTGCCCTAGCCTAGAAGGACATCTTCTATCGGTCATCTGAACAATTACGATAACCTGCTACAGGGCCACCGGACTCCTCCCTCTCCCTCCCCGTATCCCTGTCTTTGTCTTTCTCAATCCCAGATGTGATCAAGACCATCCACTTCTTAAGAGTTAGCAACAATGTTCTAAACACAGATTACTTAATAGGAGTTCTAAGGTTTTATATGTTTCATCCTTAGATTGTCTCTAGCTTTGCCCCTGAGCACGCTCTCCAGTCAGACTGAACTATTTCATCTCCCACTCTCTACTTGGAATGCCGTTCCTCCATCTATCCGTCCTTCATGGCTCATGCAGACAGACCTCCTCTCTTCTCCCTAACCTGCTGTGATGCTCCAATTGCAGCACCAGCTACTCTGTATGACCTCATGATGCACACCTGTCTCCTTATCAGACCAGCAGAGCTTCAGATCAAAAAAATGTCCTATTCATTGGAGATCAGAGAGAAAAAGGGCAGGAAAGTAGGATGGTAAAGGCAGAAGGAAGGAAGGGAGGGAGGAAGGTGAAAGTTACATTAAATCTGGGAAACTTCCCTTCTTCCTCTTCTTTGATAATAATTTTCTTAATATGACCATCATCTCTGAAATAATATGGACCATCAGAATTGCTCATATAAAATTTTTCCGTACTCATAATATTCTTATTTTTCTACGGAAGATAGATTTGTCTAGTGCAGAGTTTCCTCAAGTAAGCTATATAGAACATTATTATGAAAAATATAGAAAGGTGAAACTATGTAGTCAAATTTTGAGAAAGATTGAATTAGATTTTAAAATCTCTATGACAGGACTTTGTCAGGAAATATGCTTATATATAATTTGATTTCCAAGAGAGGGTAAATCATTGAAGCAGCTCCCAAATTTATTTGACCACACAACACCTTTTTCTCAGAGTTTTAGAGGAACTCGTGCACCGTGGGAAACGACATGAAAATGTACAGTCAGAAGAATAACTGTTGCCGGGGAATCAGGAGTCGGGGTAGGTTTAACAATCTCACTAATAAAGACCGTGGCCTTTGCCATAACATTCCCCCATCAGAGCCTTAATTTCTTTATCTGAAAAAAAGAGGGAGGGTCAGATATGATGCATCCTAAGGTCCCTTCTAGCTCAGTTCTAACATTCTATGGTTCTGTGATGAAAAACAGACACAAACTTGGGGTCACGTCTTCGTGCCCACCATTTCCTCTACATGGAATGCCCCCTTTCCACTTGCACGAGGACAGATCCTTCCCTCCAATGCCATTGCCTGTCCTAAGCCTCTCCTGGGCAACATGGATTAGCATGCTTTCACTCCTGAGGTTTCCTGTGGAAGTATTTCATTTTCATACGAGGCTGCCTTGAATATACAGCTCATACCTTCTTGAATTCATTTAATCTTTGAGAGCGATTATATGTTGTGCATTGTGATTACAAAGGTGGCAAAGACACAGTCTTACATATGCCTTCTCTTCCCACTCAGCCCTTAGGGATATGTCAGTGTCATACATAGCTTCCCAGAGAGCTCAAGACAATGACTTAAAATTGAGGACAAAATCTATCATTTGTAAATCCCCTTTAAAGACCATTTAATGTTTAGTTTTGTTTTGTTTTGCGGTACACGGGCCTCTCACTGTTGCAGCCTCTCCCGTTGTGGAGCACAGGCTCCGGACACGTGGGCTCAGCGGCCATGGCTCACGGGCCCAGCCGCTCCGCGGCATGTGGGATCCTCCCGGACCGGGGCACGAACCCACGTCCGCTGCATCGGCAGTCAGACTCTCAACCACTGCACCACCAGGGAAGCCCTCATTTAATGTTTAAACCAATGATTTTCAAGTCATTTTTTAAAAGACTTGGAACCCTTTACTCAACTCTTATACAAGAGTAATAAAGCCAAGATAAAGTAGATCTGCTCTAGGTAGATGGCAAGGTGAGGACGGACTCTGAGGCAATCTCACTTGCTCAACCCTCCTACTCTCCCGGTGCACCTCCAAAGGGTTTCTTAGAACCCCTACTGAATCTCAAGCCCTCATTTTAAAAGCGAGGAAACTGAGGTCCAGAGAAGGAATGTGATTTACCCAAAATTAAAAGTGACTCTTAGAGTCAAAGCTGATTCCCAGGTGGCACCCACTAAATCTGTGTTTTCCAAATCGTGGCTCACAAAATACTACCAGTAGGTGAAATGATTCCAGATGATTCAGAGGTGGTACAGCTTGTCTTTTAACGGCATGAGAGCTATTTTAGTGTATATTGCAAAGTATAAGTTACTTATCAAATATTTGGTTTTTATGAGTATTATTGCTCAGTCCAAGGTCATGGAAAAAAAGGAAAAAAAAAACTGAGTCCATTTAAATTTGATTTAAGACAAATTACTTAGAAATTTAGCAAACTCTGCATTAAAGCACGTGTCTCTGCTTCTTCAGGGCTTTTTTCTACCAAGAACTGTTCACTGGTCCACCACATCTTACTGCTTAAAATGCTCATTACCCAAGTAATGCACATTCATTAAAGAAATATTAGGCAATACAGGTAAGTATAAAGGAGAGACTGAAATTCACTCATAGCCTATCGCCCAGAGTTAACCACTCAAATATTATATTAAGGTGCACCTTTCAAAATAGCATGCTATACACAATATTCTGTACCTTATGGGGCTTTGGGGGGTTTTTTTGGTTTTTTTTTAACTTAGTAGGTTACCAAAAAATATATCCATACCGATAAATGTCATCACGAGTGCCGTTGATTCAGCACTTAACTGTATACGAGGCATGCTGCTAGGCGCTTTATACACGTGATATTCATTCTCAGCTGAATTCACAGATATTCACAGCTATCAGGGAGGTACTGTTGCTAGCCCATTTTACAGGTTCCCTATTTTCATCCCACCTTCTAACATATAAATGTGCTTCTCTACTATCATTCCGAATGACTCTAGATATTCCATGATATGCTTTGTTTTGGTGTTTCTTTTTTCTCCCAAACACTCTGAATTCCTTCTTCTCATACAAATAATTAATTTACTTCTTGGAATGGGGAATTTCTTAAAATGGAAGGATTTTCATCTTCTTTTAAAAAATAGGGACAGAGACAACGAGAGCGGTAGAGATGGAAAGAGATCTGACCCTGCTCTAGAGCATCTCCTCTTCTCCCCACCTTCCTCTTGATCACCTCACTGCAGCCACACTGGTCTCACTGTTCCTCCAATCCACCAAGCACAGTCGGACCTCAGAGACTTTATTCTTGCTGGAATGCTCGTCCCCGGATGTCCTCATGGCTCTCCCATGACTTCAGACAGACGTCTGACCAATGTCAACATCTCACTGAGGATGTCCATTGCCCATCTATACAAAACAACCTGCCCTCTCCCACCAGGCTACCTTCCACCTCTATGACCCTCCTCTCCACCTGACATACTATATGTTTGCTTGTTTATTTATTTCTCTTCTCCCTCATGAGAAGGTCAACTCCAAGCAGGCAGGGGCTTAGTCAGTTTTGCTCACTGCTGCATTTACAGCTCCTAGAACGATGTCTTACACAGAACAAGTGTTCAATAAACAATGTCTGTTTCTTAAATGAAAGAATGCAAGTCACATTTCATAAAAGGTTGCATTCAATAAAGATTTCTGCCAATGCCCCAGGAGAGCGTTTTTTTCCCTTCATTCTTACCAATACAGGATGCTGGCATTAAAAAAAACACACACACATCTTGATGATGTCGTGTGGCATCACATTCCTATGTTCATTTGTTTGATTACTAGGGAACCTGAATATTTTGGGTTTTTGTACAGGTTTATGAACCAAGTGTGTTCCCCATCCCATTTTTAGCTGGAAGTCCCATCATATTCAGATCATATTCTGGCAAAAGATGATCTTATGACCATATCTGGGCTCAGGTTCCATTAAGAGAGAGAACTCTGCCTTGGACATTTCCCCCTATATCTACTGTTCTTCTCCTTCCTACCTATTCTCAACTACATTCAGTATTCCTTTATACACGCACATGTGAGTCTGTGTGTGTGTGTGTGTGTGTGTGTGTGTGTGTGTGTGTGTGTGTGTGTGGAGAGAGAGTATATATAGATATCTATATACATAGAGAGAATACATATACATATGTATTCTATATATATTTTACATAATATATATTCTATCTGTCTATATATATCTTTTCTCTTGCAACATTAGGCTGTCACAATTCATGCCACCTCCACCCTGCTATTTCCTGAGCCTCTTTTAAAAGTGCTACTGTTACCAGAGGTGGTTTTGGTGATTCTATTCCCAAGAAAAGTAAGATCTTGGCTCTTGGCTGGGGCCCAGAGTCAGAAAGTAGCTTATTCTATGACCACTGGTCCTGGTCTCAGCAGCATTGGAGCTTCCACAACTTAAGGGTGCAAATAAACATGCTAAGCTAAGGTTTCCTGCTGAGGCATTGTGAAGTTAAATTACTATTTTAAGAGGCTATGAAGTTGGCAGCCAGAAAGCACTGGAAGAGTGGAAGATATTCATGACGCTGACAGATAAAGAAGGAGAGAAAGCAAAATGCAGGTTATTAAGGAGATTTAAGGAGTCTCCCTCCAGTGACACCATTTATAACATCTCCTGGAGCACGTAAGATAGATGCCTTCCTCATTTAGGCATATACAAGACTGGGATTGAGGGCAGGGACACAATGACAGAAGGCTTGAAGGTTTGCAACAACGTACCTGGCCTAAAACAACAGAGACCAAACAGCAAGAATCCACCTTGATTTGGGGAAGCCACCAAGCTTCCAGGGGCTGGACCATGCCTTAGGGGTGCGTGTGCATGGAGGGCAGTTCAGTAGAAAGACGTTATGTTTAGTGTCTGATGATATGGGTTTGAGACCTGATGCTATCACTCGTTTTTTATCTTGAGGCAAATCCTTTCACCTCTGAGGCATGCGGTCTGCATCTGGAAAATGGGGAGAAGAATTCCAGCTTCAGAATGTGACTGTGAAGGCTGAATAAGATACACATGTTAAGATATACAAGCAGTTGGTAAGATACAGGATGAAGACAAGAAAGAGGGGAGTCGTGAGGAGAAGGATGATAAACATGGTTCTCATGAGGGCATGTGGCCTGCCGTCAATCAGCTGCTCTCCCATAGGTACCTGCTGAACACCCAGGTCTTACAGATTAGGACACCAAATCAAGAGGTACAATAACATGGGCTGCAGGGGACTAGGGTACCATGAGCAACTCAGATATAGTTGGATCCTGAAGAGGAAAAAGTGTATATGTAAAAAAAAAGAGAAAGTTGACCCGGACCATGTTGAAGATGACTTTTCAGCCCTGATTGGTCAATGATCGTATGGCATATCTGGTTTCTGACACGTGGCAATAGAAAGAATTAAAAAATCTGCCTCAATCATTTTGAATCTTTCAAGGCCTTTTCCCACTCTCTTAATCTCTCGCCTAACTGCTGGTATCACATTGCCATATGAGGGGACAGGATTGGTAAAAACGATGGAGAGGGCCTTCCCTGGTGGTCCAGTGGTTGGGGTTCTGTGCTTCCACTGCAGGGGGCGCAGGTTCAATCCCTGGCCAGGGAAGCTCTGCATACCACGAGGTACCTCCAAAAAAAAAGAAAAGATTGAGAAAGCTCATTTGCAAGGTAGTACCTCGAACCTGATAATAATCTCTTTCCTACAGGACCTTTCCAGTTGGGGAACATACCTGGGGCCTGGGCGACATTTCATCTAATGCAACAGGGTGTAGTAATAATAAAAAAAAAAAGTTATAATAGTTAACGTTTATATAATGGTGATGATCTGCCAGGCATGATTCAAAGTACCTATCGTATAAACTCATTAAAACCCCACAATATCTCTATGAGGAGTGACTACTGCTATCCTCATTTTACAGATGAAGAAACTGGCAGAGAAACATTAGGTGATCTGGCCAAGGTCACAGAGCTAGTCAGTGGCACAGCTGCCATGCAAACTCTGGAGTCCACGCTTTCAACCACTAGGTTTTCAAGTGAGACAGAAATAGTACAAATCCTCAACACATGACTGACTCAGTGTGTGGCCTTGACTGAGGGGCATCACTGCACTAAGCCCTAGTTTCCTCATCTCTAGCATGGGGGATGATACTGCTTATGCACGTGCTTGTTGAGAACATTCAACAAGATATCTATGCCAAGTACCCATTACAGCTCAAAGAATTGCTGACATTCTTGGCATACCCACTGCTCCACTTCAAGAATGGTTCTCTAATTGTGATAGATCAGCCATCTCTAAATATTGTGGGCAAAGACCCTTCCAGAACTCCTCAAGTTCTATCCTATGCTCTGCCTAAATGTATAATTCTCACTGTCAGGAACTGAGAGGAGAGGGCAGGTAAAACTGCAGCTGATACAGTAATATTTTCAGGAATCACTTGTGAGGTTTCACTGGACTTTGAATGACGCTGTCCTGCTGATATGCATTCAGAATAAATTTCTTTATGACCCCTTTCGGCCCTCCCTTGCCTTGGCCAACTCTGGTAATGGCACTTGACGAGGACCATGTCACCTTAGAGAGTCATGACTCCAAAACTGATCCCAGTAGGAAAACCATATTACCACCCCCTGCTGCTGGGTAATCTACTTTTCAATCTTTCCCTCCATTCCCAAACATATCAAAGTGCTGATTTTCTTTTTTTAATGGCTCCTGTGCTTTGTGCAGATGTTTTTATAGTGCCAGGTAAGGCTTCTTCTTGTGGGTCCTTCCCCTATGATGTGCCTGTAAACCCAGAGCCCATCAAATTCCATGAGAAATTTAGCTTATCCACTACCATGTAAACCAAAACATGCTTACTTAAGGTAGATATCACAGTTCTTGGAATGTCTTCCAGATCGATCTTGGGGTGGGGGTGGGGGTCTCTGGAGTGTCTAGGGATTCCACAGCCCACCAGAAATTCACCTATGTAAGGACTGACCACTTAGAAGTGTGGGTCCTCTAAAAAGCAATTGTATCCTAGATGTCTGCCCTTCCTCCTCCTGAATCAGCTTGTCATCAATCTGTAACTCAACTGCTCCAAAATACCCCCAGGATCCATTATTTCTCATAGAGGTTCCTACTGGTTCCTTTGCAGGACTTCTGAAAGGCTAAATAAATTATGCCTCAGAAACCCCTCCGGGCCAGTATTGGGTTAACCCTTACAAAAGGTTCTAGCTGTTCAGATGGGCCATTTACTTGGAACCCTGCTGCTCTGACCTTTGCAATTTACACAAAAACCATGGCATCTTGCTTTTGTTAATTGCCTTATGCATCTACCTCCTCACACTTGGGGGGAATACAGTCTCTTAGCTGTTCCCAAGATGGCCCTGACATTGTTGTATGCAGCTCTGCACCCTGTGGGATAATCACAAACTGAGAACAAGATTTGTTCAGAATGATGTATTTTGTGTCCACCCCAGGCTTTCTTTCCTATGTGTGTCCAACAAGGGATAGCGGACAGGCCTGGTAATTTACCACTCTTAACTTTCCCACACCCTGTCTCTTTCAGTCTATTTGCCTTAAGGCCACCTGCAATCTCCAAAAGACAGTTCCCCTGAGAGATAAAGATGCCCCTCACCCTCATATGCGAAAAGGAAATTAATTTCACATTTCCTCAGCCTCCTCATCTTCTCCACCCCCTCAGTAGCAAGGACTGTCGATAGATTTCTAGGCAGCCTTTCTAGGCTACCATGTTCCAGGAGGACAGTGGGTTTCCTGCTAACACATAATCCCTTTGATATTAAGAATTACAAGAAAGCCACCTCTATCCCACTCAGCAACGCTGTGTTGAGTCACAATCTGTGCCCTGAGGTATGACTTCTTTCTGATTTGCTTTTTTGAGAAGACATCTAAACCTTACTATGAAGTGTGGCTATCGCGTGTGAGTCTCTCTCTGCTTTTACAAGAATTTCGTCATGCACCATTTCCGCAGAGCTGGGCAAATCCCTTCAGTAAGGCAGGCCACCGTGTGGTCCTTCTTCATTGGGAGAAGGCAAGCCCAGAGAAGGGCAGATATGTTCTCAAGGTGGTCCACATATACGGTGGTAGGAGCCAGGACTAAAATCAGGTGCCCTGAGTCTCTGTGCTCTTCGTACACTTGGAATTAATGAAGATATAACATGATGATATAACATGATAACAGATGTCATCTCTGATCTCTAACACTTTATAATCATAGCCATCCACCTCCTTCCTCTACCATCACCATCTCTGTGTCTTCTTTTAATCTTACCCTTCCCCAAACTCTCACAGAACTTCTGGTATGGCAATGATCAGTCTCCATGAATGCTAATTATTTATGGATTTGCAGACCTCCTCTAGTCCTTGGCACCATTCATCGCCATACCCCCAAGCCATTTTGTCTAAGGCCTTTCCCAGACAAGAGATGCAATAAATATTTGCTGATACAAACTGATTCCAGCTTTCCTCCTTTTCCATCAGACTTCATTTCAATTACTTCTCCCCAGGTATTCATTCCTCTTCTCCTTTTCTAGCCATTCCCCCCTCTCCAGGTCCTCCCCCACCCTTTAGATTTGGGTATTTCCAGAGTGTGTAGCACTCAGAGCAGGACTAGAAATTAAGAGTAGAGGAATTCACTGAAATGACTGATTAAAAATGGACACGAAGAAAACCCAGAGAACACGTAATGATGAGCTTGTGTCAATCTCCAAGCTCTCCTCAGCTCAGTCCTCAGACTACCTACTTCCTAGACAGGGAGACTGCAAAGGGGAGATGTCTAGACTTCTCATCCTTCACCTTGTACAAGACCTTTGTGATCTGGCCTCTCCCTACCTTATTTTCATTTTATGACATTCCCTTTCTCATGCAAAAGCTTCAGTCACACTATCCCTTAGATTTCCTAAGCTTGACCCTGCCTAGTGACGTCATCACTGTTCTTCTCTCTGCCTCTGATATGATATTCTTTCCCCACATAATCACAAGGTTGGTTCCTTTTCATTTAAATCTCAGTTCTAATATCACTCCCTCCGAGAATTCTTTTTCTGACGACCCTATCTAAAGTTCTGTGACCTACATTTCTTTCTAGCCTATTACCCCCAATTTTTATTTGCATGACATTTACTATTACATGCAATTGTTCTGCTTGCCTATGTCTTTACTCATTTATCAGTAATCTCTCCCCACTAGATTATGAGCTCCATGAGAACAGGACCATGTTCATGCTACAGTTCTGATGTCTAGATCTGTGCTGTTCAGTAAGTAGCCACTATCTACATACAGCTACATAAATTAAAATAAAATGAATAAAAATTAAATAAGATAAAAAACCCAAAGTAACAGTAGCCATGTTTCAGGCGCCCAGCAATCACATGTGCTTCGTGGCTACCATACTGGACAGCACGGGGAGCATATCCAGCATCACAGAAAGTTCTGTTTGACAGAACTGGTCTATAGCAATGCTTGAAAAATAGTAGGCAGCCAATAAATATTTGCTGAATCATTAAATGAATGAACGTTCCTTTTAATCCTCACTCAACTTCACCTCTCCCTTTTGTGGCTTACCCCATAAGTAAGATAAACTAGATGATGCCCACAGGACAACATACAGTTTGGTGAGGGGCCTGAATGGATGTTACAGGAGAAAGGGCTGTGAAAATAGGCCCATCTAGTCTGAAAGAGAATATCTGTGGTTATAAGACTGGAAGAGAATTATACTTGTGTTATATGATTTTAGAGACTTATGGATGGAAGGCAGACTTAGTGTCAAGGTGAGAAAACATTCCAGCAAAGCTCTCCCTAGACAACACAGGCTGCTTTGTGTGGCAAAGAGTTCACTGTTGCTAAAAGTACTAAAAATAAGACTGCGTGGCCATGTGTTATGGATATTACAAAAAGGACTCTTGGTTCTTGAATAAGGAGAAAGGTTTGGTTATAGTGGAACCTTAAAACACTGAGATTCTTTGATGAATGTCATGAAACATCAATTTCAAAGAGTTAATAATATGCCCCCAACTGTTCCTAGCAACTACTGAGCAACCCAATCCTCTTGGCCACCCACAACAGTTACCATTAACTCAGAGGTACACTGGAAAAGGCAGAGATGCTGAAGCAAGGAGGACTTAGGTTCAAATTCTAGCTCTGTTGGTTACGTGAAGGGACCTAGCCATACTGAGTTTCACTCTCCTCTTGGGCAAGGGACCTATACATCCTGCATTCACTTTCCTCTTCACTAAAAGGGGCTGTGTCTGCCTCACTGGGTGAGAAGGAAGATTAAATGAGAACAAAACTAAAGACCCAGGAACACAGCAGGGAAACTTTCACTTCCAAGTAGGAGAGAAGTTTACTTGTCTGTATCATCATTGGTATCCCTACATTATTGGTACAGGTGGTATAACTTTGAAGCCATGATTGAATTGCTTTGAGTGAATATGAAACAATTATCAGAAAGAGAAAGAGGGAAAGAGAGAGAGAAATTACAGCTGTTGATCAAACTGGGCTTCAAATGTAACAGCAAACATTTCTAGAGCAACTACCCTGTGTCAGTCCCTGGGGATAAAAAGATGCTCCTAAGATCTTAGACCATATTGAAGAGGGCAAGTGAGACACAGGCCCACAGAGGTATGAAACAGGGCAAAGAGAGACGCAAGCTAAAACAGAGTTTCAGACAAAATTATATGGAAGAACAGGGTAGAAAGAGATTAATTACAAAATAAGATTTGGGGAAGACTTCTTGGAAGGGTCATTTGAGCTGGATGCTGAAACACAGGTAAGATATTAAAAATGTGAGGCTGACATTGTGAAATGGAGAAGAGAAAGATAGAGGTACTCCTTGCAGAAGGGGTTAGAATGGAAAACAATGAGGGGAATTATTTGGAGAATGACATTTGAAGATTCGTCCTCTTCACATGACCCCCATCTTGTCTTTAATATGATTACTGGGAGTTCAGTGGCCAGTTTGTTAATCTTTCGATTTTAGCAGGGCGGACGCAGGTAGAGAAGATGAGTAGGATATGGCTAACCCTAGTGGCCTGGTCAGGTGATAGGTACTGGTGATTTCATCTAAGGAATCGGGAGGGGATAAGCTAGAGGATGCAAATCAGAAATTTTCTCTTCCCACAATTGAAGGTCCCTTGGGCAAAGACCTTTCCAGAGAAACAGAGGACTTTTTGGTCAAAAGCATAAACTCTTGTAAGCACTAAGAAGGAGATGTCTTATTTGGACTGACCAGGGGAGAGTGTTTTTAAGGTCCCCAACTGTACAATTTCAAATATATTCATTGCAGTCTGAGCTGGGCTGTCTAAACTCAACAGGGGCTCAACAGCTGATTTGGAATCTCTGATCTGTTTCTTCTTGATTGAAATGGAGTCACAGCTCCCCCTTCTGGGAGCTAAAGTGCCATCCAGCCCCGGAAAAGCCTGTGTGGAAAGGCTCTATTGCGGATGGGCCTGAAATACCCATGTGTTTTTTCTCCATGCTCACCTGCACCCCAAAAAGAGCAGCTAGGAGTCCGGGAGCACACTTTTGCTTGCACATGATTCTAAACTTCCTAAGAGCCCATCTTTCACAGGGCTTTATACTTCCCGTTCCATGGGACTATGAGTCCCAGTCTTCGTGTGGGTGATGCTTTTATATAGGGGAAAGCAATTTGGTGCAGCGGTTGCAATTCTCTTCTGGGAAGTATACCAAGTAGAAAAGATTTCTAAATCTGCGTGTGTCCGTGTGCGTGCCATGTATGTATGTGTGTTTGTGCATGCTCCTGTGACGGCAATGTGTATGATTGTATAGGGGTACGAGACTCATTGATGTAAAGAAATGAATTTGCCTGAAGTATTTGCATTGCTAGATGGGTGGACACTTGGCTCCGGGGAAAGCAAAGCATTTCTTAATAAAGAGCTCAGGTACAGTCCAGATGCTCTGCTGGCTTCTGTCTACTAGGCATGGGCAGCACTAGGTCCCTAGCTGTGTGTCATTCTCTGAAGGCATTAGAGAAGGAAGGTATGTTCTGTGCATGTGTGTGTCTGTCTGTCTAACCGGGAGTGTGATTAAAGCGTTGGACCCTTTCTCTCCGGGTCATGTTTCCAGATGAACAGCTTTGAAATGCATCTCTGAAATGAGAAGTTTGATGAGGGAAGATAATCGATTATCTTGGATGGGAACATGGTGGCAGGGTACGGGTGGAGAGCAATATATAGTCCCTGGACAGTGTGGCCAAGAGGAAAAGACATTGATCTGGCTGTCAGGCATCATAGGTTCTAGCCCTGGGCATCCCACCAACTCGCTAGAGAATGTTGGGGACTTCTCATGGCCTCTCTGGCTACAGACTCCTGCCCTTCTGCTCTTCAATATTCCGTCCAGCTTCTATTGTCTATGTATTAAAAAAGAGAGAAAATGAGAGCAGTTCCTAACATGGGGTCTCCTCCTTTGCCTTCACACACCCCACCTAAAGTGAAGTGGGGACCTCTGCTCTGACATGAGTTTCCCAAAGCAGATTCCTTGTGGCCACGTGAAGCTTCAGCCTGAGGTGTCAGCCTCTGGCCAGAGAACGGTGTGTCTGCAAGTGCCTGCAGGTAGCACAGTCACCCACCCGCCAGGGCAGGTTCCCGCGAACACGTTTGCTTTTATCTCTCCCCAGAAGATAAATATATACATACAGGTTTTTAAGACAAGTATATTTCTACTTTTTTCCCCTAGAAGACCATTCCACTGGCCCCTTCCTGCCTAGGTAGACAAGAGGCTGTGGTCCCAGCATCTCAGCCCTTGTCCTCCAGCGCCTCATTGCCTAACAGCAGAACGGCTGCCTCTTACCTCGGGAAAGTAACAGCTGCCGAGTCTGGAAGCCATGCTAACAGCAGTAAAACTCAGCATTTTTGCTGAGTAGGGCAAGCCTTTAAGACACATCCGGGAAATCAAATCAATGGCTGGCCCCAGAGTCCAAGCCTAGCAGGACCTAGCCCGGGAGGCCAAAGGACTTACCTAGACAGCCTCCTAGAAGGTGGAGGAAAGAGGAAAGGGGGGCTTGGCCCGAACTGTCTTCCTTACTGAGATTCTTCCCACCAGCCCTGTGTGCCCTTGGCAGTATGTTGGAGCCAAGCAAGAGATGTGAGGTGCAGATCAACAGCAGTTTAAGTCAATTACCGCCACACTCCGCCATGAGTTCTCCACCCACAACCAGTTCCCAAATTGTAGGTCTCCTTCAGTATTGAAGTGCGCGCACACACACACACACACAGCCTCTCTGCCTTCTCCCAGGATCCTCCTAAGCCCAGTGGAGCCACGAGGAGGCATAGTACAGGAAAAGATTCCCTTGGGTCTCCCCAATGGGGAAGGGAAAGAGGGATCTGTCTTAGGGAAGTACCCCATCCATCTCCTACCATATTTCTCAGAGCTGCCCCCAGATGAAATTTCCTCTGCGATTCTATGTAGCTATGATGGATGAGCAAGTCCCTGAGGACCCTTTCTCCTTTCCCTGGAGGGGGATCCATACAGACTTGCCCAGATCCTCCCCCAGAGCACAGAAGCAGGAGGTGCTGTAATGCTGTTGTGATTACAAACAGAGAGGCAGGGTAGACTCTATCCCAGACTTGCCCCAGATGAGTCCACCTGCGACTTCTCCCAGTGACTCCAAATTCCCATCAGAATCCTGGAATCTGCCCAGTGTGGAATTTAAAGTGACAGCCTCTCATTGCCTCAGGGTTTGGCCATTTCTCTTTCACATTAAACGGTGAGTCCAAGTGTAGCAGATCTCCATCCTTTGGAGAAATCTTCCTTCAAAGGTACCAATATTGGGCTAAATAAGGTACCATCCCGATCCCCGGAATCCTCCCCAAATCCCAAGCCCAGAGCCCCAAGGGGAATCCACAGCGGGTTTCCCGATGGCTACGGGATCCTATAGTAAGGATCCCATTCCCTGTACGCTGGAGAGACCTAATTAAAAAGACACACGAGCGCAGACAAACATACACGTACAAGCATGCACACACACACATCGTGCCTTAAGTAGGTTAGAGGACCTCTTTTCACCCCCTCCCCTATACATACATACACACACACACATACATCACAAACACACGCATCGAACGCAAACGACGCCGCACACGCAAACACACACTAGCACCATATCAAGTTCTCACCATGGTACACACGTCGGGAGCGCGCGGGGAGCACACACGCCACTTCCTAAGACCCGCATTTAACCCTCTGCGCCCCAGAATACAGAGACACCCCCCCCCCAGGAAAGCTGAGAGGACTTGCAGGCGTCGGGGTGGCCGAGGGAAGCGCGGAAGGGTGCCGGGAGGGGGAGGGGCCGGGCGGGCGGGAGCGCCCCGAATGCGGTCCCTGGCGGTCTCCAAGGGCAGCGGGGCTGCCTGCGCGGCGCCCGGCGCCGCCTTACCTGGAGTCAACGTCCGTCTTTGGCGGAGAGCTGCGCGCGGACGCTTTTTATTCGGCTCGGAGGGAACTTGGGAGAGCCCTGCGTCCAGCTCGCATACCGGGAACGGCGCGGGGACTGCAGGCGTAGGGGTACCTGGCTCCTAGCAGCCTGGCTCATACTCAGCCGTAAAGTCCCCTTCGCTGGTCCCGAGGACAGGCATGAATCCCGGCTCCGGAAGGCGGTCCCTGCTGCCTCTGTCTCCCGGCTCTCCGGCTCTGGCTCCCTCGCTCTCGCCCTCTCTCGCCTGCGCTTTCCTCCTCCCCCCACTCCGCGCCAGCTCAGTTCGCAGCCCTGGGGCCCGGGAGCGAGGCGACTAGCGAATGGAGAGGGAAGTCCAAGTGCGCCGCGGTCTCCGGGCGGGGAGCAGCAGAGGCCGGGCTACGCGGGGGGAGGGACTTACCCGGCGACCGGCGAAGATGAATGGGGGAGCGGCTGCCTAGGGGCGGGCAGGGTGGAGCCAGGAGCCGGGGTTTATTCTGAGGAGTGTTTTGTACATCTTTAGGCGGAGGAGGAGGAGAAGAGAGAGGACGAGAGAAGGGAGGCCTCCTCGGAGGGAGGGGCGGGCTGGGTGGGCTGAGGCTGAGCCACTGGGGAGTCTCGTGGGTCTGGGGATAGGGTGGCGTCTCTCTCCGAGTCTGAGCACCCAAAGGGACTGTGTGTGGTGGGTATGCGCAGACCCCCGCATCGTGATGCTCTTAAGCGTTTCTGTAGCTGTGTGCGTCGCGGGTATCTGTTTCTAGGTATGCGGGTGCTTGTGGGTCTGTGCGTAATTATTCGAGTGCGGTTTTGTCTGGGGAGGTGCCCGTGTGGGTCCGTTTGTATCTGCGTGGCTCTCTATGAGTACTTCAGACTGTTTGTTTCTCTGTATATGTAGGCATGAGCCCACGTAACCTCCCAGAATTAAGCAAGTGCTTCTCTCTACGTGGGCAGGATGTAGGAGTGAGACGCTGAGGGGACACAAAGTTCTCTCAATACTACCAGAGGCAGGAAAGGGGCGAGGGTACGGGGGCTAAGGCATTAATACAGAGAACCAAAGACTCCCAATTTAGCCTGAAATGCAGGCTGGGGTTGCTGGCACGGGGCCTCTGCCTAAAGCAGAAAAGAAGGCCAGAACACATTCTGAATTCTCACACAGCGCATATTCTGTATTTCTGCTTACTTTGCTTCCTTTTTTAATTTAAACCAAATCAGCAATGAGGGTTCCTAGTCCCTGGAAGCTTAGGCAAGTGTAGGCATTGGCGAAGGTACCAGATGAAGGGGCAGGGAGCAATAAGGAAAAAGTGATGAGAAATTTAAAGGAACCCAGATTCAGTAAAAGTGCAGGCCCTAGATGAGTAAGAATCCTGTAGGTATGTGATCTTGGTCAATTCACTTACCTCTTAAGCTCTAATTCCTCATCTGTATAACAGGATAATATAACTACCTATCTAACATGGTTGGTGTAATATTTAAATGAGTTAATGTATGTAAGATCATTTGAAATACTCCCCGGCACCTACTGCGTGCTCAAAGCATGTTATCTTTAATTACAGTTGCTATTGTTACTAATGTTATTATTACCCGAAGGGTGATAGGAGAGAGATGTGATACTTAGACCTAAAAGGATCTAGGGGCTAGTGAATTAATTAGAGGAAGAGGAGCCTTGAAACGGACCCACACGGGCACCTCCCCAGACAAAACCGCGCTCGAATGGAAAAGAAATCCTTGAGTGAGGAATTGAGAACTTGAGGAAAAAAATATTTAACTGGCAAGGAGGAAAGGGACAAGAGATGAAAAGAGAACAAGCCTGGGTCTGAGAAGTGCAGGACTGAGGAGAGGAGGCGGGGAAGAGAGACGCAGTAGCCAGTTCAAAGTTCCTCTCTCCTACTGTCTGCTGCAAATGACGGGCAGTCAGCACCACGGACAGCTCTCCAGCCACTGACCAAGGAGGGTTTTTCTCTCTCTGCCTGCTTGAAACACCTCCCTTTTTGCTTGGACAATTTTCTCCTTCCCTCGTCTTCCCCCGCTCAGGTTCAGATCCTGGCCCATGATTCCTGAGACATTTCAGCCTTTGATTCCAACCACAAAAAAATAACACTCACCACACACACTGCTTCTCCCATCCATCTCAGTATGCAGCCCCAGGTCGCTATCTCCTCTTGCTATTTCCTTTTTTTTTTTTCGCGGGCCTCTCACTGTTGCGGCCTCTCCCGTTGCGGAGCACAGGCTCCGGACGCGCAGGCTCAGCGGCCATGGCTCACGGGCCCAGCCGCTCCGCGGCATGTGGGATCTTCCCAGGCCGGTGCACGAACCCGTGTCCCCTACATCGGCAGGCGGACTCTCAACCACTGCGCCACCAGGGAAGCTCCCTTCCTTTCTTCTTTCCTCTCTTCTGCCTTTTTTTTTTTTTTTCTTCTCTGTCTCTTTCTACTCCATCTCTTCCTTTATTTTTTCCCTCTCTTTCTCTCTGCTTCTCCATCATCTCCCAGCTCAAATATCCCTCCTTGAGTGATTTTAGGCTACAGCAGGCCTGCTGGGAATTAAGTTCTGAAATCAGTCTGAAACATCTAGTTAGGCAGCTTCAGAGGAGGACCAAGGTACAGACTGATTCCTCTTAGCTTTTCTCTCTTAATCAGTCTCCCAAGATGGCTGTGGTCCAGATGACTTAGAAAGAGGGGACTTAACACTATGGAACATTTTCCTATCTTCTTCTCCTACACCTCACACAGTCAGCATTTCCCCCAGGAAACACGGAACCCTTCCAAGTACCGATTATTTACTAAACAGAGAAAAAGAGAAAAAGGAGAGAGAGAATTTTTGAACTTTTACTATGCATCAGGCATTTCATTTGGGGCTTCCCTATATTATCTTTTATAATTTTAAAAATGCTATGAGGTATGAGATAGGTAATAGCATGACAAGGTACAGCTAGTAGGTGATGGAGTCAAGAATTCCACACCCAAATCTAACTCTAAAATCTTTACTGTGTCCCCTGGGAATAATGGGAAAGCTTCAGGGTGATTGAAAGAGCTTAGGATTTAATGGGGTCACTGCATCCAACCCTAAATATCAACTTAAATGGCTGAGACCATGGCATCCTCTGTGCCAGTGGAGTATTTATCAGCTCTTGTCCCTGGAGGAGGAGGTGTAGGCTTTGCATGGATATATTTAAGTCTCATGGTTTCTGAATTTTGAATAAAACTTCAACCTTTCCAGGTCTTAGTTCATTTGCATTTGACTCTGTTTAGCTTCCTTGTTTCTATGAAGAAAGGCTAAAAGGGCCATTTTTAAAGTCTCCAAAGACTCTTCGGTCATCAGAAAAGTTCTCAGTGCAAAGCATTCCTAATGACTTATGGAGGAAGCAATCGGAACCATATGGATAACATTTCTGCAGAAATGCACACGGGTGGGAAAAGGTTTAGAGGCCAAAAATATATTTCTTTTTTTTTTCTTCTTTGCCAAAGAAAGAACATTTAAGGCAGCTTGAGATATGTGAGAAATGTCTTGTTCTTTCTTTGGGGTGGGTGTTGGTGAGCAGCTGTTTGCTATTTCCACTGAATTTACCAAGGGATTGCATGGGGAGGGAGGTGCCAAAGGATTAGGATAGACTTAGGAAAGAACTTCCTGTCTATAGATTTTGGGTGATATTAGAATGGGACCTTTTTCCAACGACATTTAGTGAGACAATGGGATGGCTCCTTTTTAGTCTTCAAAACATGATGGTTTGATAAGCACTGGATTATATTTTTAGAGTCATGGACTCCTTTGAGAACCTCACAATTTCTATGGACCCTCTCTCTTGTGAAAAATACGTTTTTAAAATGGCCACAACATTTTGCATGGAATTTCATTGAATCCCTCTTTGCCAGTCTCATTCACGGAGGTCTACACCTGGACCCCAGATTCAGGACATATAGAGTAGATGACTTTTACGGTCTCCAGCCTGACCTTAGATTTTATAGATTGCTTCATTTAGATTTGAGGTTAAAAAATTGTAAAAGGAAAGCCAACAGAGAAAACAGAACAAAAGGTAAACAGCCTCTTTTTTTTTTCTAGAAATAAACAAGAAATATAGATAAATGTTCAGGGTTGAACTGGAAGTTTTACTTTCCTCTTCTTAAATAAAGATAAGTTTTGGCCCTATTTGTGCAGGACTCTGAGCCACCTGCTACTGCATCAAAAGTTTAAGTTTACTACTCTGTCAAATCTCAAAGGAGTTAAAATCCCTTAATCTGGGGTGCTTTGGGTTCAGAACAGACTGAACAAAGGCAGGGAAAGTCTACCTTTGTTAAGTGCCTACTGAATGTGAGGTGATGTGAAGGATTCAGAAATAAATATCTTCCCTGGTCTCTGTCTTCTAGGAGTCTGAAGTCCATTGCCAAGTCAAACTTATCCCTAAACAATCACAATGCACCATAGAAATTAGTGGCATGTGCAAGATCTACAGGAGATGCTACAAGAGCTAAGAGGAGGAAATATTTGCCTCTGTATGAGGTATAACATGTGGCACCTATCGAGTTATTTTTATTTTGTTTTAAAAGCAGTTGAATTAATAAGAACTAATATTTACTGAGTGATTACTTTGTATGAGCAACGTTCAAGCCTTCCATCTAGGTTTTTATGAGCATCTCCTAATTGAATAAAATTAAAATTCATTCTCATTCTCCCTCTCCCTCTCCCTCTCCTCCCTCCCTCCCTCTCTCTCTCTCTCTCTCTCTCTCTCTCTCTCCTCTCTCTCTCTCCCCACCCCCCCCCCCACTTCCCTCTCCACCCTTACTTTTTCCCAAACCTCCTGGGACAATATGGTCAAAACACAACTCTTATCCACCATTCTATTCATCCAGAACCTGGAGGATGTTACTTATATACCAAAATATCAAAATCAGAACCTTTCTGCCCAGAATTCAGTGCCCTCCATCATCTGGCCTCTGTGTTCTTTACTATCTTATTTATATCTAATTATTACCTCTGTACCTTCTCTGTTAGCAAAAATTAATGCTCACTGGCTCCTGGTTCCCAGTGTCCCTCTCTCTGTGCCCTTAATCAGACTGGGCCCTCCACGGCCATGTCTTTTTCTCCCAGCAACCCTTCACTTCTGCATAACCAAATCTGACCTCTCCTTAAATATTTAGTTCACATGTCATATCCTGCATGACTTCAGTCTGGATAAAATACTTGAACATGAAGCGTGCAAGGATGCACATGATCTTCCTCCCTAATATCACGTCTCCTCCTCCACTACAACCACACTGACCCACTTCCAATTACTAGAGTTCACAAAGTTCCTTTATGCCCCTAGGTCTTTGTGCTAGCTGTTCCCTCTGTCAGAAGCCACCTCCCATTACTAGCCAAGTCCTGCTCACCCTGTAGGTATCAGGGTAGATGTCACTTCTCTGACCTCCAGACCAAGATAGGTCTCCTGATATCAATTCCCTCACAACCCTTAATGTCTCCTTCATAACATGTATCATCATTGTAATTAAACAATTATTGGTGATATTATTGTTTAATGTATATTTCTTGAGCTAGAACTAAAACTCAAAGGCACAAAAGATACCTTTGTGATGAGATCTTGGTACATACAAGAATGGTGGGTATGTATTAACCATGCCCTATGTCCTAGGAACTATTCTCTGTGCTTCACAAATAATATTTCATTTAATCCTTCATACAGTCCTGTGACATCAGTACTGTTATTATGACCATAACTCTCATTTTATGATGAGGAAAACGGAGGAGGTTAAACAAATTGCCCAGTGTCACCTACCCAGAACCAGGATTCAAACCCAGTCACCTCGCTACAGAAGCCAAGCTCATAGTCACCATGCTACCTAGCCCTTTGCATGAGAGGAGTCGTATATATTTATTGAATAAACAGGAGTTCTTCCTAAGCCCTTCAATCTTTAAGTCTATTGATACTCTTCACTTTCTGCCTTTTATGAAGCTTATTTACGTATGTGAATCACGCTCTCAGTATCTTCAGCTATGGCTGCGTTCTTTTAGCAAACACGCTGAAATTCTGGAGCCATGTCATCACCTACGAACACCTTGACCAGGATATGCACCCTTCCCGGTCTACCAACTGGCTCCCCCAGCCACGAGAGTGGATGTCTTCGGACATGAGCACATGCAGATTTGTTTTGCTAAACATGCTCAGCTTTCACTCTCTCTCCTCCCTGTTTCTTTCGTGTTGCCAAAGTTTCAGCTGCCTTAGGTCTGAGCTTGCCCAGGCCATTACCCTGGTGGAATATGACTTCTAAAAAGGGTTTTAGAAAGGTATTCAGGAACATACTATCCTGCTGGCTCAGGCTCAAGGGATAACATTATTGTAAATTTCAATATTCTTTTTGAACTAATAATTCAGCATACGTAAGCCTTTTGAAATCGCAGATAGTCTCTCCCTTGTTTTGCTTTGTTTTTTTGAAACCTTATTTTTGGCAGTGACTGAAAGATGAGGTAGGCACAGCAGGTAGCCCCACTTTACAGAAAAGAAAGTAGGCTCAAGGATTTAGTATGACTTGCATAAAGATAATACTTTATAATAATGGACCCACAACTTGAACCCAGGTATTCAAACTCATCAAGACGGTTCTCTGTTTTTCTGTTAAATATGGTTTTGGTGGTTTAATGATAGAACAATCTATTCCTTCTCTCCTCTGTTCTCACATCCCTCTAATAGGCCTACCCTACCCCAGCTCTCACTCTCTGCCACATTCCACTAGGGGGAGCCCTACATAGGCTATTGGTAGCATTTGACTGGCTGGCATCCATTTTCCTCTTCAGCTAAAGGATCTTTATTTTCCTTTGGGAAACCAGCCTTCTAAATTTCTCAGTTCTTTTGGTCCTTCAGGTGCTGATTCTACCCCCCAGCTCTAGGGCATATAACCAAGGCTGGCCAATCAGGGTGTTCTATCCCAATGGTCACTGTGATTGGATGAGAGATGAGTATTGACACAGATTGGTACAGAGTCAGCCCCAGAACATTTACTGCAACCATTATTAAAAAGTACTCCTAAAACCAAAATAATAATAGTGGAGCTACTTAGCTGGCAGAATCGAAGCCTGCAGTTCTGGCGATTACCTTTGCCACCGCAATGAGGAGGCCTGACTGAGACTGAGGGCAACATGGAGGAACGCTTACCCACAAAATAGATCCAGAGGTGCCTTAAGTCACAGACAGATATTTCATCCTATGAGCCAATAACTTTCCTTTCTATTTAAGCCAGTTTCATTTGGGTTTTGCCACTTGCTACTAAATGTATCCTGAATAATATAGCATTATAAATCAGGATGATTAACTTTTAGATACACAACTTTGAAGCATTTGATTTACAGAGAGCAGAAGTAGAGAGATGAACTTGGAGCCAAGTGAATGGCCATTAATCCAGTTCTGTCACTAGTTAAGCTCTGTTCCCCAGACAAATCAAGTCTATTTGTCCTCTGGCCCATGTGTTCTCAACTTATTTGGTAGGCAGAATTCTATTGTTGATCCCCAGTGACCCTTGCCCTTGTATAATCCCCTCTCCTTTAAGAGGGAATATAACCCGTGAATATGATGCACTAGCACTCCTGTGATTACGTTATATAGCAAAGAACAAGGGTGGTCTCTAGGAGCTAAAAGTAGTCCCTGATTGACAGCTAGCAGGAAAACAGGAACCTTAGTACCACAGGAAAATGGGTTCTGCCTATACCTCTGAGCTCAGAAGAGGACACTAAGTTCCACATGACAATCACAGCCTCAGCTGATCCCTTGGTTTCAATCTGCTGAGACCCTGAGTGAAGAATCAAGTCACCCCATGCCTGGAATTCTGACCTACAGAAACTGTAAGGCAATAAATATGTGTTTCTTAAGACACTAAATTTGTGGGAATTTGATGCACAGCAATGGAAAATTAATATAGTCTATGAATTAGGTGGTTGGATCGAACCATCTCTCCAGTCTTCTGTTCAGCTCTGACCTTGCATGATCAGATGGCAATACCTGTTTGTGCTAAATGTCTGGGGATTCCTACACTACACCTCATTCCCTGATAGCCTACCTCATGTCCATTCATAAATACCTCCAAGGCTAAAGAACAAGAAATCCCTCTCACTCAGCTTGCAAATCTGTTCCATCCAGTGATTTATTTTCGGTACAAAGCCTTGCCCTGTTGATGTATAGTTTTGAAGTTAATACCATCTAGATAAACATGGTTATTGGGCGTGGGGGATGGGAAAGATGAGCTCACATTTGTCCCACAGCTTGCTCCCAGTAAGATGCTCTTCCATTTGGGTGACATCATTTTTTTCCTGAGGTGTGAATAAACACTAATTATTTTCAAGTCAGTGAGCACAGTGGATATGAGAAACAGACTTTGGAGTCAAACAGATTTGGGGCTAAACCTGGCACCACCACATCCCAGGAAGACACACAGTAAGCCTTATCAGGAACATTATACACTTACCACTAACCCCTCCAAGTCTCAGTGTCCTCATTTGGCAAATGGGGATCCAATAATTTATCCAGAACTCATTTATTGAGCACCTTTTCTGAGTCAGACATTGAGTCTATAGCAGTGAATACACCATTGCCCTTGGGAACATATAGTCTCCTTAGGAAGTAACATTTATCCCAATAGGGTCGCTGTAATGATTAAATGAGATAAGCATTTAGCATGAAGCCTGACATGCAGTAAGCCTCAGTCAATGGGAGGCATGCTTAGAGGTGTTATACCTCTGAATAGGAATTATATAATTATTGATTACAGCATTTATTGAACACTTACTTTGGGTCAGACATGTCTCCAACTACTTTCCACATACTAACTCATGTAATCTTTAATCTTCTCAAAAATCTCAATAGGTAGATGCTATGATTGTCATCCCCAATGAGAAAAGAATTAGTATCAAACTGAAATTAAAATCATACAGTTGAGCTCACGGTTCAATGCACTTAACCATGATTTCCTACCACCTCTAATTAGATGTCATTAAAACAAAGTGGATGACACAGGCAGAGAGCTTTTGTTTGTATGTTTATTTTTTGAATGGTGAAACCTTCCCTATACCCCAATTGTATATGCTACTTCTACACCATGAGTATCTCATGCTGACAAATTCTAACCATGCCACCATCACTGATGGGGTTAGACAAAATGATATCACTAGCACTGCTGTTATTTTTTGCCACTTGTTTCATGCTTATAATGTGCCAGAAAGTTTGCTAAGAGCTTCACAAATACTATTTAATTTTAACAGTTAATTTTAAAAACTTCCCCAAAAAGCCATGAGTCACATGTTGTCTCCACTATCATGAATGAAGAAACTGAGGATCAGAGAGGTAGAATGATTTGCTTAAGAACACACAGGTAGGAAGGGCTGAAGTTTGGCTAGAAACCCAGCCCTGTAAGTCAGTTCTTAGTTGATGTTCTCTTTTATGCTTGGCTAGGTTGGGTTGCACTTTTGCAAACTGTGACACAAGACTGCAAGCCTCATCTCCTTGAGTCCATAGTGATATTAAACTGGCATATAAACACATTTTCTCTCTAGGCTCAGGGTTACTGCTTTTGAGAAGGTATGGTTAACTTGTTATTTTATGACAAAAATATCCTTTTGCCACTGTTTATAATTGAATTCTATTGCAGTTAGCTTGAGCTTAGCTGGCTAATCTGTATTTTGTTTCAAACCACCAGATTCTAGATTTTCCATATGTCTCAGTGTCTCCTTGGTGTTACCTCTTGTCTACCTCTTGCCTGGGGCAACCATCGCTGATTATGGAACCCTCTCCCACAACACCCCCAAACTCTTCTTAGCACAGCCCTCTAGGCAGAAACTACCAATCAATTCGATTTGTCACTGGAGATGAAACCTAAGTGTCAGCCCTGCATGTTCTCTCCCTGAGATGGATGAAGTTCCTCTGTAGATATCTGAGATAAAAGCATGCCTGTCTGATGGCAAGATCAAATAAAAAGAATTATCTAATTGTGAATTAAGGATATCTTTAACTTTCTACTCTGAAGGTCAAACACTGCATAACTTTTCTCATCCTCTGTGTTTTATTACAAATATCCACACAGAAAATTGCTTATGGAGCCTGGATCCCTGCTGATCCTGGTGTGAAATACAGTATTTATTAAATCCAGACATAGTTGTAGATATCAAATTCTCTGTCATTGATAGGTGCACACTGCACGCTTTTCTAGGGACAGGTATCCCAAGAAACAAATTAGTGTCTGTTTGATTAAACAATGAGAGGGTAAACAAAGCCATGGTTAATGAATTTAGTCATTGTTCTCTGCTAGGACTTCTGCCTGTATTAGATCTTGCTGATAATAACACTGTTAAATAATCAGACCATGATACAACCAAGCCATATACTTTTCCATGTTAATCATCTTGCAGGGTCACTACACACTCCAGGGGGTTACAACAACTTCAGACAGGCTTTGAACGGGAGTAGTTAATCAAAGTTGCTGTATCAGTTAGCACTCTCTTGCTTATAAATGACAAGAGACTCATATGAAACCAGCTGAAGCAAAAAAAAAAAAAAAAAAAGAAAAAGAAAAGAAAGAAAGAAATTTGTTGGATCATGTAACTGAAAAAAACAGATGTAGAACTAGCTTTGGGTTTGGCTCCATGTCATCAGGATTCATCCTGCCTCTCTCAGTTCTTTCTCTGGGTTGGCCAAGTGCTCAGACAGACTTTCTCCACACATAGCTGGCAGACAAATGTTAACTGCTCCCCCCAAATCCCAATCAAAGCCCTAAGACTGTGTCCAATTGGCTGTGATAGGGCTGTATTCCCATTGCTGACTCTCCCTCATGGTCCTCTTGAGCTCCAAATTCAGGGAATCACCTCAACCAGAGGGATTAAGGGAAAAAGGTGGCTCCTCCGAAGAAAACTGGGGTGAAATATGAAGAGATAAATGCTCCAACAAATGTCCACATCACCAACCTATCTCACCCTAATCACACCTGGCCACTAGTCTCTCCTAGGAAAACACACACATAAGTCATTTTAAATTTTAAATAATTTTTAAAACTTTCACCCAAAAAGCACTGGGTAACACTCAGGATATTCACTTTCACCACTAACTGTGTCACTCTTAGCAACCTCTTAGAAGCTGTATCTTCATCTTCAATGTGGAGATAATATTTTTCGTACATCTTTCTCAGGTTTGCTTCAGAATCCCAGAATACTTTATCAGAGAGATTCTTAAATACTGCTGAACCTTACACATTTTACACATGTAGAATTTGCCCAATAATATTTAGCTTAGAAAATTTAGTAATAAAAATATTACATAATTCTCAATCCAGTGTATGATGAAATCAGATTGAGTATTATCTCATTGTCAAGGGAATGAAGGTTCAAAAAGTGGCCTAAGACAGTTTCAAAATTAAAACCCAGAACCTAGGATATCATCTGACACAGAACATGCCCTCAGCAAATGGCTGTTGAGTGAATGAATGAATAACCAATACACCTAGGTTTACCAACAACTAAGCCAATCCGATCTTTTCTCTCTTCTTATTTTTTTCTGCCTACAACAATGAAAAGTTCTAACATATGACGAGCAACCAGAATGTTTTCTGCTTGGTGCATTAACCTGGATTATGAAACAGCCAAACAGTGGAAAATATTCCCCTGGTATCTACGTTACCATTTTTTACCACGTAGAGTGGGGAAGGTAAAGCCTATGAGTGAGAGGAGCCCCCTCCCCTACCTTGTTTTTTACATTCACTCTGTTAAAAAAAAAAAAAAATACCTGTAAGTAGAAATGAACCTGAGATCTGGAAAAGGGCCCAGCAAAAGGGCTCCAGCTCTGGCTGGTTCCCCAAATCCCTGACAGGCCACCCAGGGTAGGCCAAGATATGTCCTGCACTCTCTGTAGATCTCCTCTGAAGGCAGCCAAGGGGTTCCCTGAGCAAGGAAGGGACCCTTCATTTCCCATTGATAGTTCACAGACAAGACTAGCTGCAAAGTCCCTTGATCAATGAGTTAGAATCAGACCAAGTTCCTTGTTCCTCTTCCTGTTTTCACAAAATGCAGCTTGTGAGCTGGGAAGAAGCATGGAGGTGTTTTTCCAAGCCATTTTCAAGCACTTGCAGCATGCATTATTTTCAAGTCAGAATAGTTACGCCTGTTCATCACAAGCTCAAACAAGGTGGCATGTGCTCCCAGAGAGCTGCGTTGATATTCCGCTGCTCTCCAGGGCTCTAGTAGAATGAGAACTGCATTTCTCCTCTGCAAACAAATGCCCCTCTAAGTGCTGATCCTATTTGGCTGTGCCTGGAATTCATTGCTCAAACATCTGTCTCCCAGGAAGTTGCCATCCACCTTAGATAGGATCAGTGTGCGTCCACTGCCTACTAAAGTATCACACAGGCTTCTGCAGAAACATAGGGGAATCTAGACCCCTCTTAGGGTTTCTGTGCTTTTAGAGACTCATGGACACCTTTCCCACACATTAACAGCTATGAAATTTCAGGGCTAACAGATTCAGTTGAGATTGTCTGGCTCTAAGAGGCTCTAAGAGATCTTTGGACTGGTCTAGAGACTAGAGATAAGATATCATTACATTGGTGGATGGAGGAATGTCTGTTTGATGTTTGTTTTTGTTGCTGTTGATATTTTTTACCAGCCGTCACCATCCTCATCCAATTTAAGCTGCATAATCCTCCACGCCTTAGTGAGCCTGCCAAATTTAGGCTACGGCAGACTGAGCAAGGGTCTGATACACTTGGGCATTTCTGCAATCATGCAGCACAAACAGAACCCTTAGAATCGAATAACACTGCAGCTCTTGAACAGTGTTGCATAGTTAAAGGACAGCACTAGGCTTCTAATCTCTCTTCCCAGCTTTGTTTATCTGAACAACTGGGGATGCCTTTCAAAGTATCCATGGGGCACTGAATCAGGGCTAGCGTGACCTTTAAAGGTCAAGTCCTATTTTCAATCGGATATTTGAATCTCAGCTATTAAGAAAGTTAGTTAAGATGATTAAATCTCGAAAACTAAGCTGGTACTGTAGAGTCTTCCCCAGGTCACTGTATAGTTGTTGCCACTCAAGAATGCCTCTAGGAAAGCATACAGTCCACAGAAAGGAGGAAAGTTGTTTTCTCTTGGACTAGTTCTTGAGAGTGGCAGTGGCTAGCCACATGTGGTTGCTGAGAAACTGAAATACAGCTAGTCTGAACTGATATGTGCTGTAAGTATGAAGTACCCACCATATATTGATAAGTATCGAAAAAGGAGTGTAAAATATCTGTAATACTGTTTGTATTAGCTGCATGCTGAAGTGCTGGTATTTTTGATATGTGGAGTTTAACGAAATGTCATAATAAATCTCATCCATTTCATTTTACTCTTTGTAATGTGGCTACTAATGGTTCTAAAGGATTTAGGAAGAGGAAATGGGCACTTTAGATGAAGGACTTCATCATGACCCTGGAGAATGAGTAGAAGGTAAATATTAAACGCTACCTAAGCAATCTCATATTTATTCTAACATTAATATCCAGAACAACTTTACGGTGACATCAACAACTGTATTCTCCTTTGAAACGTCAAGTAACTGGGGCCAATAAAGGTGAGGTGGTATGCTAAAAATCTAGCCATGGGAAATGGTAGAACTGGGAGCATAAACACAGGTCTCGCCGCTGTCAAGCCCATGCTCTTTCTCCTATACCAAACTGCACCTCTCTAAAATGTATTTACTTTACTATAGCCAGTGGGCTGAAGATTTTCAGCTCTGATTCTTCGTCTTCTCTTCTTATCTCCTTTTACCCATCACTCACAGAACTGTGAACAGGATTTAATATTGTTATTTTATTTACTACAACCATTTCTGGTCCCTGCACTCTGCTTGATCTTGTACAAAAATAGTTTGCCTTTTGGGAAAGAGAGTCCTGGGGCTGTGCACCTCCATGCCTGTATCTGTGTTTATGAACCAGGCAGGGTAGAAGGAGATAGCAAGTTGGCTAAGTATGGCTCCAGGGGGAGTGGATTTCTGTCTGAGTTGATAATGGAAAATGGAGAATTTCATCTCCAGGTCAGTGACTGAATCTGGTCCAGATTTTCACTGTCTGCTCTATGTGATTACTTGGTGGATAGAAGTTGGGATTTGGGACCTTCCCTAAAGATGCCTCTAGTCTCCAAATACTCTCCCTCCCTCCTTGTAGCCCAATTCCATGCCACTCTTTTATGCCAACTTTTCTCCACAAACCTCCCCTTATTAATTGGAAATGAAAAGTTAATTCCCACTGACCTTACTTTCTCTCATACCTGAAATGAAAGAATTAAAGGCAAATGATAAAGAAACACAGGATTAAATGTCATCTATATATTCTAACATGGTTACAATTTCATTATTAAATAGTATTAATTTAATAAAATATCTTATGTGATTTTTTTGGAATCTATGGTTTTAATCATATTATGAAAGAGTTTTGAGTTAATGAGAGTTATTAGGCTGCTTGATGATGTTGTCCATATATATCTGGCATAAAGTATCATTTTTTAAAGGGTGGGACACAGTGGTGCCAAGGAAAATTAATTAGATTCAGAATGAGGAAACTTGCATTTAAATTGTACTCCTGCGCTTCCCTGGTGGTGCAGTGGTTGAGAATCCGCCTGCCAATGTAAGGGGCACGGGTTCGAGCCCTGGTCCGGGAAGATCCCACATGCCGTGGAGCAACTAAGCCTGTGCATCCCAACTACTGAGCTCGCGCTCTAGAGCCCGCGTGCCACAACTACTGAAGCCCGCGTGCCTAGAGCCCGTGCTCGGCAACAAGAGAAGCCACCGCAATGAGAAGCCCGCGCACCGCAACGAAGAGTAGCCCCGGCTCGCCACAACTAGAGAAAGCCCGCGCGCAGCAATGAAGACCCAATGCAGCCAAAAATAAATAAATAAAATAAATAAATTTATAAAAAAATAAATAAATAAAAATAAATTGTACTCCTCTCTATCTAATATGGGATCTTAGGTGGGTGTCTTACATATATAAGCCTCAGTTTCCTTAGATATAACATGTGAGTGATAACTTTGCTCCTTTTTGAGTTGCCATAGATGTCAATAAGTCCATTACCTTGCCTGTCCATGCCATATTTTATACCACTTTATATTTGAGAATAGCAGTCTCTGACATGGGTAATATACATCTTAGAGATGCAAAGATAATCCATTATGAGTTTTGAGAAGAAGATACTAGAATTCTATTTCTATTTTTTATTCTTTGGAGTTTATTTTTCTTATGTATGTACATGATGATGAATGAATTCTATAAGTATAGACATGTATAACATTTATGAATAAATATATTACATATATATATATGATATTTTTACTGCTAGCGATGCACTATCAAAAGTACTGTCAAGACCCCTGTTTTAAAAGGGCCCTTTAACATTTTTCTAAGTCACGGAAGTTGAAGATGAGGAAGGTGAAGGTAACTGAACTAAATTATAATGCAAGGCCATGCCTTAGGAAATAAATTTTAAAATTAATAATTCACATACATTTCGTGTATGTCCCTTTTTTTTACATAATTTTAAATATTGTTAAAGGATAATTATCTGTTTAAAAGAAAACATGTTAGCAGTGTTTTGTGGAGTCTGTAACATATGCAGAAGTAAAAATTTATGAAAACAACAGCACGAAGGCCAGAATAAGGGAAATGGAAGTATGCTATTGCAAAGCTTTTATATAATACGTAACTTGATACAGTATTACTTGAAGATAAACTGTAATAAGTTCAAGATGTATACCATAAACCCTAGAGCAACTAATCACTAAAAAAATGAAAAAGACGATTAACTGGTAAACAAATAGTAGAGGCTAAATAAAATCATAGAAAATGCTTGATTAAAAAAAGAAAAGTAAACAAGAAAAAGTAAACAAAGAACAGATGGTACAAATAGAAAGCAAATAGCATAACATTAGCTATAAAGCTATCCATATCCATAACTAAGTATAAACAATCAAACTCCAAAAAAAAAAAAGGACATAATAGACTGTATAGCAAATAGCAAGACTGAACTGTATGATGCCTACAAACAATTAACTATAAAGCCAAGATAAGGTTAAAGTAAGAGAATGGGAAGAAAGTATACCATGGTAACACTAAACAGAAGTTTGAAGTATCTATATTAAAAATCAAATAAAGTAGACGTCAAATGAATATTAGCACAGGACAGCAACAGAATCCATATTCTTTCAAGTAAAAATGTAGTGCTAGGTAACATTCTAGGCATCCCAAAAATCTAAATAAACTTAAAGTGATTGAAAATTTACAGAGTACATTCTCTGACAAAAATGAAATTAAACTAGAAAACAGAAATGTTTTCCAAAAAATCCTCAACTATTTGAAATTAAACAACACACATCTGAATAATCCATGAGTCCAAGAAGAAGTCACAGAGGAGGTTAAAAAACATTCTGAATTGAGTGAAGATTAAAAAAAAAGACAAAACTGTAGGATCCAGGTAAACCAGTGCTTAGACTGAAATTTATGGCATTATACACTTATTTTAGAAAAGAAGAAAGGTCTCAAGTCAATGCATAATACATAAAAGCTAAAAAATACATAAAAAAAGACATGAAAACTAGAAAAAGAAGATCAAAGAAAATCTAATGTAAGTAGGAAAAAAAAAGGAAACACTCAGGTTAAGAATGAAGATCAAAGAAATAGAAAGCAAGCAAATAATTGAGAAAATTAATAAAACAAAAATCTGATTTTTTGAAAGGAGCAAAATTTGACAGAACCCTAGCCAGATTTAACAGGAATGTAGAAGGACAGAAATTATCAATATCAGGAATGAAAAAGGGGACATCATTATAGATCTTATAGTCATTAAATGAATAATAAGAGAATATCACATCACAAATAACTTTGTGACAAAAATTTTGACAACTAAGATTAAATGTATTAAGTACTATAATGACACAAACTACAGGCTCACTGAAGAAGAAATAGATAACTAGAACACTATATCTATTTAAAGTTCTTGAATCCATACTTAGAAACTTTCCCACAAATCAAAGTCCAGGCCCATGTAACTTTAATGATGAATTCAACCAAATATTTAAGCAAGAAATAGTACCAATCCTACGCAAACACTTCAGATAAATATAGAAAGAGATAACACTTACCAATATGTTTTATGAATATAGCCTTACCCTGACATCAAAACCATTAAAACACATTAAAGGAAAAGAAGGATATAGAACAACATCTCTCATGAGCATAGATGAAAAGTTCCTTAATAAAATATTAACAGAATGAATTCAGTGATATTTTAAAAGGATAAGTCTTTATGAGTAGGTGGAATTTTTTTTTCAGGAATAAAAAATTAGTTCAACATTTTCAATATCACAATGTAATTCTGACACTTACTACCCTGAGTTAGCACAGACTTCACAGGTTAAGAGCACAGTGCCTAACAAGATTGCCACGACTTCAGACACATGCCATAAATTGCAGGCTCCCCAGGCTACCTGTACTTTTGACCAACTGGCTGCAAATTCAAGGGTTTGCACTAACCTCTTGGGTTCAATAGTTCATTAGAATGACTCACAGAACTCAGGAAAGTGCTTTTCTAATAATTTCAGTTTTGTTATAAAGGATACAAATCAGGACCAGCCAAAAGAAGTGACTTATAGAATGAAGTCTGGAGGGATGCTGAACATGAAGATTTCATGTTCTCTCTCCATTGAGTCAGGGCATGTCACCCTCCTGTCATACTGATGTGTTAATTAACCAGGAAGCTCAACGAAACTTTGGTGTCCACAATTTTTATTGGGATTTCGTTAAATAGGCATGATGGATAGAATCACTCGGCATGCTATTGAACTCAATCTCCAGCTCCTGTTCTCTCCCCAGAAGTCAGGCTGACATCAGCTGGCTTAAAACCCCAAGCCTCTTAATACCATAGTGGTCTTTCCATCAAGGCCAGCTTCCACTCTGAAACTATATATCTAGGAACTCCTCATGAATCACCTCATTAGCAAAAATTCAGGTACATTCCCAGGGGCTCACCATGAATAACAGGATGCTTCTATCAACCAGGAAATTACAAAGGTTAGAAGTTCCATTCCAGGAACGAGGTACAAAGATCAGACAAATTCTTTATTGTGTAACAACATTCCAACATCTATCAATGTTATCTATCATCTTAATATACTAACATTCTTGTTAATATACTAATAAGAAAATCCATGCTATCTTGACCAATGTAGAACAAGCATTTGAAAAAATCCAATATTTATTGGTGATTCAAAAAAAAAAACTTTCAGCAAACTAGGAAAGAAATATAAATTTCTTAATCTGAATAATACCAGATAAATGTCCAAAATAGTTTTTATTGTTTCTCTATACACCAGCAATGAACAATCAGAAAGTGAAATTTTAAAAATATATATGTATATATATATATATATATACACACGTATAATTTATAATGGCATCAAAAAGCATGAGTGCTAAGAGGTAAATTTAACAAAACATGGAAGTGTCTGTACACTGAATATTAGAAAATATTGCTGAAAAAATTTTTTTAAAGATGTGAATAAAGGGAGATACGTATCATGTTCATGAATCAGAAGACAATATTTTTAAGCTGTCAATTCTCCCCACACTAATAAATAGGTTCATATAAATCCCAATAATCATTTTTTGTGGAAATTGCATATAACACAAACAACCTAGAATAAGCAAAATGATTTTGAAAAAAGGTTGAAAGACTTAAACTACTTGTTTGGACGCTTTATAAAAAGCTGCAGTCTTTTTTTTTTTTTTAACACCTTTATTGGAGTATAATTGCTTTACAATGGTGTGTTAGCTGCTGCTATATAACAAAGTGAATCAGCTATACGTATACATATATCCCCATATCCCCTCCCTCTTGTGTCTCCCTCCTACCCTCCCTATCCCACCCCTCTAGGTGGTCACAAACCACCGAGCTGATCTCCCTGTGCTATGAGGCTGCTTCCCACTAGCTATCTATTTTACGTTTGGTAGTGTATATATGTCCATGCCACTCTCTCACTTTGTCCCAGCTTACCCTTCCCCCTCCCCATATCCTCAAGTCCATTCTCTAGTAGGTCTGTGTCTTTATTCCCGTCTTACCCCTAGGCTCTTCATGACATTTTTTTTCCCTTAGATTCCATATATATGTGTTAGCATACGGTATTTGTTTTTCTCTTTCTGACTTACTTCACTCTGTATGACAGACTCTAGGGACATGGAAGCAACCTAAGTGTCCATCAACAGACGAATGGATAAAGAAGATGTGGCACATATATCCGATGGAATATTACTCAGACATAAAAAGAAACGAAATTGAGTTATTTGTAAAGCTGCAGTCTTAAGACAGGACTGTTTTGGCATACGGATAACATTTAAATCAATGGAACAGAACAGAATATCAGAAATGGATTCAGACATAATTGGTTAATTGATTTTTGACAAAGGAACCAAGGTAATTCAGTGGGGAAAGGTATTATCCTTTCAAACAAATGTTACTGGCACAATTGGATATGTCCATATTAAAAAATGAACCTCAACTCTTACTTCATACCAGTCACAAAAATTAACTCAAAATGAATCATAAATTAAATGTAAGAGCTAAAAAGTAATTCTAGAAGATAAAATAGAAGGAAATCCATGTAACCTTGGGTTAGAGAAAAATTTCATCCATAGGCTATCAAAAAGAGAAACTATAAAGAATTTTCAAATGGGGCTTCATCAACATTAAAATTCTTTGCTCCTAAAAAGACACTGTAATGAAAATGAAACGGCAAATTCTACACTGGGCAAAATATGTGATAAGTATACATCTGATAAAGGACTTGTAACCAGCATATATAAATAACCCATTCAACTCCATTACAGAAAGATGAACAACTAGATTTAAAAAAAGAAAAAAATAATCTGGACACTTCACTAAGAAATAATATACAGATGGCAAAATAAACACAGGAAAGGATAGTCAACATCATTAGTCAGAAGGTAAATACAAATTAAAACCACAATGAGATACTTCTACATGCCCATTTAGCATGACTAAAATTAAGAAAGACAACCGCTAGTTTTGCTCTCACACATTGCTGGTGGGAATGCAAAATAATACAACCACTTTGGAAGACAGTCAACAATTTCGTATAAAGTTAAAATTTAACTCTGCATTTCCATTCCTAGATATTTACCCAACAGAAAGGAAAACATATGTCCATATAAAGACTTGAGCAGGAGTGCTAAGTGCTTCATAACAATAGTCAAAACTGGAAAGTTCAACATCCATCAGCTGGTGAATGGATGAACAAATTGTTACATAACCAACAAAGGGATCAGGAACAAACTAATGACACACAACAATATGGACGGATCTCAAAGGCTTTATGCCATATGAAAGAACCCAGAAATAAAAGACTACATACTGTGTGATTCCAGATTAGTTTGAAATCAGATCAGTGGTTGCAAGGGGCCAGAAGAAGGGACAAAAGATTGACTACGAAGTGTCACGAGATTTACTGGGGATGAAGAAAATCATCTCGACTGTAGCTGTGGTTGCATGATTGTATACATTTGTCAAAACTCATTAAACTGTACCCTAAGCTTGATGCCTATTATTATACATAAACTATACTCAATAAAGCTGATTTTTTAAAATGAATATGTATATGTTTGTCAGTGAAAAGTCTAGGTGGGGGTACACCTCCTGTTAACAGTGGTTATCTCTGTGGTTCAGGATTAGGTGAGTTTAATTTTTTTCTTCTAGCCAGCATTCATTTACTTATTCATAAATTCAGAATCTATCTATTAATTAGTCCCAGACGTTCTACAAATCACTGGAGATACAATGGTTGGCAAGACAGACATAGTTTCTGCTATCAGGGACTACACATGCAAGCTGAGTGTTTCTTCTTTCTTCTCTGTCTTAATCCTTCTATGATGAAAAGGTTTTATTTTTGTCATACAAGGGAGAAAAATTCCTGGTAACTTCAAGAATTGTAGGGCCTTTTGATTCTCTTTTCATATAGTTCGCTTCTATGATCCTTTACTGTGCTACTTGCATGATCACCAGCATATGCTCAGTGTACAGAATGCATTGTGTAGGTCAACTGCTATCACCATGAAAAAGAAGAAGAAATGAGAATCAGACTGCTTCCGATAACTGTTAGGGAAAACACATCTTCAAATTTTACACAAAATGAGTCAATACTGGCATTTTAAATAGTTATGTTGTTTATACAAGTAAGTATCCTATTTAAGTAACCTATCTGAGTGAAAAAGAGGAGAAAATGTACTGGTCTATCAGGATGGAATATGCCATTATATAAGAGTGTGCATGTTCTAAGGATTTAGTCATTATAAACTTCCTATAAAATCAAAGACTATTTCAGCTGGATAAAACCTTATCAATTGTCTACTACAATACTCAAATTTTACAGACTCATAATGACCTTTAAGAAGGAAATGACCTTTTGAAGACCATGCTGCTAATTATTGGAGAAGTCAGAAATAGGATCCCGGTGTCTCAATGACTCAAAATCCAGATGACACAGATGTCTAGTACTTTGGAACTTGGAATTTCCCAAGTTTTTAAATGATAAGGCATGTGTTCCGCCTTTTTACCACCACCATGGCTAGTTCCCTGACAGACACTATTGATCAATCAGCATTCTGGCTAAACTCTGACACAGCCTCAGAATCCTTCCTAACAGTTCAGTTCTGTCCAGTTATGACCAATAGATCAAGTAAACACTTGAGTTGAAACCCACGTGAAATACACACACACACACACACACACACACACACACACACACACACACAAACACACAGACACACACCCGTTATGGTACATACAGCAACCCAAGAATCTTCCCAAATAGGTCTTTACTTTCCTGTCTGTGTCCTACACTCTTCATCTAGAAAATGCAGATGATAACCTTTGTTCCAGCTTGATTTGAAGATTAGATGAGACAATATACATAAATGGACTTTAGAAGTTCTGACATAAGACAATGGTAAATTTTCTATTTCCTGACCTCCATCTCCCTCTCTCCCACAAAGTTTACATGGCTGTACTGTAATACAAGTTCATTTCTTCTCCTGGAAATCAGCTTGCCTCTTAATTTAGGACTAAGGTACATTGAAAGGGACTTACGTTGATTCCTTTTAATTTTAGGGTTCCCTTTCCATTATATACAGTTTAAAGAAATTAACTACAAGGACCTCCCTGGTTGTCCAGTGGTTAAGACTCCACACTCCCAATGCAGGGGGCCCAGGTTCGATCCCTGGTCAAGGAACTAGATCCCTCGTGCCGCAACTAAGAGCCCACATGCCACAACTAAAGATCCCACAGGCCACAACGAAGATCCCGTGTGATGCAATTAAGATCCAGCACAGCCAAATGAATAAATATTTTTTTAAAAAAGAAATTAACTACAAATAGAAGAGCTGAGTAAGACGGTCCCAGAGAGGATACCAATGGCAAAAATAATGTCAAGTAGTTGGATGGAGAAGTTAGTGATTCAAAATCCTTCTGCCATATTCCCTAATCAATCTGACCAACTGAGCAATGATTTTCTCCAGCCATGAGCTGGAGGAGACAGGGAAACAGTTGCTGCTCTTTAAATTACATGCCAGCATGGATGACAGATTTAGAAATTACTCTTGAACCCTAAACACTGACGTTTGTAGTAAAACCACTGTGAGTAACCCCACAGTCTCTCTTTTGCAAGGGTGATGATGCATCTGAAGAGAATAGTCTCCTGGGGGTTCCATTACACACTCAATGTTATGGCTAGCATTGCACTCCAATGGAGAGGACGAGACACTAAACCCTTATACAAATGAACAACAGCAGAAAGCACATAGTAGAGAGTTGCAAGAGAAACAATAATACAGGAAAACATGATAAAAAGTGGCAGGTTAGCAGAACAGGTCCAGCTGAGAAGATGCTGTTTGAGCCAAGACCTGAGAAATTAGAAGCCAGCAGCAGAAGAGCTGATAGAAGAACAGTGTAAGAAGAATGCTTCTGGGAATGGGAAGGAACTTGGTCCAAGTAAAAATCCCAGTGTGGCTGAGGGCAGAGAGCCCAGGTGGCCAAGGGAGTAGGCCGGGCAGTGTGGGTTAGAGATGTCCAGGGTTTGAGATGAGACAGGCTATTGCCGAAGCAGGACTTCACACAAGATGGTAGGGGTTTGCGTTGTATTCTTCTACATTATTATGGGCAGCCTTTGTACAGTTTATAAAAGAAACATGGACTCCTTAGCCCTGGAGAGAAAGAACAGGAGAAGTGAGCTGTAAAAAAAAGATGCAAACGTTTGGTTCGTAGTCAAAACTGCAGCGAGAATACAAGCTCCTCATCCAACATCGCTGGTATGGACCCAACAGATCTGCGTGGGCTCCCAATAATCACATGGAAATGTAGACACATAAATAAACATCATTCCCTTTCTCTTAACGAGGTCTGTGCTACCTTGAGCAAAAGGCTTGGCATAGCTCAGAGACCATTAATTGTAGCTGCTCAGAGGACGGGGCATGTTGTGAGTGAATTAATGTGTTTCAAGAGCCCTGCATGTCTGACTTTTCATGTTGTCTAAATTTGTAACCTGTAAGACTGCATTTCCATAAGGTTTGAAATGCAGTGTGTTCTGTGGTGCTCAGAACTCGATCAGGATGAAAAGAGCTTTAGAAAGTAAGATGTTATTATTGTATTTGCCTTCACAAGAGAAAACAGTCAAAGGAAGACAAACAGAGGAGAAAGAAAAAGATTCTATATAGATTAGTACTCCCACACACCCTGCAACCTGGGGGCGAGAAAAAGAGAAGGGAAAGAAAACCAGAAAAACTGGTATAAGAATAAACCTTATCAAAGACTGAACATTACCGTCAGGTCTCTGTGTGCGGAAAGTTTTACCTCTTTGAACCCCAGAGAAGAAAATTATACTCACTAGAGGAAGAAAAAGAGTTATTAACAAATCAGTTATCTGATGCTTAAATAATACACCTGCTAAAATGAACCTTCTAAGTAAACCTACAGTGGAGCTAATTAGTTCAGCATTTGGCAATAACCTCATCTCCCTTCCCTTTAGCTTAAAAAGAAAAAAAAAAAAAAACCACAGAGATGGGCTCAAACTATTAACATGTAACACAACTGTTTGATAAAACAGGTATTTTAAAGGAATAAACTTGGTAGGTGGGTCTTCAAATCAGACTGCTTTTCAAAAACGTAGTAGGTGAACTCGGAATTTTCATTAAGGATTCTGAGCAAAGCCCTGTTTGAGAAATTGTCAAGCCTGAATTCCAGACTTGGCTCTGCCATTTGCTACTTGTGTGGCACTAAACTAGTCATTTAACCTTCCTGAGCATTAGTTCTGCCATCTCTACGATGGGGATGTCAATACCTATCCAGCCTGTCTCATCAGTGGCTGTAATGTGTCAGCAAATAAACCATCGCAGGTACAAGTATTTTGAAGATGTTCAAGTTCAGCATACATATAATGGCTATTTTATAAGGAAATAAATATAAAAGCAACATAAAATGCTAGACCTGTTTTCCAATATGGCAGCCGCGTGTGGTTATTGAGAGCTTGAAAAACAGCCAGTGTTATGAGGAATGGAAATGTTTTTATTTTATATAATTTAAATTTACATTTGAAAGGTCATTCAGTTTAGTTCATGGAACAATTTTAAGGACGTTTGAGAAAGTCAGCTATATTAATTTATTTTTTTAATTGTATAAGTTTTATGAAATCTAAATTTCGATCATGTTTTTCTAGGGAAATCTAGAGTTTGTACTGAGATATGCTTTAAAATATAAAATTCACGCTGGATTTTGAAAATATATAAAAATGGGAAACTATTTCATTAATAATTTTAAATTGATTACATGTCGAAATGAGAATATTTTGGAGATAAAGGGTTAAATAAACTATATTATTAAAATTAGGTTTACCTATTTCTTTTTATTCTTTTTTTAAAAAATATCTCTACTATAAAATTCAAAGGACCTAGGTAGCTTGCTTTACATTTCTATTGGGCAGCACCAGGCTAGTGTGTGAAGCAGTTTTTTGTGAGTCAGTTTACAAATGCAAACGTTTCTATGACTCCAAGATGTGCATCAACCCCATTTCCTGAAAGGCATAGACTGGGGAGGATGAAGCTCTTGGCATGAACTCACGCAGCCCCAAGTGTGCAGCTGGGATTCGAACCTGTGACTTGTTTTCTTATAACAAGCCTTTGTTATAAGAAAGCCTTTGTTTTCTTGTAACATCAGATGGAGGCACCGAGTTCACCACTGGCTGCTTCAACAGCAGAATATGCTGATAGAGTTTTGGTCTCAGAACCAGCGAGTCTGGGTGCCAAGCCAGCTCTGCCCCCAAATCTCTGTAAGGCCGTCCTGGTGACAGACAGAGTGTGCCTCTCCCTGAGCCTCAGTCTTTTCTCTGTCTGATGAGGGTGCTGCCCTAGGGAAAGGAAAATGTTCTAAAAGTGAGACATGTATCACTGACGGAGGCACAGCTGGTTTTAGGAGATGCAGAGAGATTGCGAGCCTACATGGAAATATTAAATATATTTTGATTACAGTCAAATAGCTATATATTTATTTTTCATATGGAGTATATCTGTAATATGCACGCTTATGTTTTCAAAGCTATTATTGCTTTCCTTCGGAAATAAATTTATTTAACTTTAGAAAGCAGAAAGCTTTGAAGGAAGCAAATCCCTGGTAATGGGAGGATGGCAACAACAAAGGTCATGAGGGGATATGCAAACACCTGAAGTTTGAGAAACGGCTTTAGAAGACAAGCAAGATGCCTTTGAACTCAGACATTTTATAGTTACGAGTTACTTGATTCTGAGACACAATAATGCAGTCTCGCTGGGAGACACAGTGGAAACCAGTAAGAGCAGTTGGAGAGATGGGAACTCTGCTCTGTCTCAGCTAGAGGAGGAAGAGGGGTTCCTCCCTGCACAGGACAGATCTGGGAAGCGGTCACAGGGGTTCCCCTTGTCTGGGCCCTAAAGGATGGGGAGACGGAGACACATATGATGAAGGGACAGTGGGTATCTGAGGCACGCTTTCCCAGCGCTGACGCCCTGTGGCTTGGAGTCCAGGGAGCCCCAGGTACATCCCAAAGCATATGTTTGTTTGAAAGAAACTAGGGAGCAGGCTCCTGTCTTCTATGTAAATGACATCCAGCATCCCAACTGCTGGCCAATTCAGGTCCCGACACAATGAGTTCCGACTGTGCCCACTGGACACATATTCACAAAGAAATTTAAACGGTAATTGGTGCCTCGGCATCTGCACCCCGCTGCACCCTGCAGCATGTACTTGATGCAATTGTTATACACTTTTCCAGGTCCCGAACATAAATCAATTTTCATGACAGCAGGATACAATGAAAAGAGCCCTGGGCAGGAGGCAGGAGCCTCTGCTTTCCTCTGCTCTCTTACCAATTAGTGAGGTGACCTTTCCCTCAACACACATTTACTGGACACCTGTTATATGTCAGGGTTGTGCTGAGCACTGGGGTAACCATGGTCAAGGGTAGGCCAGGCCTGCTCCCTGGCTGGGTGCCACACTTACTTCCTAGTCCTGGAGGAAGGCAACTGAGTGAACTACTACAGAGTGAGTCACTGTATCCTCTTGCCTTGTTTCCCCTTCTCTGACACTATTGGACTATACTAGGGGATTGGTGAGGTGGGCCTTTCCAATCCATTCATTCATTCAAAAATATTTTGAGTTCTTACTATGTGCCAGGCACTTTTCTAAGCTCTAGAGCTGAACCGTGCAATATGGTAGCTACTGGCCACACGTGGCATTTTTGCACAGAAACGGAACCACCCCAAACTGAACTGTGCTGTAAACATAAAATACACACTGAACTATAGTAGTAAAGTTAATTTTACCTGTTTCTTTGGACTCTTTTCTCTAGTTATTTTTTTTTTTTAAAAACTTAGTATGAAAAAAGAATGTAAAATATCTCATTAAGGTTGTTTTCTATTGATTGCATATTGAAATGATAACACGTTGGACATATTCATTCAAATCACATATATTATTAAAATTATATTCACCAGCTTCTTTTTACTTTTTTGGGTTTTTTTGTTTGTTTTTTGTTTTTGTTTGTTTGGGTTTTTTTTTTGCGGTATGCGGGCCTCTCACTGTTGTGGCCTCTCCCATTGCGGAGCACAGGCTCCAGATGCGCAGGCTCAGCGGCCTGGCTCACGGGCACAGCCGCTCCACGGCATGTGGGATCTTCCCAGACCCGGGCACGAACCCACGTCCCCCTGCATCGGCAGGTGGACTCTCAACCACTGTGCCACCAGGGAAGCCCCTTTTTACTTTTTTAATGTGACTACTAGAAAATTGAAAATTATAAATGTGGCTAGCATTTCTGGCTCTCATTATCTTTCTATTGGACAGAGGTGTTATAGAGATACATCAATAAAAGACAAAAATCCTCCAAGGATGAAAGTGCATATCACCAGATGAGAAAGAAAAGCACTGAGAATCACAGCCCCACTTATATTGCACTTATACTTGCAATATTCATACTGAATTGCACTTACAAATTCATACTGAATTTAAGCCTTTCGAGGGCAAGAGTAGTGCTTTGCTCATTTGGTTTTGCTGGTCAGTTGAGAAACACTGATTTTATCTTTGGCTGGGCCTTATGTCAACACCATTGCACTGGTGGCTGTGAAGACAGCTGGAAGTCTAGATATTGAGCTCTTTCCTGCTCCGTCACTAACTACCTTTATAGCCTTGACTAAGGCACCCCACCTCTGGGCCGATATCTGTATGATAAGGGGATTAAACACAGGGACTTCTGAAGCCCTTCCCAGGTCTGAATTGTATGAAACTGGAGTGATGATATCTAGGTGCAAACTGTCCCATCAAACGTCAGCCTTGAACTACCTTCTGACTTAGTAGGATTCATTAGGCAACATTTCTACAAACACTTTCTCCTGCCCAGAGGGGTGTTTAGGGGAAATTAGAATGAATGAAGAATCTTCTAAATATATTGTGTCAAACCTTAAAATATGAACCCACAGAGAATGTGGAAGGTACATCCTTCAAGGGAAGGCCTGAGATGCTGTGCTGCCACCAAAGCTGTCTAGAGATCTACTGAAATTCCTTAGGAGACTATAATTAGGGTAATTCCTCAGAGATCACAAGAAGCAAGCAGAAGAGAATTCTTGCTCAGTTCACAAGAGACCAGCTTTGTATATGAACTGTAACCAAAACTGGGCTTTGGCAAACCAGGTGTGAGGTGTGGTAGTGTCAGGAGTCCCAGGAGGGACCTATCCCTGGGGCCCAATGGACAATTCAACCAGCAGCCTCATGGTTATAAAGGGCCCTGGGCTTTTGCCGTAATGCACAAATGAAGTTACACATAAAGTCATCCCTGGGTATGTGTGTGTTGGTAAAGCTCGGACTTTGCCAGTGTGTGTATGTACTGAAAAAGGCCACCATTTTGTTTCAGCACTGTTTGGGCACTTCTCCACTTGGTATATGGCCTTGGCCCCTTGCTAGCTCTCAGAGGTGGTGGTCCTAGAAGGAGGTATTTTTCCATCTCTCCAGGCCCTCAATACTCTACAGTTTCCTTCCAGGTGTGATGAAGAAATTCAAATACAAATACCATTGTAAAAGGAACTCAAGGATGGGCCAGTGTGAATGACGTTCACACTAGGCTACAAAGGAGAGATGGATTAGTGATGAGAATCAAGAAACTTAGGCTACGGTGTGATCTTAACTAATATCTATCTCTGAGGTTTGCTTTAGCCATTTTTAAAATAAGAGTGAGATTAAGTCTAAATTCCCATCTTGTGTTAATATTCCCTCAGTGTATTCAGCCTTTAATACACATGAGAATCACCGGGAGTGAAGTATTTAAATCAGAATCACTTAGGGTTAGGTTAGCATTTCCTCTGGTGGTTCCAAAATTAGGAATCTCTGCTCGAGGTGAATCAACACTGTCTGATGAACTAGTTGGCAAATATTAATAACTAGAAGGTCCTTCTAAGAAGGAGGAACAGTGGATATAGGTCTCAGGGTAGGAGGGTGCCCCATGTATTAAAGGAATAGTAAGCAAATTAACCATGGCAGAGGGATGGCCCAGAGCAGTGCAGTCCAGTAGAAACAGAATGTGAGCCACATATGTGATCTAAAATCTCCTAGTACCCACATTTAGAGAAGTGAAAAGAAACAGGTAGAGTCAAATTTAGGAATCATTTTCTTTAAACTGATCTATCCCAAATAGGTTAACATGTAATCAACATCTGTAACTTACATTATTGTAGTCACATTCAAAATGTAAAAGCAGGTGACATTCATCCTAATGACATTTTATTTAACCCAATATATCGAAAATTTTACCATTTCAACATGCAAGCATAAAGCAATTACGAAGAGGACATTTTTACATTCCTTTTTTCTTTTTTTTCCTATCAAAGTCTTCAGAATCGGTGCCTACTTTACATTGTGGTTTCATCTCAGTTTGAACCAGCCACGTTTTAGTTGTTCTGTAGCCACATGTGGCTAGCAGCCACCAACTTAGACAGCACAGTCTAGGCCTTCTTCCTCAGGTGTGTTCTGTGGTCTACTTCTTGGGCATCGCCTGAGAGCTTGTTAGAAAGGCAGAATTTCAGGCTCCACCCCAGATCTACTGAATCAGAATCTGCTTTCCTCTGGGGATTTATTTATACACAAAAGCTTGAGAAAGTCCTCTCCTTTCCCACAGCCACCAGCAACTCTCACCTGTACTGTCACAACAGCCTCTTAATTCCGTCCCTTAACCCGCCTTGAGGTCTAGCCATTGCCCAATTTGCGGGTCAACTTACTACCAGTTTAGCCTTCCTGCCACAATGAACTGCTCTCAGAGACTCAAGTCAGCATGCCCTCTTACACTTCTCAGCATTTGTACATGATATTTCTTCTAGAAAACTCTCCATCTCTTCCCCTGCTCATAACTGATCCCCACATGAACTTCAGCTTTGATGTCATTTCCTTAGGAAGACTTCCCTAACCCATCGCCCTCACATCCCCTCAATTCTTCTAGCTCCTTGTATTTCTCTGTTCCTCTGTTTTTTGAAACACCACCCTGTCCCTCCTGCTAGATGAATGGGAAGCTTCGTGATGACAGGGACCACATCAGTCCCCACCTGAGATGCTCCATCCCTAGCATCCAGCACAGGATCTAGGGCATATAGTAGGTAGTGCGGGTTCTAGAAATTTTTGTTAGGAGGGAGAAAAGAAGGAAGGCAGGAAGGTAGGCTCCCCTTCATGTGAAACAGAAATCATATTTTCTGTTTAGAAAATTCTCATTAGAACACTGAAAGTTTGAGCCAGAGGATGGAAAAGAAAAGAGAACCCACATGGATTAAAAGCTACTGTGACTCCTACTTCACTGACCACAACTGCCCGGAGTTGGGCCACGTGGGGTCTGGATGAGTCACTTGACCTCTCCAAGCCTCAGCTCCCCCTCTAGGAAGTAGGGACCATAATGCCCACACCAGGGGGCAGCGGTGAAAAGTCAGTGAAAAGATGCATGTGTGAGGCTTTGTAAACTGTAAAGTGCTGCAGAACAAGAAGGAATTGCGGTTCAGGTCCCCGACGTCGCATCCCCTTCCCTGCTCCTCTCCGGGCACTGAGTTTCATTTTCCACTTGAGTTTAGAAGTCAAATATTAGCTGTGCTAATGGGGTATTGGATCTTTTTATTATGGCCCACCACTCGGTGTGTGCAGCTTTGCCGAGATAATAAAAGATGTTAGATCTGGTTTCGCAGCTGCTTAATGCAGAAATGCTATGGGAACACACCTGGGGTACGACTTCGAACAGAATCAGTGGTAAAGTCAGCCATGTCCCCAGCAGAGATAAAAGCATTAATATCCTATTTCACCCTCAGCCTGCACTGGCATGATGCTGATTAAAATTATTTCTGCCGTTTGACTTTTTTAGAAAAGAAAATTTGTAGAGGGATGTGTGTGTGTGTGTGTGTGTGTGTGTGTGTGTGTGTGTGTGTGTGTATGTTAGACAGAGAGAGAGACAGAGAGACAGAGGCTTGAATAGGAGTTGCATTTGCTACCTTTGCTTGAAGTCTGGTTTCAGATCTAGTTTTAGGGGCATACATTTCACAGTCCCATGGCTTGGATGGGACCACAGGGAGGTTTTGTTAAGTGCACTAGGCCTCCCTCCGTGTCACACTCCCCCGCATCCTGTCTTCTCGTCCTCAGTACTAGTGTGTGTTCATATGTGTGTCTGTGCAGGCCTGTTGCTTTGCACCTGTCTTATGGGATAAAAAAGAGAAAGCCTCTGCTGCAGAGCTGACGTGTCTCGGGAGACAAGGTGCAGGTGAGGGAGAGCATGCCAGGTCCCTGGGCAGGTGTACATACACAGGTATATCTACGTGAGTGTGGGTGTGGGATCAGTGTCGGGGGGAGGTGGAAGCCACTAAGGGGACTTAATTGTTAAGGAAGCAGTGAATTATATATTAGCTAGAATGAGGCATGTACATGTAAGGTGTAGCTTTACATTAGAATCACAATCTAAGGGTGCAGCGTCCTGCATATGGAAGAATAGAAGTGGCCATTGGGAGGGAGGCTTGTATGAGTATGAGTTTGTGCACAAGACTGATCCCAGGGTGTGTGTGTGTGTGTGTGTGTGTGTGTGTGTGTGTGTGTGTGTGTGTGTGTGTGTGTGTGTGTGTGTGTGTGTGTGTATAATAGTCCACAGATATCTATTGAGCATCCACTACAAGCCAGTCCATGTGCTTGGGGCCCAATGCAGGACGTGAGGTTATGAAAATAGCAGCTAAGGTCTCTCTCCCTATCAAGCCCACAGTCTATGGCCAGGTTTCTCAACCACGGCACTTCTGACATTTTGAGCCAGATAATTCTTTGTTGGGAGGTGACTGTCCTTTGCATTGTAGGGAATGTAGCAGTATCCATGGCTTAGTACCTACCAGTTGTGACAATCAAGAATATCTCCAGATGTTGCCAAATGTCCCTTGGGAACAAAATCACCATATGTTGACAACCACTGGTCTATGGGGACAGACAGATATTAAACAAACAAAGTTACAAAATTGATTCTATAAGCAACTCCCCGTTGCCAGGGGGGACAGGGAGCTTCCCAGTAGGTAAACTGGGCGGACTGTCGGCGTGAAGGGTTAGGAAAGGCTGCTGGGAGGATGGCTGAATGTGGGGCGGGCATGAAACACGAGTGGGACTCAGCTGGGCAAAGTGAGCAGAAACAGATGCTCCAGAGACAGAACAGTAAGGGAAGAAAGGCCCCAACGGAAGAAGGAGGGAGTACGTCACTCAAAACCAAACCAAAAAAGAAAAGGAAGAGAGCCTTGTGGGCGTGGAGTGAGTCGGGGAGGGGAGAGCTTGAGAGATGAGACCAGCTCTTGGGGAGGACGCAAGCTCCTGTCTCCAGGATTTGCAAGCAGGGAAGGGCAGGGGATGTGGGTCAGTAGCACCCTAAGTGGCATTCCTGTCCAGAGAAGCTCTGTGTCTCTGAAATACTCTTCTAATTATAGGAACGAAAGTGTGGATGAACGCTCCATACCCTGCTTCCACCTAAGGCTTCTGCTCAAACATGAGAACTTGGGGCGGTGTGGAGTCTGCCCAGCTCGACTTTGGGATGTTCTCCAGGGAGGAGATGGTTTCAGTCTTATCAAGAGTGAGAATCAGGCTTTTCAGTGGGGAGTGTTTCCACTTACCTTTGAGCTACACCTGGGGTCCCCTCTATTTCTCAGGCCCACCCACAAAACTGCACATATGTTCCTCCATCTACACACACACAAGCACATACACAAATGTACATATACACACACATACACTACACACAACTTGAACTACTTATAATTAACCCATAAATCATAGACACACAGCATATGAGTGGCCTTTTAAAATACATCAAGCTTGGGCTTCCCTGGTGGCGCAGTGGTTGAGAGTCCGCCTGCCGATGCAGGGGACACAGGTCCGTGCCCCAGTCTGGGAAGATCCCACATGCCGCGGGGCGGCTGTGCCCGTGAGCCATGGCCGCTGAGCCTGCGCGTCCAGAGCCTGTGCTCCGCAATGGGAGAGGCCACAACAGTGAGAGGCCCGCGTAGCACACAAAAAAATAAAATAAAATAAAATACATCAAGGTTTTTTACAATTGATACTCCCAAGGCCCCTTCTTCAACTTTCAAATGACAAAACTGAAGCCCTGAGTAATGACAGAAGTCACCCGCAGCCATGAGAGAGTGGGGATTTCACCCATGTCTGGAGACCCCGACTCCCACTCACACAGCTATGACTCCCTGGGACACCATCTTCGGTCAAGTCAGCCCCATCTTCATAAACTTCCAGCAGCTCTGCAGAGATTTGCTGGGTTCCTGCTACCAGACATCCACCCCAATCCAGGACCCAGACTGTCACCAAACTCGCCAGCCAATTCCCTGCTTAAAATCAGTCAGTGTCCTCTTCCAACAGTGTTCAGGAAAAGGCAGCCTCCTCAAGGGACCATCAGAGTTCCTTTACAGCCTCTCTTCTGCCCATCTCCGCAGTCTCATGTCTGCTCTTCTAAGAACAGCCCCTTTCTCTTGCATCGTGAATCTCCACGTATGCTGTTCCCATCCTTAGGAATTCCCTGGCTCCTTCTCTTCCCACCCTTGGCTTTGAGAACCCCTACTTATCTTTGAAGACTTAGCTCATTTGTCACCTCCTCCGGAGCCTCCCTTGCTCAGCCCCACGACACGTACTCACACCTGTCCTCTCTCCCCAGGCCAAGTTAACTAACTCTCACTGCCTGCCCAATACCCAGTGTTTCCTCCACCAAGCTCAGGGCTCCCTAGCGTGTAAATGTCGGTTTACAATGCTGTTTCTCTCACAAACCTGGGAAGTCCTGCAGGGCAGTGGTTTTATCTCTGCATCCTTGGCCCACAGTAGCTGCTTAAGAGATGCTTTATTAGTCTACTCCTATATGACTCTCTTGAAGTGGCTTCACTATTTCTGGAAGAGTGAACACCCAATAAAACCTTCTAGGTTAGTCACATGTCAAAATCATTAGCTGCCACTCAACAGAGAGAACAGCGTGGGGGGAGGTTGGGCAGAGGGAGAAGGAATGACGTGTGTGTGTGTGGGGGGGGGAGGATAATCATCAACAAGTGGTCAACGGAGGCTTCCCCAGGAAGAGCCTATGGACATTTGTCTCCTTTGCTTCATCCCCACCCACTAGAACTGGAAGGGGTATGATCCAATCCACCAATTCTGCTTTCCAGGGAGAGTGAACCACTGGAGCTGATTCAAGTCCATGGACTTTCTTCAGGGACCCACAACAGGAAGTCCAGGCACTGACGACTATCTCAGCTCCAAGATCAATCTGGCAGAACGTGCAGTCATGCAGCCACCACCACCTTCTAAATTCTTACTAAGTGCTCCGCTACCAACAGAACTGGCCTCTTTCTCTGTTTCCAACTAATCCATTTTTTCTGTCCTTCCAGTTTGACTTCTCAGAGAAGAAATCTGACGGATTCAGCTCACCCTCCAGGACAAGCTATTTCATGCTTCACTGCCAGCTAACACGTAAAGTCTTCTCATGTCAGGTGACTATTCCTGTTCTGATTAGTATCTGCCCCCAAACAGCAGGGAACTGTAAGTGGGGCACTTTTGTCTAATGGGGCGGTTGGATCTAGCAGACACAATAACCCGTATGTTCCCAGCAGCCCGATTAACCGCATCAGGATAAGGCAGGTTCAGTGGGCTGGAGCATGGAATGCTGGAGCATGGAATGGTCCCAACCACTGGATAGAGCAGATACTGAGGACAAGACCCACACTTGGAAGGACATTCCTTCTAAAGGATAAAACAAAGTAGCCAGAGGCCAGGGTAATATGCAAGGGGCTCAACACAGTGGACTTTGGGTTTATAGTGAGAGGAAGTTGGTGTTGAACAAGCATGTGACATTTGGTGTGTTAATTATAAAACTTCCCATCGTCTGACACTCTCTGAACATCTTGAAAACCTGGATCATGTCCTCCTCATTTTTATTTCTCCAGGCCGGATATAGTATCTAACACAGAATCAATGGTAAAAGGAGTTTATGAAACTGAACTGAATTCCTTAATATCTATTTTAGTTCCACCTTCTCCCGCACCACCTTGTAAGCTCCGTGAAAGCAGGACTGTGCCATCTATTCATTCTGGGATCACCCTATGAACCTAGCACAGGACCTGACCAATAGTACGTGCTCAATAAACACCGGTGCATATGCTTTTTAAAAATCACACTGCATACACTACCAAATGTAAAATAGAAAGCTAGTGGGGAGCAGCTGCATCGCACGGGGAGATCACCTCGGTGCTTTGTGACCACCTAGAGGGGTGGGATAGGGAGGGTGGGAGGGAGACGTAAGAGGGAGGAGATATGGGGATATATGTATACATACAGCTGATTCACTTCGTTATACAGCAGAAACTAACACGACATTGTAAAGCAATTATACTCCAATAAAGATGTTAAAAAAAAAAAATCACACTGCAGGCACACGCCTCTCAGTTACTCCTAATACCCACAGACCCCTTCTATATACACAGAAAACATCAGTTCTGAAGTCCTTGCTCAGGTACAAATCCAAGTTCACCACTTAATAGCCATGAGACCTTGGGCAAGTTACTCACTGTACCCGAGTCTCCCTTTTACAATGAGAATAACAATATCTACTTTACAGGGTCGTTGCATGTTTTAAATGAGTTAGTACATGTAAAGGGTTGAGAGCACTAACTGACACATGTAAACACACACTAAATTATATTGTGATTTTTTCCCTCACATACAAACATACTCTACAAATAGCTCCAAATATACGTGCACTAATCCAATAATTATTTTGACCTCCTGCTTTATCAGGAATGGTTTCAAAGCTTTTCTTTGTTCAAAAACTCTCAATTTATAGCTTCCTAACAGAATCAAAATGGCCCATGATGTTGTTCTCACAGGCTGACACAGACCCTCTTGCCTACAAGTGTCCATCTAGGTAAAGGACTTTGTGTTTTCTTACGTTTTCACAGCTTCTCCTGGATATTGATTTTCTGTAGTTATTATGAACAGTCTTCCGGAAGCTCCTGCCACGGTCTGCATTTGTATGTGTAGTGGGGGCATTAAACCCAGCCCCTCTGCATCTAGAACACCCTTCGTCCATCCTGACTCTGATGAAATCCCAAATGTTGGCTGCCCTGGGCATAGTGATAATGAAGAGGAAGAAGAGAATGATGATGAAATAGAGCATCTCCTGAGTTCTTACTATGTTCCAGGTCCTGGGCTAATGGCTTGACAAGGGGGAATAAGACATGCAGTCTCCTGTGTGGCACTCACAATGTGATGGTGGCTGGTGAGGATTTTGGCAGAGGGCTGTATCACAGGAGGGAACTTTCATTCTCCTGATGGGACAGAGCAGACTTCACAGGAGAGCTGGCACTGATCTAGCCCTTGTGGGGTGAGCCATGCATGTAATCATTCATTCATTCTCTCTTTCATTAAGTCGGCCAACCCATATCAAGTCTCTACTTTGTGTTGGGCATCTGGCTAAGCCCTGGGCTTATAAAGGTGGCCAAACTTGAGCCATGCACTCACACACACAGTGTAATGGGGGCAGGGGGCACGAAAATGACTCTTAAGTACAATATTCAACACAACGTTTGTAGTAATGGATGCACATTCAAGATGCAATTGGATCATTCATGAGTGATGGAACCAGCACCTACGTCTGCATGTGGGAGTCAAAGATGTTTTCATAGAGGAAGTAATATTGGAGCTACCTTCATAATAAAAACAAGCCATTTACCAACTACTTTCCTCGTGCCAGGCATTGTGCTCTGTTATATACATTAACCAACTGAATCCCCATAACAACCAGTAACTGTAGGATGTGATGGAAGCCAGTACCCAGTATATCAAGTAGCCAGTATCAGGCCTACTTGATGCCAGAGTCTTGGCTCTTAGCTGCTGCCTGTACAGACTGAGTTTCCCTGAAACCTAGGAAGAGCCAAAGTAGAAGAAATTCCAGGGGGAAGGAACCTGCACATATAAAGGCAGAGAGATGGGGCGGGGGGAGAGCCAGCAGATTTGGGAATCCATCAATCAATGTTGCTGGTGGAGCCAGCACTGGGTGGGGATGAGAGCAGGAGGGGACATGATGCAGGACTTAAGGGGAGGAACAGTTGTGCTACAATTGGGAGTTTGAGTCTTCTGCTGTAGTCTACAAGGCAACAAGAAAGATTCTGAGAAAGAGCAAATATGATCTGATCTGCCCACGGAAAGATGGATGAGGACAGAGGCTAGGGACTTGGAATGCCATCCTGAGGAGTGTTTGCAGTTACTTGAGAATGTATTGGCAAGAGTTAAAAGAAACCCTCTTTTCGCCTTTCTCTCTCTGCCTGTCAATCTAACCCACTGAGATGGAAGCTTGTAAGTTTATCTGATTTCAGGAAATGATATATTCTTGATTTTTTTTCTCTCACTATCTCTATTTTCCCCCTGGACTGCATATCATTGCATGCAGTGGCCTGCAGGGTCTCAGTTTTTGCTGAGAAATGTACTTTTAGGGTTGTTGGGTCTGTAAAACATGAAATTAACCAGTGTCATATCTTTCACGCCCTCCTCCCTGCTCACCCAGGAGCCCAAATTAAATTTCACACTGAACAATCCGAGCAGCTAACATACTCCACAGACACCCAGCACATGGCTTTGATGGCCACAAGGTGAACGTCTTTGTCACCAGGCTCCACAGCAACTCTGCCACCTCCGCTTGGATGGCAAAATTTAGCTGATTTTGGACTTGGTCTCAAGCTGCTGTAAATTCCCCCAGGACCGACAGGATCTGTCCCTGAGTACATGAGTGTTTGCACAGAGGTTTACAGCTTACAAGCAGAGCAGGGGAGATTATACATATCTTGCAGGTTGGGAAACCAAGGCTCTGAGAGGTAACCACGGCCAGGCAGTGAGCTTAGCACATTCTCCACCATGATAGCAGTCTTCTGACGATGTGGCAACTCCCCGCTACACCTGCAGATAAGAGGCTTTTACAGGTAGCAAGGAAAAAGCTAATAAAAGCCTGTCCCTTGGTAATTTATTGCAACTGGAAATTGTCACTTTTTCTTTCAACCTCCTCCTTTTTTTTAGACCCCATCTTCTCTTCCAATTCCATAAGAACCATATCATCGTTATTCCCACAGCCCTTGCAGTATCTTTCTCAACTGTCTCCAGATTCAGCACATTCCTTCTACCCTCACTCTACTGACCTGTACTGTGCATCCATCATGCGTTTCTCCAGAATACCCATCTGCCCAAGTCTTTTTTGTCTTCAGCTTTGGTTAAAATTGCTCATCCACAAAAATGTAGTTCCTTTTCCCCATCATAACTAATCTGCCCCTATGCCACGGTCCCACGCCACTGGTGTTCTCACAATACATCTGTTATAGGCTGCTGTGTCTTTCCCTCTGTAACCATACTGCCCGAGGCCAGGGGCCAGGCCTATCTCATGTTGGATCTTTGTGCAAAGCAACGTTTTGGGTACAACAGTCATCAATGTATGCTTTACTAAATCCAGTTGCATCCACCAAATCAAAAAATTTTCCTGTGCTTTATCTCTCACTGCCTTGCTGGGTGAGTGTATCTAAATTGGTTTAAGAGATTACCCTTGTGATAGACAGTTAATCTCATGAATAAACCAGGAGAATGTATCTGATGGGTGATAATGAATAATATTTCTTCCAGGATTTGTTTACATTTTATGTTGCCTAGCACAGTCAGCTGACAAACTTTGGAAGCAGGAGAGGGTCCAGGAAGAGAAAAGGAGAGAAGAGTGGTCTTACCAGCAGTGAAGAATGATCACACTAAAAGGCATTTCTGAGTATATCCAGCACCAAATGTAATGTCTCCTGTATTGTTCTCCCCAAAATAAATGCTCTTTCAATGGCTGTTTGAACTCCTGCTAAGGTAAGGAGGTTATTATCTTACCAGGCAGTCCCTCTTAGGGTGGAACCTCATTGTGAGACAAACTTTCTTTGTCAAGCTGAAATTTGCATTTCTCCTTCCAGGCAATGGCCCTGGCTCTTCCCTCTGTAACTCCATGGGACAAAACTAGGTGTTCCTTCCATGACACATACTTTAAAATATCTAAAGACAACTCTCATGCCTTCCTCATTTTTTTTTTTAGTTGAAGTATAGTTGATTTACAATATTGTATTAATTTCAGGTGTATAGCAAAGTGATTCAGTTATAAATGTATATGTTTTTATTTTTCATTATAGGTTATTGGAAGATATTCAATCTAATTTCCTGTGCTATACAGTAAATCCTTTTTGCTTATCTATTTTATGTATAGTAGTTTGACAAATATAACATGATATCACTTATATGTGGGATCTAAAAAAACAATACAAAGGAATCTATATACAAAAGAGAAACAGACTCACAGATATAGAAAACAAATCTATGGTTACCAATGGGGAAAGGGGGAGGGGGAGGAATAAATTAGGAGTATGGGATTAACAGATACAAAATACTATGCTTTCCTCGTTTTTCACTTTTTGACAACATCCATTTTGCAGAAGTGAGCACTGAGTTTCAGAGAAGAAAAAGGACTTGCCCAAGATAACAGAAACTTAGCTATAACCACTATCCTGGTGAATTTTCCATTGACCCACGAGGAGTGTGATGGTTAGGTTTGTGTGCCAACTCGGCTAGACCAAGTTATGCGCATAAGCGGGTACTAGGCTAGTACTTAGTTACGCAATAACACCCTAATGTAGGTGTTTCTAGGGAGGTATTTTGTAGATGTAATTAACAGCAATAATTAGTTGATTTCAAGGGAGATTATCCTCTATAATTTGGATGCACCTCGTCCAATCAGTTGAAAGCCTCTGAGAGCAAGACTGAAGTTTTCCTGAGGAAGAAGAAACCCCACCAATGGATTGTAGCTCCTGCCCTAGAATTCCTGGGCTTCTAGCCTGCTCTATAAATACACACACATATGTGTATGTATATTACATATGTGTGCGTGTATGTATGCATGTGTGTGCATGTCCCATTGGCTCTGCTTCTGATATGCTTCTACTTTTCCTCCTCTGCTTGAACCCTGATTGATGCAAGGGGATTTACCCCAAGACTTGACTCTATGGGGGAGGATTTTGGACCCCAAGACAAGACTGGAAGCAGAGATATTTATGGAAAGGAAGCCTCTGAACTCCCTCACCAGATGCCATGGAAGTTGGGGGCTGGCCATGGCCACATTTCTGGGCTGATGACCTCCCTAGATAATAATAGAGCCCCATCCACTCACGAGGGGGTGTAGTAGGGGGAGCCCTGCCGTTGCTGTGCTCTCAGAAGAGGAGCTGACTCTGGCTCCTTCAGAAACAGGCCCTTGGCTCTTCCTTTTGCTGCACCAGGGCTGCATCTGGGAGAAGAAGCAGACCAGGCTGTGTTTCTCCCTGAGGCTAATGAGATATATCAGATGCAGGTGACACTTGGGTTAGCCAAGCACCTGCTCTTCTGAAGCCTGAGGCTTTCTACTAACCTGGGAAAGAATTTGCTGCTGCAGCTCACCCTAGAAAGGTTAGCTAAGAATTCCTTGCAGTGGTTAAGACTTGGAATGCTTTGAAAACTGCCCCAGGACACCACTGAGTGCAGAATTAACCGGGGATGAGGGTGGAGAAGAGGGGGGAAGGTTTCAGCTCCTGGAAGCAGCTTCTTTATGGCTGAGAGGCAGTTGAGTGGAAAAGGTAAGAGCATGCTTTGGGGTTGGGCTGCCTAACACCTAAAGTTGGATTTCTCACTTACTAGTTTGTGACTTCTCTGAGACTCAGTTTCCTCATCTGTCAAACAGTGACAAAAACAGTCCTTCCTGATAGGGTTTCCATAAGGGTTAATCAGCACGTGGAACACGGTAACACATACAAATTCCCTGGCACGTAAGTGTTCACTAATGTTTGCTATTGTTATTGCTATGCTTTTCTTCCTTAAAATATTTGACTGACGTTTCATTTGTTTTCAGTCAGGATTGGAAGCTATTGCCCTTAGCAGACTGGATAGTGATGAAGCCCATAAGCCTTATCATCATGCAAATCAGGGTCTCTCGCTCTTTCTCTGTGACTTGGAGCAAGTGATTTGACTGCTGTCTCAGTTAACAGTTAGCTTGTGTGAATATGGGCATAATAATACCCAGAATGCTGATAAAATATAATGGGTATGAGAATGCGTCAAAGAGTCAGGCTGCCAAGGTTCGAATCCCAGCTCTGTCACTTGATAGCAGTGTAGCGTTAGACAAGTTATTTAATCTCTCTTTGCTGCAGTTTACTCATTTATAAACTGAAGACAACAACAGTACCTATCTCCCAGGGCTCTTATGGTGGTTAAAGGCATTAATATGTATAAAACGCTTGGAACAGTGCCTAGCACTTAGTAAGAACCTGATAAATGACAACCATTCTCATTGTGCTCTGAGTAAAGATTAAATGAGATGCTTTTAAAACATTTGGTACCTAGCAGATGCACAATAAAATAATAGCGATTGTGGTCGTTGTTATTGCTTATAGTATTAATAATAATAAAGACAAGTATAACGTTACCATCGTCTGACTTCTGGGGACCTGATACACATTCTATTAGGTAAGGCTTGTCTTCAGGCCTTCTCTGTTTTCATCCCTTTTAATTTTCTAGAAGATTAATCTGGCAGAATCTCAGCTCCATGTGACTTCTCTGTTAAAGTAATATCTTCAGTAACTTTTACTTGCAGAATAAAATCCAACCTCTGGACTTCTTTAACCTCCACGATCTCTCCCTTAATGAGCTTTCCAGCTTTACAGTAGCACCCCCTTATCCATGGGGATACGTTTCAAGATCCCCAGTGGGTACCTGAAACCGCAATAGTACAGAACCCTGCATATACCATGTTTATTCCTAAACTCACAGGCAGGTAACGTATACAGCTTGGAAATGTCGCATAATGGGATGATTCACATCCCAGGATGAGCAGGACTGCACAAAATTTCATCACGTGACTCAGAATGGTGCACAATTTCAAATTTGTGAATTATGTTTGAAATTTTCCATTTAATATTTTGGGAGCGAGGGTAACTGAGACTGAGGGAAAATGAAACCCCAGATACTAATGTATTTCCTTGTCTCACACTGTTTCTTATCTCTTCCCTGTGTTCACTGCACGGCCTGGGTGCCCCGTCAGCACATGGTGAGCGTATGTCTCTTGAGGGACCCCAGACGATGATTAACATTGACATTAACATCCAGTCTGAAATGATGTCAGCCTGGACGATGCAAGGACCACATGACCATAAAAGCAACCAGACACTGGGTGCCTGCTGCGTGCCAGGCACTGTGCTAAGTACTTTACATGTAATCTTTCCTTTCAACTGAATATTCACAATGACCTTGTGAGGCAGGAGTCATTAATTCCCTTTTTGAAATGGGGCGTCTGAGGCTCAGCCAGGTAAAATGACTTGCCGAGGTGCTAGTTAGTTCTTGGCTGAGTCGTTTATAAGCTTCCTTGTCTTATGTCCCTGGTTCCTTACTCATTTTTTAAAACGTCTTATGTCAGTATGACATGAAGAGAAAAGTAGAAATATCGTAAATTCGTGGCTTGATGAATTTTTATGAACGGAATACATCTGTGAACTAAAATCAAGAAAAAGAAAGTAAACAGCATCTCCCAAACCCCTCTGATGCTCCCTTCTGGTACTACTTGTCTGAGAGTAACCACTATTGTGATTCAATGTGTTCAAAGATACATGAATCATGCATTCAATGACATGAGCTATTCTGCCATTTTTGTACTTTATAAAAATGGAATCATTTGTGCCTATATTCTTTAGCTCAAGATATATGTGTGAGATTCATCCATAGTGTTGACTACACTTGTAGATCACTCATTCTCATTGCTGTATTTCATACAGAATTACTTGCAAATTCAGTGTTGGATGAGCCTGGCCACGTGCAAAGCTTCAACAGAGAAAAGGCTATGAATCTGGATAAACATCACGGCACTTAACAAACTGGAAAGACAGGATCAGTACTATGCATGTAAACAGAGTGTATGTGTATAAGAAAGTAAAATGAGGCAGGATAAACTGTCTCTTCAAGTTCAATACCAGAATCATGTATTATTTTAAAGACTGTGTCTAATTCAGAGCACACAAGCTTACACACATGGTTAAGAATTTGGAAATATTTTAGGGTTTCTTTAGAAAGAGATAAACCCCAGATAGAGAACAGAGTGAATTGTTTCTGCTTAAGGATCAACCATCCCCAACCCTGTTCTCTCATCTCTGACCTCCATGTTTGGACACTGCCTGTTTCCCTCCAGCTTGAGCTGACCTCCCTGGACATGGTACCAGGGCCTCCCTAAACTTGTAGCCTCTGCCAGGGGCATCCTGCTACGCTACCCTACACCTTGCTTATCCCTTCAACTGTTGGGGGTATTAGTGCAGTTTCCAGTTTTCCAGACAGTGATGCTATACACATCCTAGTTCCCATGGATGCATTTCTGGCCTGATACAGTTCTTTATCTCTGTATTAAATTATACTTGTATGTTGGAGCTCTTAGGTAACCAAGCTGCACGCATGTTTCCCTTCTAACAAGCAGAAAACTGGGCATTCACGGCCATGCAGATATTACTGCTTTATTATCTCTGACAAGTAGTGGTCTTTGGAAGAGGTTGAGGCTGTGGCTAGTTACTGTCACGAGGATCCCCTCAGTGTCAATTACACTAAGCAGAAAGAGCTCTTGGCAGGCAATCTACAACACCTTAAATAGAGTCATGAATTCTCCCCATTCAACAGGTTAATTTAGATGGCTATTTTAGGTGATCTTTCAGGCCAGCTCACTCTGCAGGCCTACCAGGATGTAGTCATATTCAATAATAACAGTGACACCTCACATCTACACAGCATTTTATAATTTAGAAAGCACTTTTTCATGTGTTTCTAAATGTCATGTGCCCACCCACGTATATTTTTATTGCTACCCCATCTGCTGTATTTTACAGACAAGAGAACAGGCCCAGAGGTGCAGATGTTACCTAAGCTTGCAGGGGTGAACCAGGCCCCACTTGGGCTCTGTTGACCTTAAATGACCCTTTAAGACATCCTACCTTTTTGCCTAAGACAAGATATTTATTTGGGTGCCTACAGAATTCTTCTATAGATCAGCAGATGATCTGGTGGTTCAAACCTTAAAGAAAAAAAATATGGGGCTCAAATAGTCTCTCTCGTGCTACACAGAAATGTGGGTCCTCCAAGAACTATTCAACAAACTCTCAGAAGCTATTTGTACACAAGGTTGGTCCTAGGAAGCCCTTTAACAGCAAGTTAAAGGCCAACTCCAAACCTACAAACTGTAGTCCATCAGCGTTAGGCTGGGTTACCTGACCCTCCCTCCCTGATGTCCCCGAGCCTATTCTGGCTTTAGTTCCAGAAACCACACTGCTCAGCTTAAGCTATTATCCTCTTCTGAATCTCAGCAATTGATCCAGCTTCACTCTTGGTTGTGTTCATGTCTCCTTTGGGTTTTGCCACTTGCCTGCCATGCATCCAGGTTTGAGTCTTGCTATGGTTTACCCTCTGCCTGTCCAAAGGTGGGGGAAGATCTGAGGTCCTTTTATGTGAGGATGTACTGGTTCTGCTTACAGACACTCCTCCTGTCTGCACCTGTGGTGAAAAGGGCTGACCTTTTGTTTGGAATGGGGGTAAAAGTCTGCTGCTTAAAGTTTTCTAATGGTCCCCTTCCCATATGATATCTAAAACACAAGATATTCTCTTTGACCAGCAACTGGTTTATCTATATCAGGGATCAGCAAACTTTTTTTGCAAAGGGCTAGATAGTGAATATTTTCAGCTTTGAGGCCAGTGGTGTTTGTGGAAACCACTCAAACCTGCCATTGTAGCATAAAAGCAACCATACACAATATGTAAATAAATGAGTGTGGCTGTATTCCAATAAAACTTAATTTACAAAATAGGCAGTGGGCCTGACTTGACTTGTGGGCCATAGCCTGCTGACCCCTGATCTATAGAACCAATTCTGGCTGTAATCTAGAATCTGCCAAAGATTAGTTATGACATCAGATATTTGACAGCAGAGTTAAATGGCCATGTTAACTTCTCTTCATCTAACTCTCTCACTGGATAGGTAGCATGCCAGGTTGATAATGCCTCAAAACAATTTTTCTACACAGATTTTAAAGGGAAGAAATGCTAAAGGTCAAGACTGTGTAAAGAGAAAGTTAAGATGTTTGTGGCTGCAATGAAGAACCTAACGAAGACTTAATCATGGACTCACAATGGCTTAACCCAAAGGACATTTGTGGTTCATACAGTTAGACCAGAGTCAGTTGATCTCAGGGTTGACTGAGTGGCTCTAAGCTTATCTTCAAGGATGTAGATCCTTTGCACCTTTCTATCCTGTCCCCCTCACCATGCTGGCTTCTCATTCCTGTGTTGGTCAGCTCACAGTGGCAAGAGAAAGGTGGTATTTCCAAACATCATTTCCTGACACGTCTGTGTCCAAAGCAGGAAGGAGACTGAGCAAACCTCCTCCTTATGTATATTTCTTTATAAGAAATGAACATGTTTCCCAGGAGCCCCCCAAAACACTTTGCCTCACATCAGCAGAATTAGATCACATTCTCATCCATGTCCAATCAACAGCAAAGAGGAATGTGGATGACCATTAATAAACCATGATTCATCCTCTAGGTCCAGGTGCATTTCCCCTCAATGAAAATATTACGTGCAAGAAGCAGGTGTTGAAGGGAGGAGGGGGTGTGGGGATGGTTGAATTCAGATCACAAAGAATGGAGGAAGACCCTAAACTCTCTGTGAAGGTGGCGGCATGCAGGGCCTGCTGGGCTAAGGTGAAGGTGATGTACTGTCTTGAATTCAAGCTCTGTCTGAACCACAATGTTCAGTCACAATAGTTCTCAAACATTCGTGTTCCTGAGAATCAGCAGGGGCCCTTGTTAAAATGTAGTGTCCTGGGTCCCTGTGCTAGGAATTGAGATTAAATAGTGCTGGGAGGGGACAGAGAATATGTTTTTGAACAAGTCCCCGGAGAAATTTTGATGCAGGTGGTCTGCTGCTCACACCGTGACTATCAATCACTACATGATTTTAAAGCCTTGATGAGAGAGATGTATGTACAAGGTAGAAACCGCTGTCATTCTACACTTCTGGTTTATCTTAAAAGCAAAGATGCTGATACATAAATACTGGGGGTACAGAGCTTCCCTTTGTTCTGAGAAAGAAAGAGAATTGAGACTTTTAAATTGCATGAATATCAAGCCAAAATGCCTGTATCCAATGTGTCTCTTACTACACATATAGAGAGGTGGAAGGCTAAACATAAAATCAGGGGGTCTGCATGAACATGGTTTGCAAGCTCCCTGGTATTTTATATAGACAACATGGAACAAGAGCTGTGTCCAGGGAAACCCAGCTCTGACTCCTAATGTTATAAACATGGACAATAGCCTAAACCTTGTAGCCTCACTGTCCACTTATGTGAAATGAGGAAAATATTTTCCCTATATCATATGATAAGGTGATTTTTTAAAAAGAATTAAGAAAGAAATCATGCACGTAAAGCATTTACCACAGTGCTTAGCTACTCTAAATGATCAATAAACACCAGCTCTCATCACCATCTTTGTCTTCATCATATTTGTAGTAGTGGCTATGGCTTTATCTATTTTTACCTATTTTTATAGTTATTAAGGTTGTCTTATTAACTTTCTCCATTTTAGACATGAAGCTGAGTCCCAGCTATGGGAAATAGCTTGCCAAGTCTGCCAAATTAGTTGGCTGAGTTGGGTCTTGCACTCAACTTGATTCTTGATTCACTAATCAAATTCTCCGATAATTCACATACTAAATTCAAAATGAACACGTGACTGACCTAGTTTCCTGGCACAAATGAAGAAAGCACCCCACTGTTTAATTTCAGCTCCCCCCCCCCCCGCCTTTCTCCCTTTCTCTCTTTCTCTCTCTCCCCAACCTGTGCCTTGGCTGATATACAGAAGGCTTACTGGAGTAATTAAAAAGGGGAGCCAAGGTGCTCATTGGGACCAGGAGACAAGTCGATGTGGCTCAATCTGCTGGGAATTGACTGCAATCAATTTCTCCGAAGGCCTGTCCAAGGCTGCAGCTGTAAAGCGCTCAGCGAGCTGATCAATGGTGGCCTTGAGTGCAGCGGAGGGAGAGATAAAGTGGTGACGGCAGCCGCGGTGCAGTCTGCAGCCAGCAGGCCAGCCCAAGTCCAAGGTCAGCCTCTGGATCCTCTTCCCCTCTCCCCTCTCCACACAGCTCCCTGGCAGAAGTGTCAAAACAAGACAGAGCAGCTAGAAACACATGAGAAACATTCCTGGAATCTCCGAGGGAAAGAAAGAAACTCATTTGCTAAAGATAATAAAAATAATAATAATCTAATATTCATCACCATAACCGAAATGACAGTGGTGGTGATAATGACAGGGCACCTGATTTTATCTTCTGCTCTCTGAACGTGAAAACATATCTCTATATCCAAATGAAAGTCATTTATGGGCTGCTGTTTTGTGGCAAATGGAATTCATCACATTTAATAAAATGTTAATTGTTGTGGAGGAAGGAAGCCTAGTCTTTCTGGTTTTGTACATTTGTTTCTGCATTAAAGAATGTGTCAAGCGCTATGACGGGATAGCACCTAGTGTGCGTTGCATCTTGCACATGGTAGGTGCTAACTTCATTTTTTTAAGTAATGCATAGCACTGTATTGTATGTTGTGAATAAAAATTTAATGAATAAAATATGCCTCTTGCTTTCAAGGAATTCACATTCAAAGCGTAGCATGTAAACAGAGTGTGTTAGTACATTTGGGCTGCTGTATCAAAATACCAGAGACTGGGTGGCTTCCAAACAACAGAAATTTATTTATTTCTCACAGTTCTAGAGACTGGAAGTCTGAGATCAAGGTGCCAGTAAGGTTGGATGAGGGCCCTCTTTCAGATCACAGACTTCTCCTTGTGTCCTCACCTGGTGGAAGGTGCTAGGAAGCTCTATGGAGCCTCTTTTATAAGGGCACTAATTCCCATTCATGGGAGGTCCATCCTCATGATCTAGTCACCTCCCAAAGGTCCCATATTCTAACACCAGCACATTGGGTGTTAGGAGTCCAACATGTGAAACTGAGGGGACACAAACATTCAGACCATAACACAGGGGATTATGGTGATAAAAATATGAACCAAGGGGTTAAGGAGCCAAAGGAAAGATGGGTTAACTCTGGTGGGACCAGGGAGCAAAAGGGATTGGGGGTAATTTGAGCTCCAATTTGAAAATTAGATACAATTTCTCCCGGTAGAAAAAGCCACTCACGACAGAGAGAAAAGCACAAACTCAGGAGCGTGTACATCAAGTTGGCTGGTTGCAAGCAGTATGCCTATCAGGTGCTTGAATGAAAAATGACAAAAAAAGCTGGAAGGGTGAGCTGGAGCTTGGAGAGAAGGGACCTCATTCCATGCAAAGGAATTTACACATTATCCTTTTCCATCCCTTGGCCAATGGGAACCACAAAAGATTCTTAATAAGAGGATGTTAGATTCTCATCTGGAAATTGTATCATAATAAATAGAAAAGAAGAAACAGAAGTGAAAGAATTATGCAGAACAGATGAAAAGACAGAGGCTCAAACAGGTGAAGTAAATTGCTCAGGTCAGCAGGCGAGGATAGATCTCATACCCAAGTATTTGAACTCAAATTCCAGTACACTTTCCAGTACTTCATACCAGGGTGGCAGGTAAGAGAACTGATTTTAGAATTATATAGATGTGGTTTAAATCCTAACTCTGCCACTTTGGGGCTAAGTGAACTTGAACAGGTCAATTTACCTCCTTGAGGTTTAATTTCTTCATTTATAGAATGGGGATAAAACACCTGCCTATTGGGATAACAATGAGAACTGAATGTAATAATATATATAAGGATTTCTGCAGAGTCCTAGCTTATTGTAAGATTCTGATAAATGTTAGATGTCATTGTTATTAATATTAAATTCAAATACCCTCCCCATGTTTCCTTTCGGAATCTTACTTCCACTTCTTTTGACATCTCTTTGAATACTTTAGTACCTTGGATTAATTTTTAGGCACGATGATGGACTATCTGAAAAGCTATTTTGGTTTGGAGGGACTTGCCCTCACCTTTTTGAACACACCACCCAGCTGAATATCATATATCATATGAAGAATGGTTAAGGGAGATGAGAAAATTTGGAAGGACACGCAAACCATCTTCATGTATTTCAAAAGTTGTCAGCTTTAAAATGGAGAAGACTTATTCTTGTTTGGCTTCAAAGGTAAAAAGTTTTACCAGTAGAAAGAAGTTTGTTTTGTTTTGATGAAGAAAATTCTAATGACTGGGGCTGTTTGCCAATCAAGTGTCCTAAATAGTATAGTAGCAAGTTCCCCATCAGTGAAAGGATTTGATTTGAGATTAATGGCTGCAAAAGGTGTTTTAACTGGAGACTCAGTTAAGTGATCTCTGAAGCCCTTTCATTGAAACCAGGAAGTCATCCATTCAATGTAAGTAAAGTAAGCCACTTATAAATGTGCTGGAGTTTCTCAATGAGATATTTAATATAGTAGGGTATGCATACTAAGAGCCAGGAGCTAAATCCAGCCTGTAGAGGTGTGTTTATGTTTTTCAGCAAAATGGCCGATCATATTCTCTCTAGCTCACCATAGTCTGTCTACACCATTCCCTGTTGCCTTCCCTGTAAATTTTACCCCTACACTTCAACTGCGTGATGCTGTATGGAAAGAGCCCTAGACCAAAAGTCAGGAGACTCAGTTCTGCTCCTGGATCTGGCTAGTGATTTGCTCTGTTCCATTTGGCCAACAACTTCCCCTGTCTCACTCTCAGCATCGTATCTGTGAGATAAGGGTGCTGGACTCAATATCTAAGGGCTTCTTCTGCACTAGCATTCTGAGATCTATTATCACGAGCAGAGAAACTCACTCGAATGAACTTCTTTAGAAAAGCAACATCACTGTCTGAACCCCCTGGGGAGGGGTAGATGTGTGTTGTCTTTTCTAAGGAATGCAATTTGTAATCATTAATAAAAACTGATGAACCTGCCATCAGCCTTCTTCTCATTAAAATGAGGCAAAAATATCCAAATATTGCCAATGTGTTCTCTGTTGAGAGAAACACTTTGTAGGGTTTGTCCTCCAAATAGCTAACCACCCCCTCTCCTTTTTTAACTGAACTGATTAACCAACCAAAGGTTGATTTGTTGGCTGTTTTTGCTGTTATTCTCCGACAGAGACTGACTGTTAAACATATGAAGGAGGTGACAAGGAAAGAGGAGAATCTCACAGACCAACAAAATGAAAACCACGATGCTTGTAAATGTGCAGAACGGTCATCCTGAAGTTTATGTGTGAGGTTCTTTCACTCCGAAAAGCAACTCAACTGTGTGACTAGAGTCCATTTACTGATTGTCTGACATTGGGTGCTTCTCCTGCTCCCATTACGGCAAAGTCACTCTTATCTGTTGAGATCAGGATCCGTAATTGTAGGTTAATGGAAAATCAGTGAAAGGAAAAGAGTGTTGGAGTATCAAAGAGCAGTCTACTAGCTAGGGGGGTCTAACGCACAGTGAGCATTAGGCAAATTCTCAAAGGAAATGGAAAGCATCAGTTAATCCAGAGAATCGATTAGTTCAGAAGTCAAGGATGATCATATTAAAACAATTAGAAAATACAGAAAAGCAAAAAGAAAGATACTTGTCCAAATCCACTCAGAGACAGTTAGCATTTTTTTTTAACATCTTTATTGGAGTATAATTGCTTTACAATGGTGTGTCTCTTGTAGACAGCATATATATAGGTTCTTGTTTTTGTATCCATTCAGCCAGTCTACCATGTGCTCTAGTCTCCTGTCTAAGGACCAGCTTCTTCAGATTAACCATAGTTCATCATGGCTATGTCAAAACCATTGTTTTAACGCTGGAGATAATTGGTTCCTACAGCTCCAGTGCCTGGAGTTAACTGAGTCTGTTCTGTAGCTAGTGATTTCAAATTCCAGAGAGATGGAGTCTATAGTCTCAGTGGGTCAGTGGTGCTTCTCTGGGCCAATCAGTTGTAACCAACAAGTTGGGGTTATATAGTACATGGAGCAGCCTCTTCTCTGCTTTGGGGCTATAAATGGCTGGGGCTGAGGAGGCAATTGGCATGTCTGTTACAAATTTAAATTTTGTGTTTAAAATTTTAATTTTGTATTGAAACATTCATGTGAATGTCCAAGTCCATTGGATAGTAAGTGAAACGGAAAACCAGGTCTTCTTGCTCCAAATATACACAGTTATTTTGTGCAGGGATGCATTCAGGGTATCCTGTCCTGGTTCCACAAAATAGAATTCCCTTTTCTAAAGTCCCTTCTGTTTCACAGACTGGGAATCTAGCTACCATCCATTTATGGGACTTTCAGCCGAGAGAAGGTCTCTTGCCTCCTACTGCTGAAGAAATTGCATTATTGGATTTTTAAATAAACCATTGGCCAGAATATCTAAGAGCCTTTCTTTTAGACCTTGACAGGTTTATTTTTTTTAAAATTAAAAACCCTGGCCTGGGGCAAAATGAAAATATCTTCAGATTTGCAATCAGTCCTTGTGTTTCATATCTGAAATGCACATTAGAAATGGGAGTTTGATGTGACCCGATCTCAGGACTCTATTCAGCAGGTGGCTGACATCTTTGAATTTAGGTCTTCTTGATGGGAACTGCTCTTGATCATTACCAGGGGGCAAGAGAGACACCCAATTATTCCAGCCTGTGAGGGTCATTCTTCTCCTTCTTTCCTACAGTCTGACAGCAATCAATCAAAATACCCTATGTGATTAAGAAAACAAAGGGCACACGAAAGATCCGTAACTGTGTATCAGACCTTCTTGCCTCTAACTGATCCAAATCAGAAGAGATTATGAATGTGCACACACACTCCTATCAATATGGGCAAGAGGACTAAGAGATGTCAACGCCAAGGCAGCATCTTCAGAAAATGTATGAGTTAGGGGTCCAGTTTATATTTTCAAACACAATAAATTGTCAGAAAAAGGTTTTTGGCCCCCATTAAAACAGCAGGTACATATGACGAGAGTATGTTGGAATTTTTCACGAAAATGTTTACATTTCACACACGTACCTCATAAGCTGTCAAGAAGGCAATGCCTCGGGGCTTGAGCTAACAAATGCTTATCTTCCACTGTAAGAGGGTAAATAAAACCAAATTCACGTATACTTTATTTACTTGTTTAGTAATACCCCCATGGTTCCAAAGGGTTTAACACAAAATTCTGAACAGTATTTTTTTAAAATTTCCCTGGTAGAAATTTAGTTTTTACATGTAAGCTTAAGTGAGAATGTTAAAGCAGGGTAGAGATTGTGGAGGATCTTTTCCATACACACTCTCATTCCACATTTCACTACTCTACATGTCGGAGAAGTGAGACTCAGAGTGAAGCAAATGACCTGAATCCCCACAATTAGTAAAAAACAGGTAACACTGACACTCTAGTCCTCTGACTCCATATCAAGCCCTCTTTTTATTATCTATGCTACCTATGATTGGAATCACTCCAACTCAATACAAATCAAGGGTCTGTTTAGGGCCAGCCCCTGGGTTGGAACTGGGCTCAAACAGATAAATGAAACACGGTTCTGACTGTCCAAGAGGTCATGGTCTAGTGAAGAAACAAACAGAGAAATACTCATGACCTCCCTGGAGCAATAGCTATGGGAGAAGTGGAAAGAGTTATCAGAGAATTACTTTCCTGAAAGGTGCTTGTCTCCAGCAAGTTTTTTTTCCAGGTAATTTCTTTCAAATTTTCAAGAAACAGATAATTCTTAAACTTTATAAACTACTCCAAGAGCAGAAGACAAGCTGAACAACTATTTCACTCATGGCATGAAACAGCAAAACTTGCCAAAAACAGGATTCACAGATCTGAAGAGAAACCTATTTCAGAGGCCATGCTTCTACCGTATGACCAGCCCCAACCTAGGCACTACTGCATGGACCAGGTGTGAACCTCTGATCTGACATCAGCTCGTCTGTTAGCTGTTCAGTAGCTAATCAGGGTGTCTCTGGTGGCCTGTTGGACATAAAGTCAGAGAGAAGATCGTGGGTCCATGTTGGATGTTGGCACTTAGAGGACAAGCATACATTTAGCTGCATGTACCAGCAGAGAAAGTTTTCTAAGAAAGAGAGGGTAGATAGTACAGCCTCAAGAAGTAGAGGGAAGCAAAATATCATGTAGCTCCAAAGAGATAGAGAGAGTGACTCTGGGTTTCTAGTAAGCTCCCTAGCTCCAGTTCCCATGAGACAGGGCTGTATCAGGCTCCTGTTTCCAAAGTGTTGGCTGTTCGTGTCCATCAGTAACAGCCTCTTCACAATCCCCACCAAGACACAGTAACTTCTCTTATGCTGTATTGGACAGGTTTTTATTCTTTGCAATAAAGATAGCTTTGCTAGAATAATAATGGCTTAAAACGAAAGGACAAGTAATCATTATTTGCAAAAGATATATGTTGATATAAAGAACATTCAAGAGAATCAGCTAAAAAACTATTAAAGTTAATAAGAAAGCTTAGCAGAGACTCGTTACAGAGTAAATACACCAAAATAATAGTGTTCTTCTTTCCTGGCAATAACGAGTTGGGAAATAAGATTTTAAAATATCTTATTCACAATAACAACAGAAAACATAAAAAGCCTATGGACAGCTTTAACAAGAAATATGTAAGAAAACCACAAAACTTTACTGTGAGATGCAAAAAATACTTGATGAAGGTAGATAGATTTTCTGGGCCGAAGACTTAATAACGTAATGACATCAGCTTTTCCTAAATTAACTTATAGGTTTATCATATTTTCCAATCAAAATCCTGACAAGATTTTTGAAAACTTGACAAGATGATTTTGAAATTCATCTACAATAATGATAGTAAAAGTAGCTAAGTCATTTTTGAAAAATAAGAATTACTGGAGGACTTCTCTGGTGGTGCAGTGGTTAAGAACCCGCCTGCCAATGCAGGGGGACATGGGTTTGGTCCCTGGTCCAGGAAGATCCCACATGCCACGGAGCAACTAGGCCCGTGTACCACAACTACTGAGCCTGCGCTCTAGAGCCCGCAAGCCACAACTACTGAGCCCATGTGCCACAACTACTGAAGCCTGCATGCCTAGAAGCCGTGCTCTGCAACAAGAGAAACCATGGCAATGAGAAGCCCGTGCACCACAAAGAAGAGTAGCCCCTGCTCGCGGCAACTAGAGAAAGCCCGCGCTCAGCAACAAAGACCCAACACAGCCAAAAATAAATAAATAAATAAATAAATAAAATTTAAAAAAAAAAACAAAGAATTACTGGAAAGATTTACCCTTTCATACAGCAAAAAAATCATAAAAACATTATGTTTTTGGTGTAATAATAGACATGTCAATGGACAAAACAGGTATTGGAAAATAAGAGTGGGCTTTACACTCACACATACACAGAAATTGAACATATCATTGAAATGGTATCACATATTTGTGAGGAAAATATTATTTTTAATACATGGTCATGAGCCCCTTTTACAATGGGTTAAAAGTCTTGGAATGCAGGGAAGCATTCACCAGCACTGTCTACTTTAATGAATTACAGAATTATAAAACAATTAAACTGAATGCTTAAAAATTTTTTAAACAAAAATATAAGTAGTAGTGACAATTGCTCAAATTGAGGGACAAGGAGAAAGAGGTTATTTTTATTTAAAAAAGGAAGAAATTACTCACAAAAAGAAAAACTAGATGTTGCTATATAAAAATGTAAAATAATCTAAACTTAAACATCACAGACAAAATTGAAATACTAGAGAGAAAAACTGGAAAAATTCAAAACTAAAGTAACACAATAGGAGTTATCCTTAATACATGATACAAAATATTCAGATGCCAATTGGTAACTGGCCATAAAATGTCAGGAAGAGGCAATTCATAAAAGAGAAAATGAACATGCTAACTGAAATAAACATACGTTTTAAAAAGGTAACCTCACTAGCAATTAAATAAATGCAAATTAAAACAATGAGCTATTATCCTCACCTCTAAAGTTAGCAAAACTGGGAAACAAAATTCTCTTCCAAACAAGGGACCTGTGAGATAAGCACTCTTCTCTGCTGCTGGGAATATAAATTTGTATGTCTTTTGAGAAAGCAATTTACCTATTGTATTTAGAGCTAAATATATTCAAATACTTTAAAGCAGTACTCCCATTTATAAGATCCAAAGAAACTAATATGAAACGCAGACACGAAAACACAAAAAAATATGAATAACAGAGATTTGTGTGTGTGCACATATGTTAATAGTAGCATAATTAGAAGCAAAAATATACTCAAAAAGAGAGGATTGATTGATTAAAGTTGTGGTACATCCATGTGATGGAAATTAATGTAGTCATTTTAAATTAAAAATCCTCCCCAAGCCTCATTTACAATGTCTCTATAGCTACCATATTTTCAAAAATAGGAATACCCTTCCATATAAGTTATGATCTCAAATAAGTTAACACACATATACCAAAAACACTTTGAACACTAAACCACTGTCAGTAATTTTGTCTGGAAGACAGATTTACGAAAGATTTTCAGAATTTTAAAACTTCTTTCTACACTTAAAAAACAAAACATATATACATATATATATATATACACACACACACACAATACATGTAAAGGAAAACATATTGCTTTTACAGTCAGGACTGAGAAAGGGAGAGAAAAACCAGAAAAATCATCTCACTGTAAGTGCTTTGATAAAGGTCATTGCTTTGCAGGTCCCCAAATCTGTCTTGGGGCGTCAAGGAGGAAACATATCAATTGGGGTTTATAGAAATAGGCTCTGGCAGATGAGCATTCTGGGCAGGGCCAACTTCCCTAAGAGGAATACAAATTTAGAGTTAAACGCTACTGTGAGAGTCGCAACGGTGGAATAATCTGTTTGGGGAGAAAAGTATTAAAAGAAGCTGTAAGGGAGAAATGAGTCATTCAGCAGTAAACCATGAGATTTGGGGTATGGGAAAACAAGGCAAACAAACCAAAAAACAAACATAACTCAAAGGAAATAATATTGAGATCCCAGCAGAGCTCTCCTCCTTCTAACTTGTCCACTCATGTAATCTGTTCCACGTATTAATATACATTAATTATTATTAATGACTACATTAATATACATTCACGCATCTGACCCTTTATCCAATTCTGCTGTATTTCACATTCTCCATGAGCCATTCCAGCAGGGATAGAAAGAGAAGCATGACCTGTTCACCTCTGGTAAACTATGGGGCTATTGGTTTTCTAAGCAGGGTATCCAACTACTTAAATTTAGGGTGAAAATGCTGCTGCGATTTCAAAATGCTTGGCTTGTGCCTGTTTTGAAAGCTTCCCGCTTGAGAAGGGCAGGCGATTCTACACAGAATACATAGCAACTGGGTATATATATACTGAGCCTCTTCCTATGGAAGGCGTTGTACTAATTTGATGCAAGATACAGAAATGGATGGATAACAAAGGATCCCCACTTCAATAAATTTATAATCTAAACTACTGGGTCCTTAACTTGGCTGCCCTTGTAATTGCCCAGGGAGATTTAAAAAACACTGATGCTCAGATCACATACCCAGAGATTCTAATTTAATTGGTCCTGGGTGCAGTCTGGGCATTCACAGTTTTAAAAGCTCTCCAAGTGCTTCTAATGGGCAGGCACGTTTGGAAGCTACTATGTAAAGGGAGTAGAAGGCAAAATGCCTAATCATTAAACAGTTCTGATCATATCACTTTTCTACATCAAATCCTTAATGGCTCCCCTATCGTACATGGAAACAAGTCCAAACTCCTAGCTGGCATTCAAGGCCCTATGTAATCTAACACCTAATGAACGTTAATCCCTTGGGTGTCCCCAACAGAGGTCAATCGCCTGAGCATTCCTTTAGTCTGTTGACTCTCTCCAGAAACAAGAAAAAAGCAAAACTCTGCCAACTCTAATTGATTGCTATTGGCTACCTGGAGAAATATGTTTAGAAAGATTCTGAGACCATTACAGTTCTCAACAGGAAAAAGTAGCATGATCTATTAGTAATGTCTGCCATGAGCAGGAAATGGAAAGGGGCAGTTCCAGTGCTGGACATCTGCCATGCTGGTATCATTCCTTTGCTCCCCCTGTGCCCTTGGTCCAGATGTCCTCTAGACCCTCCTTCAAAGCAAAACACAAGGGTCTCTCCTCTCTAAAGCCCTCCTGTTGTCCTCCAAATTCTCCCTACCTTGTCTCATGGAGTTTATCAAGCCTTCCTCTTGAATCCCTATTCAGCACTATGTTGTCGTTTTTACTACAGAAATCAATATCAGCTTTTGTGTACATGTCTCAAATACTATATAACTCTGATTCTCAAACTTCAGCTTGCGTTAGAACCACGTGGGAGTTTTGTTAAAACACAAATCCAGAATTTCTGATTCAGGAGATCTGGGGTACAGCTTGCAAATTTGTATATCTAACAAGTTCCCAGGTGACGCTGATGGCTGCTGGTTTGGGTACCACATCTGAGACCCACTGCTTCATTACATTATAATCTCATAGAAGGCTTCCTCTTTATCTGGGCATTCCTTTTAGCAATAGCCTGAACACAGTAGGTGCTTATTTTTCATTGAGTTAAACCACAGCAATCCAAGACAGATATGGTAAGTGAGAAATAATTGATACAGACACATACTGTAACAGGTCATATTGGTTTGGAAGGATAAAAAAATTCTTAGATGATAGATTATGTTTCAGACAGGAGGAGAGAAATAAGGATGATTCCTGGGTCAGCATCTGAAGCTGGGTCGCAGAGGTGAGGGCACATTGTAGAAAGGTGCCAGGCTGGTAACCTAGAGACACACTTATCACCTCCACTGCTCTCAAGCAAGCAGGCCCTAAACCGACTGTGGATTTCACAAGGAGGAAGAGAGCCGGCAAGTGTAATCAAGGGTGAGAGGAAGCAAATGGGTAGCCAAGAGAAGAAGCAACAGAGGGAGACCCCAGGAGGATTCTCATCTTGCATCTCTGAAAATATGACTCCATTTGCTTTACTGAAAGCCACCTCGAGGCTGGTGGAGGGGAGGTGGGGCAGCTGATAGAAGACAAATGAGGTGGCTCACTGGGAAAACTTCCCCAGCTCTCACTGTCTGGGATTTAAAAGCCATTTCAGCAATTGTTCAGAGCTGTCAAAAGTCTCTGTCAGATCAATAGGTTACTGTGGAATTTGCTCAGACTATTGGCCAATCAAAATGTAAATTCCAGATAAATTTAATATATAAACCAACTTGTCTTCCTTGAGCCATTTTGAAAGTCATGAAAAGTAATTTGACTTTTCCTTCTGACTGTCATACAGGAGACATATTTCTGCCGGTGTCAAGCATTTATTTGGCCTTGAGACACATTGTGGGCCCACTGGTGGCAAGGGAAGTGTAGGGTGTATGGGTTTATGTGCTTTTATGGTATTGTTATCCATAGGCTTCAGAGGGAGCTGGCAGGTTCAATTATTTCGGTGCCCTTTATGGGAAAAATTAATATGAACATGTTAAGAGGGTGTTAGATTTGTTTGTGGGATATGTGATTAATAAGTCATGAGCTCCCTATTTATGTCTCTCATGCGCAGCCTCATTTTCTAGAACATGCAATGTGTGTCTGGATGCATGATTATATGAACGCATGTTGCAACCTCTCTTTTCCAAAAAGAGCCATAAATTTTACATTGAAAGAAAAGATTTATAACCCAGCCAGGATGGCTCCAGGCCCCATGGGGAAGTATGCTTTTAGAGACATGCCCTAATTTTGCACATTGAAAAAAGTCATAATGAGAAAATCATGTAAGCAAGAAGTACAACGCTTTAAACTCAGGAATGTCTCAAGTGGAGATTTTGTACTGAATCATTCTTCCTGTGGTCATTATATTTCAGATGCCTAACTTCCGTGCAACCTTAGTTTATAAGACGCTTTCACATCTGTTATGCCATTGGACCCTCACAACTACCCAGTGAAGTAGGTAGGCTGGCCCTCATTTCACAGGTGAAGAAATGAAGTCCCAGGCAAGGGAAGTGGCTTGACCAAAGCCATAGAGTAAGGGAAGACCCAAAACGTGAACCCAGGTGTGCAGAATATTCTCCATCGTACCCTCAGATATTCTTTCTACCCTCTTTAACCCTGCTCTGTTCTTTTATGCAATGCATTATCTAGGCTCTTGTATTAATTTTCTGTGGCTGCTATAACCACATAAATTACCACATACTTTGTAGCTAAAGTCAACAAAAAATTATTCTCTTACAGTTCTGGAGGATAGAATTCTGCAATGGGTCCCTCTGGGCTAAAATCAAGGTGTCGGCAGGGCTCTTTTCATCCTGGGGGCTCTGGGGGAGAATATTTCCTTGCTTCTTCCAGTTTTTATCAGCATTTCTTGGCTCCCTTCAAAGCCTTAAATTTAAGAAGAGTCTTTCTCATGCTACCATCTCTCTAGTTTTCTTCCTCTGCTTTCTACTTCCATTTCTATGGAAGCTTCTGATTACACTGGGCTCACCCAGATAATAAGACAGGGATAATCTCCTTACCTTAAGGTTAGCTGATTAGCGACTTAATTCCACCTACAAACTTTGCCATGCAACCTAACATATTCACACATTTGGGGACTGGGACATAGACATTTTTAAGGAGCATTATTCTGCCTGCCACAACTCTCTTGCTTTTTAGCTTCTAATGGGTTCTCCCAGCGGAGGAACCTGGCAGGGGATTAGAAATGGAAGAGACGGAAGTCCAGGTATTTATTCCCCTTGTTCTGTCCTTATTGGGCTGTACTTCTGCAGAGGCCACATCATTCTGTTAAAGCCAGAGCTCTGTAGGTGGCCCTTTCCTATAGCTGAGACTTTATCTGGGTCCCATACCACTTCCTGCCCTTGTTTCTTCAGGGCTGGGATGGTAACAGCTCCAATTTGTTGTTAGGCCCAGCCTGCTTTACCACCTTGGGTGGTACCCTTAACCCTCCCCATAACTTTGTCAACAATCCTCCCATTAAGTCATCTTCAGTCCCTCCTTTAACCTTGGCATCAGTTGCTTGCCAGGACCCTGGCTGATGGATGGAGGAGACATCTTCCAAGTCTAGGTCTTTCCCCTACATCACACTTGGCTAAATCAATGGAATAGCAACCGTGGCTACAGAACAGTGAAAGGTATGGTTCTATTTCAACAATAATTTCCTGTTTTTCTTCCCTGTCTAGGGTATACAATCAGGGCTAAACTGACAGCAATAGTTACCAATATTTTCACTTTAATTAAGGGAAGGGGCCCATTTGGGGAAGCAGAAGAGAATTCTGCGGGGCCTCTAGTTCAAAGTGGTCCAACAAGTAATGAAGACAACGTATTCATTCCTTAGGTCTAGTATATATTAACACTCAGAAACAGCCATGTCTCCTGTTCATTCCAGTCCCATTTCTCATTCAGCTCTGCAACTAGCTGACTTTGTAATGTGGAGTAAACGTCAAGTTCCTTACTGTATGCTGCAGGCCCTACCTCGTGGGCTCTTGCTAACTATTCCACTCTCATCTCTTACCATATCCTTCCTACCTCCCTTCATTCGACCTCAGCCACCCAAGCCTCCTTGCCATTCTTCTGCATGGAAAGACTGGCCTCACTTGAGGCCTCTGCCCTTGTGGTCTCTCTTCCTAGAAACCTTTGTACCCAGATCTTCAATAGTCCTTCTCAATATTGGGGTCTTAGTTCAAATGCCAGGTCTTCAGGGAGACCTTCCCTGATGTACCTAAACAACCACTCCATCACAGCACCTTGTTTTTCTTCATAGTACTTAATATCAGCTGAAATTACCTTTAAATATTTTCTTTATTTTCTCTTTCCCCAAGAGTATATATACACCAAAAGATTAGTGACCTTTTATGTCTTATTCCTTGCACTGTCCCTAGCCCCTAGAATGTAACTGGCACACAGTCAGAACTTTTATTAAATTCTTTAATTTAACCGTCTTGACTAACATTCATTCAAAACCTACTATGTGCCAGACACTGTTCTAACTGCTCTATGTGCATTTACCCACTTTTATTCTCTACAGCAATGCTGTGAGGTTGATATAATTGCTATCCCAATTTTGCAGGTCAGAAAACTGAGGTTTGATCAAACCATGAGTTTGATCACCCCCAGTTACAGATTACACAGCTAATAAATAACAGAGCAGGACTCTGAACTCAGACATTTAGCTGCAGGGCCTGGGTGTTAACGACTATACTTCACTCTCTATCCCCTACACAAGGAGGTGCACTGAGCAGACATTTCATGTATGTTTCTTGACACTCACTTTCCCTCTTCACCTTTTGAGGCCCAACCAAATCTGAACTCCTGCATAAATTTCAATATCCATCCCAACGGAACCCTTCTGTGTTATTCTCCTATTTCATCTTATGTGTATTTCTGTTGTATTTACCATATCATGTCAGAAACATGCACTAATTTCCTATGTAGTTGTTGGTTCTTGAAGGCAGAAACCCTCATTCATGTCTCTAGTGTCCAAAAGAATGCATATTAGGCACTCAATACAGGATATATATTACACATGCTGTATTTTAGACAGTCTGTAATTGTTGAATAAATAAAGACTATGACTTCTAAGCCATGCAGCTTGGTCCAAAGTTTTAGCTATTCAGTTCCAAAGTTCCAAAGAATACTTGAGTCAGTAAGCTTAACAAGGAAAAATGAGACAGGATATGGTTGGAGCTCTGTTATGGAGCCTGATTCTGACACCAACACCCACAGGAAAGCCAGGGGGATGAACGTATGTCTAGAGAAAGCAGCTGCATTGGGACCATTTGACAGAGAGGGAGGCAAAGACAAGGAAGCAGTGAAAGGCACTGAGATGTTGCTATGAACTCAGCAGCTCATCAAAGCTAAGTGGGCATCCCAGCCTGGGGCAACACACACCCAAAACTTCAGTCTGGTCTTTGTTCTCAGATCTCCTGTACGTGTGCTCATTTCACCCCCCTCAGCATTTGCTTCTACTCCACCCACTGCTTGGTGCACCCTTCCTCCTCCTGGTCACCTAACCAAATATAGTCATTTATCCTTCGGAGTTTTCAAAAATAAAATTGAATGTGTGAGGGATTAATAAGGAAACAAGATTTCCATGAAATGGCCAATGGTTCTAAAGTGATGGCAGCTCAGAAGCAATAAGGATGAGGAATCAGAATACTGAAAAGAAAAGTGGGAGGTTGTTGGTGATTGTGTGATTCACATATCTTTCTTGTTAGAGAGTTTGTTTTGTTTATCAAAACAGTGGGTGATAAAAGGGAGGAAAATGGGTAAGAAGCCTACAGTCACAGAGCTGGAGGTGGTGCTAGTAAAAGATGGATGAAATCAAACACAGGATTTGCTCAGAGATATTTAGGTCTTATAACCATATTTTCATCTAATTTAATAACAATAACTACAGTCCAAATAATAACAGTAAGTAACCCATATGACTGAAATCCTTGTAAGAAAAATAACTGCTATTGTAAGCATGAAACAACCCAGTCCTGGGAATGGGCTTTCCCCACCACTGTTAAGTTAGTGTCTGTCTGATAAGGGGAGATTTCTCAGGAGCCCAATTGTCTTACTTTTGCAAATCAGTCTGAGCTTCTCCTTCTGAAGGTTCAGCCTAAATCCTTCCTGCATCCAGGCTGCTCTTGTTCTCCTCTACCACATTCCTGTCTCTGGTATCTTTGCATCAACCACCTAAATTAATATTTGGATTATTCCCTAAATATTTATCATGATTTTTTTCTCTCTTATGAACTTGCAGGAAAAAAGATCTTCTCCTGCACGCCTTCAGAGCTCAGTAAAGACAGGATGGGTGCAGACCTGACCTTCAAGGAATGTGGGTTGAGTTGAATTAGAATGAACTTTGCCAAAAGGCTTTGTGGCATGTTGACAGATGTTGTGCAGGTATGTGGGGCAGGAGGGAAGGGGGTGGCAGGTCTCTCAGGTCAAATCCATCTGGGAAACACTGGGTTAAACAAAGTTTAACAGGTTTCCTCCCTACTGTGCTCCTCCATCCCTTTGATATGCAAATATACATTATGAATCTCCAGCAGGGGACTTTGCTGGGCTGAATTTGCAAAACATGTTTGCCTTAGAAGCCTCTATTTTCCACAGGAACTTAAAAATTAGTACTCCACTGAACACACCTGGAAAACACTGAATTTAATTAAATAAATTATAGATCAACAAAACAAAACAAAGGCACAAACCTTCAAGATGACTTTTTCCAATCCTCTCAGCTGCCTCATAAGAAAAATGGGGATGATAATGCCTCTTACCTCAAAGATCTGTCATGAAGATTAAATAAATGAATATATCTGAAGGGCTTAAAATATCAATAGATGTTTACTAATACTGTTTTATGGGTGAAAATATATGGTCCCACTGCATATGGCTTAGGGGGTTCAGAGCCAAGGCTTTGGAATCAGACCAAGGAGAGGTGGGCTTACGTGACCTTGGAGAGGGATGCAGTCTTTACTGTCTTATCTTCTACTTCCTCACCTGTAAAATGAGGCTGGTGATAGCCAACTTCATGGACTTGTTATGAGGAGTAAACGGGTCAACGTGATTTGAAGGCTTAGCCCAGTAATTGGTACCCAGGGCCCATCCAGTAGGTGGTAGCTCTTAGTTATGAGCTAATATTCACTGAGTGTCCTAGATGCAAATGCTATTCTAAAGGTTGCTATGCATTGATACTTGATCTTAAACTTAAGGGTACCTCTTCAGTCCTATATTATAGAAAGCAAACTGAAGATCAAAGAGATGAAACAACTAGCCCAAGGTCACAAAGCTAAGACGTGAGAATCAAGGTTCAAACCCCTTCAGGCTGACTCTAGTATGAATTCTCTCAACTGCTGTACCTTCCTGCAACTCAGCATCATCCCACCCTGGTCCCCATCCAAAGCGAAAGGTAATGGCTGAGTCCAGGATTTTGCTTCAAGCTTGTTATTGCTGGCACAGCCAAGACAAGATACATCCTGCCACGTGGCACCTTAGACCCTCAGGGGTCTTGATTACAGCTTCCCCCATGTCTAGGCTTCCTCCCTGCCCCAGGCCAAGAAAGCTGCAGACAGATGGTATGGTTGATAGAGGATGCATCTGCATAACTGTGTCCAGGCCTTCCCAGACAGGTAGAATCCAAAGGCAGAAGCCCCACAGGCCCTCTCTCAGAGGGCCTAAGGATGATATGGGTTCAGAGATCTCGTGGATAGAGGCCTCCAGGTCCTGTCCAGAAAGGCCCACGGACCTGGGCATTCACAGGATCAACCCAACTTGGATACCTTCCTGATAAAACCACATGAGTAAGAGAGTAACTCTCCACCTTCTTTTCCAGAGGAAGCTTCAAGTCTAATCCTGATGGAATCCCAAGATACAGGCAGTCATTCTCCATTCGGAGAGAACTGAGGCCTAGAAAAAGAAGCTGATTTGACTTTGGTCACTGAGTCAACAAGTTGCAAAGGGGGGACTTGAACTTGAGGACCTTCCCTCCAAACCCTGTTCTTTCTATCCTTCTCCAAACATGCCCAGGGAATAAAAAGGGGTCAGAAGGAAGGAACTGTGGATGAACTGAAGGGTAGATCTATCCACAGAGAGCTTTTATCTTATGGATGTGATGCAATGGGCCTTGAGTTTAACTAACACACCAGGTTCAGAGATGCCCAGGATAAGAAGCTGTGCCTACGTCCAGTTTCCTCTAGAGTTATAAGCTGAGATCAAGACATCCACCTTTTTTCCTCCCAAGGCGTCATCTGATGGTAACTGAGGTTATGTCAGCATTTCCAGGAGGCGTATTTATGTAGTGCTTTTATCAAGCAAGACCGTGGCCGTGATCCCACAGCAGGACCAGGTCAGGCAGTTGAAGCATTACATCACCTCAGTTGAACTGTTTTGGAAAGAGGAGCCAGCAGAAAAGGAGAAAGGGGCCAGGACAGTGGGGAGAAAAAAACTCACATGCTGAACAGCTAAGGGTATATGCTACATTCTGAGTCAGGTGCCTCTCAGACATTATCTGATTGAATCTTCGCAAGAGTCCTGCCAATTAGGCATTAAAAACCAGTTGTCCAGTTGAGGAAACTAGTCAGAAGGGTTAAAGAGGTCCTATGGTTGGCATGTGTGATACAGACCCAGATCGCCCTGATTCTGAAGTCCACCCATATGTGCTTTATCTCTCTGCCTCTGGTGTCTTCAGAGTCTAGCCCTGGTTCTCCCATTGAGCTCACTTCAAGCAAGTTCCTTCACCTCTCTGAGCCTCAGATTTCTTACCCTAAAACAATGATAGTTCTTCCTATAGTCTAGAGACTGATAGGACATGAGGATCAAAGATTTGGAAACTTTTTGATCAATTAAATAAGCATGTAGTGTTTTTATGAATAGAAAAAACAGCTATTAAAAAGAGGGAAAGTACCAAATATGTATATATTTGCTGAATATGTATATGTTTTCCTCATTTTAGTAGCACTTTTCACATATGTATATATATACATATGTGGTGTGTATACATGTTATATATGTGTGTGTATATAGCTATAGAAACACACACATATAAACACACACTATATATAATTATTGCAGCCAAACCTTCCATGAAGTCATTCATAAAACATTCATCAGTGTTTGCTTCCCTTTCTGACATGTTGATCTCCTTGTGTTTTCTTTTTTGGGGGGATAATAATATCACTTTCAATCATGTAATACTTTACCTTGAAAAGGTTCATTTAACGTCCCTTTCGGCATCCTAGTCTCTAATTGCATCACTGAATGATTTATTTTCATATTTTGTGCAAAATGTAGAGTACTTCATGTGCTTTGTGAGTTTTCCCTTCCTAAATCAAAGCTAAGGTCCTCAAAAGTATATTTCTCTAGTGTGGTGGTAGGAAGATGGTCACTAGAGCTAGCCTGGGTTCAAATCTTGGCTCTGCCACCTTTCTGCTTTGTGACCTTGGGACCTTTACAGTTTCTTCTAGGTGTAAAATGGGGCAGTATTAGTGTTTGCCTCTTAGGTAATAAAAGTGTACACATAAAATTCTTAGAATGGGGCCTGGGACAGAGTAAGTGTTCAATAAACATTACCATGATTATTTTATTCCAACTCTAGGCACATAGACGAGATGATGGTAGATTATCTACGACCATTGTTTGTCTGAACTTGCTTTCAGGTATGACTAATAGGATCAGTTCACAAACACATTTGACCTGGTAAATCATTACTTCAGTGAGGGATTGTACAGACAAACACACAAATAAACATATTATTACACACTGTTAAATAGCAGTATGAAGGAAAATTAGCAAAGTACTCTGACAGAGTAAAAACAGATAAGCATATTTTATATAGAAGTTTCCAAAAAGGTCTCCTTAAGGAAGACACATTTCAGGAGAGGCCTGAAGTACAGGAAAGGATGGCTTGGCTGAGGATAAGAAGAGACTTCCAGGCAGAGGGAACAACGTTACAAATGCCCCTCACCGTGAAAGAGCTTGGGATACTTGAGGAGGTACAGCATGGCTGGATTGTGGAGAACAAAGGACAAGGAAGAAAGAGATAAGGGGAGAGAGACTGCGGAAGATTCAGATTCAGTCTGTAGACCGTGATCAGATTTTAGGCTAAGAAATGGACTGCTATAGAAGGGTTTTACATCACAAATTTTGTGATCAGTTTAGCATTTGGTTTAAAAACAGACTGGTGGCCATGTCCACCAGTGGAAACCAATTAAGAGGCTATTGTTATAACCAGGGCTGGAGGTGATGACGGTGGCTTAGCCTAGCGTGGTGGTGAGGAAAAGAGAGACAAGCAGATGGTTTTAAGAAGCATTTTGGAGGTGGAGTCAATATGACTTTGATGGCTTGGATTTGCGGGTCACTAGTGTCCCAAGGAACATGTTTTGAGATTCAATGCATTGATATAATTTACACTATGACAAAGATCGAATCTAATTGTTGCATGGGATTCAATGGGAGGCACGTCTAGATTAAACATGAAAAAGATACTCCCAATAATTAAAGTCATTCCAAAGTGAAGTGATCTAAGGAGGTAAAAGATTATTTGATTTTGGAAATTTTCAAAAAGGGTATGCATCACCATCTGCATGAGATTTTATGAAAATGGCTTGGGAATCCCCCTTACGGACATGTTTCAACATTTTGGGAAAGAATATATATCAGAATATTCATAGCTGACTCACTTGTCAACATAACAGCTAACACTTATGGAGCACTCATTATGTGCCAGTTTTAAATGCTTATTAACACGGATTCATCCATTTAACCCTCACAACTACTCTATGAGGTAATACTAATATTATCCCCATTTTACAGACAAGAAAGCAGCGATAGAGAAATTTTTGGTAACTCACCCAAAGTTACATCATTGTTCAATAGGTAGAAGCAAGATTCATACTCAGGCAATCTGGATCCACTAGACACAACTTAAATGTCTCAACATTGAGAAATAGTTCAGTATTTTACAGCACAGCCATTCTGTAGAACAGTATTATGTTATTAAACACAGTGGTCATGCAAACTAAATAGGAAGAATGAAGAAGGAAGATTAAAAATAACTTGCATGTGTACTGCAATTATTACTGTGTACAAAGCACACACAGATATATGGAAAATGAAAGAGAAGGAACTGTTTGGATAAAGGGAATATAGTTGACATTTTTTCCCATTTTCTTTTCCAAATTTTTCTTTTCCCCATGTGGTAATACTACATTTATTCAGAAAATATAGCTATAATTCAAAACAGATGGATACCACTTGCACCGAAAGGAACTGGAAGGAGATTGGATTTCTAAGAACTTTCCCAACATGGAAATTCTATGATTCTATTAGAGTGGCCTTTTTATGGGTAAACTGGGTTTCCAGTATGAGTGTTCGGATGAAGACAGATCCATCACAAATGAAATGCGAAACCTCAAGTGAAAACTTTTATTTTGATTTAACAGTCAATAAACCAAACTAAACACCAGTCGATTAAGACAAATATGTTTTTGAGGCCTCACAACTGTATATTATTAGTCACACATCCCTGACAAAGTTGCTAAACTTCCATAAGTATGTTTTTAATGATCAGATGGTATTTAATCTAGTGTATACTCTCTCTCACATTAAGTTGAAATTAAATGCACCGTTTACTGTGTCATATGCCTTCATGGCTTCAACAATCCTCTCTTTTCTTCTCTTTTGAGCTCTGATAACAATTTGCAGTGCATCTGTATAACATCTGGTAGGTAAGAAATACAGCTGGAGGTTTTCAGTCTCAGAGTTTGATGGGTCCTGGTACATAACAGTAAGCCATTTCTCATCAACTTTTCTCAGATGCCAAAATGCATCCAGGAAAAGTGTGTTTGTGGTATATCCATGTGTCTGCCATTTTCCCCACCTCTGAGCTGAGGAATACCCCATGGACTTCATTGCAGAAGAAAATAAGAGAATACATCAAGGTGCATCCTACTCTTTTTCACTTATTAGCAGCTACCTGACCCCATAATAGCTGATCCAGGGTGAAGCAGCACTGTTTCTTAGGAGGCTCTATTTAGTTATGGTGGGATGGATAATAACAGTGCTTTCCCTTGATTTGAAGACATTTCCAATTATAAGACACACTACTGATCTAATAAGATTTCCTTGGGAAAAAGAGAGAAGCACTACAGTAATGTATATGTCAATTGTAAGACATATCCCGATTTCAGCAGTGCTTTGAAAACGAAAAAAAAAAAAAGAATATATCTCAAAATTGAGAAAATATGGTATCTGATATATCTAAGTTGGCAAAATGTGGCTGGGCTAATTTTTCCATTTCCTTTCATTTCCAACATGACACTGTGAATTAGATCTTTTGATCTCTTTTTTACAGTCACCTTTTAAGTGACTTGATGGCAGAAGTTGCATTCTAAGCAGCTCTTCCCAAACACGTCTTCACATTAAAGATAAATTCTCCCTTCCTGGCACTAGAACCCATGGGGAGGTGTAAGGACACTGAACTTGCAGGCACAGCAAGCTGAGTTCCTTCCCAAGATTTGTCCCCATCCTGGCAGAGTTTACACTAGAAGCTGGCTTGCATGACCCTACTGTTACCTACTGTGGCTGATATTTAAAGTTATTTCCTGTGTTAAAAGTTCACGAATTACTGATTTAAAAAAAAATCTATTGAGATTTCATTGAAAATTTGCCAACTGTTTAGTTCTTTGTCACTGCTCTAGGAAAACAGACTAATAACAATCACCAAGTATTTACCTCTTACACACCATATTCTTACCACTTTATACACTTCGAAACAGTTTATATTCATGGCAGGTTTATAAGGTAACTAAATTATTTTACAGATGAAGAAACTGAGGCACAGACAGAAAGTAACTTGCTCAAGATCCAGAATTCAGATACATGTTTTTCTGATTCCAGAGCAGATTTTTAAAGGACTAAATTAGCCAGCTTTCAGGACACAGGAAAAAAAATACCAGGGAAAAATCTCTTCCGTTAAGGAATTTGAAATCTGGTTAGTGAGATAAGATCAAAACAAGCAAAATGATATGAGAAAAATGACACCTGGTGGATATCATTACTACCCCATTTTGCAGATGAGTAAATAGAGCCTAAGGCTCTATAAAAATCAATAAGACAGAATTCAATCCAGGGTTTTTAAGCCCTGTTCCCGTTCTCTTTCTAACTCTACATTGCATCTGCCATCCCACTTCATTTTTGAGAAGAAAGCCAGGTCCAAATGGTATTCAATAACTGTCCCAGTATGAAAGGTTTATCAAACTTTGATGATCTGACTGCATCCAGTGATATATGTCTGAAATTTCAATGATGGGCTGTGACAACTGAAAGGCTGTCTCTTAGATCCTCATATTTCCTCCATCTCCATCACTTCCTGCCCAGCACTCACTCACCCCGATTGTAAATATTGCTTGCCACTTTTATGATTATTCGTGGTTAGATATGATGAATTCTGATACTAGTCAACTGTGGAGGAGATATTAAATACATTAGCTAATTTTCCCTTAATGCCTCATCCAATATGAATCAATATTGGTTTAATAATTAACATGTTTAAACATTTTTATGTATATTTCATGATGAGACAATCTATGTTTATTTTATGAAGATGAAATATTTAGCTCCCCGCCACCAACTGCAAAGCCGTTCCAACTTGGAGCTATCTCTTTAGCCTGTTCTGGGGCCATCTCTTCATATCCTGGGAAAACTGGCTGGTTCTCACTGACTGTAACCTGGTCGAGGATGCTGAGTTCAAAATGAAAAGTTGAAAGCATTTGGAAAGGGGAAAGGCTAAGTGCTGAAGAGTGATTCTGAGAGAAACCTGCTGGAAAGGTGGTCCTGGCTCCTACCTCTGCCCCGGCTCTGCCTCAATTCTACTTTCCTCTTCAGGCTAAAAGCATATACTGAGTGTTGGCTCTAAATAAGATTCTACTTTCTCACTCAAGGAGGGACAGTGTTGTGAGGTGGGGTGAGAAGCATGGTTTAGAGCACTGTTTCTCAACCAGAAGTGGTTTTCCCCAGCCCCTCCCCACCTCAGGGGACATTTGGCAATGTCCAGAGCTATTTTTGATTGTCACAACTGGAGGGGATGTTACTGGCATCTACTGGGTAGAGGCCAGGGATGTTGCTAAACATTCTACAATGTACAGGACAGCTCTCCATAACAAAGAATCATCTAGCCCAAAATGTCAGTAATGCCAAGATTAAGAAACTGTGGGTTGCAGTCAAATAGCATTAGACTCAACTTCCAGCTCTGCCACGTATAGTTTTATGAACACGGGGAGGAGTTTCTGGTCCTTGTCTTTCACATCTCTAAGATGGGGTTAATAATCATAAAGGTACCGAATTTGTGAAGTTTGGTAAAAATTGAGAGGACAAATATTAAAAATCCAGTGTTTGTGGATGTAGAAAACACTTACCTTTACCAGGGGATAATGGAGGGAGGGATAAATTGGGAGACTGGGACTGACATATACACACTACTATATATAAAATAGATAACTAATAAGAACCTGCTGTATAGCACAGGGAACTCTACTCAATACTCTGTAATGGTCTGTATGGGAAAAGAATCTAAGAAAAAAAAAAGAGTGGATATATGTATAACTGACTCACTTTTCTATACACCTGAAACTAACACAACATCGTAAATCAACTATACTCCAATAAAAATTTTTTAAAAAAGGAATCTAAAGATATTTTAAGACTATAGAATCTTGACAACTAAAGTCACTGTATTGTATATCAAGACATTCTCAATGGGGTTTTTATCTTGGAGTATTGCCAAATATTTTCACAATTTCTATTTGCCAAATATTATGCCAAAGTAAACTTGACATGGTAAAATTTGCTCAGAATAAGAATTAAGATTGCTAATCTCATGTTTTAAAATATGCAGGCAAAATGGTCTTACAGCATCTTTGATTGCATCTTCATTAAACAAAAAGATAATTCAATGTTGGTAATGCTAGAAATATGACCTGCATTTTGGGCTATGCTGAGGAGCTGAAGGTGATGAGAAAAGAAGAGGCTTTGAAGTAAAACATAAGATAGATCATTTATTGATTTATATAATCTTTAAGCAAAGGATGTAATCCTCATGATGCAATAAACAGACTGAAAATAAATGTGAAGATTTGTTAAAGAAAAAAAAAATCCAGTGTTTGGCATGGAGGGGCAACCACAGGACACCCACATGACTTGGGAATTGTGGGAAGGATCAGAAAACTCTCAACAAGAGGTGAATGAGGAAGATTACCAAAATTGCACACAGTTCTTACAAAGGCTGTATCTCATCTTTATAATGTGACTTTGAAGTTCCTTAGTGTATTACTTTGAGCTTCATCCTCAAGAGGCCTTGAGAGCTTCTGCTCATTCTCCTGGAAGCCTGTGACCACTAAGTGAACAAGCTGGCCTGCTGGAGAATGGGACACCATGTAGGACAAAGATGAGTTACCCCAGCTGAGGTCATCTCAACCTGGCCCAGGATCAGACCAAAGATACAGGATTGATCCCAGCCAAGACCAGAAGAACCATCTAGCTAAGCCCTTCCCAATCTGATAACTGGCAGAATAATAAACGAAAATAATTGGTTGTTGTTTTAAACTGCTAATTTTAGGGGTGATTTGTTACACAGCAAAGGCTGACTGACTGTAATAAGCTAGAGCTGAGTTCTCAAGGGCCAGGAGGAGTTTACCCAGAGAAGAGGACAAAATGTGCAGAAAGATCTAAAGGGAAGAGAAAGAGCAGAATTCCTAACAGACCCTAAGTGAAAAGCTAATTTCCTTTAAGACTTATGGATTTTCTCCTTGGAGGATGAATAACTTCTTTATTTTCAAAACTTTATTGTTCTTTTCGTTCTTTTCATGTACTTTATTATCAGCACTGCCTGAAGGCTGGATCAGTTAGAATCCCTGTCCTGCACCCTATGCTTTAGAGCTTTGCTGTTTAATATGGTAGCCCACTAGCCATATGGGGCTTTTTAAATTTGAATTGATTAATTAAATAAAACTTAAGATTCAATTCTGCAGTTACACTGGCCACATTTCAAATGCTCACTAGCTGCATGTGTCAGCTCAGAGAGAGAACACTTCTAGCATCACAGAAAAACCTACTGAGCATACTGTTTAGAGGGCCTCCTGTTTCTCCTTTGGTGAGGAAGGAGGTAAGGGCTATATGGAGCAAAAAGGACAGGCTTACCTAGAGCTAACAGCCCAACTTTCAGGCCATGTGTCAGAAACCTAGTGTCCTGGAATGATGTGCTTGGCCTGCTCTACGCCCACCCGCAAGCCCTCACCTATGGATCTGTCCTTTTGAGAATGGACTCAGCTGCTGGTATCACACCTCTGTGTCTAAAAGCTGCCTAAGGGGCACCTTTTAGATGGAAAGGTTGGACTTGTGGGTTGGGGTTTACACACAGGTACATAAGGACCCTCTTGATGTAGGAAAGAGCTGGGGTGGAGAGAGAAGGAAGGTGGGCTATAGGCCAAGAACCTAGATTTCTAATCTTGTCTTGTTAGAGGTAAGCCTATTTATCACATCTACTTTATAACTGTATAGTAATTGTACTAGGATCCTATTATGGTTTTAGCAAATTACCACAAACTTAGTGGTTTCAACAATGCAGATTTATTATCTTACAGTTCTAGAGGTCAGTAGTCTGAAATGGTTCTCAGTGGGCTTAAATCAAGGAGTCAGAAGGGCTGCATTCCTTTGTAGAGATTCTTGGGGAGAATCCATTTCCTTGCCTTTTCCAGTTTCTTCAGAAACTACGTCTTTGGGGTTCTGTACTCAATTCCAACGTGTGTGGTGGGAGGGAGTTTTTACAGCACCAAGCAATTCTCTGGACACCAGCTGGGTGTCCTACAATTCAACTCAATTCTGATACTATTTACCTGGAGATAGCATTAGATTCCACAGGTTAAGGGCTCCTCCTCAAGACTGTCCCCAACCCCACCCCACTTCAGGTGACAGTCGCAAGCCAGGGTTGTTATCTGTGCTTCTGGCCAACTGACAACAAATTGAAGGTTCCAAGGAACCCCTCCAACTCAGGGATGCCAACTGCAAATCTATGTTATCACCCATGCTTCTGACCGACTGGCTATAGATCACAGGCTCTCATGAGCCCTTCCCTGGGTTCCAGTAATTTGTTAGAGAGGCTCAAAGAAGTCAGGAAACCCATTTACTTACTAAATCATCAGTTTATTATAAAAGAATAACTCAGGAACAACCAGACAAAAGAGATGCATAGGGAAATACATGGGGATAGAACACATATGGAACTTCCATGTCCCCGCTAGGGCGCCACACTCCCAGCACCTCTAATTGTCCACCAACCCAGAAGCTCTCTGAACCCTGTCTCTTTTGGTTGTTATGGACTGATTACATCACTGGCCATTAGTAACTGAACTCAATCCAGCCCCTCTGGAGGTGGTGTTGGGGGGGACTGAAAGTTCCAACGCTCTATTCAAGGTTGGTACCCCTGGCAACCAGTCTCCCCTCCCCACTTAGGTGCTTTCCAAAAGTCACATCATGAATATAAACCCAGTTGTGGTGGAAAGGGACTTGTACGAATAACAAGGCACCCATTTCACCTTTATGGTTCTGAAGCAATTTCAGGAACTGAGGACAAGAGACCAAATATTATAGCAAAAGATGTTCCCGTGCTCTTGTATCTCCTAAAATCTCAAGGGTTTTGGGAGCTGTGAGCCAGGAACTGTGGAAGAAGACCAAATATGTATGTTAAATATATTTTGGTCATCTGAATGACCAAATATGTATTTCTTATAAATCATAATATCACAATGGGCCACCCACATTCTTTGGTTGGTGGCCCTTTCCACTATCTTCAAAGCCAACCATATCAGATGAGTCCTTCTCACTTTGCCATCTCCCAGTTCTATTCCCCGTCTTCCTCTTCCACTTTTAAGGGCCCACCCCGATGATCCGGATAATCTCCCCATTTAAGGTCAGCTGATTTGCAACCTTACTTCCACCTGCAACTTTAATTCCCCTTTGCCATGCAAAATAACTTATTAATCACATTAGTAATGATAGGATACAATTATTTCCATTTTACAGATGAAAAATCTGAAACTAAGACAAGGTTAAGTAATCTGTCTGAAGTCTAGCTCCTCGTAAGTGTAGAATGAGAATTTGAACTAAAACCTGAGCTGCTGTCATCCAACTTCCTGCCAATAGTAACTCTCTCTAAATCATCAGCAAATGTGTTCTGAGTACTGAGAACTACAACTTCCTGAGCTCCTACTCTATGTCAGGGCCTTTGCATACACTATCCAGTTAACCTGCACAACGTTTATAACAATATGTGCTGTTTACTGTACTCCTGCTCTGTGCCATGCATTTCATATCTGCTATCTTGTTCCTTTTAGCAATCTTACAAAGTAGGAAAGGGAGTTGAAGAAACCTAGATTGAGGAACATTAACTAAAGCCACTTTATCTATTCACTTAATAATTTTTAAGCTTCCACTATAGGTCAGGCACTGTTCCAGGGGCCAGGAATACAACAGAGTAGCATCCTTTTATTCTCATAGAAAAAGATCATAATCAAATCAATAAGTAAAGGAACTGATTATATAAAAGATAACAAGTATCATGGGAAAAAATATAAAGGAGTTTAAAGAGAGAGTGTGCAGGGAGTGTGTGTGGAATGTGCTATTTTTTTTTATAGGATGGCTATCGCAGACTTCTCTGAAAGACATCATTGAGCAGAAGCATTGGGTAAGTGAGAGACCAATATGTGAACCATCTGAAATGAGAGCATTCTAGGTGGAGGGAAACTCACAAGCAAGAGTCCTAAGGAGAGAATGAGCTTGGTGGGGTTAAAGAGCAGCAGAAGACAAATCTGGCTGGAGCAGGTGAGAATATCTCACCCTATCAGATCCAGAGGGGTCCAGATTGACAGGGCAGTGTAGGTCATTGGAAGGACCTATTACTCTGAATAAGATGAGAAGCTATTAATCAGAGGAAGGTTTTGAGTAGAGAAAAGACAAATATGGTTCATATTCTAAAAGAATTAGTTGGGTACTGGCAGCCAATACCAGTCTAGCGGAGCAAGGGTCACAACAGGGAGCCAATGAGGGGCTATTGTTGTTTTCCTGGAGAGATGATGGCTGGCAGCACAAGTTATGAGAAGTGTGCCCCTGTCAGATGTATTTTAAAGGTGAGTCAGCAAGATTTGCTGATGGATTGAATGTAGGGTGGGAGATAGAAAAGAGTCAAGGATAAGCCCAGAGTTCTGGTCTGAAGAACTAGAAGAATAAAGCTGTCATTTACTATAAATGGGGACATCTAGGTGGGCCTGTGGTCTAGGGAACTTTTTTTAATCATGGGAGACATTGCTTTATGTTTTTATGTTAATTGGTAAGATCATCCAGAGAGGACAAAAATATGATTCTGAGAAGCCAGGGTGATTTCTAGATTGTTAGAGCAGTGACCTTGAGCAGGGGTTGGACTGGAAGGTGGGGGAGAAGTAGGGGTGGCATCTAGAGGCAGAAGTGGACAGATGGACCTTAGATAAAAATATGAACAATTAATCTATAGTAACAAAAGGGGAAGTAAATTGTATGGGTACAAACCGCAGTAGGCTGGTATGGCAGTGGGGTATGTGGGAATTCTCATTGATCTTCTCGTGAAACAGGTAGCAAAGTCTGAGCAAAGGGTGCGAAGTGGGGGAGAGGTGCCGGAGATGTGAGGAAAACTGGGAAGAAATGAAATCATCATGATGAATGGATTAGGGAAATGCGATAGATTCGAAACCATGCCCATTAGGCTCCAACAACAGCAAACTTCTCTTTTAAAAACATATGGTTTTAAAATTATCCTGCAAGCTAAATATATCACCAATTTGAATAATGAACAAAATGGAAATTTCAAGAGTTTATGTAGCTCAGAGGCACTCAGTTTGTCACGATTCCTCATGTAGGGAAAGGATACACCGTGGAAGACAGCTCTGCAAAGGGGCAGTGAAGTACTGGGTCCCCACCTCAAGTCCCCTAGAATGGTGGAGAGGGTAAAAATTATCTGCAGGCTTCCTTGGGTTTTCTCAGCTTTATTTTGCCCTAATATCACTGCCTGATGCCTTGTGTATTCATCCCTTGTGCCTTCAGCTTTCTTTATTTCTCAGGTCAAGTTGAAGGAACAGCTGTAAGACTCGCTTTGATCTGCCCCTGTGAGTCAGTGACACGTGGCAGGATATCTGTGCTGAGGGTTTTTGAAAAAGGGCTGAACTTTCCTGGAAAGATGAGATCAGGATAGAACATCTGCTTTTACTTTTTTTTCTTGCTCAGGGTTCTAGCCCTTCATTTTCTCTCCTTTCTCCATCTTGTGAAATATGATTCATAGCTAAATATGCCACTTAATGGAAACTCTGGGTACCAAGTAATCTGTATGATTTCAAGTCTTAGAATCTTTCTCTGAGTTGAAAGAAACCATGGAGATTGTCACGCCCAGTCTCAGTTTACTCAAATGAGGAGACTGAGACCCAGAGGAAGGAAGTGACAGCAAACGCAGGACCAGAAATCATGGCTCTTTCAGTCCCATCAGGGGTTGAAGGAAGGTTCCAGAAGTTTGCATATTCATTTTTCCACTTTAGAGTGAGCCACAGAAAGTGAAACAGGATTCAGTTTTCCAACCAGACTCCTCAGCCCTAAAATGACATTTGCAAATAGCATTAGGGAAAACATTTTTTTCCCTTTGTTTTTGATGTCTAATGTTTAAACTTTCTTTAAAGGTTGTATTCTGAAAAGGTTGAGTTCCTGGTGAGTCAGAGGCTGAGACAGACTGCAGGGCCATTTAAAATCAGCCTTGTGGCTTCTGGCTCCAACGAATGTGGGGGAAAAGAGAGGAAGGGATGGCCTCCAGCCATTCAGACAGCAGGAAGATCTCAGTTATAGCCCCTCGACGCAGGGCCCAGGTCCTACCTACACGCTTAATTGCATTTATGCTTACTCCTTTCCCTCACTCCTACTTCAAGATCTTTTATTACCTAAGGTTTTTTCTTCTGCTCCATGTCTTTGAATTTATCTCTTTACAACCCCTCTAAGACTTTATTCCATCAGTTGGGCCCTCCGCTTACAAGTTGCCTAACTCTCCTTTTCTTGTAAATAATCATATCTCTTCCATTGCAGCTCCACCTGGACGCCATGTTTTCCTTCTTTCACCTCAACCTCCTTCAGTCCTTCAAAGATGAGCCCTTTGAAGAGGTTCTCTACCTTGACTGTTCTTATATTCTTGTTTTGCATGAATTCCCCAGCCCAATGAAATTAGACCTCCTCTCCCAAAAGTTCATTCAACAGTTCTCCTGCCAAGGAGGACAACAAACTCCAATGAACATTTTTAGCTTCTTTTCTTATGTAATGTCTATGTCTTTTCTTTATTTTTATTTTTAAAAAATTTTATTGGAGTGTAGTTGATTTAAAATGTATTAGTTTCTGCTGTACAGCAAAGTGAATCAGTTATACATATATCCACCTTTTTTAGATTCTTTTCCCATAGAGGTCATTACAGGGTATTGAGAAGAGTTCCTTGTGCTATACAGTAGGTGGGTGTCATCTTTTCTTATGTTTCCTCCTTGAAACAATTTCTTCCAAGGATGCTGGTTTTACCCAGAATCCTCTTTGACCCTCTCTCTTTTCGGTCCATTTACTTTCCTTCTTTTCTCTTCCCCTCCCTTCCTCCTCTTTTCTTTTTTTTCTTTTATATTTCTTCCTTCTACTTCTCTCCCCATTCTACACTCTCTCCTGTGGTAATATCCCGCAAACTCAGGGCTTAAACTACCACTCCTAAATTTAACAATTCTTTGCTTGAAGTCTCTTCCTTAGCCTTTTTCTGAGAACCAGGCACATTTTTACAACTGCCTATTAGCCATCTCCACCTGTGCACCAAGATTTTTATCAACACAAATCTTCTCTCCTAGGCTCTCAATGCCACTATCACTTCCAACCCCAATGCACACAGTTGTTTACCAAGTGCAACTTTTGCTACATCCTAATTGTAGTACAGCCTGGTGGAACTATTAGGAAGCTGCCCAGTAGACAGCTGCTAGGGCATCTGGATTGCAAGGGAGATACCAGAGCTGGAGATACAGGCTGGGAATGATTCAAATGAAAGGAGAGCTAGACATCACCTCAGAAAAAGCTCAGAACAGGAAATCAAAACCTAGGAATCCATGTATAGTCCCAAAATTACTTCCAAATTTACATATTGGGTATATATATATATATATATATGTATATATATTTATATATATATATATATTTTAAAGATGATTCATAACTTTCATCAGATTCTCAGCTCTATGGGCCAAAGAATTCTAAAGAAATCAGGGAAAATAGAATTTTTTAAAAATTATTCCAAAAAATATAAGTAAGAAATGACTAGCAAAACAGTAAGGATGTTTGAAAACCAGTCTTGGCGAGAGTGGCATGGACATATATCCACTACCAAACGTAAAATAGACAGCTAGTGGGAAGCAGCCGCATAGCACGGGGAGATCAGCTCAGTGCTTTGTGACCACCTAGAGGGGTGGGATAGGGAGGGTGGGAGGGAGGGAGACGCAAGAGGAAGGAGATATGGGGATATATGTATAGCTGATTCACTTTGTTATAAAGCAGAAACTAACACACCACTGTAAAGCAATTATACTCCAATAAAGATGTAAAAATAAATAAAAATTTAAAAAATAAAAACTAGCCTTGGCTTTGCCACTAACAGATTGTGTGGGATCAGGAATGACCACCTGACCCTCCAGGCCTGTATGAAACCTTCCCACACCACCCTGAACTCTCCCTGCAGCATTATGTACATTTGGGATTACGCTTTGCTTTACTGATTTAATGTCTGTCTTCCCCACTCTATGGTAAGCTCCGAGAGGTAAGGTCCATGTTGTGCCCTGTACAATATGTACAATAAAAAGTACACCCAGTAAATATTTTCCCCTGATTTTCCTCAGATCCTCAGTTCTCCTCTCTGAGCTTCTGTATTTCCAGCTATCATGTTAGGGATTCATTTTTCACAATTCATCTTTTTAGGCACCAAGACTCCAGCGCAGTGTTGGTACTTGCCATCGTTACATCTCCAGAACCTACTGAGTCTGAGTTCTGGTTTTTCCAATGGAGCAGAGCAGGCAAGCAAAGAGGGTGTAATTATAATACATTGTGATGTGTGTTACAATAATGAGAGTAGAAGGTGCTAAAGGAGCACGGTGGGGGACCGGCCACATCTGGGGATATAGGCATAAACCATCTCCAGGTAAGCTCTTGGCCAGTGTCCCGTTTGGCTCTTCAGAGCAGAATGGACATTGCCCCCTCCAGGTAACACTGGGTACTAATCATGCTGGCCACATGCAGGCAAGCCCATATTACTCCTTCCTAATCATTTCAGATACCATTTTTTTCCCCTTCTCAATTTCAACTCAGGATTCACAATTTATAAAAAAATAAATTACCTGCCACCTTAGTGTATAATTTTCAAAACTACCTGTTCACTACAGCAAAGCAATAATGCCTGGCTCCCAAAGGAAACATCATTTTCTTCCTCCCCTTCTTTCCAACCCCACTGTTTACTTGGCTATGCAAGTCCAGGAAGGAACAAACACACGAGAATTCAGCTCGCATCAAACCTTTGCTCCCTGGTCTGTGCAGCTGCCATTTGAATGTCTTTCTTTACAAAAATCCTTCATTTATTCCCCCCCAAGGTTGCTTAGCTTTTTTTGCTTGGAATGATACTCTTTCATTTTTATTATTTTTAAAATTAAAAACAGGTCTTGAAATTACTTATATTTCCAGCTTACACCATATTTAAAGTAATAACCTCTCTATTTTCCTATGTCTATTCCTTTTTCAGTCCCACAGAAGTGGGATACAGTTAAAAAACAAAACCTTAGGACCCTTTGGATCTGAAATTTTAAAAACCTGGTCTTGGAAACCCAATTCTATACCCTAGTCAATCCATTGACCTGTCTGAGCCTTAGTTACCTCATCTGTTCAATGGGGATGGTAAAAGCAGTAACACCTTTATATATCACTTTCGTTGGTGAAGCTTAGATCACAAATCATGGGGCTAAGTGTTTTATAAATTCTGAAATGCTCTATGTGAGTATATAATCAGCACTATTTCTTTCAAAATTCATGGTATGTCTCACAACTTCAAATTTGGTAAGCAACTACTTTCCTTTATCCATCCCCCTTCCAATTTTAATCAACTCTCTCGAAATCCATCTCTCCATGCTAGTGAAAACTCTGCTTTTAAAAAATTAATCTTATCAGTTATTCAAAGAAGCAATGTATTAATTCTGCATTCAATAAATATTTATCATGCATATAAAATGCCTACGATATGGTCCTTCACTCTATGCGATGCTGTTTCAACACCCTCTGTGACACTCAGCACTCTCTGTAGCACCTGATGGTTGTGATGGTTACCCTGTGAGTGACTGATCAAGGCTGGTGAAACTATAAGACAGCCAATTGCTTAAGCAGGAAGCTTTAATATTTAGGAAATTATTCTTCATGTTGAGCTAATTTGTGTCTTCCTGCAATTTCCACCTATTGTACTATTCTAACATTCAGTATCTTCTGCATAAGTATTCATATGTTTACATATAGCTACCAAGTTACTTCTCCCCAAATTTCCCTTCTCTAGGCTAACAATCTGAAATTTATCCAGCTATTCTGAGGATCTGACTTTTTCTTCCTCTCTTCTAGCCACCCTCTGGTTTGTCACCATCGAGCCTAAATTGAGACTGAACTCAAGATTGCAGATATGGTTGGACCAAGGTTAAATAGAGTGGAGTTATCACTCTCCTTCACTAAGCATGAAACTACTCTTAGTTCAGCCTGCAATAGCATTAGATTTCATGTCTTAATCAAAGCTCACTGTTGATTCATTGCCACCCTTAAATAGAAATAGAACTTCAAACTTTTAGCCTATCTTTCTACTAAACCATATCTTCATCCTGTCTTTATAGAGTTGGGGTTTTGAACTCAAGTGAACACTTGATATTCGTCCATATTCACATTTTGTTTCTTTAGAGTTGACCCAGTGTTCTCACTTGCCAAGAATCCTGATTATTATTCAGTGTATTGGCTCTTCCTCCCAACTTCATGCCGCGAAAAAGTTTTAATCAGTAAATCTTTCATGTACTTCTGCTGTTAGTTAACAGGTTGCAAATGGAGAGGAAGAATGAATATAACCTGGATTGTTTTCATTCCCTTTTTTTAATCATCAAAGAGCACTGCAGGGTATAAAGGTAAGGCACTGTAAAGCACATAAGGGATATCACATCTAGCACGTAATAGGTGTTCGATAATTACCTATCACCTATTGGGTAGACAAAACCAAGGGACAGGTCTGCCAAAACTGATTTTGAAGAACAAAAATCAAAGAAGGTACACAGAAAAAATATGAAGTTCCTCCACACAGAGGTTGATGAGAGGAAACACAAAGTGGTAAAGATAAATGCACCAAAAGCCGGGAGGTGTAGCAGTATTCAAAATGAGACTAACCATCTAAAAATGAGAAGGTACATACGGTCCTTTCCCAGAAGTAGCTCCAAGCAGATAGCTTCTGAGAATGTTTGATGAAGGTGAGCGAGTACCAGACAAACATAAAGCCTCCCCTCCACACCTGTATACAATAATGTTAATTAACTCCCACTGAACACCCACTGTGGACCAGGCATTGCACCAAGTCTGGGCAAGTCTCCCAACAACCCGCTGAAGTTGATACTATGATCATGCGCACTATATAAAGCAGAAAACTGGACCTTATTTAGTTACATAAATTGCTCTAGGTTGTGCACGCAGTCAAAAGTAGACATAGGGGATGGCCAATGGGCACGTGAAAAGATGCTCAATATCACTAATTATTAGAGAAATGCAAATTAAAACCACAATGAGGTATCACCTCACACCAGTCAGAATGGCCATCATTAAAAGTCTACAAATAAATTCCAGAGAAGGTGAGGAGAAAAAGGAACCCTACTACACTGTTGGTGGGAATGTAAATTGGTACAGCCACTATAGAGAACAGTATGGAGGTTCCTTAAAAAAACTAAAAATAGAGTTATCATATGATCCTATAATCCCCACTCCTGGGCATATATCCAGAGAAAACTCTAATTCTAAAAGATGCACGCACCCCAGTGTTCACAACAGCACTATTTACAACAGCCAAGACATGCAATCAACCTAAATGTCCATCAACAGATTAGCAGATACAGAAGATGTGGTATATATATATATGTGTACACACACACACACACACACACACACACTGGAATATTACTTAGCCATATAAAAGAAAGAATGAAATAATGCCATTTGCAGCAGGATGGATGGACCTAGAAATTACAGTAAGTGAAGAAACTCAGAGAAAGACAAATATCATATGATATCACATATGTGGAATCTAAAAAAAAATGAAACAAATGGACTTATTTACAACAGACTCACAGACATAGAAAACAAACTTACGGTTACCAAAGGGGGAGGAGGGGGAGGGATAAATTGGAAACTTGGAATTAGCAAATACACACTACTATATAGAAAATAGATAAGCAACAAGAACGTACTGTATAGCACAGGGAACTATATTCAGTATCTTGTAATAACCTAAAACGGAGAAGAATCTGAAAAAGAAGATATGTATATGTATAGCTGAATCACTTTGCTGTACACTTGAAACTAACGCAACATTGTAAATTAACTATAGTTCAATTTAAAAAAAGGTATGCACAGTTTTATGATTATTTCTAAGGTTGAATTCCTAAAACTTAAGTAGCTAGTTTGAAGATGTTTACTTCTAAAAGATGACATTAAACATAATGTATTTTTTTTCAAATACAGAAGTAGACATGGGACTTAAACTTGTATATCACTGCTACCAATGTACACAAATATCTGTACGTGAACTTAAAGAGGTTTCCTCCTACACTCTCACACATTTTGAAACACTGGCTGTGGTTAATCCACAGTTAAATACAAGGGGGAAGATACTGTCAGATAAAGACCCAAAATATAGTTTCTTAAAGATCAATAAAAGAACCCTGTGGAAGCTGGTCAAGAGTCCTCAGATTCCTCTCCCAAGAGCCTCGTCTGGGTTTTCTACATATTTAATGTTTCCAGTTCCCTTAATCTTATTTGTTGTAACATAATTGCCAATTCTGATGATATTTTACCTGTAGTCTACTATGTGTCTGGCCCTAACCAGGAGTTTACTCTCCACTGTGGAACAAATGATGCAATGGAAGCCTAGACACCAAATCTTAGTACTGACTTTGTAAAAACTCACCTTGCTGAGACATCTCACCTCCTGGCGACTCAGTTTCCCCACCTGCAAAATGTTCAGGTGAAGAGATGCTGGACAATACAGAGACTAATGTCCCTTTCAAGTGTGATGACTTTGAGTCTGTTTCCCTGAAACATTCACCATCCCACCTCCTTTGTTGGTGCCATGTCTCAGGTGTGCCATTTGGGGGAGGGGATGGGAGTTCTTTCCCATTTTCTTAATAGAGTTATGTACTCCCCTCTGCAGATCTTTAATCTTCCAGCATTTAGCCCATCAGTCCTGTGTCTAGTGATCCCTTTTCCCAAGATGTCTGTCTATTAAATTAAGAGTTTTGCAGAAGGGGAGAGAGAGCCACTTAAAGGCTGTAAATCACCTGCCAGTCTCTTAGCTGCTCTCTGCTCCGAGCTCCACCACATCATGGTGCACTCAGCCTGCCGCCTCCCCTCGGGTCCCAGCTCTCAGAGGCAGACAGCTCTGGAGTGTGGAACCCGCACAGACCTGCCTGCTTCCAAACCTGCTCCAGTCTCTGGGGCCAGCCTGACCTGGGGGTGAGGGGCTGGGGAATTTACCTGAGTCCTGAATTAACCTTCAGGATCCCCAAAGGCAACTCACCTCCCTTCCTGGTTCTTCCTTTACCTCTGCCTTGGGGCTTTTTATACACCCAAGCCCTTGCTTGACACCTTAGCTTTGATATCTATGTCCTTTGATTATATTCGGATCCCTGACTTGAGATTCTAACCACTAAGGCAGGAAAATAACACACTCCTGGAATCTTATTCATTATGAGCCAGATACTCATAATGTATCCTCTACCATTTACATTTGCACCATTTCCCTACGAGTTGAATGATTGTATTGCTATATTATAGATAAAGAGACTGAGGCCAAGACAAATCACATAAATTGCCCAAGGTTTATAACCTATTAGTGATGGAGCTGGAATTTTGATGTTTTGAAATATCTGAAGATGCTCTACAACAAAGCCTATGACACGTATTCATTCACCCATAGGAGAGTTTTTTGAGGGACAGCTGTATGTCCTGCAGCGTACCATGCTAGTGCTGGAGTGGTAACAAAACATTTAAGGTTTTCACACCTCCTAAAGCATGCAGTCTACCCTGCAGAACACCCAAGGCACGAGTGCAAGCTCCCTCTCCCTCCTTCTTAACTTGGTGATGGGATGGGAGTTCTATCCCTGGACCTTTGTTCTGTGACTGGGGTGCTGCCACCTTCTAACTTTTTCCCTGCCTGCATCTCTGGCTCTCAGGAAGTCACCCCAGACTCCCCCAGCCATCCTTCCAGGGAGCCTTGTTAAGGCTTGTGGCACAGGCCTGACACTGACTGTCTCACTGCTGGCTCGACTGCACGGGCCTTTCTTTCCTGCTGCTCTGGATCATCTTCTCGTGCACTTCCTCTTTTGTGCTTCCTTATTCCCGAAGAGGTCTTCAGGTTCTGTCCCAACTATGCCTGCATGTTCCATCCTGCTGCACTTTACCTTCCCACCCACACCTGCCTCAAGGTTTATCAGATTTCAAAGCAACCACACACGATGGCGAAACACACAACAAAGCGAAGAGGTGTTCTCCATTTATCTGTCTCATTCTTCAAGGACCCACTGATCTCAGGCTGCTCCCACAGACCCGCTTCCCTGCATCTGGCCTAGGGAAAGGCAATTCATAACGCTTTGTCCAGAAAATGGGGATAACAATGCTTATCCCTGGAATGAGATGAGTTGGATTAGATCTTTTCATGATTCTATGATTTAGGAAGAAAACATGGAATCCATAGAGTCATCAAATCTTGAAAATAATGATGGATTTCTTTTTGCTCTTTTATTCAGTCATTTAACAATTCTGTTATTTAAAAATGCATTTTATAATACAATTTTAAAATTATAAGTAAAAATGAAAGACTGCTTTCAAAATCTGCACACCCAATTCCATATTCAGTTCTCTTCACAATGGAAATCATTGTTGAAATTGTGCCTATATCTTTCCAGATCTTTTCATGACTTTATATATATACATGTATCACTCACATATATGATCATATTCTTTTATACTGTATCTTGCTCTTTTACTTTGCTATATCTTGATCTTTTCATTTTGGTCTATGTAGATTTATTTCATCCTTTTAAAAATCTGTCACTTTCCCAAGTGTGAATCTACCAGAATATATTTAACATTTGCTCCTTTAATGATCACAGGAACTCTTCCAGATACGCCTTACCGTATCAAATGTTGAAGAGAACATCTTTGTACCTGCCTTTGTGCAATGTGAGAATATTTTCTGTAAAACAGACACCTAATAGCTGGGTTGAAGAATATTCACATTTTTGAAATTTCGATAGATTACTGCCATACCATTCTTCAAATAAAGCCAGATCCAATTTACAAACTCATCAACATTATGTAGAAATAGAATTTCTCCAAATATTTACCAACACAGAATATCATTAACTTTTAACTTTTCTTGGGCTAATTTTAATGGGTTGCACAGTTGTCACAAGGACTATTATGATGAGCAGATGTCAATAGGCACAGGAAAAGGATATGCATCCCTTTAATGTTAGTAAAGAATACAAACTTAATTGCAAGAGGATGGCTAGACACAGCGACAAGGAGACAGGCAGTGTTCTCACTATAAGGGCAAGTTTGGTCGTCTTTAAAGCCTGCACGAAGAAACATTTTTGCAGGTGATACCAACCAAACAGAGTAAAAGTCCTACTGAGCCAGCAAGAGGCTCCCTTGTGATAGACAGAATGATGGTCCCCTAAGGATGTCCATGTCCTAACTCTTGGAACCTGTGAATATGTTACCTTACATGACAAAAGGGAGATTGCAGATGTGACTACAGTTAAGGACTCGAGAGGCAGAGATTATCTTGTATTATCTAGGTGGGCTGAATCGAATCGTATGAGTCCTTAAAAGCAGAGAACCTTTCCCAGGTGTGATCTCAGGGAGCTATGTACACAGAATAATGGTCAAAGAAATTCATTGTTGCTGGCTTTGAAGATGGGAAAGGGGTCATGGGACAAGGATTGGGCAAGGACATGGATTCTCCCCTAGAGCCTCCAAGGAGTTCAGCCCTATCAATGTCTTAATTTTAGCCAGGTGAGATCCGTGTCAGATTTCTAACCTACAGAACTGTAAGACAACAAATTTGTATTGTTTAAGCCACCAGGTTTGGGGTAATTTGTCACACACTAACAACAGAAAACTAATGCAGCCATCCTCATTGTTTGTGTATTGGGGCAAGAGGCAGTGATTATCTCTTTTAGGTTTCTTCTTAACGAGATATAGGCTACCCTCCTGCTTATCCTCCACGTATAAGAAACTGACAACAACCGTAGAATATGTACCAGTATTTGCTGCAAGGATTAAGAGAAGGTCAGTTTATACTATTTTTGCCAGTATCATCTGCCTAGAAGATACTAATGCAATAAGAAGGCCCACTCAACTTAATGAAAAATAACTCAATTGTGTTTCAAATTTCATTTCCTTAATTGTGAACAGAATGAGAATTGTAAACAAATATGAATAGCACATTATCAAGATTAAATCTTTTATCTAATACCTTATCACTAAGAAACCCGTGGCTCAAAAGTGTTTCTTTAGTGAATTCTACCAAATATTTAAGAAAGAAATAACACCAATATTATGCCAAGTTTTTCAAATCATGGAGGAGGAGGGAACACATCTCAATGCACTGTATGAGATTAGCATAAACCTTATATCAAAAATCACTAAGACATTACAAAAAAAATCACAGACCAATTCCCTACATGAACATAGAAACAAAAATCCTTAATAAAATATTAGTAAATTAAATACAATACCTAAAAAGGATAATTTATCATAAGCATGAAGGGCTTATACCAGGAATAAAAGGTTGGTTTTACATTCACTGAATTGTTCACTTTAAAAATGGCTAACTTTGTGGCACGTGAGCTTTCATCTCAATTTAAAAATAAATCAATGCATGTTATTCACCATATTAACAGAAAAAGAGGGAAAAGCCCTACATTCATTTCAATAGATGCAGAAAAAGCATTTTTACAGAATCCAGCAGGAATTTATGATAAAGTTTCACAGAGAATGAGGAATATGGGGAAATTTCTTCAATCTGATAAAAGACATCTATAAAACTTACAGATAACATCATCCTTAATGGTGTCATACTGAACACTAAGATCAGAAACTGGACACGGATTCCCACTCTTACCACCTCTATTCAACAGTGTACTGAAATCCTAACCATTTGCAATAACAAGGTGTAAAGAGCATAAAAATCAGAAAGGAAGAAACAAAACTATTTGAAATGACATGCTTGTTTACAAAGAAAAGGATATAGAATCTAAAAAGCTACATAAGAGGGATTAAGTAAATTTAACAAGGCTGTAGAATACAAGGTTTCATTTTAAAAATCAACTGTATTTTTATACATACAAGTATGTAATTAGAAAACAAAATTAAAAAACAATTCCCCTCACAATAGCATCAAAATATAAAATATTAAGGAAAAAATTACCAACACATGTGCAAGACCTCTACCCTGAAACCTAAAAGAATATTGTTGAGAAAAAATATAGAAAACCTAAATTATCAAACCCTGTGGTACTTGCACTGGAATTAACACATAGATCAAAACAACTGAAGGTTCCTAAATAGACCCACACTTTACACGGTTACCTGTTTTTTAACAAAAGCACCAGAGGAATCCAATGTTAAAAGGGAAATCTTTTCCACAAATGGTGCTGAAGTAATGGGATATTCGTATGAAAAAAAAACCAAAACTGAATCTCAACCCTTACCCAAAATTTATTTGAGATGGATCATTGACCTAAACTTAAAAGTTGAAACCATAAATATTTTAGAAGTAGATATAAGAGATGATCTTCATGATCAGGGATAAGCAAACTTTTCATAAACAGGTTATAGAAAGCATAATCGTAAAAGGAAAAAAATGTAATAAATAAGACCTCCTCAAAATTTAAAAATTCTTCTCTTCAAAAGACACCATTAAGAAAATAAATAGGCAAGCCAGAGACTATGAGAAAATATTCATAAATACACAGTAAAGGACTTTATCCAAGGTATGTAAATAATTCCTATAATTTGATAATGAAAAGGCAAACAACTCAATAAAAAGTAGCTGAAATATTTGTATACACTTCACGAAATATACAAATGACCAATGAACAAATGATAAAGTGCTCAACATCATTAGTCATCATGAAAATGCAAACTAAAACCACAATGAGATATAACTACACACCTACCAAAATGGGTGTAATATATTGGTAACATTAGATATTGACAATGATGTGGAGCAACCAGCCTCTCTTACATTCTTGGTGGGAAGATAAAATGGTACAACTGCTGTGGGAAAAGTTCTGACAGATTCTGATAAAGTACATGCCTACCCTATGATATAGCAAATCCAAAAATAAGAGAAAAAAAAGAATATGCCCACACAAAGACTTGTACATGAATGTTCATGGTGGCATGAATTTTAATAGCTCAAAACTAGAACTGAACCAAAAGTACATCAAGTGGTCAATGGATAAACAAAACAATGTATATCCAGATAGTGGAAAACTATGCCATTAAAAGAATAAACTACAGTCATCCCTCAGCATCCAGTATCTGCAAGGGATTGGTTCCAGGAACCCTCAGGATATCAAAATCCGCAGATGCTCAAGTCCCTTATATAAAATGGTGTAGTATTTGCATATAACCTACGCACATTATGCTGTATACTTTAAATCATCTCTAGATTACTTACAATATTTAATATGATGTAAATGCTATGTAAATAGTTGCCAGTGCTCAGCAAATTCAAGTTTTTGGAACTTTCTGGAATTTTTTTTCTGAATATTTTTAATCCATGGTTAGTTGAATCCGTGGATGTGGAACCCGTAGATACAAAGGGACAACTGTGTTGATAGCTCAAAACATTAGACTTAGCAAAAGAAACCTTACTATTAAAATGCACAAATTGCATGGGTTATTTTATATGAAATTCTAGAACAGGTAAATCTAACCTATATTGGAAAAGAATTGGAACAGCGATTGCATCTAGGGAGAGGGTAAATTCAGTGATTGACTGGGAATGGGTATGAGAAAACTTCCTGGGAAAATGGGAATGTTCTATATCTTGAGAGGGGTTTGAGTTACACAGGTAGATGCATTTGTCAAATCTCAGTGCATATGTCAAGATTTGTGCATTTAATTGTATGTAAATTTTACAAGGGGAAGAAAAAGTATAAATAAATATTGAGTCCTGTTAATATGAATGCTGTGGCTTTTAGAGTGACTCTACAGATGTTTGCAGATTCCTTTGAAATGCAAAAAAAAGGAAAACATTGATTAACGGATGGATAGATATGTTACAAAACAAGTATAGTAAAATGTTAATGGTACTTTGGAAATAGTCTTGCAGTTCTTCAAAAGGTTAAACATGGAGTTACCATATGACCCAGCAATTCCACTGCTAGATACACACCTTAGAGAAATGAAAACATACGTCTACACAAAAACTTGTATATAGATGTTCATAGCAGCATTATTCATAGTAGTCAAAAGGTGGAAACAACCCATATGGTCATCAACTGATGAATAAATAAAAGTTATACCCATATAATGGAATATGTGGGAGTAATAAAAAGCAATAAAGCATCAATACATGTTGCAACGTGGATGAACCTTGAAGAATTATGTTAAGTGTAAAAAGCTAAGTCACAGGTCATGAATTGTATGGTTCTATTTACATAAAATGTCCATAACAGGCAAATCTATAGAGACAGAAAATAGATTATTGACTTCCTAGGGCTAGAAGATGGTGGAAAGGACATGGGAGATGGGAGTGGGAAGGGGAGTGACTGAGGATGGACATGGTATTTTCTGAAAGGAGTGATAAAAATATTCTAAAATCATTTGTGGCGATGGTTGTACAATTCTGTGAATATATTAAAAAGCTCTGAGTTATATACTTTCAATAGGCGAACTGTATGGTATATGAATCGTATCTTAATGAAACTACCATTAAATTTGTCAATGATAAAATCTAGGTGATGGATATATAGGTATTTGCTGTAAAGTTATTTCAAGTTTGTTGTCTATTTGAAAACTTTTAAAATAAAACGATCTTAATAAGATCTTGACTGGAATTGTCTTAAATTTAGAGATTGATATGAACAAAACTGGTATCTGTACAATAGTCTTTCCCTTTAGGAATAGACCACCGTTTAAACTATTTTTCAGAATTCTTTATATCTATTATCTCAGGCCACCTTTGATGAGTGTGTGACAAGATTCACTATTCCATAACTGCACAGCTGTGGATGTCAGAAGGATCCTCCTTATCTGCTACTAAAACAAAAATCACTGTCAGTTCTTTACTAGAACTTGTTCTTAGCTTCTTGGAACTTCTTTCACATTTCATTCCAACCTCTGTGATAATAGTCATAAGTCAATAAGCCCTGTTTTTCAGGCTTTACATGACTGGTCCTTTTGGCTTTTTAACCATTTGCATGATTCTAAGACCCCTCACTATCTGGGGTAACTTTCTCTGAAAATCCTCACTTTTCCCTAACTCCCCAGTTATAACAAGAATGGAACAGCGTGACTCAAGTTAGTCTGGTTACCACAGAGAGGAATTATCCTTCCTCATCTAAAACATTTTGCTTCTATTAATACAATTTAGAATTACAATACCTTTTCCAGGCAACCACAGCTCACTGGTTTTGAACTTAAAACCCATTAGTCTATTCCCATGTATTACCAAGCACACTATGTTTTCTCCATCCATTCCTGAAATGACCCTTTTTTTTTTTTTTTAATTCAAGGACTTTCCTCAGCAAGTATTTTCAGAGTGCTAAGTGTCTGGATGCCTGGTTTAGTGGCCACCTACCTTTGAAAGAGCTGCTTTTCTGGATTTGCGTCATTTTCGTGATGAATAAAGCATGGAGAATCACTCTCAGCTGGTAGGGATATTCATAGACTTCCCAGATTGCAAGAGACCTTAAAAGACCATCTCATCCCTCCTCCTGTCACCCAGCACGATGATCTCTACACCAATCCTCTTCAGAGAGAGGGCAGCAGCTGTCACCAATCTACCCAGATCTCTAGGCTGTCCTTCTGTGACCCAGTCTCAGGTTGGCATATTCCTGTTGATTAAGAGTTTCAAGAGCCTTGGATGAATGCAGTACTGAAATGCTAATTTCAGGAAGTAGTGGAAATAATTTGCCTGCACTCAGCGTCTTGTGCCGGCAGCATCTGCCAAAAGAGGGGAACTGCAGGCAGGCGGAGATAGTGTACACGCCAAGGGTGAGGGGGCTTGGAGCTCCCTGCTCCATAGGCTGATAATTACTTACTCCCAGTCATTCACTTGGAGAGAATGTTATGAATAGAAATCCGCCTCACCACGTGCTGCCCATAGCCTACAAAGGGAAAGATTTTCCAAGGAAATTAAGTCAGTGCAGTTCCTGGGTAGAGGGTCACTTTACCTATTGTCTGGGTCAGTCTTAAGACCTAGGATCTCTTACGGGTAAGAGATTAGCATTCCTAGTGCAGTGAGATTTATCTTGCTCTTTTACAATGTTTCTGCCAGACTCATAGTATCACAGAACTGGAGGCAAGATGTGGGTCATGAGATTCCAAAATTGGCCCTTGAGTTATGAGATTCAAAAAGCACTGGCTACTCCAAAATGCTTATTAACTACTCTGGTGGTTTTAACATATGTCCACAAATTTTTTGAGACTCCTCCTTCTGGGAAATGAAGATCCATTCCCCTCCCCTTGAGTGTGGGCTGGACTTAGTGATTTGCTTCTAACAAATAGACTGTGGCAAGGGAGAAATGCTAACCCTGCAATGGAGAAATCCGGCAGACGCCCCCTTAACCAACCGATTAAGGTTAAGAACAGCAGTGACGTTGATATCACATATCAATAGACATGTAGTCACACAGGGGTCCAAACTCAGGAGGGTCCCACGCTTGATTTAATGCTCTGCTTTTGGTGCACTGAAATTCTTAGTGATTTAATCTTTGAAGTTGTGTTTTATAAGTCTGACAGGGGATGGAGCATGGGTATGAGCAGATCTGCATACCCACCGTTCCTTGCCACCCTATTTACATAGAGCATCCGGATGCCCCATGAGCACAGGATTCCAGTGGACCCATGACTCATGGAAGTTCAGCAAGACTCAAAGCAAGTACAAGGTAAATGTGTTACATCTATGACTCAGAAAACAGGGAGACCGATAGCCCTTAGAAGCCACATGTCCCCTTAGAACTGGAACTTGCTTTGAACAGAGAAGAAAAGCAATGGTGTTCTGTGAAACAAATCACCAAGAAACCCTATCATTATCCTTTCTTACTCATGATCCTTCCCTGTTTCAGCCAAGTACTTATGCTAGAAATGATAACAGAAGGAAAGTGAAATATACAGCCACTCATGTTCCTTTTTCTTTCAGGCTTTTCTTATTCATCAGTGAGCAGAAGGTAGAAAGTGTTGGAAGAATGTGTGCATATCAAGAAGTGAAATAAAAACTGTTTTGTGCAGCATTTCTGCCATTTTGGTGAGAACCAAACGTATGCATGTGCAAGCTTCAAAATACAAATTGTGTAATTTTGATGATTCTGCATACAAGTGGAATGCTCTTATATTTGTACTTAAAACTGTCATTGCACAACAGAAAGATAAACAATAAAATGTATGACAATAATCTAAAATGTTATTTTTTTCTTTATGTGGAATGACATAAAATAAAGAGCAAATAAAAAACACCATAAAAAGTTGAGAGAGAAATTGTGGAAGAAAGGAAAACCTTTATATTTAGTATCCTGAGCATTTTTTTCCTGCTTTTTGAACAAAGAGCTTCATCTTTTCATTTTACACTGGGCCCCCAAAATTATGTAGCCAGCCCTGCATATATCCTGCATATCCCTGATTTTATGTGATCGTCTCTTTGACATTCTTCCCCTAAATACCGAGCTCTAATCTAAGCATAATTAAGAGTCAGATAAACTCATATTTGAGACATTCTCAAAATACCTGAATACTCTTTAAATGCATCCAGGTGTGTTCATGAAAAGCAAGGAAAGATCAAGAAACTGGCAAATAACGGAGAAGATTAAGGCCATATGACAACCTAAAGCAACATGGTACCTGGATCAGATCCTGGAACAGAAAAAGGACATTAGGAGAAAAAGTGGTGAAACACAAAGTCTGCTGTTTAGTTAATAGTATTCATATTAGTAACACATGTTAATTTCTCAGTTTTGATAAACACAGCATCAGTATACAAAACATTAACATTAGGTGAAGAAGCAGGGTGAAAAGGTATCTGGGAACTCTAGGTACTACCTTTGAAACTCTTCCATAGATGTACATTATTTTAAAATAATTAAAAAAATAATTTGGGAAACTGGACAGCTACATGTAAAAGAATGAAATTAGAACACTCCCTAACACCATACACAAAAATAAACTCAACACAGATTCGAGACCTAAATGTAAGACCTGACACTATAAAACTCTTAGAGGAAACCATAGGAAGAATACTCTTTGACATAAATCACAGCAAGATCTTTTTTGATCCACCTCCTAGAGTAATGGAAATAAAAACAAAAATACACAAATGGGACCTATTGAAACTTCAAAGCTTTTGCATAGCAAAGGAAACCATAAACAAGACGAAAAGACAACCCTCAGAATGGGAGAAAATATTTGCCAACGAAGCAATGGACAAAGGATTAATCTCCAAAATATATAAACAGCTCATGCAGCTCAATATTAAAGAAACAAACAACCCAATCCAAAAATGGGCAGAACACCTAAATAGACATTTATCCAAAGAAGACATACAGATGGCCAAGAAGCACATGAAAAGCTGCTCAACATCACTAATTATTAGGGAAATGCAAATCAAAACTACAGTGAGGTATCACCTCACATCAGTCAGAATGGCCATCGTCAAAAAATCTACAAACAACAACTGCTGGAGAGGGTGTGGAGAAAAGGGAACCCTCTTGCACTGTTGGTGGGAATGTAAATTGATAAGCCACTATGGAGAACAGTATGGAGGTTCCTTAAAAAACTAAAAATAGAATTACCATATGATCCAGCAATCCCACTACTGGGCATACACCCAGAGAAAACCATAATTCAAAAAGACGCATGCACCCCAATGTTCACTGCAGCACTATTTACAATAGCCAGGTCATGGAAGCAACCTAAATGCCCATCAATAGACGAATGGATAAAGCAGATGTGGTACATATATACAATGGAATATTACTCAGCCATAAAAAGGAATGAAATTGAGTCATTTGTTGAGATGTGGATGGATCTAGAGACTGTCATACAGAGTGAAGTAAGTCAGAAAGAGAAAAACAAATATCGTATATTAATGCACGTATGTGGAACCTAGAAAAATGGTACAGATGAGCCGGTATGCAGGGCAGAAATTGAGACACAGATGTAGAGAAGAAACGTATGGACACTAAGCGGGGAAAACTGCGGGGGTGGGGTGGGGATGGTGGTGTGCTGAACTGGGCGATTGGGATTGACATGTATACACTGATGTGTATAAAATTGATGACTAATAAGAACCTGCTGTATAAAAAAACAAAACAAAACAAAAAACTAATACTAAATTTTCTTTGGGTTATTTGTATGAAAATATGTTAATATAAATGCTTCAGACATTACATGAAATTCCTAAAAATCTTTTAAAAAATAAAATAAAAAAAATAATTTAAAAAAAAGAATTAACTTAGGGTTTATGCAGAGCACTGCTAAAGATGAGTTCATGTAAATATCCTTCTTTAATCCTCATAGCAGCACTATGTATGTGTATGTGTGTGTGTGTGTGTGTGTGTGTGTGCGTGTACATATATTCTCCATTTTACAACAAGGAAACTGAACCTCAGAATGTCAAAGTGGCAACCCAAGATCATAAATACCTTAAGTGGCAGGGCTAAGATTATACCCAAGTACAATTATCACTTTCTTCTCTAAACATTGTTATTCCTCATTGACTCCCCAGAAAAGTCCAAAATTCTGTGCCTTGTAAACTAAGGTCTCCCTTATTTTGCTTTAGTTCTAGTCTTCTATTATTTTCCACTACGTGGCTTTACACATGTAACTTCCCACCAAATTTAGCTTCTTCCTGTTCACTAGGCACAAATTGTATTTTTCCAACTTTATGTCCAGATTCATGCTGCTTCCCTTGCCCTACCTTGCCCTTCCCTCCCCACCTGAAATATCTATGAACCCAAAACTTACTTGATATTTATGACCCAGCTCTAGTGCTCCTTTCTCCTTGAAACTTTGTTTTTTAATTTATTTATTTTATTTATTTATTTTTGGCTGCGTTGGGTCTTCATTGCTGCGTGCCGGCTTTCTCTAGTCGCGGTGAGTGGGGGCTACTCTTCGTTGCAGTGTGCGGGCTTCTCATTGCAGTGGCTTCTCTTGTTGTGGAGCATGGGCTCTAGGCTGGCAGGCTTCAGTAGCTGTGGTGCATGGGCTCAGCAGTTGTGGCTCACAGGCTCTAGAGTGCAGGCTCAGTAGTTGTGGTGCACAGGCTTAGCTGCTCTGCGGCACGTGGGATCTTCCTGGATCAGGGCTCGAACCCATGTCCCCTGCACTGGCAGGCGGATTCTTAACCACTGCGCCACCAGGGAAGCCCGAAACTTTTCTTTATCTTTCTTCCAGAAGTGTTCTCTCTTCCTCTCCTTAAATACCATAGCAATTCTATATGATTAATAATTTTAAAACAATAATAACACACTATTATCAAACATTTATTGGTGCATGTATCATCTCATTGTATTCTCACAGACAACAGTCCTCTGAGGTAAATACAATTGTTTTATCTATTTTACAGATGAAAACTGAGACTTGCATGGATAAAGAAGATGTGATATATATATGTGTGTGTGTGTGTGTGTGTGTGTATATATATATATATATTACTCGCCCATAAAAATAATGAAATAATGCCATTTCTAGCAACATGGATGGACCTAGAGATTATCATTCTAAGTGAGGTAAGTCAGAAAGAGAAAGGCAAATACCACATGATATCACTTATATGTGGAATCTAAAATATGATACAAATGAACTTATTTACAAAACAGAAACAGACTCAGACATAGAAAACAAATTTATGGTTACCAAAGGGGAAAGGGAGATGAGAGAAGGATAATAAAAAAAGAAAAAAACTTGAGACTTGCAGAGTTTAAGAAATTACCCAAGGTCATGAAGTTACATATAGTATGATGATAAAATTATGTAAGTTTTGAATGATTTATTTTTTATTATTTCTTTATTTATTTTTGAATAAAGGATTTCTTAAAGTCCAACTAACTCAACGAGTTATCTAGTGCTTAGACTTCTTTAGCATGTGAGGAACCTAGACACAGAGAGATAAAAATGCCTTTTTAGAGTGGCATGGACATATATACACTACCAAATGTAAAACAGATAGCTAGTAGGAAGCAGCCACATAGCACAGGGAGATCAGCTCCGTGCTTTGTGACCACCTAGAGGGCTGGGATAGGCAGGTTGGAAGGGAGATGCAAGAGGGAGGAGATATGGGGACATATATATATATATATATATGTAGAGCTGATTCACTTTGTTATACAGCAGAAACTAACACACCATTGTAAAGCAATTATACTCCAATAAAGATGTTAAAAAAAAAAAAGAAAAAGCAAAGGGGGCCAAGGATGGAAGATTAAAAAAAAAAAAAAGGCTTTTTACAAAACAGGTCAATAGCACAAATGGACTAGAACTCAGCAATCCTAACACAAGCCTGTCTGTATCTACCACGCCAAGCTGCATCTTCATACATTTTTGCCTGATGAATATCCTCAGCCCAACAGGAGCCCTGGCAGAACATCAAGGCAACTCAAGGATGAAGGAGCCTTCCCACAGTTCTCAGGAGACTTCATGAAATGTCTCTGCTTTGGAGGATTTATGACCTATGGAAGTCATCCTCAATCTGTAGTTCCCAGACAAGCAGCATCAACATCACCTGAAATCTTGTTTGAAATGAAAATTGGGTCCCACCCAAGACCAACTCAATTAGGAACTCTATGGTTATGGTCCAGGACTCTGATTAATGAACTTTCCAAGTAATTATGCTGCTTGCTCAAGTCTGAGAACTACTATACATGGGCAAAATCTAAGGCACAGAAAGAGATGCATGCTACCAACTGCAGCAATTCTGTGAGTTTTCTGGGCTACTCTGGTCGGGTTGTTTGTTTAATGAGGCACCTGGTTTTCCTTCTTCTTAATAGACTCACTTGTCCATTAGCATCTGAATTGGGAAGAACAGGTGAGAGGAATATTTCCAGCTGGAGCAAGGTCAGCATCTTGGCTTTATCTGTCTCAAATCTACTCTCTCTTGGGTGGGAGTTATTATATGGGTTCTCAGTACAAAAAGGTTAATGCAAAAAAGTCAGGGATTCCTTTTATGGATATGAGAAGCTTAGAGCTTTTTTCAGGCTCTTGTTAATGCAGCTGTGCCTTGATTTTCCTACCCTAACATGGTACATTGAAATATGTTTTCAAATTCTTTATTCTCCTGTAAAAGGATTACATCTATATACTTTGCCTTTACAGTGCCTCCCTCTGTTGGTGGAATCTACTTCCCTAAGGTCCCATTAATGTTGACTGTGGCACAGTGACCTGGTTTGACCAATGAAATGTAAACAGATGTGACATTAGCAAGTATATTAAACTTGCTAATATATCACCATTCTATTGACCATCTTAGACCCACCGTAAGAAGAGCATACCCCAGGTAGACAAAGAGAATGTTGGAGTCTGTAGATCATACTTGAATCCAATCCTTTGCTTAAAGCCAAGCCCAGATGACACCAGCCGAACCACAGCCAACACAAAGTTTCATGAGTAAGAAAATAAATACCTGTTGTAAGCCACTTAGAGTCTGATGTGTGTTACCAGCAATAACAAAATGAGACCGTCTCAGAACCTACCAAAAATATCTATTGCAGCCAAACCTCACAAGAGAATAAATATAAGCATCCCAGCCCCTCCATGAAGAGGTCTTAGACTATGACCATAATGGCGGCCAGAGCGAATTCTACTTCTGATTAGGATGCAGGAGGTCAAGATAGACTATTGCTCCAACAACTAAAACTATCAGAAAATATCATACATCTTTAAAAGATATTAGAGGGCCATAGACACAAAGAAGTCTAAGGGAATTAAGTTCCAGAGAGAGTTGAGCCCTTCCACACATAAGCAGAGAATAGTGGTTGCTTTCCTGTCTGGCAGCATCTGCCATGTTTAGGCAAGAGAAAGTAAAAAGTTATGTCTGTCATAGGCACAGAGTCTTGTACAGTAATGATAAGCCAGCAAAGCTTCTCATTGTCATATGACCTAGTATGATGAAATGAAACCTATAGGACCTCACCTCCAAAACGCAACACTCCTTCTCCCAACCCACTGATTCTTCCCCACAGGACGCTTGCTGAGTGCACGGGGAACTTGCAGGGGTTGATGGCTGGGCTGGAAAAAGAACAATCTCCTTCACCTAATGGTCCTCAGAGCTCAAAGTTCAGCTAGGGAGAAGAGCCAATAATATGCACAGGATACATCTTGACCTTAGACATTTGAAACCAGAGATGAACTGAAACGAAATAAGACTGAAACTCAGATGTGACCTAACCCAACTCATGACTGAATTTAATTGAAATTTTAAGTCCTTATTCTAGCTTCCTCACTGAGCAAAGGGTTTGTATCTCTGGGATAAAATAATATTTACTCCAGTCTCTATGGTTGATTAAAACACAATATCTGGATACAGTAAAATTTCAAGTTTGCAAAAAAACAGGCAACTTCTACTTATCTATAAGCAAGAGGAAATAATAGTCAATAAGAGCACACCCACAGGTGACCCAGATACTAGAATTAATAGACAATGACTTCTAAAAATTATAAATATATGGTAAAATAATATAAGGATGAAAAGATAGACAAAAACATTGAGAAAGTTAATAAAGATTCTCTAAAACAGTTCCAAATAAATACTACAAAACTGAAAAGTACAGTATCTGAAAGAAACAATTAATTGGCTAGGCTTAACAGCAGACCTGACACAGCTGAATAAAGGAGCAGTGAATTAAAAAACAAATCAATTGAAACTATACAACCTAAAGCACACAGAGAAAAAATACTGAAAAAGGTACATGTAAGACTACAACATATGATGTAACTGGAGTCCCAGAAGGAGAGAATAGAACAGAAGAAGTATTAGAAGAGATAACTGCCAAAGATTTTCCAAAATTGATGAAAAAGACCAAATCATAGATTCAAGAATCTATTTCTTTTCTGAAACTCAACCTGGTTGATGATAATCCTAACTAGTCTCAAGGTGCCAGATATGAGCACTGGGTAACTTCCCCTGTACCAGGATCTGTTTTCCCTCTGCTGACTCCCATGGACTGACCTCCTGACTTTACCCCCTACTCTAGCGCCTCTCAGACTTTTTCATGGTGCTGGACTATACTAAGAAGTCCATCATGGAAGCTGCCAATACCTCCATATCTGTCTAACTCGGACTAATCCGCCCACACCAAGCTACCAAGAGGAGTGGTAACTGGATGTTCTTCGCATCAAAATGTTGCTTGCATAGTGAACACCTGACCCAAAGTCAGTCCCTTCATAAATGGCCAACGACACCTGTTTTATCATGAAGTCAAGAATCTGTCCAGTAGGAATACACTTAATTAGCTAAACAAACTACCAGGAAAGAAAACTGAAGTGAATCAGATTAATCTAAAATAAGAGATGAATGAAGCATTAGGTTTAGATGAAAAGCCAACATGACAAAGACATGTGAGAGTTGGAGAGTAGGTCCCTGGGGCCATCTTGGATTATTCATTCATTTAATCTGTTCCAGATATAGAGCTTGCAAATTTCATTTGCAGGCCTACAACAAATGCTTCTAGAATGTCTCTTGTCTTTGCCACAATGATAAAAGCAGCCCAACTGTCTGTCTGTGAATGATTTGAAGATCTTTGCCTGGACCTGATTTTGCCATGCATAGCCGATGCAATGACCCTAAATACTGAGGTTGCTATACCATCAGAAAATTGTGTCCTGGGTGACTCTCCTCCCATAACCCACACTCTAGGTCCTAATGACTGAGGTCCCTCTCTGCCCCAGCTCGTTCCATGCTTGTCCCACCTACCAATCTCCTAAGCCCTTTGTTTTAGATATACCTTTCAGGAGTTGGTTCATATCAACAAATATTAACTGAACAACATTGTGTAAGCCATTATGCTACTTGTAATAAATAGATACACTGAATAGATTTCTTTTGCATGAAAAATCTAGTTAATCAATAAAGTCAGCTTAAGGGGCTTTGTTAGGAAAGATCCTGAGGCCTGTTCCAAGCAGTATTGTAAGGAATGCTGTGATTGATTATTAATGTCCTCCTGGAGCAAGGAATTAGGGAGAGGTAGCACACTGTATACCTGCCATCCAGGCTCTAAGGGATATAAATATGTATTAAGGGAGCTCCTGTCCCAAAGAGTCTCTCAATCTATTGGAAAGACAGACAAATATATAACTAGCTAAAACATAAGACACACAAGCCAACAGTGAAATATTAACAAATTCTGTGACAACAGTTGGAGGGGGGAAACAATTTATCTTGACAATGAGGACTGAGAAAGGTCTTACGGAGGTGGCAAATTTGAGCTGGGCTTCAGATGGAATTAAACCATTTGGGAATCCAAGTCGAAGTTACAACACTGCCAGCAGCTCTTGGCCATATAATTTTGTGTCACTTCTTTTTTTTCTTTTTCAAATCCAGCATTTCATTTCGGACTTTGTGAGTTTTATGCCTGGTGTTATTAGAGTCAAGGAAGCTTTTGTCAAACTTGATCTCCAGGTTCCTTCCTTAATTCCTCTAAGGCAACATTTCACGGCCCTCTAGTTCATGCTATGTATGATCCCTCACCCACCCCATCCCTGTGCACGTCAGGGGGCTGGGATCCAAGTCCAGGCTCCATGGGCAGGGGAGGATTTCCACTGTCTCACAATGTACCCATTGTCATACCATCAAGTGTTAACTGCCTTCCTTGAAACATGACATTTTCCTTTGTACAATGACACAATGACTTGCAAATAAAGTGATATTAATAAATTTAATTTGTCATTATTTGCATCAAAGATGGTTATGATTCAGGTTGGGGGTCAAAAGAAGGTAGATTTCCCATTGAGTGCACTGGAATACGGCATCCTTGAAAGTGAGTTAGGCAAGAAAAAAAAAGAAGGAGATCTGGGTTGAGATCCTTTCTCTGTTTTGCTCTGAGACATTTAGAAAAATCACATTTCCTCCGAGTCATCATTTTATCATGTGTCCAGTGAGATGGGTGGAGAAGATGATTTCTATGTGCTAGTCAGACATCAATTTCTGTGATGCCTAGAAAAAGGATAACTCTGGGCTTCCCTGGTGGTGCAGTGGTTGAGAGTCTGCCTGCCGATGCAGGGGACACGGGTTCGTGCCCCGGTCCGGGAAGATCCCACATGCCGCGGAGCGGCTGGGTCCATGAGCCATGGCCGCTGAGCCTGCGCGTCCGGAGCCTGTGCTCCGCAACGCGAGGGGCCACAACAGTGGGAGGCCCACGTACCGCAAGAAAAAAAAAGGAAAAAGAAAAGAAAAAGGATAACTCTGTGGAGAGTGAAGGGTGGGGCCAGAGGTTGGAATCAGACACTGGAAACCTGCGTCAAGCCACTGTCTTTACCAGTCAAGAATTCTGGACACTCACCCAGTTGACAGCAGGGGCGAAATGGAATAAAAACAGAGATATGGCTGGATCTACTCAGGAACTAACCTCAGAATCAGCCACCTGTGATGGTAAGCAGGCGACTGACCATAGTACAAAGAAAGGTCAAAGGGAGAGCCATACATGAGCACAGAGTTTTTGACAGAGTGACCTCATCTACTAGCAAAAGTGCTGCAATGAATTTTCCAGGCAGGACTAGGAAAGAGTGAGAGGATGGACAGAGGCATAGGAAGAAGAGGTAGCTCCCTCCTCACCAGCCAGTTTTAAAACATCTCCCCAAACTCACAAGATCCAGCCAGTAACTTCCCAAGAACTTAGAATAATAGGGCTGAACTCAGCAGTCATCTATTTTTTTGAAAGCACAGAAAAACAACCACCACCAAAACAAAGCACTATATGAAGCATTTGAGAATAACTAAATGGTAATCTTCTTTTGACTAATTATAAATGTATTTGTAGTTCAGAAAAGAAAGGTCAGTATGAACTGCAGAGATAAGCAAAGGCCTCCTAGATGAGGCTGGCTTTTGAATTGACCTTGAAGAATGGAAAGGAATATTGAAAAGACAGTAATATGCTTTATCAAAGTAGGGGGTAGGATGTGAATACACATACACTTCAACAATAGGCAAATAATGAGAGAATCCATTTCAGGAGAGGCGAGGACATAAAGCAGAGGCTCAGAACTGGGACTCAGCATGACTTGTTTGGGGATGAAAAAGATAATTTTGATTTGACTGGTGAGCACGGAACATTGGGGGATATTTGGATGGGTCAAGGGGAGCTAGATTTTGGAGGACCTTCAAATCTGTGAAGTTTGGACTTAAGTCATAGTCAACATTAAGATTTATTGGTAAGCAACAGGGAACGGGGCGGGTGGCAGTACAAATGCAGGATTTTAAGAAGATAATTCGTATGGCTTATGAAAGAAGAATTGGCATAGGGGGCTGGCTTGGAGATTGTTGCAGAAATCCAGCCAGGGGTATTAAAGACCTAAACATATGGATAGATGCTCAAATATAGCCTTAAACTGAATGGATGAAGCCTAGATTGAGGAAATGGCTGCAGGAATGGAGATAAAATGTCATCTGAGACAATTCAAGTGAATAGATGTCAACTCTCAATCATGAATTGGATACACAGGTGAAAAATCTGAAGAAAGATCTCTCTAGTTGTACACGTGTACCTTTAATGACTTTCTGTATAATTTTCTCAGGGAAAATAATATATAATTCCACTTTGGAATTAGATTTCACTTCAGGTCTAATTTAAGCAACGAGGATTAAAAGACTGACTTTCTAATGCAAGCTTTTGCTCCAGCCAATGGCAGGAACTTCAACAAAACCCAAGAGGAAGCTGTGCAGGATGGTTCTCACCCAATTTGGCAAGGTCCTCCTTCTCAAAATTCCTCAAGAAATTCACCAAATCTGAATAGTGCGAGAAAGGGTTTGACCTTTCCTGAGCGCCTCCCTAAGTATTTTACATACATCATCACATTCTATTCTCATATCAACCTTGTGTATATGTGCACAATGCTTCCCACTTAATGACAAAGAAACAGGGAAGGAAGGAAGGAAGGAAGGAAGGAAGGAAGGAAGGAAGGAAGGAGGGAAGGAGGGAGGGAGGGAGGGAGGGAGGGAGGGAGGGAGGGAGGGAAGGAGGGAGGAAGGAAGGAAGGAAGGAAGGAGGGAAGGAAGGAAGGAAGGAAGGCGAGACTCAGGCAGGGCCACCAGCCAGATGGTGGCAGCACTGGGGTTCCAATCTATCTCCAAACACACTTTTCCTTCTACACTGTGCAGGAACTATGCTCCCAGACCCAAGGGCATTTTTATTCTTTGATTCAAAGTGACATGCTGTAAATAACTCTCTCTTTTCGAGTGCCCAGGCCCCAAACAGTCTTTATAAGTTAAAAAAAAAAAAGTGAAAAAAAATCATACGACCAGGAAGTTTCCTGCAGGGACAGGACTCCTCTCTGTATTGTGACTTGTTCCAAGATAAAGTCTGAAAAGAAGCTTTGGTTCCAAGGGCTGTTGTTAAGGATGTGCACAGTTTTTCTTCCGACTTCATATGCCCAGTTCCTCAGTCACCTTTATGCATTTCTTCCCTCAATAAATACATGTCCTGACCCTCACCTTGACTGTCCCCGGGGGATTTTATGCGAAGACTCACCTCATAGCTGGGTTCAATGAACTTTGCCTTACTCCTCTCTTAGGGCATCATCTGTTGACCTGCAGCACCTGAAAGGCCACGTACCTGGTGATCTACTGAGATGCAGCAAGGTCCTCTTTGGCGTCTCCATAATTCCCATGTCTGCCGCTTATTTCCACTTCAGTCTCCTGGGATGTAACTGCTATGAGCTGGAGGGAGGAAACAGGCAAAATGAGCTCAGAGAGGTAGGTTGGAGCAAATGACTAGTGCCCTGGCAGGAGACTGGATCTGAAAAAGAAAGCGTATCAAAAAGTTTCCCAGGACTTATGAAGGCTGAGTATCCATCAGAATATGTGGGTCTGTTTCAGTTTGCCAGTGAGCATATCAGAATGAGGGGCAAAAGTACAACAGGGGATCCCTAAATGTAGAATGGAAAGGGTGATATACACACCTTTGTTGGTGAGTGTATGCGACAGGGGACGAGCAAGAAAGCAGGATTTGGGGAAGATTAGGGTTTTCAGTCTTCAACAAATGTCCTTTGACTCCTTTTTATATGTCAGATAATGTGCTAGTTGGCAGGGATATAGCAAAGCAGACAGAATCCGTATCAGAGACTGGCATTAATCACGTGATCACATAAATGTATATATTTTAAACTGTGTTTAATGAAGAGAAAACCAATGGAGTTATGAGCATTTATAAAAGGAATCCTGACCTTGCCTATAGGTTCAGAGCTGTTGCAGTCAGGAGAGACAAGACACGTGAAGGTCCAGAGCAGAAAGCAGTCCCATGTGTTCTAAGCCCAGTGTGTAAAAAAATGCCAGTGTGGATGGGGGACAGAGTGGCACAATCCAGGGCAGGGAAAGTAGGTGAGAATCAACTTAAACAGAACTTTGTAGGCTACACTGAGAATTTTGATGATTGATGGATAGACAATCTGCTTTACTCACTGATTTGGGGGCATCATTTTGTGGATTTTAGTAGAAAAGTGAAATGACTAGGTTTGCAGTGTTTAAAGATGGTCCTGGCCATGAGGAAGGAAGCAGGATGCTGAAAGCTCACAAATGGGTAGCTGGTATCCAGCAAGATCTGCTGAAGTTAACATGTCACCCTGAGGGCAAGTGTGGATGAATACAGGAAAGGAGCCAGGTTTTGCTTAGTATCTTTTATATACCAGGGATTGTGACAAGGGTTTAGTGATTCTCATTTAAAATCTTTACAAAGTAGATGGTATTTCTGCCATTTGACAAATGAGGGAATATCTACTTTAGAGAAATCCATCCATCCATCCATCCATCCATCCATCCATCCACCTATTAGTTGACTGATTGATTCACCAAATATTTTATGGAGTACCTACAATGAAGTTACCTTGCTAGCTACTGGGATTACATTGGTGAACAAGACACAATCCCACCTCTCAAATAATTTATAGGCTAGTGGAGATACAGTTGAGTAAGTGGATGATTAAGTTCAGTGGAGAAAGTTCTATGCTATGGGTCAGCCCATAGTGCTTGGAAGAGCAAAGACGAAATACCAATCCTTGTTATGGCAGGTCCGAAACTTACCTAAGATCTCACAACCAGTGTGTGTCAGAGCCAACTCTCAAATCTATATAGGTGTGCCTTAATCTGAAGCTCACATGCTTTTCACCTCACCATATTATGCAAGCAGTTACTTTGGATTTTTGGTAAACTCTCTGAAAACACATGACACATCTTGACTAAATCCCACCGGACGTTTAGCTGTGAAGCTCTGTGTGAAGAAGCACAAGGGAGGCTGGCAGACCTTGGAGCCCCTCCCCCATGCTGCCTGCACTGGGCTGAAGCCAGGCCGCCCTGGAAGCACTGAGCACTCAGGCCTCCGTAAGCACCCGTCCAGGACAGGCCGTGCATTTCATGAGCTCTGCCAAGGCAGAGGGGCACTTGGCACCTCAGCCAATGGAAATGGCCCCTTCAGGCCAAACAAAAAATGAAGTGCACAGGCTGCCAGCATTTTGGAGCATGAGAGAAAGAAATCTAGGTTGAGTGAGGAAGAGCTATTAATTACAGTCTCAGCTTGGGTCTGAGAGTCACGAGAAGTGCTTCGTCTGAAAATCACTTGTCTCAGAGAAAAGGAAAGCACTGTCACCCATCCTGTCCCATCCCTTGGGCCCAACCAGAGCCTTGCAGGAGTGCATGAACACACACACACACACACGTTTTACCTATGTGCCAAGCATGACACTTAGTGTTTTTCTGCACTATCTTATTTCATTTCATCCCTACAATAGCCCCTTATGATTATTTCTTAATTATTATATGTATATTCCATAACAATAGACCAAAAATACAGAGCTCTTCATTTTCAGGCCGTATTTTATTCTTCCAGAATCTTTTCTGACTTTTTTTTTTTTTTTTTTTTTTTTTTGCGGTACGCGGGCCTCTCACTGTTGTGGCCTCTCCCATTGCGGGGCATAGGCTCCGGATGCGCAGGCTCAGCGGTCATGGCTCACGGGCCCAGCAGCTCCGCGGCATGTGGGACTGGGGCACGAACCCGTGTCCCCTGCATCGGCAGGCGGACTCTCAACCACCGCGCCACCAGGGAAGCCCTCTTTTCTGACTTTTAAGCAAATTTATAGAAAAGGACAAATTACTTAGAAAATATGCTATTTTACATTGATATCCTTTTCCCCACCATAACCCAGGAAAGGCATTGACATTTATTACTTCGGCCTTTGAGAGGGGTTATGCTACAACATCTTAGAAGCCTACAGGAAGGAGGGAAGCGGTCTATTTTTTTGGAGGGAGGGAGCGGAGAGACTAAGCTTCTCCCGTCTGGACAGGAGATGCAGCTGAGTGGCACACCCTGGCCTGGAGGACACCCTGACTAGGGAAAGGAGAGAGCCACCGCCTCTCAATAGTCAGGGAGACCACTATGCCAGCACCTCCAAGCCCTGTGGAATAGCTGTGCCTTGGAAAGGGGAGGCCAGGATCAACCCCTAGAGCCAAAGGACCAACTCTACAGAGAACATGGCACCCACAGCTGAGCAACAAACTGAAGTCTGTTACCTCCCCTGATTCCTAAAACTTATTCCACCAGCAGGGCACAGAGAGGCTATACTGGAAGGAGGGAAGCTTGCATATTCCATAAGCACCTCCATAGACATGGCTCATAAACCAACAAAAATAGGTTTATGGTGTATGAGGTCCATGCCCTTATACACAAATGCACAATCGTATGAACTCAGAGTTATACACAGTACCTCTATTATTTACTCTTTTTTTACATTAGCTGATTTTTTTAGTGTCTCCATGTGCGTGCGTGCATGCGTGCATGTGTGTGTGTGTGTGTGTGTGTGTGTGTGCATGCATCTATGTATATGCATTTATGTAGAGGAAGGGGCTCCGAGGAGGGCCATCTGAATGATTCTTTCAGAGATACACATGAAAGTAATGGACTTTCTTAAAGACCCAAATAAACATTATTGAGTGGGAGACAAAATAGGAGAGAGAATGAGAGAGACAGCCGGGAAGCAAAGCCTCTGTGAATAGGGGCCAGGATGCCTTTCACCATGGGCAACCTCAAGGCCAGACTCAGAGCACAGATCGGGCAGCTGCCTGTCTGGCATGGTTGAGATCTCCCCTCTGCCATGAAGTCTCCTTCAGCACACTGATCTTTTCCCACACGTCCCTCTTTGGGTTTATGACAAAGATCTCATGCTTGGGCAGGGGTAGGGGAGATATTTATTTATGAACTCCTTATCAGTATAGTGAGTTATTTACAACCTCAGCCTAGAGATGAGGTTGAATTCCACTGGCATCACCGAGTGATTTTAGCAATATCTTGTTCTCTTCTTTGCTTCCACCTTCTCATGTATAAAATGTTTTCCTTGGTTTGGGGTTTTTTTTTTTATCGAAGGGTAGTCGATTTACAATGTTTCGGGTGTACAGCAAAGTGATTCAGTTTTATGTGTGTGTGTGTGTGTGTGTGTGTGTGTGTATATTCTTTTCCAGATTCTTTTCCATTATAGGTTATTACAAGATATTGAGTATAGTTCCCTGTGCTATACAGTAGATCCTTGTTGTTTATCTCTTTTATATATAGTAGTATGTATCTGTTAATCCCAATTCCCAATTTATCCCTCCTCCCCCTCCCCTTTGGTAAGCATAAGTTTGTTTTCTATGTCTGTGAGTCTGTTTCTGCTTCATAAATAAGTTCATTTATGTCATATTTTAGATTCCACATATAAGTGATATGTAATATTTGTCTTTGTCTGACTTACTTCAGTTAGTATGGTAATCTCTAAGTCCAGCCATATTGCTGCAAATGGCATTATTTCATTCTTTTTTATGGCTGAGTAGTATTCCATTGTGTGTATGTACATATGTGCCACATCTTCTTTATCCATTCATCTTTCAATGGACATTTAGGTTGCTTCTATGTCTCGGCTATTGTAAATTGTGCTGCTGCGAACACTGGGGTGTATGTATGGTTGCTTTTAACTATAGTATGGTAGGAGGATTAAATGAGGAGATGCAAGTGAAGTGGATGTCTCAGTCAATGCTATCATCATCACCACCATCATCATTAACATCACCATCACTACCATCATCACCGTTCATATCCTATGTAAGATGTGGTCACAGATTGACCAGCTTTGGGATTGAGTACCATGGGAGATGAGAAATGGGCAGATGTGTTTTGATGTAGGAGAGGGAATGGGGAACTTCCAGGGATGAGAGTGATTTTGTCAAGAAAAGCAGAGCTGAGTTGGGCCCCTGAGTTGATGGTGACATGGGGGTGTACCCTCACGTGTGTGTGGATGTGGGGACGAATGGCCTCTGACAGCAGCAGTTCCATTAGCTTCTTCAAGCTTGATGGGAGGAGAGCCACTGCAGAGACTAGTCAGACATCCTCTGTCACCAGGTCTGCCCCCTTCTAGGTCCCTGCCAGAGTCCTGCAGTCTTGCAGTGTGAGAGCTCAAACAGACTTCAGACATCTGCAGCACCATCCCCTTAAATGATGCAGAGGAGAGCAGTGCAGCTCAGAGAGGAAGGAAACTTGTCCAAGGTCAAGCTCTGGAGCTTGGGTCTGGAACACAGGTCACTAGACTCCCATTCCAGAGCACATTTCAATACCTACAGTGTCTCAACTCAAATTCCAGCACCAGCCCTTGATGGAGGCATTTATCACACAACTCCACTGCAGCTTCCCTGGGTCCTGACTCTGCCCCTAGCTAACTGTGGCCCTTAGGGGCACCCTCCCTTTCCCTGAGTTTGTAATTTGGGTGACTGATCTGGATGGTTTCTAAGGTCCCTTCAGCTTTAGCGATCTGTGCTCCCCCAGCTCACGAGTCACGGAGGCTGTCAGATGTCCGAGTAGGAGGAGGATGCAGCATGACAGGTGGTGTCCCTGGCTCTGGAGGGGAACTTGGCAGAGCTGCCTCCTCTGATGGGGATGGGGAGGGTGGGAGCTGGCAGAAGGATCCGCCCACCCTGGACAAAAGCTATGATTCACCCAGTGGAGGAAGGGAAGGAGGAAGACCCATCAGCCAGTAGCATGGAACTCCACGGGCGATGTATCTGAGACCTTCTAAGCCCTGGGCCTCCGTGTACAAAAGGCCTGAAGCTGACTCAGGCAAACCCAAAAGCTTGAATTTACAACTCTGAAACTGAGATTTATTTTTGTGACAAAGCTACTTCAGGATTATTCAGCAAGTTCTAGTGACTCAGTTTTCCATGGTACAGCCAGAGGGGTCTTTCTAAAATAAAAACTGGGCCATGGCATTTTCTTGCTTAAAAGAAAATTTTTAGGGACTCCCACAATCCTTGCCATGGCCTCTAGAGTCTGGTTAAATGTGGCCTTTGCCTGCCCCACTGGTCTACTCCCAGCCCTCTCCCCCTGCACCACTGCCGCCATTCCCAGAGGACCCTCACTCATGCCCTTCTCACTGCTTTTGCAACTGTCGTTCCTGCCTCCAGGAATGCTGTTCCCTGCACCTCTCTGCAATCTATCACTAATGTTTCTTTAGGTCTCTGATTAAATATTACTTTAGCAGCAAGGATCTTATTACTCCTCCCCAATCTAAATTATGACACCCTCTGATATTCTTGACCATAATAACATCATCTTTGTCCTTTTAGCACTTACCTCAATTTGTAACTGTATACTTGTTTGGGGTTATTTTTTGTTCTCGTCCCCCCATTATTCCCAAACTCCATAAGACCAAGAATCATATTTATCCCTTCCCTCCCTGAAATGCCAGCCCCTAGCACAGTGCCTGGCAAATAGTGAACACACAGTAAAAGATTTTTTTATTTGTTTTTTTTTAAAGGGGAAGGTAGGGTCATGGAGACCCACATCAGGAATAACTGTCATGAAATGTAAAATATCCATAAGTCCTTCCCAAAGTATCTTGAGGGGGATTCGTGCATTCACGTAAAATCAGTGCTTTGTATCCCTCCTCCCAGAGGAGAGCAGTTTTAGAACCATAAAATGTTGAGACTCGACAGAACTCTAGGAAAAAAAAAATATCTTGGCTAGTGGTTTCAAATTCTCTTTTAGGAGTAGAACCTGTTTCCCAGCCAAAGCTTTGTCCAAACCCCAATATATAAACCTCACGAAAGTAGAGATCTTTGGCTAATGCGGGGGTCTGGGGTTAAGAGGGGCAGTGAATCCTAGTATCTTTACTCTCCGTCCCTAGGGTGGAGCAGTGGGGAGTGGTCCACTCTAGGTATAGGCAATAAGAGGGCATAGCGTCTGTAGAGAATTTAAAACAATAATACAATCGATAAACAATAAACACAAAACAGTAAGATCAACTAAAATTCGACTGGTTTCTTATTAGACAATTTCAGATAACGTCAGTGGTAAAATGCTCATTCTTTGCCAGGGTGGCAGGCCCCCATTCCTTGTATGCTGCAGATCCCATGCCCTTCCTCCACGGAATTTGCATCTGAAGCCCTCATCAAGGAAGCAACTAACTTGGTCAAAAAGTAGGGGCGCCCATGACAAGCAAGCTCAGGATGAGGTCACCCAAATGCAATGAAGTCAACCTCAGCTGAGCACCAGCTCCAAGGGCTGTTGTGTTACCCTTGTGGCTACTCGCAGAACAGAGGTGAGGGGCAGGAGTGGGCAGAAGTCAAAGGCACAGACTCTGTAGCCAGACTGCCTGGATTCAAATCCCAACCATGTCATTTACTAGTGTGTTGAGCTTGGGCAACTTACTTGACCTCTTTAAGCTCAAGTCTTCATCTATATAATGGGGATAATAAAGTGACCTACAGTCGAGTATTGCTTTGTCAATTAGAAAACAGAATCTATGCTAATTGTATGGCAAAGGAGTAAGCATAGTAGACATGAATCTTAGTCATTGCTTGGGATTTGCATGTTTGGAGTCGTCTTTATCTTGATGCCTGGTTGCTGGTCATTGGAGAAAACACGCGTGGTACCAGGGATGCCCTTGATGCTGGCATTGCAGGGGCACCTTTCTCCACCTGGGGATACTACTTGACAGGGGCTGAATGTACAAAATGCTGAGATCCACAAGAAGAAGCCAGGAGTTCCTGATGAAAGGAAACAAGAGCTTTATCTTTCTGCCTGATCTTGATAACCTAACAACTGAGTTGGAGGAGGGGAATTGGGACTGTTGCTGCTCTCTAGACAGCACCAAAGGCTAAAAATTTTTTAAATGATAATAATGGAAAATAAGTTTTCTTCTTAGGGTTAGGCTTGAGACACTGCTTTTCATGTTCCCATGATCCTGGTAGGCCTCATGAGCTTCCATGAAGCAGAATAATTTCTCCTTCTCTTATTTACCTAAAACCTCCAGTAAGCCCAGAGCAACCTCAGCACCTCAGAAACACAAACAGTATACATTGCACAATGCATCTTACTGATAGGTCTGTGATTTCATATGTTTGTACAGAGAGAAATGGAGACAGGAAATAGTATTTGCTGTGTGACTACCATGTGCCTGGCACCACTTAAGATACTTCTCATATAGCATCTCATTTTTTAAATCATGCAGTTCTACACACTTTACCCTTTATTTATTTTTATAGCATCTCATTTAATCCCCACAATAATACTGCAATATATTTCCATTTGTCAGACTGGAAAATTGAAGCTCAAGAGGTCAAGTAACTCGTCCAAGGTTACACATCTTAGAAGGATAGAGCAAGTATTAGAACCCAGGCCCATGAGAATCTGAAGTCTTTACTATTTCCTCTATGCTACTCCATTGCCCCTTTAGCATTTTATTTCTCAGGTATTAATTTATTCATTATTAAAACAGCCTTGGGAGGCAGGAGACATTGTATCCATTTTAGAGGGAAGAACAGAACTTTGGAGAGACAACAATGGTTATCCACTGTCACATAAAATTTCGAGGACACAGCTATGAGTCTAAAAGGCACAGAGTTTGACGAATGTCAAGCTGACTCCAGTGTGTCCAGGAGGATCTCAAATCCTCTGTAACTCCCTAGCACCTTTTCTGAGAGAGGCAGGGAAAGGAGCAGGGAGGGTAAGTCATTTTTCTGACGCCATGCAGTAAAATATTTCTCAGTCCTGCATCTGTAGGACTTTAGAGAACCTCTCTTGATGTCCTCTGTTTCAGGATCTTTCAAACCAAAGCCTTTTCCTGGATCCGTGTAGTATTATCGCTTGGGTGGAGTGGAATTTTCCATTTACTGAGTGAAACTGACTTCCGAGTGACAACATCCTCCCACCTAGAGCCTGGATGGGGCCCAGGCTTCAGGTTCCAAGCACTGCCATGAAATTCATGAGCCTGCATCTCCTGGGGCTGGGCCCATCGTGCCTGGTATGGGCAGGTTTCCACACTGAAGCCCGTCTCTGAGAGCTGAAGGGCATTTTCCACCCTGGTAGGAACATACAGAGAAACCCACTCCATCCTGCAGGCCCTTGCTAAGCAGAAATGCTCCATCCCGAGAACACATTAGTCATGGTGATGACTACTGCTGACTCGAAACAGTGCAAGATATGACACACAACAGCAGAGGGAGGAGGCCCCTGGGGATTGTCCAGACCAGCCTCAATAGTTTCTTGTTGAGGAAACTGAGGCCCAGTGGGGAGCAGTAACTCACCCAAGACCACCCAGTCAGTCATGATAGAAAGGAGTTGTAGCATCTGCTCACACTGATCAGGGCCTAGGGAACCTTGAAAGGTGGAGGTGGCCTAAAGCCACTGGAGAGGTATGGACATGTTTCGAGATCGGTTCCATTAGTGTCCTGGACAAATGCTGGCAAATTCTGGGCTGTGGGGATACGATCCAATCATGAGTCTCCAATCCCTTCCCCATCCCTCAGACTCTGAATATAGGCGATTAAGCCTGGGAGGCATCTCAGGAGAGTCTCTAGTGCGGATGCAGGATTGCAAACAATGTTGCTGAAGGTCAACAAGGTGAAGGGCTGCACGTGTGGTCCTGGAGCTGAGTGGAGCTCCTTGGACTTTCCGATTGGTGGCTGCGTTAGGAAAGCTGGCCCAGCTCCTACCCATCACATGCACTTGTCACATGGCCATTGTGATTGTATTCATTCATTCATTGAACAAATACACAGAGTGTGTCCACATGTGCCAACTACTGTCTTGGGTGCAGGGATACAGTAGCAAATTAAACAAAGTCCCTGCTCTCATGGGACCTGGAATTTTCAGACTCGTCTCAAACATCACTTCCTCAGTCAAGCCTTCTCAGGTCATCCTGTTAAGAAGCGGTCCAACTTCTTATAATTTTTACAGCATGCAGGGCCAGGAACTCAGTAATGCCTGACAAATGTTTCTTGGATTATTTGATTATCTCAGTTGGTCAATCATCCATTAATGCTTAGCATTTTTATGTACAAGGTCTTATATTGGTGTTAATCATAAATTGATGAATATTATGGTTTTCTGGATACATGTCTTTGGATATATGTCTTGTCTTCTTAAACATAATACAAGCTCCTTGATGATGACAGGGACTACAGGTAACCTGTCCATGTATAGTGGACTAGTGAATGTGAAGTTTTCTGGGAGTACATAGCTACTTAGCACATGTTATTAGAAGGAGCGAAGAAGGATGGCTACCAATGACAATTGTCTGAAGCTTCATAATTAGAGACATATATTGCCACCATTTCAAAGATGAGGGAACTATAAGTTTCCTAGGTAGGACATACTCAGAACCGGGAATGAAATCAAGGACTTCTGAATACATTCCTGAGCTCTGTAAGTATCGGTTGAATGAGTGACTGAACGAATGGTCTTACTTTATCCCTGTACCACAGCAGTTTCTCACCAACAAGACATTTTTTTTGGGGGGAGGGGGTGGCAAAAAATGGAAATGCTTCCTATTTTTGAGGCTCTTCCAAAATGACCTGCACAAAATGTTTGCACAAATGTGGGCTCTGAGAGTTCATGGCACAAAGGAAGAGGTTCAGTGTGGAGGAAGTAATCACTTGAGGTCAGAGCTTCTTAGGGCCAGAGGGAGGAATGGGGATAAGACTTTGAGGACAGAGACTTCATCAAGCTACCAAGGACCTAGCATATGGCTCTCACGTAGTAGGCGCTCAATAAACATTGGATGAATTACTGAATGAATAGCACATTTTGCTGAGTTCTTTCCAACATTTTCATGCTACTTTTAGTGGGAAGATGGAAAACAGGGTAAAGTACTGGCCCAGAAGCCAGAGCAAAGCTGGAGCTAAGCAAGCACACAAGCTTTTATTTATGAAACCCTGTGCAGACTCTTTTCCTCTCACAATGAGTAGTGTTCATATTATGTGGTGTTACAAATGCTGGAGCAACCTTGTATTTATGGAGTGGCTGCCTGTGAGGGGTTCCGACCATTTTACAGACATGATCTCATTCATGCTGTCTCAAGTCTTCTATTCAATTACAGGATTGTTCCAAACGAGGCAAACTATTTCTTTCAGATGCACACTTAGAATTATCCATTCTCCTGTTACAGGTTCACCACCCAATGGCTCCAGAATTGCTGCAGCAGGAAAGGAGGTGGGAGGAAATGGAAATTTTCTGAATTTATAATTTATGAACTCTTCAAATATTAGGAAGTCACTCTTTGTATCCTTATGTTAAAAACAGGGGAAAGCACAGGCTATGACTTAGTCGCAGCCACGTAATATAATAATAAAGAAAGGAAAAAAAGAATATTAATCCTTTATAACATTAGCTAGAGCTATAAAAATAGGAGTTAACCAATGTGGCTAAGAGGCAGAATAATTATAATCATAATAAGCATGAAAACAGATTGCGATATGGACTTATTCCCAAGCTAAGGATCATATGAAGTGGATTCTTCTCTTGCTCTGCCATGAATTACTTTGTGACCTTAAACTCCCAACTTCTCTGGAGCTTTGTTGCCTTCTCTGACATTGGAGGTAATTGGATTAGATACTCCCCAAGTCTCTTCCATCACCAGGATTTCACAAGTCTTTGTGGTTCTACCACAAAGTGGTGGTGATTTTTGTGGTGATTTTAGTGGTACTACTAAAATCACCACCACAACTACTGATGCCTAATGTTTAATCAGAACATAATAGATACATGCCAAGTGTTTAATAGATGAATGTGTCTAGTTTTCAGTGGTTTTCACACTGGATTTGAGTTAATACACATTTAGTATGTACCATTATGTTCCAGGTATAACGATGTGCTAGAGTACAAAAAACTGTGAAAAAGCAAATCATCAACATGAATGTAGGCTATGAAGGGAGTCAAAATGATTAAATGTGAATGAATAGCAGAGGAGATGACATAAACTAGCTTTAAATGGATAATTAATACAAGTTCATCAGATGGGCTAGAAAGGGAGATGGTTGAAAGGAAAAGGCATTACATTCAGAGGGAAGAGCATGTATAAACACAGGAGGTGCGAAAAAGCTTCAGGAAATGTAAATAATGCCTGAAGTTGGATCGGGAGGAAGCCAGGCTGGAGAAGTAGGTGTGAGTCCCATGATTAAGAACCTCAAAACCTGGCTATGGGTCTCAGGCTTTGTTCTGTAGGAAACTGTGCCATTGAAGGGTTCCTAGCAGGAAATGATCACGTTTGATTTTCAGAAGGAACATTAGAAATGACTTCACCATATACTTCACTCCAAGGAAATCATGGACTAGATGTTATTCTTGTCTCACAAATGGAGAAGTTGAGATTCAGATAGGATAAGGCACCTACCTAGAACCAAATAGTTTAAAAACAACAGAGCCGGGATTACTCTCCTTTAATAAAAATATATCAAAATCTACCCTCTTCTACCTATATAACTTAACCTATTATTCCTCTATTGCACAGACCCCTGTCTCAGCAGGTAAATCATTCACTTGTCCTCTGAGTGAGCAATGAAAAATCCCTCTCCTACTCTTGCCACCATGCTGTTCTGTCAATCTGGGATGTGCTCCCCCTGTCCTCCCCAGTCCAAATTCCACAACGATGTCAAGATTCAACTCGGGCTTCCCTGGTGGCGCAGTGGTTGAGAGTCTGCCTGCTGATGCGGGGGACACGGGTTTGTGCCCCGGTCCGCGAAGATCCCACATGCCGCGGAGCGGCTGGGCCCGTGAGCCATGGCCGCTGAGCCTGCGCGTCCGGAGCCTGTGCTCCGCAACGGGAGAGGCCACAACAGTGAGAGGCCCGCGTACCGCAAAAAAAAAAAGAAGAAGAAAGAATGAAGATTCAACTCAAGTTCCATCTCTTTTGGGAAACTTTCCCGGGCTACTCTGGTTTCTACAGTGCTTTCAGAAGCCCTGCGTTATTTACAGTGTATACCACCTATCCTAACAATCTTCATCTACTCATCCCATTCGACAACCCCAGATGGTACCCAGCTTCTGTGTGCCTGAAATTATGCAAGGCAATGGTGATACAACAAGGAGAAAGGACACAGCCTTTACCCTCATGTAGCTGAGATATAGTCTGAGGACACAGCAGGGAAGAACCATGCATTTACAAACCTGAATAGTGTTTCAAAGGAAGAGTGCAGGGTGCTGAGGGTGGACAAGAGGAGAAACACTCCAGGAACACAGGGAAGGCTGCCACGAAGAAACGGTGCTCAGGCTAGGGTCTGAAGGGTTAGAGGGTAGGGAGCGGTTAACTAGGTGCAGGAAATGGAAGATAAGGGGAGAAATGTGGCCTGGGCTGAAGGAACACCCTGCACAAAGCCCATGGTGAGAGAGGGCATGATGCACTGAGGAAAAGAAAGGAGGCCCTGTTCAGCCAGGATACATAAGGGCAAGCAACAGAAACTGAACTCTGGTGAAACTGAAGCCCAATAGAAAATTATTGGAAGGATATTGAGAAATTCACAGTCTTACTAGGAAGGCCTAGAAAACCAAAGGAGTCCACACCTCCAAAACCCTTAGCAAACATCAGCAGTCTGATAGGGATGATAGCACCACTGTTTTAACGTTGGGCTTCAGAGCTAGCATCATCCCACCCCCAGCACAGGGCTTCTGGTACCACCTCTGGCACCTTTGTCACCAGTGCCCTGGAAACAGGCAGATGTCACTTCTGCCACCATGATGAATTTTTATCCCAGTCTTTTTTTTTCCTATGCCACTAGCTTCAGGTAGGCACCTCTGGCTGGTCAAGCATGCTCTCATTTTCTGGTTTAATAAGGAAGTTTACGTTGGGCTTTTTCCACTTCAATAGCAGGACAGACCGTTTCTCATCAAGATTTATAAGGTGGAAAACTCCCCATAGAAAGAAGGTTTGGGTGCTGGGCACACAGCAACACAACTGAAGGACAAGACTGCCTGTAGAATTCTCTAATTGTTTTAGTTGTGTTCATCTCATCTGCCAGACTGAATTGGGATCTCCTTTGGGGAAGTGCCTGTGCTTTCTCCCTCCCTCATAAGCTCAGCCATGACTGATGACACTGGCCACATACTCCCTGCCCAATAAATTCTTGTTGACTTCAGTCTAGTTCATTCTGCAAAGGTCATTTCATTTGACCTTAACTGGGAGGTGATTTTCAAATGTAAAATATGAATAATTCAGCCCTAGAGTCAGTAACATCTTCAGATAATCATGTCATCTGGCTATGCAGAACCTCTGGGCATGGGGAAGTATTCTGGGATGTGAGCAGACACGGAATGGAAACTGATACCTGACGTACCCATCACTTCTCAGGGGCTTATTCCCTCTAGGGCAGGAGAGAAGCTTACGTCTTAAAGATGCATTTGGACAATCCACTATTAGGTAGTGGTTACTTAGGTGAAAAAGTCTCCTTAAAAAATGAACAGTCTACACAATCAGGTGCAATGCCTCAGAGCAAGGAATTTCTTCTCTCATTTTCTTTTACAGGGCTTTGGTGAAAGGAGTGCTAGGTTAGGAACCAGAATATCTGAGTCTGGCTCTGAGCTGATTATTAGACACGAGGTCTTGGTCTATTTCCATGATTTCCTGGATCTTCAGGCTCCTCTTCTATGAAATGGGCATGGTGATTTATTAGCCTGCAAGCTAGGCATCGGTTGTTTCTGCTTGTCCCTTCTTCTTCTGGAAATTGTTCATACATTCTCTTCTAGAATGATGGTTCTCAAATTTGATCATACATCAGAATCACATGGAGGGCTTGTTAAATCACAGATTCCTGAACCTCCTTCCAGAGCTTCTGATTTTAAAGGTCTGGAATAGTGTTTGAGAATTTATATTTCTAGGTGTTTTCCAGGGGATGTTGATGCTACTGCTACTGTCCCAGTGACCACACTTTGAGAACCACAATGCTAGAAACCAACCCCCTTTTACGTTCAGTCTGTGGGGTTTAAGAGGTTCATTTCAGCCTTTGCCTCCAAAGGTGGGAACACAAACTAGGCCTGACTAATTAGTTTATTCAAACCACCTAGCCACAGAGGATGACTTGGGATGGGCAGGAGAACCAGGTCCATCCAATGGACATCTTTCTTCAAGGGTTGCTCACCTGGTAGAATGGGAGCCTGAATCCACTGGGGGCTATCTTGCATCTCTCTCATTCATTCATTCATTCATTCATTTTGTGGTATGCGGGCTTCTCACTGTTGCGGCCTCTCCCGTTGCGGAGCACAGGCTCCGGACGCGCAGGCTCAGTGGCCATGGCTCACGGGCCCAGCTGCTCCGCAGCATGTGGGATCTTCCCGGACCGGGGCACAAACCCGTATCCCCTGCATCGGCAGGCGGACTCTCAAACACTGCACCACCAGGGAAGCCCTATCTTGCATCTCTTGATGACTATACCAACAGATGAAATCAGAGCATAGACATGCAAAACATAGATTCTTGAAACTCAACTTGAGCTTCTCCAGTCATCCTTGAAGGATGCTATATGAGACCACACATTCTCTTTTTTGTCTGAGCCACTTGGATTTCTGTCACTTGCAACCAAATAATCCAGCATAATACATACACTTCACTTAACTTCCCAAGAACAGTGTGGGTTTAGTCCCTTAAAAAACAAACAAGAAACTTCCAACTGTGAGACAATGACCAAACAGGAAAATAATGAGATGGTGATACAGTTCCATCAGGACTAACTTGCCAGACAATCTGAGAACAGCACACCAAAAACCACCATGATAATCAGAAGAATAGTAAGGAACCATTGCTGAGTAGTCAATGAATATCAGGCTTTCTGCTTAAAGACTTACATGTATTATCTAACTTAATCCACACAATGACTCTTGGAGGCAAATATTATCATAACATTAGCTCATGGATAAGGATACTGAACCTCAGACATTTTTAAGAAACTTACCCAAGTTTACTAACCCAGTAAAAGACAGCAAGAAAAGAAGAAAGGGGGGGAAAAGTCCATCCAATTGGCCTGGCTCCAGAAGCCATATTCTGTTATCCTTGTGAGATCAGAAGTCTTGACCTTCTGTTTTAATTTAGAGACCACATCATCTTGAGGATATGAAGATGATGCTTGATTCAAACAAAGGAACAAATGTGGGCCCTTTGGAGAAGCAAGAAAACTCACAACACAATTTGGCCTTGGCTCAGAGGATTGAGAAGCCTCCAGCTGACTTCAAATTGGCAGGGTGGTGAGAGCCTTCTGGAGTTGTCTGAGGGTCTGGAAATAACTGCTTCTGTCTCTGTGGCTGACTGACCATCTTTGCCTGCCTTGAACTCTGTGCAGCACCCACTTCAGGGACCCCTGACAAAGGCACCTGATGGTAGCATGCCCAGATCCTTTCCTGCCCTGACATCAACAAACTCTTAAACTGCCCACTTGTCTCAACTCATTTGGTTACACTGACAGCTGCCCAAATCTGTGGTCTGTCCAATTTATCTAATCAGCATCCCCCACCAGCCTGCCTCTAAGTGCCTGTACCAAAAACAGAATTTTGTAGGCATTCCAAAGATCCCCAGTAAATATTTTATTAGTGACCAATTTCCCCCATCTCAAAAATATATACTCAGATAGTCTGGTTATATAAACAGATTGATTTTTCCAATAACTTTCAGTCCTTTTCAGTATGTTGCATATCACAACTTTTCTACTCTTCAATCTGTTTTTGTTCCAAGGTGCAATGGCAGCCTGATTCCTCCTGTGTATACAATGGAGATGGCAGAATTTTATCCGGTGTTGTCTGATCAGTCCTTCTTTGTTGCCTGCATGAATTCTTTCACCAACTTCCTAACCTGAATTCTTACCTCCATTCTCACTCCACACACCTAAACCATGCTTCTCCACGCGGCACAGCTGTCTTTCTGAAACATCAAGATTCTTTGACTCATAAGCTGAAAACCTGCTATCAGTTCAACCTATTGTGTGTGCCACGTGAACTCTTCCACATACTCTTCCTAAACTTTGATTCCAGCCTTGCTTCCTTGCAGCCACACCCCAACTGTATATTCAGCCCTGGTCTACCCTGGAGAGACCCCTGTTCCCTGAATTCAGACTCTGAACCTTTGCTAAGGATTGTTTCCTGGCGTGGTAGCGATCATACTCCTGCATTGTCTGTGCCCATCCAGACATTACCCATCCTTCAAGTTCCAGCTGAAAATCGTCCTTCTCTACGACACAGACTCACATCCCCTCGACTGGAGATAGTATCTGCCTCCTCTGGACTTCCATAGCACTTTTACTGCTCCTCTCTCACACTTCCTAGCCCTGTCTCTATTACAGTTATTTATAGGTACAAATCTTATCTCCCCCCACTAGTCTATAAAATCTTTGAATACACAGTCCCTGTGTCATTCATCAACATATTCTACACTGGACCTGGCTTAGTACCTTGCACATTTTGGAAACTCACATATCTAATAAATAAATAAACTGATGGGGTTCTGGGATGCAACCCTACCCCAAAATGTCCCTCTTACAGTTTGTCATATTGATGGAAATTCCACAGTATAAGATTAGTTGCCCTGGGCTGGCAACTAAGTACTATTGCAGGGATATCCCAGTAGACCATACTTAACAACAAATGTCTCCAGTAATGTGGTCAGTGGCCAAGTATCCCTGGAGCAACTGGGGACCCAGTCTGAAGCAGCCCCCAATCAGCATGATTTTTCCAAGTATAATGCTTTATCTTTTAAAATTCATGTGTGTTTTAAATTCTACTCCATAAGATACCAATATTTTATTTAATATAAATGTTTCCTCTTAATATAAATGGTCAAAATGCCCCAGGCATTTATGCCAGGTATGCCCTGTGGATCTGAATACTTTTTGGCTCTCTATCATAGATGATGTTACCCTTGACTGCAAGGCACAGGGTTAAAGGGTCTGAGTCATGAATATATTTCCGTGAATTAATGGTTCAGCTCATTTCCAGCTGAAGGCAAAGGGAAGACAATAGGAGATATAAGATACTTACTAGGGACCAACTAGTATTGTGTTTCTGCAAAACAGATCTGGGGAGACACAGGTAGAGAGAATGTCCTTAGCATGTGAGACTAGTCAAGGTGCCCTGAGACTGAAGGTGAGGGAAGGAGTCTGATCTGGCCAACCATTTTCCAAATGATGGTCCTGCTTTGGCCACTCCTCTCCCCATGGAAGTTGGAGGCCTGTGATAGAGAGGTCATCAATTCATTTTCTTATTGGAAGGTGAGCTAGCTCATCCAGAGCCTGGGGGCTGTCAGCACAAGATTGTTAATGAACATGTTTCCTGTAGATAATTATAGGAAAGGGAATATTGAAAGCATTTAAAACATTTCATTCTTTTTAATTCATTAATTATATTGCAATTATCCTATGCTCAGGAGCTGTTCAGGAGGCTGGATTCCAGCTATTCCTGTGAGGCTCCATGGGCAGAAATGAGGGCTGAGGGCTTGGAGAGAGAAAGAGTCTGAAGCAAAAAGCTCATAAAAGGTTAACTGTGCAGATTCAAGAAGCTAATTGGAAATCTCTTAAACAAAATCCAGGTTAATCCAAGTTGAAAGGAACAATACGTCTTCTTTACGATGATTATCACTGTCCTTCCACCTACATCAAAATCGCTTACATTTTGGTAGATCCATCATAAGCAAGCTGACACCCCCTGAAAACACCTGGCCTTGAATTTGAATCAGAAGATTCCGAGACTTTTAGAGATGGGATAAATCTTATGGATGATTGTGGGATGATGGGGAAACAGATCTAACCATTTCATCTCGCTCTGTTAGACCTGTCACTTTCTTTCTGTCCTCAAATTCTTACATTATCCATAAAAGAGAGTAGTACGTAAACTGGATCAACAACTACATACTGGACCCCTACTGTATGCTGTGCATATGAGAATTATAGTGGTATAGATGAGGTCTCCGCCCTCATAGAACTTACGTTCTATGGGAAACATGGTCAGCTAAATAGGCAATCGTGTTACAGATGAGGGCACGTACAAAGGCCATGGAAGCTCAAGGAAGGGTCTTCTATTCTGGTCAGGAGGAAGAGTGGTGAGAAGGCTTCCTGTGTTCACCCTCTTTGGTATACACGCATCACATCAATAGTATTACCCTATATCTCAATGCTTCATCCACCTGGCTTTCAGGAATTCCAGGCTGCATAATCCTGATGGTGATAGTGGAAAACTGAGAACGTTGCCCTCACATATAATTGGAGCTACAGCCTAAAACTCTGCAGTTGGTCAGCTTGGTGGTCACTGATCTTCCATGCTTTACCCCTGTTCCTCTGCTATTCATAGCTTCCTTTTCGTCCCAGTGACCATGCCACTGCCAATCTCTCTGGACTGCTCACCTCCATGCCACCCACAGGTGATGTTACCCTTGACAGCAAGGTACCCTTGACACCCTTGACAGAGAGTGTGTCCTTAGCATCTGAAACTAGTCAAGTCACCCTGAGCATGAAGGTATGTGTCTCCCTGTATCTATCATGTGACCTGGCTCATGTCATACTGATTAAAGATGACAGACCATGTGGACCACAGATGAGTCAATCCAACTGTCCCAGTCAAGATCCCAAATACGTCATAAAGCCCTACCAATATCAGCAAAAACAACTTGTAGTGGACACACAACTGACTGAAGACACATGAAAGAACCTAGCTGGGACCAAAGGACCTAGCTGAGCTCAGTCCAAACTACTAACTCACAGAATCATGAGCTAAGTAAGTGGCTATTGTTTTAAGCCATTATCTTTTGGGGTTGTTTGTTATGCGGAAATAACTAACTAATACAGCAGTTAACTGTACTATAGATCAGTTCAATGCAACCAAAGGTTTTTGAATCCCTACAATGTTCCTAGTCAATGGAGGCATAATAATGAATAAGACACAGTCCCTGTTCATAGAAATTTACAATCCAATGCCTCTGCAGTGTTACTAAGCAATTAAAAGCCCTGAGATTTTGATATTTTGTCTCTAGATCACTGGGGTGTCTATGTTGAGGCCTCAGGGTGGTTTGTGGACTCCTTGAAAATGTATTAAAGTTTTGCATGTGTCTGTTTATGTGCATTTTTTTAGCTGAAGGCCCTTGGTTTTACATCATGTTCTCAAAGGGATAAGTGACCCAGAAGATGTTGAGAACTGTTGGATGATCATCAAATCTAAGCTTGTTCACATTGCCCAACACTTACATGGCAAGCAGTCCAGTCTATTTTCACTGATGACTCATCCAATCAGAAACTTGTCCTCAAAACGATATGCTGCCAGAGGCCACTGAGGTTTATGTGTTGGACGATCAGAGTGTTATGGCTGTCTTAAAAAAGCTTCCAACAGATACCATTATCACTTCCTTGTCATATAGAGCAGAACCTCTGTATGATCCAAAGCACATTTTCTCTAAAAAATGATGGGCTTATCTGTGTCCTACTTTTGCTCACACCCACTACCCACTACAGGGTTGGTAAGTCTTTCTCCCAGGGCAAGAATACAAGTCTATCATTTCCTATAGCCTTGCTCTTCTGGCAACAAAGGCTTTTCACTCTAGCCAGCAATGCAGAATATCTACCCTGCAGGTTCTTGTTTGAGGATTTCACTGAGATCTGTCTGAGATGAAGAATCATACTAAACCCTGATTACAACATCTGATGTTTGAGGAGACAGTCTGATGGGCAGACTAATTATTCATTTTTCTAAATTAGTGAGTCTTTCTTAATTTTTAGGTTAGATAACCAGAAAAAGAAAAAAAGAGGTAGGAGCAGGGTAAAGGGCAGAAATTGCCCCGAATAGCTAGGAGAATCATATCGTATTCCCAGTTCTTCTACCATCTTGCTTAGTATCTTTGATCAAAGCCACCATCTCTGAGTCTAGGTTTTCTTACTCATAAAATTTGAATTATAATCCATTCCCTGCCCTCATCCCAAAGGTATTACTGTGAAGCTCAAGCAAATATGTGTAAAATGCTACAAAACCTAAGGTTGGTCTCCTCTATCTTGTGTTTCTGCGATTCACTTGGAATCTTTTGCCTGGTCCCATGTAATTCTATCAAATTTTCACTTCTGGAGTTAAGATATCATATATCAATAACAATATCAGATGGACAATATCACTTCCCAAATCAGGCCCTCTAGGAAACCTTCTTGGTCTCCCCCTGATGGCTGGAATGGTAGAGTGTTGAACTCCTACAGTCCCTGTGCTTCCCTGGATTAGTGGGTTAAAATCACTCATCTTATTTCTTTATCAAGAGCTGGTATGATATGGTGGTTAACAATGTGACCTTGGGCATAACACTGCCTGGGGCAGAATTCTATAACAACCACTTACTAGCTGTGTAAACTTGTGCAAATCACTTAACCTTCCTGAGCCTTGTTTTCTTCTCATAGGCAAAATTGGGAAGATAATAGTATCCGTATCTCACATATTTTGGGAAGGATTAAAGGCGTTAAGAATGTGAAGTGCTTTAAATAATTCCCAGCACTTAGTGGAGTCTGAAGAGAGCTCAAAAATGTTACCTAATATCATTAGCTCTTTTCCATGCCAACTGGGAGCACCTTTTGCTTGTCCATTTTCATATCCTCAATACTTGCTGCTTGACAGATCTCAACAAATATTAAAACGTGTGTATAGCATGAATGAATAAATGAATGATGTTGGGAAGGACCCTGGCTCTGAAGGTAGCACACATGAATCCTGGTCCTAGCTCAATTTCTAAGTCCATCTGACACCTCTGAAACACATTATTTACCTTCCTAACCCTCAATTTCCTCACCTATTAGATGCAAGCAGTAGACCAGATAATCACTAATGACCATTTCATCTCCAGAGGTCTATAAAATGAGATAATGAGGTGAGAAGATGAGTTATTTTACCCAGAGTCTATTGGTGGGCCAGAAAATTTACGTAGTATATCTTGTGAAATCTGCCCAATGCGCTAACAAGTACACAAGATTCCCTCCATTGTATAAATACAAAAACTGATGAGACTCAGATAGGTTAAGTAAGTTTCTCCAGGCCACAGAGCTAGTAAGTTGTGAAGCAAGGACTTAACCTAGTTCTGACTGAAGTCAGAGGTCAGTTCTTTCCACTATCCAACTGAGATCCAAGATATAAAAGTGAAAGATGGTGTGCTGTAACTCCTGCAACACCTTCTCCCATCAAAGGGAAGCAAAGGCACTAAGCAGGGGGCGGGGCAGGTATACATAGAACAGGTGTGGAGAGAGCTGTAGTTTGACACACATGTTTAGACACATCAGCATCTGTGTTGGGATCCAGATGGGGAAAGATTAAGCAGGGGAGACAGTAGCAGCTATAACATTAGCCTTGAGTTAGTTGCTATTTTGGTGTCCTTATGGAAGGAAACATCCACTGTACATATTCACACAGCGAATGGAATTCATAACTATTTCTTTGAGTTGGGAATCACTTGTCCCCTCCTCCCTGGAGCTAATCCAATGTCTATATTTAACCCGACGGGCTGGGTGGCATTACATTTGGGTGATTATTTATAGATACCCTCATGCACGATCTGTTGAAAAGACACAGGGATTCTGCCAAGGCAGGGGGGAAAGAATAACTCCAGATGTGTGAGTGCATGTGAAGCCACGTCTGAGCGTTTGTTGGATAAGGAGGCCTGGGAGCTCAAATATGCATAAGATCTCGGTGTCTCTGCTTTTCATTTTTATTCCTAACTCCCAGCGTGAGGGGATTTATTTGAACTTGGGGGTAGCTAGATCACCAATCTTATAGTGGGAAGGAAATTTAGAGCCAGTAGACGGTTATTTAGGCCTCTGACACAGTGAATTATTCAGTTTACCAATCTGATATTTGAATCTTCTCTGCAGTATTTTCATTCAACAAATACTTATTAATTAGAACCCTAACTTTACCATTCATTGATGTGATGAATAGTGATTGACAACCTACCCTGGGATCTGTGCTAGGACTGCACAAATGAGTGGATCATGGTCTCTGTCCTCAAGTGGTTATGTCAAGCTGGGAGGATGACAGGTCAGAGAGTTACAAGGTACACAATCAACAAAATAACTGTGGTCATGGAATCAAAGAGCATGGCATGACTGCCAGGAACAAGGTGTCTGGCATGGATAAGGGATCAGTAAATGGCGACCATCATTATCATTCCCATCTTACTGATGTGGCTGGAGAGAGCTTCACAGCTGATTCTTGAATATTAAGCTGTATTTCTCCAGGCAGAAAAGAAGGTGAATAGGACGGCCTGGGAGAACGAAATAACAGAGCATTTTCAGGGAATGGTGAGAAGATAAGAGGGTCTGAAATATATACTTCATGCAAGGGAGTGGATTGAGATGAAACTGAAAGAGTAGATTGGGCTCGTCTGTGAAGGGCCTTGAATATTACACTAAATAGAAAGAAACTGGTCACAATGATTTGATAAGCAAAGGAGTAATGAGCTTTTTTGTCTAAAAAAATACGTGAAAATTATCTGTATCAGTTGATATTACTCAAATTTTAGGATTTCTTAGGGATGACTGTTGGAAGCTGGATCAATACTCCCTCTGAGCCTCAGTTTTCATATCCATAATGTAATTAAGATGCATTTGCCCTTAAGTAACTTACAATCCGGAGAGGATAAGACTATTCATATGGTTATAGAGTAAGGCAGTTCATAGTTAGTGTTCTTAGATGCCATAAGGGTCTTGCTTTCCTAGTATATTGGTTAAATACTACAATTGTGAATGTCACTGATATTATCAATAACCACTCTTTACTGATCACTTACCATACAAACGTTACTTGTCTAAAATACTATGTTTCCACCTTTAATTTAATGTTAACAACAATCCTATGAAGTAGGTATCATTAGATCCATTTTACAAATTAGGTAAAGCTCATAAAGACTAATTAACTTGTCCAAAGTTGCATAGCTAGTAGAGAGGAGCCAGGAGTCAAGCCCAGGTGGTTTTGATTCCAAAGCTTAAAATCTCATTGGAACCTGTGGCAATCCTACTGTACATCTTTGAAAAGTATGGTGTTTCTCTACGTGGGCTGGGCAAGTTAAGAAAGATGGTGTATTGTTCACCTGTCTTCATGTGGTCTTCACTACTCTCAGAGTCTACACTCCAGACCACCTTGAGACTCTACCTTTGTGAGTGTCTCCCAGTAACTCTACATTCACGTTGCTTGGAGAATGGCGGCCATAAATTTCCCAGACAAATTGTAAATATATCACTATTTACATGGTCACAGTAAAGTATGTGTATAATCTATTGACCTGATATTAAGATTTATTTTAATTAAATAGAGTTGGCATATTTTTTAGTTACCTTAAAGTCACAAATGTGCAACACATCCAGCTCTGGTGCCAATTTACTGCTCTATACTATTAATGTTGGGAGGCTGTATATATTTTTTTAGAACCCCATCCTCAACTAGTGGTGCAATCTTAGAGAGACCACTAATTTCAGTAAAAAGCAGTAGGTTAGACCATTAATACATTTTAGTCATTCTACCTGCTAGCCCTTGGCTAGTGTCACGGAGCATGAAAACCTGGGGAGGAATAAACAGTCTTACTCCTCAAGGAATCTACTGCAATAGATATAAAAACTATCTGAATTAAAATTTCAAGAAAACAATGCCACAGGGCAGCAAAAGTTAATTTCCCAAAAAAGTAGAATTATGATATTGATGAGAAACTTGACCAACTTCACGGTTCTCTAAAGTTGACCTTGGAGATAAATCTGCATGCATAATGGTTGTTATATTTTCATGTATATTTCTAGTCTCTGTATTTATAGCTTACATACCAACATATGTAGAAACACATAAACACATGGAAAAAGGAGTCAGGAGACTTGGATTCTAGTCTCCCAGCACGGCCACTAACTATGTTACCATGAGCAAGTTGCTGGACCTCTCTGGGCTAAAATTTCTTCACCTATAATGAGAATACCACAAAGCAGAAGATCCTCAAATTTCCTCCCAGTTTATTCTTGTAATTATGTGATTCTGTATTTGAAAAAGTGAAGAAGGGAAAATGCACAAGAGAAGATTCAACACCTCTGCCAGCTGTACCTTTCCAGTGTAAAACGTTTTTGCTGTAGTATAAACACACTTTCCTCTCTGTGGCAAAAAAAAAAAAAAAAAATTTACAACAATTCCTGAAATATGTCCTAAATGTTCATGAGGTTCTAGTGAAAACATTATAAATGAACATCGAGTGACAGTCTTGTCACCTATTAATAGCATACAATTTTCGACAGGTGGAATTCTGGGACTTATGCAAATGAAAGATTGGGTCTTCCGTTATACTTCTTGGTAAACTTCCAACATGCTGACTTAATAGCTATGGTGTACTGAAAAAAAAAGAAGCCACTCACATATATTATAAGGGACATAATGAATTATTATTCAAAAAGTAGGCTTGTTATACTCATTTGCATATAATGTTTAATTTTTACCAAATGTTTCACTTTAATACATGCAAAAATGATCAAAAACAAAATATGTTAATGCACTTTTTATTGCAAATATATTGTTGCCCTTGATTCTGAGAGGTTATTATAAAACCATTTGAAATTCTCAATGGTAAAGTGGTTCTTTTAATAAAAATAATATTGAAAATATTAGCACCCTTTTGAATTGAAAAGGGCCTTAGAGCTCGTCTAGTTAAAACTCCTGATTTTATAAATCGGGCTACTGTGGCTCAGAGAGCTGGAGCAATTTGTTCACAGTCACACAGCGAATCAGTGGTGGATACCAGAAGATAACCCAGGGTTCCTGCTGTCCAGTTAGTGGATTTTTTTACTGAGCTACCTTTTCTCAAACAGGCTTAGTATTTGTATTTCAAATGTTTAGAACTGTATCCAGTTTTGTAATCAGTTAATTCTTATAAGTTATTTGGACTTATATGGGGACTAACATACAGGGTGGGGTTGAGGGGCAAGAGGAAGACTGCCAGACATATAGACAAAGGCAAAATGCAAAATTCTTTCATGAAATAGTATCTCCTAAACTACTATATACAACCACCATCTTCATGATTTTTGTTATTTATAGACCATTTATACTATTCATTTATTTAACTCTTTTTTCTTAAATCAACTTTTTAAGTGAAATAAATGCATGTTACAGAGGGACTTTAAATTACCATAGTAAATGGAAAGCCACAGTACAAGTTTTAAATAGAAGACAATGGTTTTCCATGGTCCTTCCAACAACAACAATAATAATGGAAACATACGCTGTTACTGGAATTCTAACAGGATACTGTTACTTATCAGAGGTTCTGTGTCTGGAACATGCTCTTACTTTCTCATTTAAAAAAAAAAAAAGAGGATGGAATTTGGGAGATTAGCAAGTGTTAGAAGTGTTAAAGATGTTAGCATCCAACTAAGATTATTTTCCCTTGACATTTAAAGATAATTGAAAAGGAAATGACTTTCTCCCAATATGATTCAGTGTCTTCAGTGTCCTGTTCCATCTAAATCACCTCCTGGACCATCAACAGTGCATGTCTCACACTTCGGATGCTGGGCTAGAATGAGACATCTCTGTTATTTAGGCCTCTGACACTTACATTTCTGACCAAGGAAACACAGAACAGGGAAGCTGAAAGAAATCTCACTGAGTATCCGAGCAATGTAATACAGGGGTGAAGGTACAGATTCTGGATCCAGCAGCCTGGCAGGCATCCTAATCTTGCCACTTAATAACTGTAAAAAAAGTAAATTAACTGCTCTGAGCCTCAGTCTCCTTATCTGTAAAATGACGATAATAACAGAACTTGTCTTAAAGGGTTGTGGTAAAGTTATCTAAGAAAACATGTAAAAAAAATCAGAAACATTTACTGAGCACATAGTAAGTGCCAAGCTTTACATATATGATGTCCTGAAACCTTGTAACAGCTTATAAAGGTAAATATTATTAATCTCATTTATACTTGAGAAAATTGAAGCATAGGAAAGTTAATGATTCCCCAAAGCTAACAAGTGGCAGAACAGAAATTAAATCCCAGGTTTTCTTGTCTTCAGATTACATCTTCTTAGCAATTATGCTTTAGACATGGAGATACAATGGTTAGGGGGAGAGAGGCTATCTTAGATGGACGGGATGCTCTGAGCAAAAATGTCATATATAAGACCTACAGAGGTAGCAGTGAATTATTCAGTTAATTATTGTATTAGTTAGCTATTGCTATAGATATGCTATGTAACAAACCACCTCAAAACTCAGTGGCTTAAAACAAGCTTGCATATATTTCTTTCCACCAGACATTATTTGGTGCATGTCTCATCCGCACGTGTTTTCATCCTCCTTGGATTAGCAGCTACTTGGGACTGTCCTTCTCATGGTGGTTCACAGAATCTCAAAAGGACAAATCAAGCTCCACACGTACATTTAAAACCTTTGATTGTGTCACGTCTCTCCCCATCTTCCACTGTCCACAACAAGGCACACAGCCAATCCCAAAGTGGAAGCAGGAAATTATACCCCACCTCAGGGGGAAAGGGAGGGGAGTGAACATTTGCTGGAAAATGTTCTAATCTATCACTATTATAGTGTGGAATCTACCAAGGGGAGTGATGAGAATGAGCCCTGAGAAGACAAATTAGAGTCATAATGGAGCACCCTAAGTGTCAAAGGGTGTGAACCTGATCCTACAAGCTACATGGAGTCACTGACGTTTCCAATGTGAAGCCTGAATCTCACCCATTCTGTCCCATCTCCTTAGAGCTCCTTTGTTAACCAGGTCACAACAGTGTTAGTAAGTGGTCATTGTTAACTAATGCTGCCACCCGGGTAGAGAGCCTTACAACCTGAAGCAAGCACCCTTACTGGAAATATTCAACAATGGTGGAGAGTTCAAACATCATAGCAAATTTTTAGAGAATGAATAACAAGGGCGCTACCTCTTAAATTCCATGGGCCAGACGACTGCCTTCTCTGCCTTGCCTGTGTCATCAGACTGAAGGTAGAAAAGGCACTGAGCAGAATCTTGTCCTAGCCAAGCCTGATGGCCTCTCTTCCAAAGATCTTGTCTTCTCTCTAGATAAAACAGCACCCCTTTCATTCTCTATCCTCTTTTCATAGGACTTATCACTACCTGACATTATGCCATAAATTTGTTTGTTTCTTTACTATCTCTCTGCCTAACTAGAATTCTGAGTTTCATGAGGCCAGAGACCTTGTCTGCTTTCCCTTCACTGTATCCTCAGCGTCCAGAATAATGCCAGGCACGTGGAATGGCTCAGGAAATGTTTGGTGCCCAACTGCATAGATATCGTGCCACGGTTTTTCCATCCATTGTCTCTTCTAATCCTGACACACACTTCTGAGATTCCCACAGTTCAACAGCAGCCGATTTTTGCTGTCTTCAGCCCTACATTTGTCTTACTCACCCCAGATCTCCCAGTTTCCTTCGCTATTACTTGGGGTTCTTGATGGCAGATGAAAGAAACCAACTTCATTTAAACTTCAGTAGAGAAGAAATGTGGTGGTGGGGTCTGGGGGCTTACAGAACTGACGGGAAGGCTGTGGGCATGGGTAGGGAGCAAAAGTGAGAGAGAGAGCACAGCTAAGCTCTTGGCACTGGAATGATCCATTTCAGATGTCCTGTTTTCCCCCTATACTCCTCTTTTACTCATCCCACTGCTAAACCCCTAACCACACTGAAGCCTCACAAATAATTTCTACCAAACCTGAACTTGCGCTACTCCTTCAAGATTCAAAAATCCTCTCCTTTATAAAGGAAAATTGGCAGCCGCTTAAAAGAAAGCGGTAGCTCATATCTTGGCAAAATCTACAAGATATATTGTTAAGTGAAAAAAATCAGTACGGTAGTTTACATTTTTTTTGGTTTGTTTTGGGGGGAAAATTGGTAGGTGTCTAATTACTGTTTACTTCACTGTTATATTGCAGTAAAAAGTTTTAAAACCACACACACACACAAAAGGGATTCCCTGGTGGCACAGTGGTTAAGAATCCGCCTGCCAATGCAGGGGACATGGGTTCTAGCCCTAGTCCAGGAAGATCCCACATGCCGTGGAGCAAAGCAAAAAAACGTATGCCTATGCTGGTGCATGTATCTACATGGATTTCCCTGGAAGCCTGCAAACTACCATGGTTATATGGTTTCCATTAAGTAAGAGAACCATGATTGGGAAACAGGGAGGAAGGAGACATCCCCTTTACTGTATGTAAAGCAAATTTAGATCCTCTGAACTTTGTGTGTATATTACCTAATAAAAAGATGAGTTTAAGGTGAGTTTTTAAAAATAAAAATAAATACAATTTAAAAAAGAATCACTATCTGGGCAAGAATGTATGACAGTTCAGCTTATTTTTCATGCTTCAGCTTCTAGAAACAGGAGGAGAAAATATTTTTCTTCCTACTGCTTAGAAGGATGGGAGGAGAAAGGGGGAATTCTCCCTTAACCTTTTATGGTAGGTTCTCTACATATGTGAATATCTGGATGCATAGCATCTGTGGTAGGTTTTATTAATGGCCCCAATTTTTTTACCTCTTCTGTATTCATAACTTTTGCCAAGTGAATTTTACTCCCTTCCATGAAAGGCAGAGTCCATTTTACTACCCCTTAAAATTGGGCTGAACCACATGAATTGCTTTGGACCATGGAACAGGGGTGGAAATGACAGGGTGTCACTTCTGAATCTAGGCTTCAAAAGTCATCTCATGTTCCTATTTGCTTTCTTGAACCTCTATCATCTCCATGGGAAAAATCCCTGGCTCACCTGTTGGTCCAAGGAGGACAAGAGGCATATTAAGCAGCCCTTGTCAACTGCAGTCGGGCCCAGCTAAGACGAGCAGAGCTATCTGATAAATAAATGTTCATCACATGGTCTCTGTGATGTGTGATTGCTTGTTATGCAGCACTAGGTGACTGATACAGCAACAAAACTGAGAATTATCTGATGCAGGCACTACCTCTCCAACTGCATGGACTGGTTGACCTCCTGCCCTCTCTCAAAGGAAGAAAAATCACTGACATTCAGTAAACCCCTGTAATGTGACCTGCATTTTATCTTTTGATTCTCATATGATCCTATCACAGAGGCACTAATGTATCCCTTTTGTAAGATAGGAAATAGAGGTCCAAACAAGTAAGCAATCTTCCCAAGTATATAAAGATGGTAAATGGCAGACTATATTTTAAACAACTTATATTGGATGTCCTCTTTCACACACATCAAAAATGCTATTTCTTTAGTAGACACGGTCTAATACATACCTATTACCGGGAGGTCCTGTCCCTCTCTAACCAACCCATTTGGGTGGACATTAGAACAATCTTAGGACATAGCCAAAAATGGAGCTGCCACAAGAGTGTCACGGGACAGAGTTTTCATATTCATCTCCAGAGAGTCGTTCCCCAGGGAAGGCAAGATTCCCCTCTGGGGAGAGGGGCCTTGGGCAGTGTGCAAACTTCCGAACTCAGAGCAGCCTCAGCTCATAAATCATTTGTGAGACAATAGCCTGCGGTATCAAGTTACTCCAGGCCCAATTTTGCCATCTCTGGATAAAAAACTGTGCTCCGCGCTGCAGGCTGAGAGCTAGGAACAATTTGCTGCTTTGAAGTGCTCAGGCTTCTTGTGTCATCCTTTGTTTCCAAAGTTCTATAGCAGGCTTCTGCCTAGAAGGATAACAGGCCCACTCCCACTTTTCAGGAGATGTGCATATGCCTGCCGCCTCAAAATGGTCGGGAAGAAGCATCTTCTCCCTGTGGAGCATCTGGGAATTCATGACCACCAGCTCTTCCAACCATCAACTCATTTTCTCTTCCCTTCAGCTCAGGGACGTCAGTTTTATTACCCTCATGTTTCCACGGAGGAAACTGAGGCTCTGAGAGCATAAGAGAGTGGCTTCTGGCTCTACAACTGACAATCAGAAGATCTGGATTTAAAATCCTGGCTCCTGAAACCAAGCCAGGGACTTGTGCATGGTGAGTGGCCACATGGCATGACAGCCCCTGAGATGCCATTGTCATGTGACCTTCCTTTGGAGATAAGCTTTGCCCTTTCCTAGTGGGCCTCGGAGAAAATGCAAATTGTTTGCCAGAGCACTTGATTAAGCCACCTCTACACCTGGCTATACATGACTTGATCATGCAGTAACAAGGGAGGAATGGACCTTAGAGGTGTGTCTGGCCCAACTGCTTAATCTTATACCTGGAAGAACTGAGATCCCAAGGCTATGCAGGTAAGTCTGTACTAGAAACCCAAACTCGGATTTTCATATCATGACAGCAGCCCACTACCCTCCCTACAGCACCAGTGTGAAGCAAAAAGTACTACAAAAAGTTTGTATTATAGAGCTTCACCAAGCCCTCTCTGGTCCCCTCTCACATTATGTCTCCCCTTGTGAAACAGACAAGGTGGGCTTTTGTTTCTCCATTTCCCAGACAAGGTGATGGACAACCAGAGAGATAAAGTACCTTGGACTGAAATACTCCAGATCTGAGCCAGTTGCTAGAGATCATGGAGAAACCAACCACTTCATTTTCAAAGGAAGCTTAGAGAGATTCACTGGTATTTATATTCTACATGCATTTATTGCATGGGATTACGTGCCATTTACCATGTTGGTGCTAGCATAATAAAACACACATGACTTGGTGCCCGTCCTCATGGATTTTACATTCTAACCAAGGAAGCAGACATGAAGTCTATAATTATAGAAGTAATTATACAATGAAAATACCGATAAATGGAATGAAAAAACACCCATAGGAGGTCATAGGAGCTTTTCATGCTGTTGGTGAGGAGAAATGACTTTTTCTAATGGGTCAGGACACATTTCTCTTGGGGGTTCTGGAAAGAAGTGTGAGTGTTCCCTAAAGGGAAGAAGAGAACAGCAGGTGTAGATGTCCTGACATAGGAAGGAGCAAGTTGCATTAGACCAGCAGACAAAATGCCAGAGTGAGTGGAACACTGAAGATAAGGTGTGGGGGGGGTAGTGAGATGAGATGGGGGTTAGGTAGGGCCAAATGCAGGTCTTTCTTGGGTCAGAGAAGGATTGTGACTCTCATTCTAGGAGTCAAAGGAAGCAACTGAAGATTTTAAGAGTTGAGCAAAATTATCAGTCCTGTGATTTAAAAATTAAACAACACATTCTTCCTCTAATGTCAAGAACAGAGCAGAAGGGTACCAAGCGAATGGGTGGCTGTCTTTGACTAGTGAAGAGGCAGTGAGAGAGGTGAAAAGTGGATAGATTTGCACTACATTTTGGATGTAGATGCAATAAGATTTGGTGATTGATGACTTGGGGTGGCAGAGGGAAGAGAAAATAAAAGCTGTCAACAATGACTCCCAAGCTTCTGGCATAGGAAATTAAGTGATGAACAGAGATAAGAAACACCAGAGGCAAAGAAGCAAAAGGGCATGTGTCTGAGGCTGGGTAGGAAGTGAAGAATTCAGTTTGGGATGTGTGGCATGGTTAGGTCAACAAGTCATGAATTTAAACCTCAGAGGGAAGTCTGGGCTGGGGAGATAAATTTGGGAACCATCAGATGTAGATGGTTCTTAAAGTCATGGGAATGGTTTGGATTTCCTACAGAGGAAGTGAACAGTGGGAAGAGCAGAGCACAGTAAAGCAAAGCTGAGAATCCAGGAGACGAGGTGACTCAGGATCAAGCTCTGGGGACCTCAGCATTTTAGACAGAAAAGTAGGCGCTAATAGTAGAAACTGAGAATGCGTAAACAGCCAAGTGGGAGAAGAATCAAGAGAGGATTCCATGAAGAGTGGCTACTGTTTTCTGAATGGCAGAGAGGTCAACTGAAATGAAGACCTCAGAATACGCTTTAGATTTAGCCTCATGGAGGCGGCTGCTGAATTTAGGATGGAGTGATAAGGCAGAAATCTGTTTGGAGTGATTGAAGACAGAATGATGTGGGGAGGAAAAGAAACTGCACGCTAGACAATGTTTTTGAGAAGTTTGGATGTGAAGGAGGGTAGAAAAATTGGTCAGTAGCTGGAGGGAAATATAACATTAGTTTATTGGTATTGCTACATTTGCTGTGTGACCTTGAGCAAGTCAACTAACTCGGTTTATACATACATGCACAAGGGAAATAATAGAACATATTTGTATATTCTATTATTTGTGCTGTGATGAACCACAGATGATGGAGATGATGCAGAACAGAGGTCGGATGACAAATGGAGATGGTGGGAAGTCAGGGAGTACAGAGCACAGGCAGGGGGAGTGGTCCTTGGCCAGGGAGGGACTGTTCTTATATTGGAGGAAAGATGTCAAGGATGGGAACAGATACAGGGAGGTTTCCTATGTGAGTTCGCAGAAATCTGGCCTGGGAGGCCACTTGTGATTCTAAATCTAGTTTGTATGAAAAATCAAGAAGGGGACTGTGGGACACCTGAGACAAATGTGACTGCCTTAGGAGTTACTCCTCCAGGCAATGTGGTGGGTCCATGTTCTGTGGATGGAAGCCCGGGGCCAGACTCTGGACGCTTGAGACATACAGGTGAGAGTACGGACAGAGCATCAAGATCAGAGACAAGACAGCATCAGATCAGGTTCAGCTGCGGGGGGCATGCATGGTGGGACTGCAGAAGCAAGGCGTGTTGGTGTTCAAGTGATTAATCTCTTTCTCCATTACTCTAAATGAGCTAAACAAATCCCTTGCTGGGCCTGTCACACTGATGCTCCGCATGCAAACCGTTCCTAATGAGCAGGGCACAGGGCTGGTCCCCTGGTTTGTAAATCCACTCATTTCACAAAACATTGTCCTGGTCACATATTTCTGTAACACAATCCGTTGGCAGATGAGCTGTTAAATGAAATATTGACCATTCAGAACTGCTTTTGGAATGTGCTATCTCATTCACAGCGAGACACTATGCGTGCAGTGGTCTCGGGATTGGATGACTTGGGTTCATGTCCTCACTCTGACCATTTTCCCTTTTCTGAGCCTCTATTTTTTTCGTGCATGAAATGAGGGGTTTGGGCTAGACTGGTATTTCCAAAGGGTGTGCTGACATATTCATGATTTGCAAAACAAATTTTTTAAAGATTCCATGATAAAATACTCTGGAGAAATCTGGGGTTGAGAAGTTCAATAAGTTTTCTTTGCTTGTTTTTTTTGTTGTTGTTGTTTTACCGTGGGACAGCTCAGAATCAGCTGAGCTTATTCAATCAATGTTAACTTGCATTATGAGTATTTGATCAAACAGGCATTTTTAAAAATGGAGGACCTTGTTGATCAAATCTTCTGGAACTGCTAGACCAGATAATGTTGAAGATTCTTCCAAACACTTACCTGCCTGTAACTATAAAGAATCAGTGGGAATTAGAGAAAGAAAACTACAAAAAGCTGAATGGGGTCATATTAACTGATTTCAAGGACAATTTATTGGGCGCCCTATGCCAGGCATTATTTTTTCTACTTTCTCCTTCACTTCTCCTGAATTCAAAGAAAGTAAAATTGGAAGAGAAAGGATATTTAAGACACCTAATTGATTTTATTGTATTAGATTCTATTGTTTATTGTATCTATTGTACTGAATTGAATGTTCTCAGTGTTCTCAGCAGAGCTTATTGAAACTCACGTGATCCCTAAGCCTCTTAGCCACATCCCTGTTATCTGGTGTCCAGCATCAGCTGCAATATTTCCAGGGGCATGGAACTCTTTATCTTCCAAAACTACCCACTCCCTTCTGGGCAACATTTTCTTAGAAAATGCCAGAAGTTCCTCCCAATGTTTCTAAAGGGACCAAGTGTGATCACTGCAGTTCCTTCCTCTTGCTGGGCCTCTGTGTCCTCATGTGGAAACCTAAGGAGCTACGGAACTCACTTCTAAGTCACCTTATGGTCTTCACACTCTTGGGTTCTAAATGTGGACAGGTCCTAAGGTGTAAAACTGGGGACACTGCTGCACAGTGACTGTGAAGTCCCATTGCAGGAAATATTAAGGAATACACTCTACCTATATATATCCCTTAAGGCTGACCCAAGAATATCTTACCCAAGAGGAGTCGAAACTTCTTGTCACAATAAGCACACAAAAAGGGCAATAATCCTGAGTTCTAGGCCCTCCTCTCACAACTAACTGTGTGACTTGTAGCAAATAGTTATGGACTGGATGTATGTGTCCCCTCAAAATTCATGTATTGAAATCCTAATCCCCAATGTGATGGTATTGGGAGGTGGGACCATTGGGAGATAATTAGGTCATGAGAGTGGAACCCTCAAAAGTGAGATTTGTGCCCTTAGGAAAGAGACCCCAAAGAGCTCTCTTGCCCTCTTTCTGTTGTGAAGGATACAAGAAGTCATCATTCTGCAACCAGGAGGTGGGCCCTCACCAGACACCAAATCTACCAGCAACTCCATCTTTACATCTTCCCCTCCAGAACGGTGAGAAACAAGTTTCTATTGTTGACAAGCCACCCTATCTTTGTTAACAGCTCAAACTGACTAAGATACAAGTTAACCCCCGAGCTTGCTCACACACTTGTAAACTGAGAGTCATGTCACTGTGACAGCTAAGGTCCCTTCTAGCTGTAACATTCTATCTGCCTCTGAGTCCAGAACTTGTTCTTGAAGGAATTTGGTAAATAAGGAAGAAAAGAAATGCTCTTCCAAGCAGAAGAAACACAAGAAGCCTCAGGAATTGTCACATGATTAAACCTTTAAGATGGATAGTAGAAAAGCCTGTTCTGAGATATAAAAAAACAGTAATATCTAACAACAGTTAATAATAATTTTTCAGTGATTACTTACGTCATTTACACTCTATTATTCAACATATTACTCTATGGCAGGCACTGTGCTAAGTTCTGTGGATATAGCAATGAATAAGACAGAAACAATTCCTGTTCCTGTAGAACCTATGTGTGTGCGTGTGTGTCAGGGCAGTGGGAATAGATAGTAATCAACTGAATAAATGAGCAAGATGACTTGAAATAGGATAGTGGTGAACAAATAGATTTGATTGCTATGATAGCAACCCCAAACCACATTAGTTTATACAAGATAAAAAGTTTATCTTTAATCATATAAGAACTCAGACATGCGGAATCCAGAGAGCTCGTATGATGGTTCCAGAGCGTCAGGAAAACTGGTTCCTTCCTTCTTGTTGCTCTGTCGTCTTTAGGGCATTTCACTTGTTTGCTTAGTTAAAGATGGAATCATCACTTCCACCTTCTAGCTAATAGGAAAGAAAGAGCATACTTTTCTCTTTAAGAGTAAGGTTCAGAGTGGCAAACATTGCTTCTGTTCACATCTCATTGGCCAGAGTTTGTCAGATGGTGATATCACCTGCCAGGATGCCTGGGAAATGTAGGCAGCCACTCCTTAGCAAAAAATTAAAAGTTTTATTACTATAGAAGAAAGAAAAAGTAGATATTGAGGAATACCCAGCAATCATTTTCATAGATAATGATAAGTAATACAAAGGGTTTATCAGCCAGATTAGGCTAAGTGACGCTACAGTAACAAACAACCCCCAAATCTTAGTGACTTAAGATTTATTGTTGCTTATGCTGCACCATGGTTCTAGAGGATTAGGGGATCTCTTCTCATCATCATCATGTAGGAACTCATCTTGAGTATGCCAGTTACCATGCCAGATGGAAAGAGATCTCTGGAAGGTCTTTCATTGGCAATTAAATGCTCAGAATTATTAACATTATTTTTGTCCACGTTTCATTGGCTAGAACTAGGTGCATGGTCTTACCTAACCATAAGTAACCAAGAGTGCCATCTTATCCAGTCTACGGAAGGAGAAAGAACTGCAAACATGTGGTAAATAGCACTGCTCACTACCTGGAAGGATAATGGGACAGAGTGACTTGAATAGGGGGTTTACTTTAAATGGCCACAGAAAGCTTTTCTGAGAAGTTATTGGAGCTGAGACTTGAATGGTAAGAAATAGGTCATAAGCACTTGAAAAGTCTGTGGAAAGAGCACAATTTTTTTAACTCGCAGTGGTTCCTATGTAAAGGGGTGAAAAAAGAAGTAAGAAGGTCAATTGACAAGTGTTTATCACCTCAAGGCAAACTTAATGGGTAAGCATTATTACCATCCCAGTTTTAGAGATGAATAGGGGCACAGAGGAGTTAAATAATTTACCCCAAATCACATAGCTAGTAAGCACCAGAATTTGACCTTACGCAGTGTGACTCAGCAGTGAAGCTTGTAACTACCAAGTTATACTGTCTGTCCTAGCCTTTGAGGTTGACCCTCTCTACTGGAAGACAGTATGTCTGGGATTAGCTAACTAGACTATGACCTAAATTGGGGGTGGGGCACAGGAAGGTGCCAAAGGAGCCCATCAGAGGACTGCATAGCAATGTGGGGTTGTCAAGAGACTTCTCAAAAAAAGGCTTTCTTGTGAGTACGTGTTTGTTAAGTGGAGAGGGAGTAGAGGACACACATCCTTAGCAGAGGGAACAGCATGTGTAAATGATCACAGCCTGGAAATGTAGCTGGAAAGAAAGCGATACAGAGAGGGAGTGGCAGGGAATGAGCCTGAAAGGTTGTTTGGGATCTGTTTTGCTCACCAACAGTAATGAAGAAATTCATCAATTATTCAAACTTCTTTCCAATTACAATCTCTATCACAATGTGCTCCTTTTACTATAGCAAAAATTTTTACTATAGCAAAGCCAGCTTCCAGAGTATTTCTGGAGACTGTCAGCATGAACAACAGTAACACAGACCCACTGGTGCAATGAGAAGGAAACAGGGGCTGAAATGGAATTTGACTCAGTCTTCGGGGGAAAGAAAATAACCCAGGAGTAAAACACGAGAACTTGTGAGCCCACTATGTGTCCTTCAGCCTTATTAACTGCTGCTCCTGGCTTGTATGGTGAGGCTGTGAAAGGAACTCACAGTTGTTATCAGCCAACTTGGGGATCACTGGACGAGAGCAAAGAGGGAGCTATCCTGGACCACAGGCAGATGCCACAGACATCAGAGGAATCTGGCAGAATACAGGGAACCCCAACAAGCTTACCCTGGCCTCCAAGGCTCTGTAGGAAACTGCATCCAGCTTGCAATCTGACTTTGTTTCCTACCACTCTCCCTCACCCTTATTGCACCGCAGCCTTGCTGGCCTTCTAATGACTCCTTGACATTCCCCATGTGTCCCGATCTCAGTGCCTTTGCCCTTGACCTCCTCCTCCATCCAAATTAGCACCTCTGATGTTTTCCCCTAGTTTATGGTCTTCATAACACTTATCACTGCCTGATATTACCCTGTACATTTGTTTTCCTGCTTGTCTCCCAATGGAATATAATCTTGATGATGACATTGCCTACCTTTTTAGCTGTTATATCCCCAAGACTTAGAACAGCATCTATCACATAAACAGTGTTCATTGCATATTCGTAGAATGAATGATGGTTAGTCAAGTGGCAAAACAGGTAAAAGCAGGGGTTTGATCATAATGGAACATAAAAACAACCCAGTTACTGAAACAGGGGTAAAAATAGAAACTGAAATTAAGCCAACATAAAGGAATGCCACTTAGTGGCTGGTCTGAGGCTCCTTCCATGGATTTTACATAGAGCTCAGGGTCTGGCCAAGCCCTGAGATGGGCCCTAGAGTTCCCTGGATTGGAGATGTGTGGGTCTAAGGTAGACGACTGTGATTCTCCTTTGTGGATCTTCCCAAATTCAATTCACTTTCATCTGAAACCTCTGAGGGGGTGGAGGGAGGATCCACCCTGGTGCCAAAAATCTACCTCCAATGCCCCACCCATCTCCTATAGAGCCCTTCCTTCTGGTTTTAGACCTTGGTGATGAGATGACTGTGATCAAAAACATCAGAGAAACCAAAGCCAGGTAGCTGGCAGCATCCCTTAGTGTGTCATTCTGCCCACCCTGCAGTTTGCTAAGAGCCTGTCGGCCAGTTTGCTGTTCCGGTGGCAGGCCCAATTATCTCCATATCACAGCAATGAGCTTCCAGATCACATACCTTGACAAGCGCCACGGCTCGTTAGGATGATTATACACTCCAGGGGCTCTCCGTGGTGGCCTGAGTCTGTGAAATGGAGTGGAGCCACCCTTGGCTTTCTGAGGTCCCCACCCCAGGACTCCCGCCACCCTTATCCCACACAACCAAGGAACAACTATATGAAAATGAATTTCAGTCGTAAAATCACCAGTGTGCACTATGTTGAAAGAGCTCTGTATTTGAGGGACCAAGATTTGGGACCTGGCCCTTCCTCTGCCTTTGATGTACTGTGTGACCTAAGGTGAGTTATTGAAGATCTCTGGGCTTGGTTTCTCCTCTGTTAAGTGAGGCCAAGGGTGCCTGCCCTACCTCCCCAAGTTGTTGTGAAGATTATTCATGAAACTTTATATGTTCTGTTGATTATCATTTGTGATTATTTGCAGGGGGATAAGGGCATGAGAGGTCAATGGGCTGCCATTTGCCTCTTCCTTGGGAATCCAAACTAATATTATTACATAACACTCTCCTCATAAGAATAATGTCTCCTTTTATAGAGACTTTCAGATTTAAGTTCCCAGGTAGAGCAATTTATACCAGTTTTCAATAAAAGCATTGGCCACTGATCCAACTTCCCTCTTTCAAACTGTATTTCTTTCCACCCTCCACAGAAGTCTTCATTCTTGGGTTAGATAGTTGATAGCATAAGGTTATTACACTAATACGTGGATATTAAATATGATGTCTCCTCCACTTAGCACGTGTCTATTTTAATCTAATTTTTTTTTAACATTAAACAAGGAATGGTACTAAGAGCAGGCTTTCAAGCACAATGATCTATGATTGGGAATTCAAGGAAGGTAACCAGCTACAAGTATAATACCTTTATTCCTCAAAGTAAATGCAATTTCATAGAGAATCATCCCCCCAGAACTTTCCTGCCATACCTTCTGTCACTAGGCTCAGAGTCTCAGGTTCTTTATTATCCACCATAGTCCAGATAGGAAGTGCCACAGAAAGCCAACCACAGAGGAGAGAGGACAAGCTCGGTTATTCATTAGAAGGTCTAGAAGGTTGTTAAAACTGGATGCCTAATTATTTCCCAAAGTCCTCTTCACTCCCTGATTTCTATTGACTCCTTGTCTGCTTTCCAGAAACACAGCCTCAGGCCCCACCAATCCTGGGAATGTGTCCTAGTGGGACAGGTGCTGGCCTGGGAGTCAGAAAACCTGGTTTTGAAGCCTGGTCCTGCCACCTTCATGACCCGGTCAAAGTCACTGACCCTCCTTCACCCTCCCCTTTCCTGAGCTTCAATTCCCTCACTAGACAATGAAGAGGATCAGGGAGGTGATGTCCAAACCTCTTCCAGCACCATGATTCAATACATTCTCGACTGATTTCATTTCAATTAATCTCAATTCAATCCAATTTGTTATATTTCAATTCAATTATCTCCATTTAGTTTAGTAATTCCATTTCATTCAGTTCAAGTCAATTCAAATAAACTAAATTCCACTGACTCCAACTGGATCCACGATTTCCTGGTCTCCTTAGCAATTTCTAGGCCTTGAGAATCTAGGACTGAGACGAAGGGAGGAGGGGTGGGCAGAAATTTGTCCATGGCCTCCATCCAAGTCTGAGTAAAGTTACCACTGGAGTGGATACCTTCAGTCTTTACAGAAGAAAGCACTGGAAAGAATGTAGGATTAGGAATGCAACATGGCCTCGTGTAGCATATGAGGTCCAGCACCCATAATAAGCAATGAATGAGTGAATAGATGTCCATAGGAATGAATATAAAACCCCTCTTTTCTCCAGATCTGGCTTTCTCTGTGACCTTGACCAAGTCACATCACCTCCTAAACCTCATGAGAGAGCTAGAGGTGCTGTACTCGGCAGTCCAGGCCTAAAGCTCTGCGGTTCTGTGTCCTCCCAGCTCTCCTGGCTAAGCTCAGAGTGTTCCTCCAAGGAGGAGAGCTGGGAGAACAATGCGCCATGATTGACTCTGGCAGCTTCCCCAAGGGCAGAGCAGCAGGTGAGCTGGTGGAGCCCTGATTGCAAGGCTCGTGGTGAGCTGAGAGGGGTTGATTAGCTCCGGCCTCTTAAATCAAGTGGCTCCAACATTTCCCCCGGTGTGCACATCCCTCCCCTGGGCTCCTGTCCCCCGAACTGCATGTTCGGCTTCCAGTAGCAGCCACCCTCCTTAATCTGAGGTCCTCCTTTGTTTTCCCTTAAATGACTTGTAATTTAAGAAGTTAAAAAAGAAAGTAGAAAAATGTCTAGGGCCTACTCTACTCCTCATGCAGTTCTCTGATCTTCATTAAATCCTCATGACCACCCCCAGGAGATGCTGTTATTACCACCCCCAGTTTATGGATGATGCAACCAAGGCTCAGAGAGGGAAGCCACTGACCCAACATCACACAGCCAGTAACTGCCAAAACCTTCAAAACCAGAGGAGATGTAATTATGAACAACAGGGTAGCAGGTATGCCATGATGCCAGCTCACTTCCCCATCTTCCTCAGTTCCTTGTGTGCCCTGTGAGACCTCAAGCCTCCATCTATTCCCACGGCCTTTGGATTCCAGTCAGCCTGCCTTCCTGGGTTCTCCTCCAGGATTGGCAGCTAGAACTATCATCGCAAGCCAGAGCCAACTCAGCCCGGGAAGCAGGTTCCAGTTCTGAACCTTGGTCCATCTTGCTGGTGTTGAGGCCACGCCCCATTTGGTCAAGAGTTAGGCTACTTCCCAAGTCTACTGCAATGGGAGTCAAGCGAGCAAGGCCCTGGGGCAAACTGAGCAGAAGGTAGGCAGACTGCTTTCTCCAGAGCTCCCAGAATCTTTACATTCTCAGGCACCCAGTTGCAAAGTGTCAGTGCCTGAGGGACTCCTACCTTTCTCTCACCACAACCCACCAAGTCAGAGTCTCTCCCCTCAAAGCTTTCATCTCTCTGCAACAGAGGATGGAGGCTCATAGGTTAATAGATAACCCTGTCCATCCTAGAGCTACTCACTTTGTTATCTCTTCTTGGTAATTTGATTCTTTAAGCAAGTTAAACAAATTTAAGACACTTAGAGAGGAAGGAAGGGGATAAAACAACCAATGTTGATTAGGTACCTTCTACAGTGGTTCTCAAACTTGAGTGTGTATAAGAATCCCCTGGGGTGACTTTAGAAAAGGCTAATCCGAGGACTCACTTCCAGAGATTCCCATTCATTCATTCATTCATTCATTGTGTTCTTTTATTTCTACTCACCAAGCACTGTTCCCGGGACTGGAGGCGTAGCAGCAGAAAGTCCCTGCCCTTATGGAGTTTACTGGAAAGGAAATGGAGAAAACAGACAGTATGGAAATTAGTAAGTATACTGTATATCAGGTGGTAAAAGTCTGGGGGAAATATGGAGCAAAACAAGGGGTGAAGGGCTTCCCTGGTGGCGCAGTGGCTGAGAGTCCGCCTGCCGATGCAGGGGACACGGGTTCGTGCCCCGGTCCAGGAGGATCCCACATGCCGCGGAGCGGCTGGGCCCGTGAGCCATGGCCGCTGAGCCTGTGTATCTGGAGCCTGTGCTCCGCAATGGGAGAGGCCACAACAGTGAGAGGCCCGCGTACCACAAAAAACAAAAACAAAAACAAAACAAGGGGTGATGAGACTGTAATAGAAGAAGATCTAGGGTCTGTACTTTAAACAGGTACTTTGGGGGATTCTAATGCAGGAATCTAATGGACACTGAAAAACACAGGCTTACTCTATGTCAAAATCTTTACATGGGGATTTAATTTAATACACCAATTAAGATGGTTATTGCTGTTATAATTCACATTTAACAGATGGGAAGACTGAGGTTCAAAGAAAAGAAAAATTTGTGAAAGTCATCACAGCTGATAAGAAGCAGAGCCTGACTTCAGAGCCTGTTCTTTTCCTATGTAACGCGTTAAAAAATGGTGAAAACTGCCAACAGCATGGCCAGCTACAGAGGGGCATTGTCCTCATCATCCTTAGTGTTGTCACATCTGCCCTGTTTGCAACGCACAGTCTCACCCTTTGTCTCTTTTGAGGTTCACGACTCTGAGAAGGAGAATGTGGTCCCTGTTTCTCCCCCTGTACCCCAGCCATGTAGGCATGCAGTCTCAGAAACTGACGACACCTTACCCAAGTCCATCAGGTAAAGTACATCTGCCCTAGAATTGGGAAATGGTATACGGACATACTCGGGGAGACCCTTGAGTATCTAAGTGCCCAAATGGAACTTTGGGCTTTCTTTACTCCCCTGGGTTACCCAATCTGTACAACTGGCTGTTGGTTTTGGTTCCCTGGACCCCAGCCTGCTTCACCTACTTTCCTATTGGCTCAACCTTTCCCCTGAATAAACAGCCAATAGATGACGTCTGCAGATAACAACAGTAACAATAATAATAAACACTTAGGACAGTGGTTGCCACATAGTAAGCACTCAATAAATATTTGTTTCATAAGGGGTTGAATGAATGAATAATTATAACTGACATTTGTTAAGTGCTTACTACGTTCGAGGTGCCATGTTAAGCACTTCTTAAATTTAATTCTCACAAGAGCCCTATGAGAGAGGCACTATTTTTTATTACCCTGTTTCACATAAGAGTGAACTGAAACTTGGAAAGGTCAAGTTATTTGCTCAGGTTCACAAAGCTAGGAAACAGTCAAGCTTGCATTTGAACCCATGTCTGTCTGATTCCAAAGCCCATGTTCTCAACCATGATCTATCATCAGGAAACTAGATAATATGGTCATAATCTGCTCCCTGATCAGCTTCACCCATCACCACTGCCTGGAGAACTCTGCAGCATTACAGGATACGGTAGATTAGGTTGTCTTGAATAACAGCCCTGACTCAGATCAAGACTGGGCTTTCTCCACCATACTGACCTTTATACTTTAGACTCTTGGAAAGCTCATTTTTAGGCCAATCATATAACTAATGAGTGCCCTTTGGCCCTGATCCTGTCAGCTTCTTCAGTCTCCTCATCAACCTAGTCTGATGCCCCAGCGCAGCTCACAGCTGGCCCGATTGATGGTGGTTTTATAACATAGCTGAAAAAATCTTTAAAACTCCATCTATTGAGAGGTGGATCTACGTCCTGACCCCTTGAATGTGAGTAGGCTTATGACTACTTTAACCAAGAGAGTAGAAAGAAGTGTTGCCATGTGACTTCTGAGACTAGATCATAAAAAGCCACACAGCTTCATCCATTCTTGGAGCCCCTGAGCCAACATGTAAGAAGTTCAAATACCTGGAGGCCACCATGCTGTGAGGAAGCCCAATCTACATGGAGAGTTAAATGTTGGCACTCTGGTCAACAGTTTCACAATGAGCCCACCTTCGAGTCATCCCAGCCCAGGTGCTAAACAAAAAGGCTCCAGACTTTTTGAATCTTCCCAGATGAGGCACCAGACATTGTGAAGCAGACACAAAGCATCTTCACTGTGCCACCAACTTCCTTATCCACAGAATCTACAAGCATAATATAATGGCTGTTGTTTTATGTTACTAAGTTTTGGGTTGGCACATCACACAGAAGTGGATAACTGAAACACCATCTACGTGGTCTACTCCAGCAGTGTAGTATAATAGTTAAGTGCACAGGCTCTGGAGTCACATAGGACTGGGTTTGAATTCTATGTTATGCCACTTTCTAGACTACGTAAGTTATTGGACTTCTTTGAGTTTTATTTACTTCTCTTATATGAAAAATAGTAATAATGATAGTATTTCAATCCAAGGACTATTATGAAGATTAAAGGAGATGGTGCATGAGAAATCTTAGTGCCTAGTATATAGCAAGCACTCCGTAAATATTGGCTCTGATTGTTTTTGCTGTGTGTCTTATTAACTGCAGTTATAATGTTAATATTTTATGGATGAGGAAACCAAAAACTGAGAAGTGAAATGACTTCCCCAAGGTCACAAAACCAATCAGACTTTCTAATTCCATGTCCAGAGCTTTACAGCTTGTCTTGTCACCACAGACACAGCCAGCTCCGGGTGGAGCCAAATGTTTCCTGAGGGCCTTGGGAGATGAGAAAAACACCACTGATCTTTGAAACATTAGGAGGCACCAAAGGAGACACGGAAGAACTTCTCTCTCTGTGTTCCCACCTTCACAAAGCCCCGAGCACCAAACTGGAGGGACATCTTCCAAACATATTCCCAAATCAGCTTCCCTTTAAAACAAAGCTAAAAAAAGATGTGGCACTCTAAATGCCATCCCTTCACATGCTGGTAAGCAGCTTATTCAGCCCAGTTCGTGGCCACCTTAAGAGCTGAGAGGAGAAAGCCTGCTGCTGGAAGTTATCTCTGGGGCCTCTGGGCGGTGAGTGAGTCACTGGGATGATGGGGAGAGGGAGGCAGGGGAGGGACCGGGGCCCTGCTCAGGAGTCCCTGTAGGGGTGATACGCGGGGTGAGGTGGGGAGACACAAGGGTTGGGTGTGCATTTTCATGGGCATAGAAACTAGAGGTTTTAAATTTGAGAGCTGGAAGGTGGCAAAGCATTTTGTCCAACTCCCAACATTTTACAGATGAGAAAACCAAAGACTTGGAGGAACGGGGATAGAGGAAGCTTGTAAAACTGAAAGTCCACCTACATGAATTGGTTTTAAAAAGCTTCCTTAGTAGCCCAACCACATATTCCCTGGGTCTATGTAATACAGATGGTATCTCTTTTTACAGATGAGAAAACTGAGGTTCTGGAGAGGAAGCATCATACTGAAGTTCACACAAGTTAGCCTGGAAGCTAAACTTAGAGCCTAGTCTTTAGATCCTGCATTTTGTCTCCTTTAGCCCCATACACTTTCCCTCCCCCATAAACCTGGAGTGAGAGATTAACGAGGCCACTACTTTACCGCCCAGAAATTCACGGGGCAAGAGTGTCTTTCCTCTGTGACTACAGGGGATGTGTCAAGTTATCAGAGAATTAGAGACACAGATGTCTGTTGAGAATGGGAAAAACAGAAAAAAAAAGTGTGAAAATTAAACAGAAAAGAATTTTTAAATGGGAAAGGATCACCTTTTGAGAAGAAGAAACCAAAGAACAAAAGGGTAAAATAACGTTCCAGCTGGTGTAAGGTATAAAGTTGTGTAAAGAAAGGGGCAAGGGCTTAGGATACCACAAGATCCAGATTCCCCTCCCAGGCTGGACCTTTACCAGCCAGGCATCCTCAGGTAGATCATTAAAACTGCTGAGTCTCTATTTCCTCATGTGTATGATGGGAGTAAAAATAACCTCTTCATACAGTTGCTTTGAGGATTAAACATAAAACAGCTAACATGTAGGAGGTCTTCCGTAACTTTTCTCCCTAAAGGAAGGATCCAAGACTCTAAACAGTACTCCTTAGTCCCAGGTTCTGTGAAAAAAATGAGACTTCTGGGTGGAGAGTATGTAACAGTCTTGCTGGACCCCTATTCTCATCTTCTGCAGTGGATAACAACTGAAGCAGCCACCTAGCTCACAACCCACTCCTCCCCAACTTTGGGAATGTCCTTAGTATACAGATATAGGACCCTGGTGGGCATGCCTTGTTGTTCAGCCCTAGTCCCAAGCCATAGCTAACTGACCCGGAGGTAAGCCCAGCAAATAAGCCGGGTCACTCAGAGGCTTCCCTGGGACTTTCACACCAGTCTCTCATCTCTGGTGGGAGTCATGGAACATGAGTAATGAGAACCACAGGAGGCTGTCATGTTCTGTGCCTCAGAGAGGAAGCCAGAAGAGAACGGAAGTGACCTACAGAAATGAGAGACACGAGAAGAGAGGCAATGTGGCTGTGTGTAGCCCCTGATTCTTGGTGTCCTTGTGATCCAAATACACCTCTCACCCAAGGCTTGCAAGATGCCCCAGTGTCCTCTAGTGAATTAGTCTCTTCTTGCCTAAGCATTTCTGCCCATTGGATTGAACTGGGTGATCATTAAGTCCTGCCCATCCCTTAACCAGTGGTGGTTCTTGAATGTGGACTAAATACCTTCTGTACTCTCATCTTGGGACCCCAAGAAGTAAGGACAATGGAGCCTTTCAAGATCCCCGGATAATGAGCCAGAGATGAGGAATTTCTAACAGAGCTTTCATATCCACCTCCCTTTGACTTGGCCTTCAATCCTAAACCTAAGAGCATAAGTAATACACTTTTCCCTACAATTCAATGGCATTTCGAATTTTATAGTGCTCTTTATCATGGAGGAGACTTATAAGACCCCTACCTGGAGGCATTATTCTTTTGTCACTTTTATAGAAGTTATAAGATGCACTTGTCCTTCCTGGCTTAAACCTCCATCTTCTTCAGGGAGCCTAATCCTGGAAGAACCTGTAGCATCTCCACCCCCAGGTCAATCAAGCCTTAAAGTTAGAGTTTCAAGTTCTGGGGTCCTGACTTGTCCGTTGCCTCTTAAGTCAACAACCCCTCTTCTGAAGCAGGAGGTTAGTGGGCCCACACTATCAATGCACTCCTAAAATAGCCCGTTGGTCTTGCCTGTGGGAAACACTGCCATTTGATTCACTTGAACAGTGTTTCCAGCACCAATAGTGAGCCAATCTGGTGACATCACAGGGGACAAGATCAGAAATGCAAAATACATGACCCATGGTCCCTAGTGGGTTCCCTCCCATGTGGGAAGAAGGAAGCCACGGACACAAGTAGTGGCAACCTTCCAGGGAATATGCTATAATCCAGGTAGGCACGAAGTTATCTGAGGAAAGGGAACAGCAAATTGCCTCTGGGAGTTCTGAGAAGGCTTGCCAGACAACATCGGAGCTGAGTTTTCAATCAGCTCAGCTCCTTCACAGCTCTGGAACTTGGGCGAGTCAATCGATCTCTGGCATGTCAGTTTCCTCCTCTATAAAATGGGAAAAATAACAGTGGCTCCCTCGCAGGCTTGTTGTGTGGCTTAAGTGAGTTAATACATGTAAAGTGCTTACAGTGGTGCTTGACACAGAGTAAGTGGCCAAGTCCATTAGCTCTTACCAGCAGCATCAACACTGAAAGGTTAATATGAGTGTGTCAGAGAGACAAGCAGGGGAGGGCGTTATAGACAGAGGGAAGGACACAGAGGTGTGTCAAAGCGTGGAGTTATGCGTGGAGTCTGGCAAGTTATCCTTGGTGGCTGGAAAGTCAAGTGTGTGGGCGTGTCAGGAGCTGACCTAACGTTTTCAGTAAAGGGTCAGATGGTAAGTATTTAAGCTTTGTAGCCCAAGAGACAATGTCCTCAACTCTTCAAGCAACCTTCTCAAGAGAAGGCTAACTGTGCCTCAGTTTACCTCTAAATATGTAAAAGCCATTCCTTGTTCATGGTGCGCACTGGATGTGGGCTGCATTTGGCCTGCAGGCCATAGTTTGCCAACTCCTGCTCCAGGAGAAGGCCAAAGGCTGGGCTTGTAAGGTTTTCATACGGCTTGCTAAGGAGGCTCGGCTTCTCCAAGCAGGGGAGAGGCAAAGGGTTTAAACAGGGACTTCAAGATTAGATTTGCATGTGGTAAAGCAATGAGGAGAATGGGTTAGGGCAAAGAGGGAAGTTTAAATTGACAGTCCAATTAGAAAATGACTATGATTGCAATGGAAGTGATATTTGTGCAGGAGCAGTTGTGATGGAGATGCTGAGGGACATTTAGAGGGAACATGAACATAATTGGTGGTCTAGATTCAGGCGGTAAGAGGAAAAGAGAGGCAGAATACTCCATGTTTCTGCTTATTTATTGACAGATCAACATCTACTTGGGGAGGAAGTGAGTGCCCCATCCTCAGAAGCATTCAAACAGAGTATAGATTCCTGCCTGACAGCTGTAGATAGCAATGGATAGAGAGAGCAACAACTAAAGTCTCTCCTAGCTCTGAGGGTCTGTGACCCTATGATTCTGTGATTGTCTTTATCAATCTAACAGGAGCGAACGATTTGTTTAGTCATTGAAGGACACGGACAAACTTTACTCCTCAATACAAATCACCTTAACTTTGCAGAAAGCTGTCTATTTTCTACAGCGCTCACATCCATTATCTCTCTGAGGAGCCTGGAAAAGGACTGTGAAAACTGAAAAATGCTAGACCAATATGAGATTGTGTTATTATCATTATTATTTTTAAAACACACTTGAATAGAAGAATTCTATACTTTATTTCAGATTTAGTGCAGTTACTCTGCCTTCAGTCCAGTGAGTTATTTATTTCTATAGCTCTCTCATCTCTTGGACAAAACCTGGCACATGGTAATAATTTTTTTAAAAAGTTTGTCAAATCTTAGCAGTGTGTCAAGAGCCAATTCGAAAAGCATTTAATCAGCTCAGCCTTCTCCTATTGCTGCAGAGAAGACGGAACAGTCCCATTGCTAGCTGCAGTTGCAATAATAGCATCATTATTAATAATAATACTCACCATTTATCAGTATTCCTTGTGTGGCAGGCACTGGTCAAGGGTTTGCAGACATTCTTAATTAAGGTTCTCAAGAACCTAATGAAAATGCCATGGTGGTGCCCATTTTACAGATGACATGAGAAACTTAAGGCTCAGAGAAGGGCAGCTGCTTGTTCAAGTTCATAAAGGTTAGAACTGTGCTTTCAAAAACAGGTCGATTTTAATAACCTCACCTTCCTCGGGGACACAGGGAAGCATTTTCGTACATATTTATTCTAGGAGGGAGAGATTAGGGCTGCTCCGCGTGCCAGGACTAGGCATAAGGTCTTTTGTCATAACTGCCTCTCCGTCTCGGGGTCTCTCTGGGAAACACAAACCTCTTGACCCCTCAGCCTCAGGCGGAAACCACAGCTTCTGGTTTCCCAGGTGCAGCCGCCAATGCGGCTGCCGGCCAGCAGAGGGCAGCTGCGGGAAGCCGTCCAAGGACAGCCTCCACCCGCATTAGAGCTAATTAAGCCACGAGAGGCAAGAGGCAAGCACATTTCTGTCTGATGAAAGCAAACAGATCTACTCCTGGGCTGAGCGAAGCAGGGAGATCAGCGAGGAGGGACGTTTATCCGCTTCCAAGAAGCCGGCTGGATGGTGCCATGGTGGCTGCCTGCAACAGAACACTGGCCCGTGGGATCCAAACCCGGGGGGCTTCCCACGAGCCCCTCCTCCCTGGAACAGGACAAGAGAGTCTGGCCCAGGGCTAGAGATGCTGTAAAGCCAACTGAGTGGCTGGAGCCAAAGGGGCAGCCTGTTTGCAGCAGAAAAACCAACCCAGACTCACCAAGAGATGCATAGGATACATCAAGAAGCATGTGCGCACAAAACAGGGTGAAACACACAAACATTTAGGGAGACCACCAACCGCTCCTGCCTTTTAGATATAAAACTGGAACAATCCAGGCAACCACGGTGGTTGGTTACCTGTCCACTGAATATACATACAAGGTGTGTACACCCACAATGCATATGGACGAAGCACATACACACACCAAGTAAATGAAAATGCTTATGCATTTGTATATCCAGGTAGTCAGCTGCACTGGTTTGAATTCAGATGGCCTGAATTCCAGTACCAGCCCTACCACAAATCTGTGCAACTTTGAGCATGTGATGAACCATTCTGAATCTGCTTCCTCATTTGTGAAATGGAACCTAGCTGGGTTAATTAAAATCATACAGTTTGGAAGCTCACTCAGAAGTTGGGGGACTAAATCAAGTTCCCCCAAGGAAGCCTGGGACTGCTCCCATTTCTTTTACCAAGTCTCCAACCTTAGAGGATGCAAGCTAGGTGACCCAGTCCACATTCCTGTCCCCAAACCAACAACCCTAGGGATGCTCTTATCTATCTAACAATGTGGGAAACTTTTAAGTCAATCTGTCTATGATTGTCTCCCTATGACTACAATCATACTGAATATGTAATTCCTTTTTCCAGCCTTCTTTCTCACTTAACTTTAGCACAGAGAATAAGCATCTTATAAACATCTTTTTAAAGGGCCACAGAATGTTTCCTTATTCGGATATCTGTACCCTTCTAGTTTGCTATTTGGTCCTTTCCCCCCGCCCCTCCTTCGGCTACTATAAATAATGCTTCGGGGGGGAAATATCTTCATGCATAGAACTTTTCTCTATTTTTGGAATCTTTCTTTAGAAAAAAAAATCTCGGAAATTAAATTACTAAAATTAAATCATAATTTGAGACTCTTCATGCACGTTGCCAAATTGTTTTCCAAAACGGTTGCCCTAGTTTACACAGCCACCAGCAATGCATGAGAGACTCTATCACCACATTCTCCAAAGCACTGGCCATCCTCTTCTTTCTTTGTTTAAACTTTGTTAATTCAGTAGGAGAAAAATGTTATCTCATGGTTTTAATAAGCGCATCTTTGATTATTCGAGAGAATGAACATGTTTCTCTTGTGTTTGTTCACCAGTTGTATTTCCTCTTTTGAGAATTGTCTCTTTCTGCCCTCTGCTCACTTATCTGCTGGGGTCTTAGTGAATTTAATTGATTTGCATGCGCTTTTCACATAACAAAGATAGTAATCCTTTGTCATATTTGCTGTGGGTATTTTTCCAGTTTGCTTTATGTCATTTCCTTTGTGGTTTCTTCTATCACTTCTGGGCTTATACAGCCACCCCATCCTCCAGAGACCTGATAAATATTCATTTCTAATTCTGGAATTTTTTTTCTCCTGGTATGATTTGATTCTATAACCTTGAGATTCCACACGCCCACAAATCTATGATTCTGTGCCTCCACGATGACCACGTATAGCGCTGGGTGACCTTTCAAGGCATAGGCTTCCTAACGTGTTTCATATTTCATCTTTACCCTCCCTCATCCTTCAGATTATAAGCTCCAGGAGGGAAGGGCTATATCTGTCTCATTCCCCCTGAATCCTAGGAGCCCAGAACACTGCCAGGCTCATAGTGGGTGAGCACTAAATATCTATTTCTCGATTATCTCCCTGATCTGTTCCAGACCCTTGAGAATGCTCTGGTTCTGGCCCACATCCAAGCATGCAGAATGGATGATCACAGGTGTGAGACCACTGGGGACAGCAGGGCGGGCATTACCAGAAGAAAGGATGGCAATAGCAAAATTAAAAGAGCAAAAGAACACGGTATGTAGGAAACAGTAAGTAGTCGAGCTTACCAAGAGCACAGGTATGTGTGACCGTAATAGAACACGCGGCTGGAAGTGTAAGTTGGACCCAACTGGTAAAGGGTTGTGAAAGCCAATTTTGAAATTTCATCCACAAAAATTCCATTCTCCACAGTGCAGCCAGGGTGATCTTTACAAAAGGTAAATCTGATCATGTCACTGCTCTGCTTTATAACCTGCAAAGGCTTCCCCTTGCCCTTAGGAGACAGCTGAGAATCTTGTAATAGTCTACAGGGTCCTGCCTTTCCCATTCATTATACCTCCCGCCATTCTTCCCTTGCTCAAAATACCAACCCCCATTCCATTATGCGGCCCTGCCAAGCCCATCTCATCGTGGGGCCTCTGTGATTGCTGTTTCTTGTCCTGTTAACCTCTCCCCAGCATTACACACAGCTGCTTCCTTCCATTACTTGGGTTGGAGTGCAAATATCCAATGTTGCCCATGCTCCTATCACTCTCATCTTACCCCCTGGTTTTACTACCTTCATGTAACTTATCACTATCTGAAATGATCTTCTTCGTTATCTTCCTGTTTATTTTGTCTCCCCTTCTTGAACATAAAACTCAGGAAGGCAGAGACCTTTCTTGTCTCGTTTACTGCTATCGTTCCCTCCCTGGAACAGTGCCCGGAACGTACAGTAGGTGACGGTTAAATTTTGCCTGAAGTCAACTCATGGGCAGTTGGAGCTACTGGGAGGGTGGGTGTGCGAGCAGGATCAGGCATGGATTTCAGAAAGAGCGCTCTCCTGGCAGGGCGGAGAATGGTTTGGCCAGCAGAAACTGGGGTAAGGAGACAGAATGATATTACGTAAAAATGACTGATATCAGAAACTTTTCTGAAAGGAAGATTTGATCCAGGGAGAGCTAGAGATGGAAGTGTGTTGTGCAGGTGGTACTGGGAAGGAAATCATCTGCAATCTGCAGTCATCAAAACAAACGAATAAAAAATAGCCATTGTGATAACTAATATTGAAATAGTACTTTAGCTTCCAAAGACATTCACACCATCTTATGGTATTCTCATCACCACCATTCAAAGCAGCCAAGGAACAGGCTGCTATCTTTGTTTAACAGATGAGAAAACTGAGGCTCAGGAAAGTTAACTCAGGGACCCTGTGTAGCTCGTGAGCCGTGGATGTGGACAGGAACCAAGGCTCCTGATGCTCAGCCCTGGGCTCTGCCTGGCAAGTGCTGGGGCGTCACGATTTTCCCACAGTGCACACACTCCACAGAACGGTATGGTTGCTAAAATCATGGCTTAGAGTTAATGATCCAGATGAAAAATCTTCCCTGGCCTTTGGGCCTGGAGAAGAGGCCAGTGCCACTCCCTTCCCTAAGAGAGTTAAAACATCACAAGTCAGGGAGGAGGCCATTTGCTGCCACATTAACAGTAAACGCCATTTACTCCAGTGATATCTCCATATCGGACTTTATTGTTGCCTCCCCCGTGGCTAAAATTACAACAAAACAGAGCAGGGAACAAGGGAAGGAGGAGACAGACAAGGATCAGAAGGAGACGGGGAGTGGCGGCACCATTCAAGGAGGCAGACAGACTGAGAGCCCCAGATCTCCTTTTGCCCTGAACTGGAGCCCTCCACGTCCCTACAGAGGTCGCAACTACCAGTGGCTCATCAGGGAACACGGCACAGGCTCAGGGGAGGAGTCTCGGAGGCAAGAGCAGCAGAGGTGGGGAGAAGCGCCTGGAATGTCTTATGATTCTCCTGAATGGACTAGCTCTCTCACTGCTCAGTCGGGCACGTCCAAAGCTTGCTAGTTGTTCCAATGCCATCTGCTTCCTGGAGCTTAGACAGGTCACACTAATTACTTTAATCCCCAGTTTGTACCTATCTGTCTTGTTTCTTTAGATGAGGAGAAAGAAGTGGAAGGCAATAGGTCCCCCAGACCTGCACCTGTCCTGAATCTGGGGAACAACGCAGGGGGTGGTGGCATAGCACAGAGGAGGGTTCCCATCCCAATGGCTCCCAAAGGTGTTAGATCAGCACCTTCTGTCTTTGGGTCTTTCCAGTAATTTGCATCCAAGTACAACTGACAAGCCATTAGACAAGCCTCATTGCTATGAGCTGACAGGGTCCCAAGAATAACTTGATTATGCAGAGATAGTATTGATAGGGAAATAAGTTAAGGTTTGAGGGAATGAGGCCCCATAGCCCACCCGCCTGGAGTACGCCAACCAAGGAATCAGTACGGACAGGAGCCATTGGTCAACTGATTTTTCTCTTCCTCCTTCCTCCCTTCTTTCTCTCCACTCTTTCTTCCCTCCTTCTATTTATTCACTCATTGCTTCCTCTTCTTTTTCTCTGCCTCTTTCTCTTCCCTTTGCCTGAATCCAAATCCACATGTTCCAATCTTTTCCCTAGGTTAAAAAAATTAAATCCTGCCTTTACCACTCAGTTCAAGACATACTGCCTACAACTTATGATAAAAGAAATTGAATGGCTTCCTTTGAGCTATTCAGTGTGTATTTGCCCACAGGTAAACAGAAGCACCATTTTAAGGTAAAAGAGTGTGAGTGTGTTTGTGTGTGTGTGTGTGTGCGCGCGCGCGCGTGAGATGGCTCCTGGGAGGAAAGGGAGGGAAAAAAGGCTGAGAGAGCACAAGTCAAATTCATTCATTCCTTCATGAAATATTTGATGTGAGCTCACTGCAAGCCAGGTGCTATGCTGGTACCACCCTCAAGGAGCACCCAGGCTGGTACAGGACTGGGCAGCTACCAGGAAGTTGTAAGTGAGTGCGGTCACACGAGGAGTGAAGATGAAGGACATGCAGCAGAAGCAGTAGCCTTGGGATTATTTCTTAGAATGGTTGAAGCAGCTCAGGCCAAAAAGAGCATGTGTAAAGCTCTGTGTAAGGAGAAAAGAGGAGGGTAAAATTCGAGAAGGCCTGCTGGCCACAGACATGGGAAGGACATGAAGGGCCCAGGGCTGGAGCAAGAGCTAAGCGCTGGGACAGTCACAAAGGGCAGGGCTAGGATATATCCGGGTGTGTATGTGTATGTGTTTGTTGGAAAAAAGTGTTAGCTATTCAGAAACCACATGTAGCTGCCCTTCTCAGACTCTCCTAGAAGGAAGACTCCTGGGAAGCAGATCTGGTTGCGTTGAGGGTAATAATTGTCGAAGATGCAGATCAGGGAAGCAGAGAGCAAGAGGGCTAAAATCTGAGAAAAAGATGCTTTAAAACATCGGTTTGCTTATTATTCAGCTATGGCAAACTAACAGAGCGAGAGCTGAGTGCCACTGAAAAGAAAGGCTGGCATACACACAAATTGCAAGAGGAAGGGGCTACAGGGGAAGCATCGGGTTCAGTCAGGGGGCAGAAGCGGGTGGGGCAAACATGGACAAGAGCCTTGACTGTGCTCTCATGGGTGGGAACGGGGGAGGCAGGGTAAGCAGGTTGAGGATTGTCTAGTTTACATAATTTCAGTGGGCTCTACGGCACAGGAGCTGTCCCTAGTTACCTGGTACCTGGGTACCTGTCCTTTGGGTGATTAGGGCAGGAAAATAGTGGCCCAGAATGTAAAAGCCAAATAAAGGAGGTGGGGTCTGGGCTGGATTGTTGTATATGAAAAATGCACTTACAGGCAAGTACTTTACTATCTCTGGGAATTAGAGGCAGCCCTTTCAGAGTCAGCAAGGCCTCAAAATGCCAAAGCATCAAAAATACTAAAAAGCTGTGATCAATACAGACATCAAGCTCCAAAGGGTGAGAGTCTAGGTGGGGTGGGAGTGGGGAAGAAACAAAGGTACAGATGCAGGGAAGGAGAGAAGACACAGACTTGAGAATACGGATATGCTTGTGAGTGAGCGCATCTGTGTTTCAAGGAACGAGAGAGAGACAGAGAGACATGGCGACAGAGATGGTAGTAGCACAGGAGTGGAACATCTGAGAAAGAACAGATCAGGTAAAGAAATACTTAGGAAGCTTTACTGCCTGACAGGTAAATCCTTCCTTTATTCAACAAACATTGGTCATGTATGCTTTCAGAGTTGGATTTGACGAGGGGATGGTATTACAACATATGAGACTGGCCTAAGATACCCCCTTAACATTTAGATTTGATGTCCATACCCTAGTCCAGTGCTGTAGTTTTCAAATGTTTATGAGCCATGGAATCTTTTCTCCAGCTGAGATCTTATACAGAAGTCCAGTACATAAGATGCAAAAGTACTCTAGCTGAAGATAAGGTCCCAGGGCCCTACCATGCCAGCACCTCTCACACCCCACAGTAGCCCCAGGGTCCCTTTATCCAAAGTGCAAAGCTTTCCTGAGCATGGTTTGAAAACCTCTGCTCTGGGGCAGTAATACTCAGGCTGACTGGAGCCAAACCTGGGAACAGGTTTGAGATAAAGCGCAGATCTAAGATGAGTTCTCTTTTTGGATGGGGATGGAGGGAGGTACTCTAAAGAGGTGCCCCACTATGGAGAGAACCCACAGACCTGTATTTGGAGCATAGGGAAGAGGTTAAGAGAAGAGCTTTTTCAGTCTTATGAATGTGGGTTTTGTTTTGTTATGTTTTGTTTTAAATCTGGGTTTGAAACTCACTTCTGATCCTTGGGCAAATCACAAGAACCTTCTTGGCCTCAGTTTCTTAACCCACAGAACAGGATGCATACCATGAATCCTAAAGCATCCTAAATTATCAGGATTAAACCAGAAAATGTACTTACTAGAGTGTTTAATTGGTAGTAAGTGTTCACTAATGTAGACTGCTATGATCATCCTCGTTAGTATTATTCCCCAGAGGAACTAAGTAATTCATACTGGTTGACCTCCATAAGATGTTTCTAGCTCTCAAGGCTGTACAAAAATAGAATGGGATATCTGATGGTGGCAAGTTGCCCAATGTGGGAGATGTTTAAGGAGGAGTTCAAGGCTACTGCCCGGGGATATTGCCAAGTGGATTAACTGATTAAATGCGGGGGGCGGTGGGGCTACATAGGTCTATTCTGGTCTTGAGAATCCAAGCGTTGTGGTTCCATAACTCTAATCCCACTTAATTGTAAGATCCTTTACTATTAAGATTTCATCAGTATCCAGTTTTGGTGAGCCAGAGGGAGGCTGACGTGGGAAGACAGGGTAGGTCGGTGGGGTGGGGGTTAGTCCAAAAGTCTCTCAGTCCAGCCCTCCACGGGGCTCCACAGAGCTCTCAAGTCGCTCAGCTGGATGCAACTTCCTGAAATATTAACAGGTTCCAGGTAATTGCTGCTTCCCAGTGCAATTAGAACCTAATTTAGGGAAGTATGTTTTTCCGAAAAGGTTCGTTAGCCAAACGTAACCCCCTAATTCTGTAGTTTAGGAAAGACGGATGGGTCCAATATGTAGGCACTTGGCTGATGCCCTGGGAGAAAAGACAGATGCATTAAACTAGATGGGAACACAAATTACCTTCTATCTTTGGAGCAGCAAGTCATTGACAACCTTACCCATCTCTAGGTACAGTCACCCAGCACATTAAGGCCTTCAGGAAGGCACTGGGGATGCTGCCACCCTGCCCACCAAGTAATCCTAACATTCCAGAGGGTCTTAGAGGTCTTTAATTAAGCAAACCCTGACCTTAGGAAGGAGTGCCCTTCACAAAGACCTTGACCATGTGGCTTGAGCACACAGCAGCGGGTAAGGGACCCCCCCGCCCCCACCCCTCCTGCCCCAGAAAACTCATGCTCTTCTGATCATAGAAAGTATCTCCTGAGATATGCTATCCAGACCGATATGTTCACCCCCAAGTGAAACTTTGTGTTATGGAGTCGAAAACCAAAACAGCTTTCTTGTATTTTCCCTTTAGCTAATTTGATGTTGTCTTCTGGCTTCTCTTCTCAAGAGAAAACACTTTCAACACTTTCAAATTTATTTGATTGTACTTAACAGCCACCCATCCTCCTGGTTCTATGTGCCACCACCCGCTCTGAACACACTCCTTGTGTAAGTCTCCTAAAGTATGGTTCCCTCAACTGGACACAATACTTCAGGTATCACCTGGCAATTACAGAACACAGCTAGCCCAGTTCCTCCTCCATTCTGGACATTATACAATGATTCTTCAAATAACATAAACCATTTATTGAGTGTCACTGTGCGCTGGTCAGTATGTTACATGTTTTAATCCTTAATACCACCCTGGTTAGGAAGGTATTATCCCCATATTATAGATGAGGAAGCCAAGATATGGAATAATTAAATAATTTTCCTGAGACTACACCACTGTCTTTAAAGTCAGGATTTGAATCTAGGACTTCCTTTTAAGTACCAGTCCATTCTGCCCCTGCCTGACATCAGTTGCTGTCATTTCACAATGTTTATAATGTTTTACACTTTAATATAAGTGTTTTGTTTTAATTTAATTTTTTTGGTAGGAACACTTAATACGAAATGTACCCTTTTAACAATTTTTTAAGTGTACAATACAATACTGTTGCTCAGAGGCACAATATGCACTGTAGATCTCTTGAACTTGTTTACCATTCTTAACTGAAATTTTATGCCCATTGATTCACAACTCCCATTTCCCCTTCCTCCCAATCCCTGGTGACCACCATTCCACTCTTTGGTTCTATGAATGTGACTATTCTAGATCCCTCATGTAAGTGGAATCACGTAGTATTTGTCTCTCTATGACTGGCTTATTTCACTTAGCGTAATGCCCTCAAGGTTCAACCATATTGTTACATATTGTAGAATGTCCTTCTTCTTAAAGGTTGAATAGTATTCTTTTGTATGTATATACCATATTGTTTTGATTCATCTATTTGTCAATGGACATTTAGACTGTTTCTACACCCTGGCTATGGTGAATAGTTCTGCAATAAACACAGGAGTGCTAGTGTTTCTTCAAGATCCTAACTTCAATCATTTTGGATAAATACCCAGAAGTGGGTCTGTCAGATCATATGGTAAGTAATAATCAAGGAAATGCAAATCAAACCCAAAATGAGATATCACCTCTCACCTGTCATGATGCTATTACCAGAAAAGTAAAAGACAAGTGTTTGTGAGGATGTGGAGAAAAGGGAACTCATACACTGTTGGTGGGAACACAAAATGCGGCAGTTGTTATGGAAAACAGTATAGAGGTTCCTCAAATAACTAAACAGAGCTACCATATACAAAATGTTTTCATAGGAGAATTATTTTATTCTCAAAAAGATCCTATATCTTTAGGCCTCTAAAATGTCAATGTCTATTCTACATGAGATGCTCACAAGTCAGGTACACCCCATTTGATATTACATTTTTAATTTAAAAATTTGTAAATAAAAGATAGAAGTTCATGCATCCTTTAAATTTCACTTTGGCTACTTCTATTGATTATTCCACTCACTGAGATCATTTTAAGTCCTTATCTTTTCATCAAGTGTGTCTGCCACATCTGTGCATCTGGTTGGCACCCCTTCTGTATTGTCAACCAAATCATGCATACATGAATTAACAAGCACCAGGTCAAGGTTGGAATTCTGTAACTTACCCTGGTAGGTTACACTGGTATTTCAGCCACTAACTAATGCACCTAGTTATAATCTAGTCCAGTAGTTTCCAAACCAAGATGACCTTCAGAATCAATTGGAGATCACTGCTCACCAGATTTCACCCAAAACCTCGATTAGAGTATCTGAGGATGGGACTCAGAAATGTGTATGTTGACATAGCTCCCCTGGAGATTCCCATCATCTCTCAGGTTTATTTACTACTGATCTCATCCACATTTTTCTAACTTGTCCAGAAGGGTATAAGGAGAAACTTGACCAAGTTCTTTGCAGAAATCAAGACATGTCATACTTGGGATTCTGCAATCTAAGACTCCATAATAAGAGAAAATTAGGTTAATTTAATATATAACTTAATCTTGGTAAAAATTCAAATTACTTTATAATACTTGATAGAGTTCAGGCTTAAATTTTTAAGATTGACCAATGAGAATTATAATGCGTTTAATTGAAATCAGTGATGAATTCACGATTATCTAGCACTACACCTAATTTTACTAAGGAAAAATCAGAAACCTAGAGAAGCTAAGTGACTTTCCCAAGGTCATGCCGTGAGTCAGTGTAGAGTCTAAGCTCGACTCCAAATCACCTGATTTGAGCTCATTTCTCTTTCCTATACATCATGCTATGTCTTAAATTTATACTTGGCTTTGAAATTCATTGTGGTTTTGTTTGATTTACTGCATATCAGATGGCCTTCCTTATTCAATTTTGCTTTTGCTGATATAAAAATGAATTTGTATTCACTGAGAACATGGCAACTAATGGCAGAATGAAAGGGAGGGAAAAGAAAGGGAGTATCCCAACCATATTCCAAAGGATATAAAGTCAAATTTAAATATTCTGGAAGAAAATCCACTAAGAAAACATTAAATTCAAATTTCCAGGATAGTGGAAGTGTTCTGGATCAAAGATCTTGCTTGGTGACTTTGGGTAAATCAATAAACTTTTTACAAGAATCCAGGTTGTGGGAGTCTTACAAAACCTCACTTTTCTGTGGAAAAGTGCATTTCTAATAAGGTAAAAGATGATTTTATTAATTTTTTATAAATAAAAATTAATTATTCTGTGGCATATTTTTTAAAGAAAAGTAAAACAGAAGTCACATGACAAGGCCACAGTGTTAAAACAGGAGGCCCACTTACACTGTTGGATGAAACGTTCAATATAAAATCAGAAAAGATTTGAAAAAAATCAATAGAACATTTTATGTATTCATCGCTACTCTAACAGTGATGGTAGTCCCAATAACTACTCACTGAATCCTTGCTCTATATCTGACACTAAGCTAAGCTCTTTTCGTAGATTCTCTTAGTCTTTACACCACACCTAGGAATCAGGTTTGGGTTCCATCTTACAGATGCAGAAAAATAATATTTAAACTTTAACTGTTATATGGCACTACAGGGTGAGACTACACTTAGGTTGACTTGGGACCCAACTTAAAAATATATTAAAGGAATACCTAAGCTGAATAGCCAAGAAAAAGACTTACAATGTATGCCTATTTTTATGATCTAAATTTATGATGGTCTGGCTCTAGTATAAGTATGCCTCATTTTTCTCTGAAATTATCAAAAGAGATCATTGATGGAAAATGATTATTTTTAAGTACTCTGTTAAAAAATATTACTAAGACACAAATACAGCAGCATTTTCCAATATGGCACTACAATTAGCTTGAATGACTCCACTTTACCAAAACCCACCCTCATATTGAATTTTGGCATCCTGTATACACAACTGTAAAATTACTCTGAAATTATTCATTGTATCAGCAAATCTTGGCATGTAATTGTGCTCAGTTTTTTGCCAGCTGAAAAATAATGGCATTCCACCCTTTTTGGGCACATTCTTTTTTATTACCCGTCTCCATTAACCATCGCAGGGAAGGGATGGCCACATTTACTGGATACCTGCTAAGTGTTAAGCACTGGCCACGCATGGACACCTTCTGTCCTCATCAGAGCCCTACAAGGGAGGGCACCAGTCTCTCTCTCTGACAGGAAGAGAGGGCAAGTGTTGTTCAGAAAGGCTAAAGAATTTGACCAAAGGCACACAACTGGTGAGCAGCAACATCAGGATTGAAATCCCATAGCTCAGGTCATTTATCTACTGCAAGCTGCCTCCCAAAGGTGAGGTTGAAGCACAGAAAAACCATGCAGGGTACTCAGGACCACACAGCAAGGCCATGGTGGTGTCAGGGTCTCTGCAATATTTATATTTCTTTTTCCTAGGAGGCCTAGATGAGTTTTAATTGAAATGATGAATTCCTGAGCACACTGCTCTTTGAAATACAAATACCAGGGGAGAGAGTGTCAATAACACGGTCCCTTTCCAGACCATTTCAGAAAGTGAATTTGTTGGCCACCTCTGGGAACCTATATGCAGGGAACAATGAATATGATATTCAACGTGTGAATCTCTGGGGAACTAATTTATGTAGGGGCTGGGAAAATGCCCAGAAGGTCTGCAAATAAATCAGGGAGCATCCATGTAGTCAGAGTCATGGTCACTGACGCTAACAAGCCAGGCCCCTGTGCACCCTCCCTCCCTGATCTATTCTAACAAGACATGCTAAGCTGAACAGAGGACATATAGCAGAGAAGAAAAGCCAAGAAACAGAGGTGAAGGAGAGGGTGTTCCTTCCAAGCACATCTAGTTAGTCCCTTTTCATTGCACTGGATGTTGTTTCCCTCTGTCCTCATCACATCTGCCCATCTCCTTATCTCACACGTCGCTCATTGCACTACCTTCCTCCGTGGTCTCCCTGCTTTAGTCACCATCCCTCCAATCAGCTCTCTGGACCAGACTATCAGCCAGAATATGGATAATCAGCAGGCAAATGCAAATCAAAACCACAAAGAGATATCACCTCACACCTGTCAGAATGGCTATTTTCAAAAAGAACACAAATAGCCAATGTTGGTGAGGATGTGGAGAGAAGGGATCCCTCATATGCTGTTGGTTAGAGTGTAAATTGGTAAACTGGTACAGCCACTGTGGAAAACAGTATGGAGGTTTCTTATAAAATAAAAATAGAACTACCATATGACCCAGCGATTCCACTTCTGGGTATACATCTGAACAAAAAACAAAAACACTAATTCAAAAAGATACATGCACCCCAATGATCATAGGAGCATTATTTACAATTGCCAAAATGTGGAAGCAACCTAAGTGTCCATCTACAGATGAATGCATAAAGAAGATGTGGTGCATATATACAATGGAATATTACTCAGCCATGAAAAAGAATGAAATTTTGCCATTTGCAGCAACATGGATGGACCTGGAGGGCATTATGCTAACCAAAATAAATTAGAAAGAGAACACAAATTCTGTATGCTATCACTTACATGTGGAATTTAAAAAAACACAATCAACTATTAAATGTAACAAAAAAAAGCAGACTCACAGATATGGAGAACAAACTAGTGTTTACCAGTGGGGAGAGGGAAGAGGGGAGGGGCAATATAGGGATGGGGCTTAAGAGGTACAAACTATCAGGTATAAATAAGCTACAAGGATATATTGTACAACATGGGGAATACAGCCAATATTTTATACTAACTATAAATGGAAAATAAGCTTTAAAAATTGTGGATCACTATATTGTACACCTGTAACTTATATAATATTATACGTCAACTATACTTCAATTAAAAAAGAACATCTCTCCAAAACTCAATCAGAATCTGTCCCTCTCTTGCTCAAACCCTTTCTATTCCCATGGCCCCAAGGATAAATCAGCATATGGCGCTTTAGACGCTGCTCTGGCTGCTCCTGACTGCCTCTTCCCTGTATGCTGCCTTCCAAGGCTGTCTCCACTTGCCAGGGCTGGGACTAGGAAGAGGCACAGAACTGAAGGGGAGGCCAAAACACTCAGTAATCACAATAACAGATACTCTAATTCAAAAACTTTAAAAATCACGGTTAATGAAAATAAATCCACAATGAGCAAATATCAAAAGTTTAAATAAAAAGCGCTGTGCTAAGCCATATTGGAGCCTGAGGCCAAGGGAAAAATCACGAATACTGATTCTGTTTTTATTTAAACTTTTGAAGTGTTCTTCATTATGGATTTTTTCCATTGATTTTTATTTTTTTAACCATTAATATTAAATGTTATTTCTAGCCTGTTAAATCTAAAATGTGATAGTGTCAGCTTACAAAAGGCCTAGAAGAGCATGCAAAAAAGGAGTATTTAAGATTCTTTTTGGCCAAGAGGGAGAGTTAGAATTTGGAGGAGGAAAATAGAATAATTTAGCCTGTCAGATAATTCTAGAAATAAAGAACTGGCCTGAGAGGACTGTGGTGGGGAGAGATCATTATTTGGCTTTTGCCATACTTTTCCACTATTTCATGCCAATATGATAGGAGTCTTAGCTACATATCATTGACCTTCACTGTATATGTGAGGACAAATCAAGTGACTGGTGAAGGGAAACCAGGAATGATGGCTGAAGTAGAACCAGGGTCTTTGGAATCTTCATTTAATCATTAATTTATTTATTCATTCATTTATGCATTCAATAATCAAATATTAAGTGCTCAGAAGTAGGGTTGCCAGATAAAATATTGACTGTCCAGTTAAATTTAAATTTCAGGTACACAATTTTTAGTGCAAATATGTCCCAAATATTGCATGGGACATACTTAAACTAAAAAAAATGTGAAATGTGTTTGTCTGAAATTCAAACTTAACTGAGCATCTTATATTTTCATTCATTAAATCTGATAATCTTACTAAAAGGCTGCTGTGTGCCAGGAACTATACCAGGAGCTGAGGACATAATGGAAAATAAAATATACTCAAACGTCATCCTTGTGGAACTTACTATGCCTGAGGCAAGAATTAATCAAAATATTGCAAAGATGACCCTAAATAGTGTATAGTGACAACTTTCTATGAAGGAACAGTACAGTGTGTGATAGTGAGAACTAACCTAGTCTGGGGCACTAGTGGAAGCTTTCCTAGGAAAGTTATATTTGAGCAGAGATCTGAGGGTTAGGTAGGATTTAACTAGATAAACAGAACTAGAGAAGAACTTTGGGAGGCAAAGGATCAATATGTATGAAAGAATCTTGAGGAAAGAGAAATTATGGTTTGCTAAAAGCGTGGAGAGAAAGCAGTGTTGCTGGACCTCAGAGGGGAAAGGCAAGAGTGATTAGAGGCTGGATTGGTGGGCAGGGGCCAGGACGAACAGGGCCCTGTAGCTTAAGCTCAGAATGCCAAGCTTTTGTGGATAAATGCAGTCACTGGGAGGTTTTATTTTTTTACTTTTTTTTTTTTTTTTGCGGTATGCGGGCCTCTCACTGTTGCGGCCTCTCCCGTTGCGGAGCACAGGCTCCGGACATGCAGGCTCAGCGGCCACGGCCCACGGGCCCAGCCGCTCCGCGGCATGTGGGATCTTTCCGGATCGGGTCACGAACCCGTATCTCCTGCATCGGCAGGCGGACTCTCAACCACTGCGCCACCAGGGAAGCCCCACTGGGGAGTTTTAAGCTAAAGATTGAGATGATCAGAATCGAGTTTTCCTGGGCATATATCCAGAGAAAACTCTAATTTGAAAAGATACATGCACCCCAATGTTCATAGCAGCATTATTTACAATAGCCAAGACATGAAAGCAAACTAAGTGTCCATTGACAGATGAATGGATCAAGAAGATGTGGTACAAATATACAATGGAATACTACTCAGCCACAAAAAAGAATGAAATAATGCCATTTGCAGAACGTGGATGGACCTAGAGATTATCATACTAAGTGAAGTAAGTCACAAAGAGAAAGATGAATACTATATGATATCGCTTATATGTGGAATCTAACAATAATGATACAAATGCACTTATTTAAAAAACAGAAATAGACTCAGAGACACAGAAAACAAATTTATGATAACCAAAGGGAAAAGGAAGGGAGGGATAAATTAGGAGTTTGGGATTAATATATACACACTACTATACATAAAATAGATAACCAACAAGGACCTACTATATAGCACAGGGAACTATTTTCAGTATCTTGTAATAACCTATAATGGAAAAGAATCTGAAAAAGAATATATGTATAAGTGAATTACTTCGCTGTACATCTGAAACTAACACAACATTGTAAGTCAACTATACTTCAATAAAAAAAATTTTTTTAATTAAAAAAAAAAAAAGAATTGAGTTTTCCTAAGATTCCCTGGTTTGTGCTGGAGAGTTTAAGATCCAGGAGGAAGCAGGAGACCTGTTAGGGACCTCTACAGAAGTGCAGGTAAGAAGAAATGATGGTGTCCTGGGCCAAGGTGCTGGCCAAGGGTTAGGGAGAGAGATCTGAATGCAGCGTCCTTCCAATTACCTTAGACTGTCAGGTGAGAGAGGATGACATTAGCAATCATGAAAATGTAAAGGAAAGGAAAGATGCAAGAGATACTATAAAAGCAAAATTGACAGGACTTGTTCAATAAACGCTTCTTGATTGAGTAGAAATTAGTGTCTGATGCCTTCTGTGGAGAGAAAAGAAAGCACACACATTATGCAACTGTTTAAAAATTGCTCCTTTATGTTCTCCAAGCTCTTTTAAAGTCATCAAATGTCACCTCTTCTGACTGTGTGCATGTAACACTACATGTTATTAATCCTGCAGGTAGCAGCATGTGTAATTAAGCATATATGCATGGTGACTTATAATTAAGCACACATTTATTGTGATGTATGCATTGGTGTATGCTTCCTGGTGTGTGTAATTATGCACATGTCAGATGACATGAAGTCACAACTCATTCTGTGAACAAGCTAAGGTCTCAACTCCTACCTCGACCTGTTAATTGGTATTAATCTACTTCTTTTAGAAAAACATCTTTGGTCATTGAACTTGCTATACTCTGAGGTATGAGTTACAGAAACATCCACGAATACCAAAAAGAAAGCTCTGTTTTCTTTCAATATATATGCAATTGACATACATCAGTCATCCAAAAGAGAATATTGGGGCAAATTCTAAACAACAGCCTATGTATAATAAAATGCTCTTACAGACTCAACAGAATGATATAGGTTCCCCATAGTCTGTCCTATCAAAAAAAGGCAGCCTGATACGGTGAAAGAGCATGTTCTGTAGTCCTGAATGATCTTCAGACAGATCTTAGGCCACTCTGTCTACCAATGGAGCTCAATGTGTCTGCCTAGAAGTAGTTTTTGAGGTCAGATAGACTGAGTTCAAGTCCCACACTGCCATTTAACTTCATTGGACAAGTTATTTAACTTCTTTAAGGCTTGGTTTTCTCATTTGTAAAACGAGAATTATAATTAATAATAATAATAATGGTGTCTTGCTCAAGGCTGTTATTAGGATCAAATGAGATTGCATGAGAAGGCTTTGTACAGAGTAAGACTCAACACTTGTTAACTATGTAGACTACACATATATTTTCTTATTTAACCTTCATCATCATTCCACAAAATAATAAGTATTATTATTCCATATTACGGATGAGAATGCTGAGCTCCAGAGAGGTCAGTAGTGTCACGCAGCTATTAGGAGATGGAGGATTTCAAGCCCAGTTCTGTTTTACTTAAAAACCTGTGAATGCTGGGACTTCTCCGGTGGTCCAGTGGTAAAGAATCTGCCTTCCAATGCAGGGGACACGGGTTAGATCCCTGCTAGGGGAATTAAGATCCCACATGCCACGGGGCAACTAAGACCGCGCACCACAACTACTGAGCTCGTGCTCCTCAACGAGAGAGCCCATGTGCCGCAAACTACAGAGCCTATGGGCTCTGGGGCCCACGCACCATAACTAGAGAGAGAAAACCTGCACACCACAACTAGAGAGAAGCCCAAGCAGACTGCCTGCCGTAACGAAAAATATCCCACGTGCCTCAACAAAGATCCCGTGTGCTGCAACTAAGACCCAATGCAGCCAAAAAAAAAAAAAAAGGAAAATAAATAAATATATGTTTTAAGAAACCTATGAATGTTATATGGTACACTTCCTCCTTTCAGTTACAATAAGATTTTGTTTTATTGATAGGCATTATACCAGATATATATACATATAACTTTCTAGCCTGCTAAAAGCACTCATTGAAGAAAATAGAACATAAAAGTTAACAATATAAGCTTTAGAACCAAAGAGGCCTAAATCAGAATTCTAGATCCATTACTCATTACTGGTATAACCTTAGCAAGTTATTTACCCTCTCTGAGTTCTTATAGTTTCTTCATCAGGAATATGGGGCTATTAATAAAATCTTACTCATAGTGTTACTGAGATGTTTAAACATGTACCTTTATATAACAGTAAACACAAAACCTGGCACTCAGCATATCCTCAATGGGAGCTGCCCTTATAATTTTTTTTCTTCTTCTTTGTAGTCCCTCAGCATCTAATACTTTGCATGGCACAAGGCAGGATCTCAGTAAATGTGTGTTAAGTTGAGCTGGTTTGTACTAAAAACCATCAGATCTGGAGGTGGAGTTTTATAGCTCTCTGAACAATGGACTGGGCTTCTAGACTGAGAAGGCTTGTTGCGATCTCATCAACCTGCTGGGTAGGAGATGGACAGAAGAGGAAAAGACCCAGCTTCCCAGATCTCCCAGCCCCAACCTGCCCCCATCATCCCAGTCTGGCGATTCCACTACAAGGCTACCAGCATCACACAAACACTGTCTGCCTCACACACTCAGCTATCATGTCAGCAGAGAGACATGGGTCATCAGAGTGACGGGGGCTGTCATGAGGCTGAAATGTTTTGTCTGCTCAGGAGAAAGGTTTTGCTGGCAGTAGGCTGGGGGAAACACAGGCGGCAGATGGGGCGTGGCAGCTGACTTCATTTCCTTGTTGGAAATGATCTTCATTCTTATGCTAAAGATGGAAGAACTTAGGGAGCTGGGGAAGGGAGGGAAACTTGGCGATCTCACCCAGGTGGCACCACCAGACCCACTGAGATAGATGAGAAGATGATTAGCTCCAGCCAAGATCCCCTTTGACCACTTCCTCAGAAGATCATGACTTTCCTGGTGTACTCCAGTGAGCCCTATGCTTGTTGATGACCCTGACCTGCTGGACAGAAAGTTGACAAAGCAAGTTCTATCTCTGATTGTAACAAACACCTAGAACCTTCCTCTTTTCACTATCATCTGCCACCACTAAATTCCAAGTCTACCTGTCTTCTGATGCTGCCACTTGACGTCTTAGCTTGGTTTTCCTTGCAGGGAAACTAGACACTACCCATCTATGAACTTTGTCTCAGACTCATTGTTTGGCACTCTCCACTGCTACACATTTTAAGTTGGATGCTTTATGCAGAAGAACTTTTCTGCCCCACATCCAGTACTTTAGCCTAGAAGGGATAGACCCCACAGACACACTTCAGAAAAGATGCTAATCTGGATGGTAGAATCTAACATTCTTTGGACCTCATTTCAATGGAGGGTAGGGTCACTGCTTTAAAAGACGAAGTACAGCTGAATTGATGCTCATTCTGTACTATGGATTACCACCCTTTTGGGTGAATTAGCAGGCAGCCCTCCTTGTCCAAGAGCCTGTTTGGGTAAGTAGATTCAAAGTCCATTCTGAAGACCCTATCATTTATGTTCATAAATGTAGGAAATACTTAAGTTTATGACCATAAACCTTGTATACCAGCACCACTTACCAAAGATGTTTGGCATTTGGAGACAGCCACATGGGCCCAGATGTTTAGGCATAAAGTCTGTATTTTGTTCCTCCATTTCTCCATTTTCCTTGTGAGCACAGTTTCCTCTTCAAAGAGTCCCAGAGAGATCAGCATGAGACCCCCAATCTTTACCCTAAACACTCTGTAGATGCACCAACCTAGCTTTGGAGCCCTAGGACTCATTTGGCTGGTCCTTAAGCAATTCAGACAGACATACATTACTCGTACCTTTATCTCACAGTTATTTCATTTGATCTGGCATCTTAGTTAGTTATGCATGCAGATAACCATGTTAGCAAAGATAGAGATTTACATATACAATTTATGTGGAAGTCAGGGTTAAAAGAGATGACAATATTGGCAAAGCCTTTTCAGATTCCAGGAATGTCAAAAAATGTATTTAACAACTAGGGACAAAATTAACAAAATTAACAAAATCATTTAATTTTCCATTAGGGGCCAGCAACTACATTAGGTACCAGGTTTCAACAAGGCACAGACAGCCCCTGCCCTAAGAAGCTGCCAGCCTAACCTGATCTACTACAAGTGCCACGTTAGGTACACATACAGCTAGGGCATTGAGGAAGGGGTTTTGACTCAAGGGCAAGTGGAAGAAAAGTCAGGGAGGCAGACAGGAATTCCAGGGAGAAGGGTAGCATATGCAAAGACAAGGAGTTGACACTGAACATGGCACAGAGAAGAGGACTATGTGGCAGTCAATTTTGTTAAAGCAATGGGATAGAACAGAGCATGAATAAAGAGTGGAGCATAGTGGTGAGTGCAGTCTCCAGAATGAGACCAGAGGGTAAACCTTGGCTCTGCTCCTTACTGGCTGTGACCCTAAGTTTCCCATTTCTCTGAGCCTCAGCATCCTCATTTGTACAATGCGGATCAGAACAGTGCCTATCTCTTAAGGCTGATATAAGGATTGAATGAGCTATTGCATATATTGTGGTTAGAACCCTATCTGGCACAGAGTAGGTGCTGAACAAAATGGTGGCTAGACTCAATGGACAGAGAAGACGGGGTGGTTAGAAGCCTTCTGAGAGATGAGGTTGGCAGAGCTCAGATCCCCAGGGGCTTTGTTAGCTGTGCTAAGAAATAATACTGGAACTCTGACCACAAAGAGCTTATCATCCAGAAGGGGAAAGATAATTATAACAGAGTGAGGTAAATGCTGTAATATGGAGACAAGGTGGGTGGTGATGGGAAAGCTCAGAGAAGGGTCCCTAACCCAGTCTTGGGGGACCAAGGAAGGCTTCTCAGAGTGGGTTGGGATGGGGTGAGGTCCGGAAGGAGTGGGATTTTTGGTGGGGAGATGAACTGTGGTGGGAGGGAAGCTGTGCTCAGGTACACCCTGCAGGCTGATGCTATCTCCAGAAACAAATGCATGTACTAGCCCAGAAATTCTCAATATCCAGGAAGTGGAAAGAGAGAAATCCCCAAGCCCTTAAGTTTCAGGAATCACGTGTTTGCCATCGCCCCCTCGCCACGCAGGTACTTCACAGAGCTCGTTCACAGGCTCCCTCGCTCGATCCTCACCACTTCCTGAAAGGTGGCTACTGAAATGTTACAGAGAGGGCTCTGTCAAGTCAAGCGATTTGCCCAAGATCACAGAGGTAAGTTGTAGAGCTGAGCTGTGAAACCAGTGGCCCTCTGACTTTGATGCCTGGACACTTCACCATCAAATTCAAATATTTAAACTTCAGGTAAGAGGTTTCCCCGAGAATTTTTTTCCCAGAAGACAAGGGAGTAAATGCTCCAGCAGAGAACCCAGGGGAGTCCATAAAACCAAAGGTCTTTTTAAAGCTTAAGTCTAGTCATGCAGGGCCAGGAGATGAAATCTTTCTTAGTGCACCAGTGTGTGTGCATATGAATGTGTGCACACGTGTGAGTATGTGTACACATGCACTATTACCAAAACTGTGTTCTCTTTGCTAATGACTGATTTTATTTAATAGATAGATTAGAGGACATTTGGTAGACGGACAAACAGACTTACAAATATGCAGGTTGACAAATTTGGGGAGGGAGGGATAAAGCCATCCCAATAACCCTGGTGGGTGACTCTAATAAAACAGCTCTGTTGGAATAATGCAGTGCCTGAGAGACGGGGTGTAATATGGCTAAATGCTTTTACAGTTCCCCATTAAAGCAAGTGGATGGAAATTCATAAAATATTGATAGCATTTGAAATGTGTTCATTCATAGATCTGCCCAGAATCTCAAGTGGTGGCAGGGCAGCTGGCCCAGGCAAAGATAGCATGCCCCAACCAGCACGGACCCTCAATGCCCAAGTATCTGGGATGTTATCTGGCCAATTGAGCCTATAATGGGAGCACTGTGAGGGGGCAAGGTGGAGGAGGAGGGGAGGCAGCACCCCACCTTTTCCAGTTTCTGTGCCCAGCAAAGAAAGCATAGACAAGTGTGTCCTCATGGCATGAGAAAAGCCCTTATGCAAAATTATAAAGCCAGTTCAGCAAAATCAACAGGTTTGCAAATAGACATTATTTTTGTAATGTTCCTTCCCCCACTCCAACCAAGTAGTAGGAATGAAGGTTTAATCCCACTACCCAGCTCCTGGGTACAGCTGATTGTCCCAGGAGCGACCTGGCCAAATGAAGCTAATCAGAAATTTTTCTTGAAAAAGGTTAAATGGTGCTCCAGGGAGCCAGTCTGTCTTTGTTGATAAAGCTGAGATGCTTGGTCACAGACCACTTCCAACCCTGCTTCTCTGATAAGGATAAAGCCTTCCAAGAGAATAAAACCTGAACAAAGAGAACAAAACTCTAGCAAAGAGAAAAGCAGAAGCAAAGATGGAAACACCTTAAGAGGTTCAAACCGGCAAACCTTGGTTTTATCATCCCATGGGAGCAACAGAAACACTGCTTTAGTTGCAAAAACAGGAAAAGGAAGGAAGGAAAGAAGGAAGGAAGGAAGGGAGGAGGGAAGGAAGGAAGGAAGGAAGGAAGGAAGGAAAGGAGGGAAGGAGGGAGGGAGGGAGGGAGGGAGGAAGGAAGGGAGGGAGGGAGGGAGGTAGGGAGGGAGGGAGGAAGGAAGGAAGGAAGGGAGGGAGGAAGGGAGGAAGGAGGGAAGGGAGGGAGGAAGGAAGGAAGGGAGGAAGGGAGGAAGGGAGGAAGGAGGGAAGGAAGGAAGGAAGGAAGGCAGGAAGGAAGGAAGGAAGGCAGGCAGGCTGGCTCCCTGATTTTACCTAAGCAAAATTTGACTTCTGGAAAATGTCACCTTCAAATCCATTTTACTTTGCATCCTCCACGTATTATACAATAATTAATAATTATATGCTATGTTTATTGATCTTTTTCCCAGGTACTGAATACTTTGCTAAATTCCTTTAGGTTTTTTTCATTGAATCCTCAGAGTAATCTTATGAAGTTGCTATTATTGCCATTTCCATTTTACAGATGAAGCAGCGGAGACTCCGAGAGGGAACACAGCTAAATTCATGTATTTATTAAATGGCAGAGCCAGGAGTCAACTAAGAATGAGTTTGATGCCAACACTGTGTTCTTAGCCAGTCTACGCTACTTCCTCCTGAAATGCTCCTGAAAATCTAGATTGACCATCCCAGAGTGGCATTTAACTGTCATCTGGGTCTTGCCTCCCTTGAGCAATTGCTCCAAGTGCCGTGAACTCTCACTCCCAAATACATTGACACTGTCTCCTGTACTGTCCCTGTCCTAGGTTGGGTCCTTATCACCCCTCATCTGGGTTGGGGGCACCTAAATGATCTCTCAGTCTTCATCAAAGAAAATCTGTCCTCCACTTTGTACGTGTCCTTTTCCTTTTTGTTAAGTGCTCCTCTGAGCATGCTGTTCCCTTGCTAGAAAATCTACAGTGAAAATACATTTTATAACAGACCAAGGTCCAATTCCTTCATGAGACAGTCAATACTTTTCACATTCTGACCCCAATCCACCTCTCAAGACTAATTTCCAGCAAGTCTCCATGACACTCCCTCTTCTCCATCCACTGGAAGAAGTTCTCATTCCTAACGTGCATTGTTCTTGCAGCTCTGCCTGTCCTTTTCTCTTTCTCTGGCAGAGCTGATTTTTTCACAGGATCACACAGCTTTGGGGGCAGAGATCTAGAGCTGAAACCCAGGTATCCTAACTCCTAACATCTACGCCCTATGATTATTCACTTACTATTTTCCCCACGTATTCGCTGACAGCATTGCGCTGTTTGATTCCTAAGTTTGTGTTTCTCCCTTTGGGGATGAAGGCATTAAAGATCTCTGCTAGATGGCCAAGAGACACATGAAAAGATGCTCAACATCACTAATTATTAGAGAGATGCAAATCAAAACTACAATGAGGTATCACCTCACACCGGTCAGAATGGCCATCATCAAAAAAATCTACAAACAATAAATGCTGGTATGGAGAAAAGGGAACACTCCTGCACTGTTGGTGGGAGTGTAAATTGGTATAGCTACTATGGAGAACAGTATGGAGGTTCCTCAAAAAAGTAAAAATAGAGCTACCGAATCATCCAGCAATCCCACTCCTGGGAATATATCTGGAGAAAACCATAATTTAGAAAATACATGCACCCCAATGTTCATTGCAGTACTATTTACAATAACCAGGACATGCAGTACTATTTACAATAACCAGGACATGGAAGTAACCTAAATGTCCATCGATGGAGGAATGGATAAAGAAGATGTGGTACGTATGTACAATGGAATATTACTCAGCCATGAAAAAGAACGAAATAATGTCATTTGCAGCAACATGGATGGACCTGGAGATTGTCATACTGAGTGAAGTAAGTCAGACAGAGAAAGACAAATATCATATATAACTTATATGTGGAATCTAAAAAATTGGTACAAATGAACCTATTTACAAAACAGAAACAGAGTCACAGATATAGAAAACAAACTTATGGTTACCAAGGGGGAAGGGGGGGAGGGATAAATTGGAATTGACATATACACACTACTACATATAAAATAGATAACTAATAAGGACCTAGGACCTACTGTATAGCACAGGGAACTCTACTTAATACTCTGTAATGACCTATATGGGAATAGAATATAAAAAAGAGTGGATATATGTATATGTATAAGTGATTCACTTTGCTGTACGGCAGAAACTAACACAACACTGTAAATCAACTATACTCCAATAAAAATTAATTTAAAAAAATTAAAAAATAAACAGAAACTGATTACAAAAATAAAAGCTTGTGCTTTGAAATCTTAAAAAAAAAAAAAGATCTCTGTTACCATACAGTCCCTGGGAGCACAAATATTATCAGTTGTTTAACCCACAAGATCATACTTTGTCATATATTGGCATCTTTAAAGATTTCAGGATGATGTGATACAGGATATACAAATTTTAATACATAGAAGAGAAGTGTCTGAAGTCTGCGGCAATTTCCAGAAATAGAGGCATTTGTGATATGCCCTAGGAAAGGCTCAGGGAACTCTGTGTGAAGGTCACAGTGAGCTAATCTGGAGGGAGAACAAAATAGATGGAGGTTGTATTAGTATCGTTGTCTTTCGGCCAATCACTCCACAGACAAGATAACTACTAGGTTAGAAATTTTCTTAAAGGATTTCTAGTTTCATTTTCTATCCAACATAAAACTTGCCTTCACAGGTATTTGGATGCTGATAACCCATTCTCTGCTACACCTTCTCCAAAACGGAGAGCTCACTGCGCCTGCATCCCACACGGCAGTAGCGAGGGATAGCGCCAAGCAGCTCCAATGGGTGCCTAGGTACACTGAATCAAAACTCACTTCCCAGAAACTCTACCACTGGTCTCATTCTGCCTCTGAGACCCACTGAATGAGCCCATTCTTTCTTCCCCACTGCCGTAATTAAAAAAAAAAAAAAGACATTTGAACACTGCTCCTGTACAATTACATTTGAACCATGAGCCTGTCTCATTCTTTGTGGGCACTCTTAGCATTAGTTTCTCTCACCCAGGAACTAGCGTGCCAACAAGGACGTCTTTCTTGGATTGATGGCCATTAAAGGGAAGTAAATGTGCTGATGTACAAGATTACGGGTGGACTATTTTCTGGGAAGCTGTGGCCTCCTGTAGGTCAGTGCAGGAATATTTCAGTTTCTGAAGATTAAATTGGGTTTTACTAATGGCTTGAATTTCCGATGGATAGAGATAATGGAAACTAATGCAAGGAAAGAGTATTTCAATCAAAAACTTGACAGACTCACCCACCAGATTTAGCCCCAGATGGTATGCTGTACCCAGGTGTCCTGCTGTTGCTATCATAATCAGGCCCCCAGCTGAATTAGCCAGGAGGCAGTTTCTGAATCTAATGCAAGTGTAATTAAATCCTATTTCATCTTGAGAACTGTTTGCTTGGAAGGCTCTCATAAAGCAAAAATTCTCTGAGTTTTCTGTTAAACTGGGTCACTTTACCAATGTGATCTTGAGTACGTCACTTCCCCTCTCTGAGCCTCAGTTTCCTCATTTGTAAATGGCAATGGTAACATTTGTCCTGCTTACCTGGTAGAGTCCTCACTGCCTGGATGCCCTTTCAGGCTTTCTGGTCAACCTCCACTTGATCCTCCAAAATGTATGTAAGACATCACTTTCTTGGAAGAGTCTCTCCAGATTTCCTGACTCCCCACACTTGAGTAGGTCCCACTGAGGTACCCCCATGGCTTGCCATGTTTGCCTTTTCACAGCACTCCTGGCACCTGGAACTGTGTGCCCAATTCTAAATTTCCTTCAGTACTATCAAGTATATCCAGCCTGTCTCCTGCTTTGGCCACTGCTTTTCTCTGTGTCTGGCACCCAGTGAATGACTCACAGATATTTATTGAAAGAGTGAATATCCTTTAACACTGATAAAAGTACAAAAATACAAATAGAGGGGAACATGATATTCATCTGTAAATGCACATGAGTGTAATGGATGTTTTTAGTGAAAATTTTCACATTAAGAAAGATTATCACTAGATCTTCACAAAAGAAAACGACAGCCTCTGGTCCTCTTAACTCTCAAGTCAAGCCACGCTATTAAAGCCAGAGATCTCAAGTGTTAGCATTTAAGGAGTCCCTTTAATTTTAAGGATGAAGGAGCCTTAAAGGAGACTACACTTAGATATTCATATACAACTGATTTTAGTCAAAATATTCTGAAAGGTGGAATGGGGTGGTGGCAGCATGATTTGTTGCTTCCTGACCCAACATACCTGGTTAAATACCTGATTTAGTATCACTTGGGCATCAAATCCTTTTAGCCACACCTCTTCCTCCTCAGTGTCAGCCACAGAGACCAGCCTCATCCTGGTCTCATCTCATTACAGCTGAATGCAGGTGCAATGAGACCTGTGAGCCTGTGTCACATACCACTCACTTCCCGGTCATGGGCTTCTTTATCACCAAGCAATGGGATAACCTTGGGAACCTGATGGATGCTCAAATATGTGCAACCCAGAAGTACAGGTGAATTAGTGACAGAAGGGCCCTCTTAACCACTGGATGGATAAACACCTCCCTTCTTGCCCTCAACCTGAGGTTCTGGGGTTCATTTCAAGATTTTTCAAGAGTTCTGGTGAATTGGAGCATCAAGCTTCTGGAGCAGTAGCCAACTTGATGACACATCTGGTATGTTTTCCCTACTTTCCTAATCACTCCCCAGCCCCTCACTCCTGTTCCCAGGGATTATTACCTACAAGCAAGCTGTCATCTCAGGCTTGCCTTTCAAGAGCATCCAAGATAAGAAACCCAGGGTTTGATTTTTCTCTCCTACTGATCCCCAAGTAATACCATGTATACCATTGACCACTGGCTATTTTTGTTTTGTGTATTTTAAAAATTGAAGTGAAATTCACATATCATACAATTAACTATTTTAAAGTGTACAATTCAGTGTTACTTAGGGTATCCACAATATTGTGTCACAAGCAGGTCTCTCTAGGTTCAAAACATTTCCATTAACCCACAAAACACCCTGTGCCAAATCACTCCCTGTTCCTCCCTCTTCTATCACCAGGTATCTTCTAATCTGCTTTCTGTCTCTACAGATTTACCTATTATTGACATATCATGTAAAATGAATCATATTATAGGTGAGCTTTTGTGTCTAGCTTCGGTTTTAGAGGTTCATCTATGTATGGATCAGTACTTTGCTCATTTTATGACTGAATAATATTCCATTGTATGGATATACCACATTTTATTAATCTACTTCTCTGTTGATGGGAGTTTGTTTCTGCCTTTTGACTATTATGATAATGTTGCTATAAACATGCACTTGCAAGTAAGTTTCTGTGTGGATATATGTTTTCATTTCTCTTGGATATATACTGAGGAAAGGAATTGCTAATTTACGTGATAATTCTTAGTTTAACTTCTAGAAAAACGACCGAACTATTTTCCACAGCATATCCCTACCAGCAATTTTTATCCTACTGTACCTTGCCTAGACCTTGTCCTGTTTACCTCTGTGGCCCACTAGTGACTCGCATCTTATAAGCATAACAATGTTTATAAACATAACAGAAGCTACTAAAGAGAAAATTATCTTTTTGGAGAAAATAAGTGTAAATTTGACAAGTCAGCATTATATGATGGGCATGAAGACATAAGAGGAAAGTTGATGCTACTCTGTCATACAGGGAGATGAATTTGAAGCTCTCAAGATAACAAAAAAGGAAAGGAGGAGGAAAGGTAGAAAGAAGAAGAGGGGAAAAAGGGAGTCTTGGAAAATGGAGAAAGCAGAGTACTGGGTACTGGTTGATACGATTCCTCTGAATTTTTCTGTAAAATATAGTGTACTCTCAAATACTAGGAATACATCATTTTCATCATGATGGTAGCAGTGGTTGCTAATTATGAAGAAGGGGTTAAATTTACATTAAGTGTGAAGCAGTATGACACAGAAGCAAAATCCATGCAGTCTCTAAGAGGTATAGAGGCCCGACAAAGTTAAACACCATTCTCTATGCCACATCTCACTCCTATCTTGAATTACCAGAAATCTGAGGGAGGGCTTCAGCTTTATTCAAACCATGGAATTCCCCTAGATCTCAGGAGGCAGGGAAGTCTTCAAGGGGATTTCTGGGGTTACTATTTTTATGTGTCTATGTTTTCTCCCACCAATTTCTTGATCAGATTTGCTAGTGGCTTATTTTATTAATGTTTTTTCAAAGTACCAACTTTTGGATTTACCTATTAGTTTAAGATTTCTATTCCACTAACCCCTACTTACATTGTTATCAATTCCTTCCTCCTAATTTCTTCTAGTTTACTTTGTTCTAGTTTTTCTAACTTTATTGATTTTTCTAGCTTTATTATTTTATTCATTTATTTTTATCTTTTTAATTTTATTGATATTGGTATTTCATGCTCTGATTTTTTTCTCTGACAAATATTTCATTCTATAGATTTTACATGCTATATTTTCATTATTTTCAAATAATTTTATAATATTGTTTTACTTTTCCCAAGGTATTTTTAGTAACAGTTTTTTAAAAAATTCTTGGTAGAGAAAACTTTTTACAACTTTTTAAATAGTTTCTCCTTTTATTAAATATCCTCACAGGGACTTCTCTGGCAGTCTAGGGACTTCCCTGGTGGTCTAGTGGTTAAGACTCCACACTCCCAATGCAGGAGGCACAGGTTTGATCCCTGGTCAGGGAACAAAGATACCACATGCTGCACAGTGGTGGCCTTAAAAATAATTAATAAATAAATATCCTCATAAATTTTTATTATTCCTATTCCTTGGAATTTATTGAGGGGCATATGTGTGTGTATGTCTGTGTGTGTGTGTGTGTGTATCCTAAAATATGGACAATCGCATGAATATTCTACGTGCACTTGAAAATAATCTGTATTCTGAATTATTGAGATGCAGATACCTATTTTATTCATTGTGCTGTTTAGGCCTTCTAAATTCTACCAAATTGTGTTCACCTCATGTGTCCTGGGTTGAGCCAAGTATGTTAGATGCTGCTATGAGTTTCTATTCTTTCTTGCATCTCCTACCATTTCTACTTTGTGTATTGGCGGTGGCTTTGGATGCATGAATATAAATAATGACTCCATCTTCACTGAGCTTTACAGAACTTAACATTATAAATATTTTTCTTTGTCTCCTTTAAATATCACTGGTCTAAATTTACAGTGACCAACGTCCCAGTTTGCCCAGGGATTCCCCAGGATGTGAGACTTTCAGTGCTAAAACCAGCAAAGTCCCAGGCAAACTGGACACATTGGTCACCCTGTCTAGATTCTGCTTTTTCTGATATAAAGATTATGAACCTTGATTTATTTTATTTACTTATTGAGATATAATTCATATACCAAACAACTTACCCATTTAAAGTCTAGAATTCAATGGTTTTAGAGTTGTGCAACCATCAAGGCAATGAATTATCCACACAATGGAATATTATTTGACAATCAAAAGGACTGAAGATGATACAAGTTATAACATGGGTGAATCTTGAAAACATTGTAAGTGAATAAAGGCAGTCACAAAACAGCACACATTGTATGATTCCGTTGCTATGAAACATACAAGTTAGGCAAATCTATAGATAGAAAGTAGATTAGTGGTTGCCTAAAACTGGAGGTATTGAAGAAAATGGGAGTTGCCTGCTAATGGATACAGGTTTCTTTGGGGGGATAATGGAAATGTCCTCTTATTTTCATTTTGCTGGTATATATTTGCCCATCCTTTTACTTTATTTTTAACCTGTCTACATCATATAGTTTCAGAGTCTATATATCATTTTTATAGCAGAATAGAGAACTTTTTAAAATAGGTGAATTAAGCCCATTGCATTTATTGATATGATTTTTATATTTGCCCTCTGACATACTATTTTATGCAAATGGCCCTTTATAATGTGGTCTCTTTTATTTATTTCTATCTTTTTACTTTTTTTTTTTTTTGAGGATGGAGTACTTAGGAAAGTTAGTTATGTTTGTTCAAATTGCCTCCTCTTAGTCAATACTTTTATATACAACCCCCAGTATCCTCCTTTGGCAATTGACTATTGGTTTGCTACTGTAAATAATACTGAAACTTGCTGGTAACCCTTTCTTCACCACCTTCTATCCCAGGAGTTGATTTGGAACAATATCTTTTATTTCTAGTTAATAACTCTAAAGCAGTCATAAGCTTAATCTATATTTTTATGCTTTCTCCCTTTTAAAAAGTAGTAGCACTGTTCCTAAAATTTCAGTGCTATAGTTGTTACAGCCAGCACTTTCTCCCTTATAACCATCACTTATATTTAGTTTTACAGGTAGATATAACTTTAATGCTCACCACCAGGCCTTATGTCAATGTCTCTCCAGTCATTTTCATTCACTGGTAGTTTACTCAGTAAAGCCTCCTAGGAACAATATTTCCTGAGCTCTTGCTTGTTGATAGCAGTTTGTCTGCAGTCTTTATACCTGAATGTAAGTTTGGCTGGATTTATAATACATGGCTTATATTATCTTTCCTTGAGTATCTTAAATATGTCACTCCATTGTCTCCTAATATAAAGTGTTGCTGTCAAGAAGTATGATGACCATAAGATTTTCTTGCCTTCTTCAGTGGCTTACTCCTTTCGCCTGGGAGCACAAAGTACTTTTTAGAATGTTTCAGTGTTGGTCAGCCTGGGTCATTTTTCTTGGGTACATGGTGTTTCTTTTCAGTATGTGCTGTCAAATCTTTTTTTTTTTAATCTAGGAAAGTTGTTTTAAACTTTTTATTATTTCTATCCCATTGGTGTTCTTTCTGAATTTTTATTATATAATATATATGTTGTTCTTTACCTTTCATTTCTGTCACTTTCAAATCTTTTTTCATCTCTTTCCTCATTTGATGTTTAAAATTTTACTCCTTTTCACTTTTACTTCACTATATTTTCTGATGTTTTCATTCACTCTTGTGTTCTTTCCAGTTTAATCTTTGAGTTTTTTTCTTCCATTTCTAATTCTTTCTTGAGTTCTACAACTTCATTACTAAGTTTTTCTTTTACACGTTGATTTTTTCATTTCCTCATCATTATTTTAATTTCTTTTAGCACCTTTTGAAATTTTAGGCTACAGTTTTCGTCTGTTTTACAGGTATGTTTCACGGTGTGTTTTCATCACCAGTGGAGATGATATTAGCCTCCTCTGGCTCATTCTTTATTAGTAAATTTGTACTGAGCTCAGACTTCATCCCTTTCTGCCTATTGTTATGTGAAATTAGTTCTCCTGAACTTTGGGGAGGAATAAGTGGTTCACGACAGATGTTCTAGCTTCATGGCTCGAGAGCGCTCTCTTGTTGCTCCATAACATGACCTGTGCTTCCTGAGATCTGATTGCTTCTCTCCCACTCTTGTCTGATCTTATCCTTCTTCTGCTGTATCATCTCTGTCCAGCTTAATCTGGATTCCGTTTCCAGCAGTTTCCCATCCATGTGGGATTTTGCCCTAGAATAGAGGTCAGCTACAACCTTTTAAGAGTTCAATGAACTCAGGTATTCCAGCCCTTTCAGACTGTACCAGGGATAACTGCACTTTACTATGTACGGAAGTGTACGCAAACCCAGCAGCTAAGGTTGCTGTCCCAAATCCTTCTGCCTGCTTTTTATTAAGTGTCTGGTGGAGAGTTGGCTCTTGTCCTCTTTTTAGGGCTATCAGAGAATCTGTTGCACTCCTCTGTATCCTCCCTCAAAGATTCTGATACTATGCAGATCTCAAAGTGTCAGTGTGTTGTCCACATCTGCTCATAATTTGAGGTTTGGAGGATACCTTGTAACTCAGGTTTTTGAAAAATAGATGCTGTCAGTGTGTTTGATTTTCATATCCTAGCTCAGTTTTTATGGGGGGTTTGGGGAGATGCAAAAACCGTATCATCAATGTCATCTTCCCAGAATTTGCTGTATTGCCTTTTGGAGTGATCTTTAAAAGACTCATTTACAATGACAGCCAGTGTGCAATTGCCACATGCCCATGACTAATCACCAAATCTCTGCTAAAGGTCTTTGCCTCATTTGTTACTAATTCTGTCACATGACCTCTATAAACTGCTATAAACATGCACAATTAATGTTATTTGAGGTTATTTTAGAAAAAATGTATCTTATTCAAACACTGATTCATTATTCAAAATAAACTAGTAAGAGAATCTGTGTAAAGACAAAGATATAAGCAGAATTCCTCTTTGGGGGAAGTAGTACTTGGAGGGAAAATTATCACCTGTGCGCAGCATAGTCACTGGACATGAGGCTGGGAAGTCAGACTGAATCTAGGACATAGATGGACACAGGACAGGGTCAGATCACATGAGATGCAAATGCTGTACTAACGACCATCATTTCTATAGCTGTTCAGAGAAGCAAAAGCTTGGAGAGGGTTTGGTATCCCAGACATTCTCCATTGGGGAGGGAAGATTTGAACAGAGTCTGAGAAAAACAAATATATTTGGATAGACAGGGCATTATAGCTGCATATGTATATCATGGGAGTGGATGGAGGTGGGTTCACAACCATCAGAGGGACTCTCAAAGCACAGGTCTCCTGCTTCACCTCCTGCCTGGCTGCTGAGAGACAGAGTCGGGTCTGATTTGGTGCTCCAGAAGCCAAAATAGCACTTCTTATGTCTCCTCTGCTTACCAACCTAAATATATTCTGTTAAACAGAAATACTATAATGTAGCAGAGACACAGTTTTTGTGAGCTGTAGGCAGAGGACTTTTTGCTACCCTTGAAATGGATATTTCTCTCTCTCCTTTTACTGTGAATGTAGGGTGTGACATCACACTTCCAGAGTCCATTCAGATAAGTCATCAAAGGCTAGGGCTCTGCTGATCTGGTAATAGGTACTTGTAACCCAACTACAACCCAACCTCCTCTGGTCCAGTCTCGGCAGTACACACACACACACAAAGTCACTCACACTCACACTTCCAGCTCCCAAAGGATTGGTGAGAAATATAGACTACGACTCCTGATTACAAGAGACAGAGATGAGATGGTTACACTGCACACTGCACAGCAAGACTTCCTCAACAGTCCCTGGGATCCTCTCCCTTTCCCGCTATTTTCCCAGCCATAGTTATCACATCACCCGCACCACCATCAGCACCACCACCTTTCTGTTCAGCTTCTCTCCCCTACCCTTCCTGGATGCCTTCCCCTCCTGTGTGTGTTTTTCTCCAGGTGTCACCATTTCTTTCCTTCTGAAAATATACTTAGCTCTCCCTCAGCCTGGCTTCTCCTTTTTGCTTCCTCACTCAGCATCTTTAATCAGCAAATTAAAGGCTCCCTTCTGGAACCCGTTCTCCTTGGAAGAGAAAAAGAGGCAGGGGAGAATATAAATAGCACTCAAAGATGGTCCCAACCTGGTGAGTCCACAGTTCCTTTTGTGGTTTAGTTTTCAAGTTTTCATGGAACTAAGAGTTTGCTTCAAGATGCTTGCTATCCTTTCCTCATTAGCCCATCAGAACACACGGTAAATTTTTTCTCCAATTGCTGCCAGTATACTTGGCTTTTAGCTGGACTGAAGGCAGGGGGTAAAGCACGCTGTCAATTGCTTTCATTGCAACCTTGATATTATAACCAGATGGTCATGGGAATATGGGGTGCCAAGAGACACAAACAATCAGAAATGTCACAGTACCCTTATTTGGGACTACTATCCTGAGATTTAGAATGATTTTTCTGGTTGCAAAACCCACTAAGTTGTATAAAGAACAGGGTAGATATGCCACAGTTGATCAGAACAAAAATGCTAGTGTGTATGCATGTGCGTGTGTGTGTATGTGTGAGACGCACACAGACAAAGACAGAGAAACTGAAAGAGTGCACATGTGTTCATGGGGATGGGGTAGTGAGGAGTGCATAAATTTATACAGGCACTTCTGACCGCTACAACAAAGCATCGTAGAGTGCAGTGATGTAAGGCAAAACTGAAGTGTGAGACAGAATGGCCTGATCAGGGAAGAGGAGCATTTATTAAGACACATTCAACCATGTCTGTAATTAAATCCATCCAACAGTCCATTATCCCTTTTGTGCAGATGACTAAAATGAGGCTCAGAGATGCCCAAGGTTATACAACAAATAAGATTTCTTTGACTCTTTAAGTTCATGCTCTGTCCACTTTCCCGCACTGCTTCCACATCCTCCCATCCATGGGCTGCTTTGAATTTCAGTAAGGGAACTAGGCTGAGGGTGAAGAAGGAGCAGACATTGAGACTAGCTCCCCAGCAATGCTCTCCCTAACTGGCAGTCCACCATGCTCCTTTTCTCAGGGTTGACAGATGCAAGGATAGCCACACTGGCTCAGCCCAACCAGTTGGAGGAGGCAAGCAAGAGGCCAGTATGTACTTTCTCTCTGGCCAGGTTCTGCAGCCTAATCCTCTCCACCCTTCTAATGCTGGGATGGGGCCTTCCCTCCTTCCCCGACAGCCTCATAGCTGGAAAAATAGATAGGTCTTTCTTACCCTCTCATGCGTGTGCCCTGGGGCTAGGTAGCTCTATAAATATGGTAATGGCTTCTCAAGCATGCCCAGACTGGAAATGAGACTGAGAGGCTTAAGAAAGGCTGTTCCGATAACTGCTGTAGCAGCCTTGCTGAGAGGAGATGCTGCATCATCTGACCTTGCAGGGTCAAATTAACTCCCCACCCCCTTGAGGAGATCCCTTCCCCTCCACCCCCTCCCACCCTATCAATCGCCTGTACCCACCTGTTCCCTGATTACACTGATGACATCCACAGAGGGAAGAAGGCAAGCAGCAGCTCATGTTTAGTCTATTACCAGGAGGCCCAGACTTGTGATTAAAAAAAACCCATACACACCAGCAACAACACAGCTACACTGATGAGTACAATAGGGAAGCAGCTTGACACTTCCCTGCCATGGCCCTACTGAGTAAAATGACAGCTACAATAAAAAGCCAAACACCAGCTCAGCCTAAACAACCACGCGCTCAGAGATGGTGTCTGTAACTGCCTTTCCATAGCTCTTCCTTCCTTGAAGACTGTGGACCAGGAACACCCCAGAATGCCCTATGGAGTACAGACTGTGGGAAATGGCGACTAGAATTCTACAGTGACTTTAGACAAAGCTCTTCATATCACTCTAGACCCTTTTCTTGTCAGATAAAAAGGATAATGCCCTTTTCCAGGTGGTTAGATGACTTTGAAGCCTTAGATGATGCTTCTGCTTCCTCCATCCCCACCCTGCTTTCTTTTTTTAAAATTTACTTTATTGAAGTACAGCTGATTTACAATGTTGTGTTAATTTCTGCTGTACAGCAAAGTGATTCAGTTATACATGTATATATACATTCTTTTTCATATTTTTTCCATTATGCTTTATCACAGGATATTGACTACAGTTCCCTGTGCTATACAGTAGGACCTTGTTGCTTATCCATTCTATATGTAACTGTTTGCATCTGCTAATCCCAAACTCCCAATCCATCCCTCCCCTACCCCTTCCCCTTTGGCAACCACAAGTCTATTCTCTGTGAGTCTGTTTCTGTTTTGTAGATAAGTTCATTTGTGTCATGTTTTAGAGTCTACATATAAGAGATAAATGATATTTGTCTCTATCTTTCTCACTTCACTTAGTATGATAATCTCTAGGTCCATCCATGTTGCTGCAAATGTCATTATTTCATTCTTTTTTTATGGCTGAGTAGTATTCCATTGTATATATGCACCACATCTTCTTTATCTATTCATCTGTCGATGGACATTTAGGTTGTATCCATGTCTCGGCTACTGTGAAGAGTGTTACCATGAACATAGGGGTGCATATACCTTTTCAAATTATAGTTTTGTCTGGATATATGCTCGGGAGTGGGATTGCTGGATCATATGGCAACTCTATTTTTAGTTTTCTGAGGAACCTCCATACTGTTCTCCATAGTGGCTGCACCAATTTACATTCCCACCAACCGTGTAGGAGGGTTCCCTTTTCTCCACACCCACTCCAGCATTTGTTATTTGTAGACTTTTTAATGATAGCCATTCTGACCAATGTGAAGTGGTACCTCACTGCAGTTTTAAATGAATTTCTCTAATAATTAGTGCCCATTGGCCATCTGCATATTCTCTTCGGAGAAATGTCTATTTAGGTTTTCTGCCCTTTTTTTGATTGGGTTGTTTGTTTTTTGTTATTGAGTCGTACGAGCTGTTTGTAAATTTTGGAAATTAAGCCCTTGTCAGTCACATCATTTGCAAATATTTTCTCCCAGTCCATAGGTTGTCTTTTCATTTTGTTTATAGTCTTCTTTGCTGCACAAAAGCTTGTAAATTTGATTAAGTCCCATTTGTTTATTTTTTGCTTTTATTTCTATCGCCTTGGGAGACTGACCTAAGGAAACATTGGGCGATTTGCCCACCCTGCTCTTTCTTGCTACTATGACCATCCCCTCTTTTGAGCAGCAGCCACAGCACGTGGCTTGCATTGCTTCAACAAAGGGATAGTACCTCAGAAGAAGAGAAAAGGCTTTTGAGTATCAAATGTCTAGGACCAGAAGTTACCCAAGGATGGGGCATTACATGCTGGATATCTTACCCTTTTTTGTGCCATGTGATGCCTATAGAGACACCTTCTCAGAATAATGTTTTTATAGGCATAAAACACATTGCAAAATGATTTTACAATGTAAAATCATGACTCTCATACAAATATAAAGTGAACGTGTTTTAAAGTTTTTATTTAACTCATTAATGAAGAAATCAGGAAGGTGTTACAAACTGGTTCAAAGGGGAATTCAAAGAGCAGAAACATATATGGGCAATTAGAAATGCTAAAACAAATGTGTTAATACATGCAAAACTTGCTCATAACTGGAGTGTCTGGGAAGTGGAAAGATCAGGGAGAGTGGGAATCAACTGCACCTCTACAGGACAAATTTGACGTTTATGAACAAGAGTTATTTCCATTACTCTCAGTTCTTCTTAACTTTCAGAGTTGTAAAACAGCTCAAAGCAATGAAAGATGGAAACTACTATAGAATCAGATAACCAGAAGGTGCACAACAGGTTTTCTGACATTCTATAAGAAACTAGTACTCATTTTTTGCCATTTCAAAAGTTTTTTTATAATTTTTTTCCTGTAGATACAAGCATTCAGGAAACCAATCATATAGAAATACACTCATTAGAATAGTTTAAATTTTGTGATATAGTAATACATGTGCTTCTTGAGTTAACATGATTTTGTAATGACTACTATAATTTCAGAATCACATGCATCAGCAAAATTTCTTCAAATTTTGAAGAAATCTTCAAAGCCTATAATGTGATATGAAAATATCTATTATTTCTGTATTTTACAAAGCCACAGGTATTGTTAAAACCAATGTGATTTTTTTCTTACATTTGTAAGGGAAGGAAATGATACATTTCAGTTAGAATTCTACCAGACCCCATGTAAAGAAACTCTGAATTAGATTTTAAAAGTTTTCCCTCACTTTTAATGTTGAAATAAAAAATGATGACCCAAATCATCATTTGGGAAAGATGAAAGATGTGAAGTGAAACAAATTAAGTGAGTTAGACATCATTGACGTATTTGAGAAAAGTGTCCTTGGCTCTGTCTCCCCCAGGGTAACCAAGGAATTAGAGAAACCCAACACTGGTTTAGGGAATCTGAGAACAGAGAGTTAATATGCTCCTACTTCTTGGGTAGACGTTTAGAAGTTTACAAGACCCCAGTGTCTGGGCAGACAGGACTGAGATGGTCTCCTAGAGTTTACCCAAAAGTCATGACAATGTTTCCTGGGTGGTAGTACACATGTGTGAAGAGACAGACCACTCAGAGAGGGCTGTGGTGGAGAAGATGGGGGAATTCAGCAGTTACCTGCTAAGCTCATGTCAGGGGCCATAAAAGGAGTAGATCTTAACAGATTCCACACACAGCACGCCTATCCCTATGCATATCCCCCAGAACTTAGATACAACTCCACAGAAAGGGGAGAATCTACCAAGGCATGAATACATGCCTCCCATATAGTAGAAGCATGGCTTAAAATAGAAATTACTTTCAATTATAGGAGAAAAATAAAAGCCCTATACTTGCACACCCAAGTTTGTGAACTAAATGCCGCCTCTTATATATTCCACCTGAGCAAATCTCCCAGGTCTCTTTCTCTCCATCCCGTGGCCACTTCACTAACTCAGACTCTTACCGGGTTCAAGACCCCTCACCACATGGCTCCTCCTGATCTCCTGGCCTCACCTCTCACCCCTCTCCCCGACACGCCCCCATCGACTCCTCGCCACTCACAGCTTCTTTTTTAGTTTTTTTTACATTTTATTTATTTATTTTTATACAGCAGGTTCTTATTAGTTACCTATTTTATACATATTAGTGTATATATGTCAATCCCAATCTCTCAATTCATCCCAGCACCACCACCCCATCTCTTACAGCTTCTGAAGCCACTCTGTTCTCTGACACTCCATGGTTTGGCCTGCACCTTATGCTCTGCCTTGAACGTCTCCTCATCTTCTCATCCATCCTTAAAACCCTTTCCTGAGGATTTGCTTTGGCCTCTCTATTCCCCAATTTCCCTCCCAACCTATTAAATCTTAGTTATCCTTCCTGACCACACCCCTCTGACATAAATGACTCTTCTGTGAAGACTTCCAGAGCTCCTTCTCCCAAGGTATTTGTGATGCTGTAATTTATAACAAGAAATGTGGTCTTCATCCACAGTCCCAAGGCACAGAGCTCCTAAACCCTTGGAACTTCCAAAGTGATGTTCCAGGTGATAAAGATGACTTTCGTTATGTTACGACTTTCGGAATGCACCTAAAGATGGGGGCTGGATGCCAGTGCAGCCAATGCAGTGATTAGAGGGTTTGAACTTTCAGTCCTACACCGGCTTGCCAGAAGACCACCAGAAGCTAGGAAGATGTAAGGAAGGATTCCTTTGCAGGTTTCAGAGAGAGCACGGCTCTACCAATACCTTGATTTCAGACTTCTAGCCTCCAAAACTGTGAAAGGAAAAATGTCTGTCGTTTCTAGCCACCCAGTTGGTGGTCCTTTGTTATGGCAGTCCTATCAAACAAATACAGAGGCTTCCTAGAGGAAGTGACATTTGAATAAGTTCTGTATTTCCAAACAGAAACACAGGATTTATTTGCCCAACAGACGTGGACCAGAGGATTTTTTTCCTTCTGTATTTTTCCTAGTATTTATAAGTCTGCATATTTCATGTAGACATTCTGAGGTCCTGCCTCCCTTAAAAGATGAAAAGAGCCATACGCCACCATTAGCTGGAGGTCAATGGCGGCTGTTCCTTCAGGAGGAGCGTGTGTTCTCAGGTCGCCCCATTTCCCAGAACTCTCACACCTCGCCCTCTCCACTCTTTACATTTCCAGTCTGGCATCTATGTCATCATAAATGCATGAATCAGGTCTAAGATTTTTAGCCAGAAGACAGTTCAGACAATAAGTCTCTGCAAATCTCCCCTGGAGCCCCCATGAATGGCGCTGATTGTCACCTGTCCTCCAGAGCCCTGGCCACTTGCCTGTGTCAGTAGCAGTGGGGGAGATGAAACCTATCCCACTATCTTTAATTAAATCACCATTCCAGACATTCTCTTGCTCTGCAACTTATTACCATACCCTGGATCTTTTACCCTTGCTGCTGAATTCCAATGTGATGGATCTCAAGTCCCCTACGTGTTCTGCAATTTGCTCTTTAAGTGGAAACATCTACATTTTGATTGCCTAATATGTTTCTATCATCTTCCATCCAGCAGGTTGTCAGGGCCCTCTGTACAGCACTCAGTAAAGGAAACCAGTCTAGACTGCAACCCCTTCATTAAGACAAAGCTCAGGTCAAACCCAATGCATCCAAGAAACCTTTCAGGGTTGTATAATGTGACTATCCCCGCTCACCAGGGAAACCAAGTCAGAAAGACCCACATCTGAATTTCAGCTTCACTACTTATTACCTGTTTGGGCAAATTACCTGACCTCTCTAAATTTTATCTGTAGTACGGACATAAAAATCATCTGAGACATAAGATTCTCATGGTGATTAAATAAGCATATATAAAATGCTTAGCGCAATGCCTCCCATGTAATAAGCACACATTAAAGTTGGCTGTTGTTGTTACTCTAATTGTTGTTACCAGTTTCATTGCTGTTTTTATTGTTGCTGTTACTATTATAGCAGTAATCCTCCATTATAATGCTCCAAATAGGGTCTAAAAATTCAACCATGTACAATGTGGGATTGCACTATTGTAAAATTTAAGAAAAAACTAAAAGGCTATTATGAAGAAGGGGAGAATTGCCTACCATGTTATACCCGATATGACATGTAACAGCTGATATCATGTCATCATGATAACTGTATTTTTATAGGGTTTCTCTGTAGTGCATTTACTCTGGAGAAAAACTAAACTTGTTTGGCACCAGTTGGAGTCACAAGGCAGATCAGATATCATGGAAGACCCCCCTCCCTGGTCAAAGGTATTTGGAGAGGCCTGGAGCTGTGCATAGAGCTGTGAGCTCTGACTTTAAGCCAAAGATCATAAAAAAGGGTCAAGCTGGAGGCATGGTGACAGACAGACTTCATCTGGGATGCCACCACGGATAGGACCTCTGGATAATAATCAAGTTCACATGTACCCCCTGGGAATCTGAGTAGCCTATGTTCTCATTAAGTTGGAAAGCCAACAAAGCAGCTTTGTTTGTTTTTACACTTTCTCTGCAGTTACAACTTTCCACCAGAGGACTGCCATTTCTCTGTGCAAAAGACAAGGCTATATTAATACAGTGAAAAGTCTTAAATATGACCAGACCAAAACGGATACAAGGTAGTCATCTGTCTTGCCTTGCTATGAACCATGTAATCCCCCTAAGGAACAACTTGTTTCATGTCACTCCTCTGATCAACAAGCTTCCAGAGTTCCCTGTTATTGAAAGAGCAAGGTCTGAATTCCTAGGAGGTCTGCATGTTGCAGATATGAGGAAGACAAGTGCATAAGTAAAGAGGCGGCAGCCAGCAGAACTTCAATGCTGTATTTGCTGTCTGTGAAAAACATCATCCAATCAGTCACTCTGGTCAGCAGCCTGGGCATCACCCTCAATTCATCTCTTTCCTTCTCCTTACACACCCATTACATCAAATAATCAATATATCAATCACTGAGATCTTTTCAGTGTAACTCCTGAATAGCTCTTGAACTTTTCTACGTTTTCTATTCCCTCCACTACTACCGTTGTCCAGGCTTGAATTATAGCCTGGGCATAATTTGGTTCCCCAGGGCTTTCTTATTTCTCCCCAGATTTCCATCCTTCATATTTATTTCCAAAGTGGGAAAAACTGATGTGCTTGGGTATGCAGGGGGAAAGTGGTGAGGAAGAAGGCTTGGATGGAGAAGAGACAACTAATCGTAACAGCTAACTTTATATTGAGTGATTATTGCATGCCAGGTGCTGTGCTAAATGCTTTTATGTTCATTATCTCATTTAATTCTCCACAAGTCCCTTGAGGTAGAAAAGGGAGGCTCCAAGGATGTGATATGTTAAAAATGGCTGTACATTTTTTATTGTTCCTCCCATTGAGAAAGAGAGTCAAATTCCCTTTTCTTTGAATCCAGGCTGTCTTAATAACTTACTCAACCAGGAGAATGCAGCAGAAATGATGTTCTGGACCTTCTGAAGCTTCGTCATAAGAAGCCTTTCTCGTAATACTCTCTATCTCTTAGAGCCTTGAGAAACTGTAAAAAGTCCAACAACCTTGAGAACCTATGAGAAGGTTCTACAAGAACCAACCTATGAGAAGCACAAACCATGGGGAGAGGTTGTGGAGCATGGGATTCCACGTGGAAATAGCTACAGTCTGAGGAGCACTGAGGCACAAAGCATGGGAGTGAAATAACCATCTTAAAACTGGATTCTTCAGATGATGCCACATGGATCCAAGATGAACTGCCCAGCTGAGCCCTGAATTCTTAATCCACTAAATTGTGGTCAAAATAAAATGGTTATTGGAAACCACTAAGTTTAGAGATTTTTTAATTGCTGTAACAGGCAACCTGAACAGATAGATTAACTTTTGATCAAAGTCACACAGTAGATGTTGGAACTGAGCCTCAAATCCAGGTGGTATGAACCCAGAGTCTGCTCTCTTAACCATGGAGCCCATACTGTTTCCTTAAATGGAGAATGCTGGTTAATTGAGTAGGGAAAGTCAAACGTTTCCAGAGAACAAGGCATCAGAGCCCAGAGTGAGGAAGGGAGAAGGGGAAAAGGACTCTCATTTATCAAGGAGATTCTGGGTTTAGTCACTGTGCTAGAAATACATTTTCTGATTTAATTCTTGAAAAAAACCCTTTTAAAGCAGGCATTTTTAATACCATTTCACTAAACAAAAGACAGAAACATGTTTCAGAATAACTTGCCAAAATCCGACATCCAGGAAGTCACAGAGTTGGGTTTTAAACTCAGGTCAGGATCCAAAGCCACTGTGAGCATCGTGCTGGATGTCCTGCTAACTGCGTGAATTTCAGGATCAGGTCCAGCACTGGACTCCCCAGAAGGAAGACATCCGTGCCTACAAGGGCAGGCTTCCGTTCCAGGTAGGCACTGAGCATGCTAAGGTCAGAAGGGATTTATTTCACTTCTACGTCAGAAGACAAAAACTTTTAATTAAAAGAAGAGAGAAAAAACTGCCAGAGACTGAGCAGAAAGTCCACGCCATCTGACAGTTTCAATTTTCACTTACAGCTTACTTTCACCGATTGATATCCTTCTCTTGCCTGCTGAAAAGAACCATTAGCTTCTATAAATCACCTTCCAAAGTCACAGGCAACTGCCACTTTAACCCTCACTTGGACAGGAATTCAGCAGCAACAATGTCTGCTACGTTTTGTTGATCACTAACTGTGTGTCAGAATCTATGCAGAGGGCTTGCATCCGTAATCCCATTTAACTCCCAAAAATCCCTGTGAGGTAGGGGCTATTAGCATCTCTCATTTAAAGAAAGCTAATCAAGTTTCTGTGTTGTAAGACTTCCCAAAACCCCAGCCATGCTGCTGTGCCTGAGAAGCTCCAAGAGGGAGTTATTATTATTGTTGCTGTCAGTATTATTATTAGTATTTTCTCTCTCCACTTTATACAGAATTGACACTTTCTTGTTTACTATGCTCCAGACACAATTCACTATTCTAAATGCTTTCTAAGCATCAACCCATTTAATGACCTTCACAACTTCAATTATTTGTTGTAATTTTGTAGATGAGGATACGCAGGCATGGAGAGGTAAAGAAATCTGCCCCAGGCACACAGCTGGGAAGTGGGAGAGGCAGAATGCAAATGCAGGCAGGTTGGGTATGCTCGTCACCAACGGATTGTGCTGAGATATCTCAAAGGCTCAGCAGTCCACGGAGCACATACAGAATCTCTGACGTTCTTTGAGATTGTACTCTGGAAGTCTTCAGCCACTGGCTGAAGAACTGCTGTTTTAGCCCTGATTATTGGCAGCTGTGTGTCTGCTGATGCACTAGCATCCCCAACCATGGCAGAGCCTCTTGCCCCACCTCTGAGACTGGGTCCCCTGGGCTACCAAAAGCTGCCAGAACAAAACACAAATCAATGGCGGGCTGATCACCACAAAAACCTCCTCTCCTGAAAGCGTGATTCAGCCAGACCTTGCCCTCTCCACGCCCACTCCCACACCCCCGGCTGCTGAGGTGCCAGCATGCCTCCCACGTAACCATACTACCTGGGTTAGGATACAGACACTTCGTGGCAGGCTGGCCTCAGTGAGGAAAAGGAGGTGTCTGTTCTCTGCCTCTGACATTTCCACGTTCAGCCTATGAGAGCAGAAGACAGAGATCACCAGCCGTGGCAGGATGCCGAGCATCCCAGGAAAACACCTGCCGACAATCAACAGAGGCTTCTAGGAGCTCCATTCCTGAGCCTTCTCTTTGGTGTCTTCCTCTGAATCTTTGCTCAGCTGCTACTGCTGTGTCACTGGCACCCCAGACAAGGAGCTGAATGATCTTATAAAGTAAAAGACTCTAAACTGAAAGGATCTTAGGGATTATTTCACCCTGTCTCAATCATGTACACACACATACATCAGGTACACTAGGAGACTGAGGTACACAGAGTGAAAAGGGCTTCAGACCTTTCTGATTTGAGTTAGGACCCAAACTAGAATGTCCTGAGTCCCAGTTCAGTGTTCTTTCCAATAGTACAGTCATTTCGTAGATTGTTAGGGGGAGCAAATTAAGAACAATTGGTCCAGGTATCTAATTTTATAGCTGGGAAACTGAGGTCCAGAGAGAAGGAAGCCCTAATTCATAAATAATGACTTTGCCTTGGTTATTTGTGTTCATATACTTCCCTCTTGAGTCTGCAAATGCTGTGAAACTAGAGTCCTTGCTGGATTCATCTTCATACCTGGGAAATGACTGACACAGAGCAAATGCTCAATAAATCATAGTCAAATGGATGACGGATCTAAGAACAAATGAATAAATGCACAGTGGAATGAATAAATGGATGAATGAATTAATAAATAAATTCATCTAGCTTAAAATATTGGTTCCTACTGGGAAGAAATTCCTAGGGAAGTAACACTTGAAGTTGTCATCACTCATCAGTATCAGAATTCAAATCAGTTTCAAATGTTTTCCTAAGCATTCAGTTTGATGAAGAGAGAACAAGCAATCCACATCAGCAGGGAGAGGTGTTTGGTGGGAGGAGAAGCTTAGATCTGGTAGGGTGGGACTGCTAGACAGATAACATGCTTGCATTTCTTTTCAGATTACTAAATTCTCTTTAGACCCATTATCTCATTAATCCTCAAGAGGGCTCAGTGGTGTGTGTATCATGCCCACTTCTCAGATGAGAAGACTGAGGGTCATGGATAGAAAAGAACCAACCCATGACCACCTGGATCCTTGGGGCGGAGTCAGGCTTGGAATCCATGCCCTCCCATTCTGGTCTCTGCCAGGTGGTATTGGAAACTGTGCTGAGGGTTAGAGGGGTCCTGAAGATGCCTTCTGCACCATTAAACCAAAAACAGCTTTTGTGCTTTTTTCCAGAAAGAAATCTGTAAACAACTGGTGCCACCACGCTGGGCCCCCGTGGGCTCAGGAAGGATTAAACTACAGCTCCACGGACTGAGCTCATTTCTCACTCTGTCTCATTAGGAGTGGCCATCGGCACCTACAGCCGAGCGCTGGCCTGTCATCCACTCACACCTCCCACTCTCAGGTAACAGCCCCGCGGGCTGCTCCATTCCACGTCCGATGTCAATTTCTTGGAGACAAATGGTGGGGCTTTTTCTAAGAAACTGAAATGTGCTGTTTTTTCAACCAATATTTATTGAGCACCCTGTGTATACCTCTGTGTGAGACGTGCTTTGGGGAAGAAGAGAATGAACAGTCCTATTATATGCGAAGCATGATACTATTTTATACACATTATCTTATTTATTAGTACCATTATTCTTGCTGCTGCTATTGTTGTTTTTATTTAAGGCTATCTTTTATTGAGCACTTATTCTGTACCAGAATTTCACCAGGTACTTTGCACTTCTTATATAATGATGATGAGGATGATAATGATGATGATGACAATGACTGCATAGGGTTGAATAGTGCTTCTCCCCCAAAGTTCATTCCCCCTCTAGAATCTCAGAATTTTACCTCAGATCTTATTTGGAAATGGGTCTTTCTAGATGTAATGAAGTTAAGATGAGGTCATAGAGAATTACGGTGAGACAAAACCCAATCCCTGGTTCCACTATAAGAAAACGGAAGTTTGGACACATGCACAGAGAAAAGAATGCTACATGAAGATAGAAACACAAAGGGAGAACATCATGTGAAGAAAGAGGCAGAGATTGAAGTGATGCATCTACGAACCAAAGAACACCGAAGATTGCCGGTGACCACTTGAAGCTAGGAACAAACAAGGAAGAATTCTCCCCTAGAGCCTTTGAAGGCAACGTGGCCATGATGACACCTTGATTTTGGACTTCTAGCCTCCAGAACTGTGAGATAATCCATTTCTGTTGTTTTAAGCCAAGCAGCTTGTGGTAATTTGTTAAGCAGTCCTAGGGAAATGAAGCCAATGATTTTACTTGTCCTTTCTTGAGTACTTTCCAGGGACAGCACTACATGAGAATTTCACGTGAATTATCTCCTGTCTCATCTTGAGCATAACCCATAAGGGATCCCCCAGCCACAGTATCTGCAAGATTTTCCAACACCAGAAATCACGACCAATTGGTTTACTCCTTGAGTTTCTCAAGTGTTAACTCCCAAGGAGAGAGCCCAATTGGTCCACCTCATGTTGAGTCAGAGTGTGGATCATGGGTAACCATGGAGCTAAGAATGTGTTGCTTTTCATTCAAGAGTCCCCCTGGCTTGATCCAATCTTTTGTCGTCTAGAATTGGGGAAAAAACAAAGGAAAAGGTTAAGGCCAAGACATGGATGTTCAGGAGATCATCACTAAGTCTCTCTGGATTGTATTTTCCCACATTCCAAGAGGACCTAAGGTCAAGCAGAGAAAATATGGGCTTTATAAGATGAGGGAGATGCTATTATCCAGTTGTGCTTTCCCTCAGCGCTCTTGGCAAGTCACATAAACTCTCTAAGCTTTAGTTTCTTCATCTATAAAGTGGGGATAATTGTTTCCTCACGTGAGTATGCTGAAGAGGAGACAATTAATACCAACAGTGGGAAATACAATAGATCCTCACTGCATAGCTGCCTCTCTTACCATTGTAAGGATAATGCTGTCTAGCCTATCTATGTGGATATTGTAATTATTTATTTGAAGCAGTTTGGTTAAACATTTATTAAGTGTCAACTATGTAAATGAGTGTCACCATACATGAAATGTCTCTGGGAATGTCCTGGACACATGTCTGAGTTCTGTCACTGGTGTTACTATGATCATCATCCTGCATCTGGTGGACCAACTCTAGAACGCTGGGCTGATGCTGCACCAAATAATCTGAGTTAGGGATTCTTAGCAGGCAGGCAGGCAGGCAGAGCCAGAGCCCTGCAATGAAGGTAAAACAGCTCTAACGAGATAGCCAGGGGACTTCTTTCCTATATTAAACTATTGATTTTTTTTTATAAACTAAGAGCACAAAAGGCCAGTGAAAACAATTGCATCCCAGAGCTGGACACCAAAAAAATCAGACGTTCTTTGTCCCTTGTTGGCCACTTTCATGAAGTGACTTCCTTTTAGAGAAAAGATGAAACTCCTTTATTTCTAGGAAGTAAGAGGAAGGCAGGGAGGAAGGGAGAGAGCAAGGGAGGGAGGGAGGGAGCAGTATGAGAAAAGGCTCTAAACTGGAGGACAGGAAACCTAATTTCTAGCTCAACTCAGCCACTGAGCAAATTCCTTCCTTTCTTCCAGAGATCAGGTGGTAAAACTTGATGCTCTCTACATTTGGACAGTCTGTGACTCTGTTACAGGAGGGAGGCAAGGAGGAGAGAAAGGATAGATGAAAGAAGAGAAGACCTGTAAGAATACACAGTGAGCCTAGGAAGAAGGTTCTGGTTGGATTAACTCTTGAGCTTCACCTGGACTCCAGCTATGAGCCCAGACAATGTTCCCATCAAGGACCCTTGCCCTCAGCTGGTAGTGGGGACTGAAGCTTCTTCAGCTGGGGAGGGAGCTCTATTTAACAAAACTAAGCCAAAGTATGAATACAGAATTCTGGGCCTTGGAAGGGCCATGCAGGAACCTTGAGGTACCACGCTGGGCCTCGAGGAGCCCTGAAATACAAGCTCCTTAGCTTCAGGGTAAAATGCTACTCCACTCTGGAGTTATGCCTTGGGTAGGCATAGACCACTCAGAGAAAACTATGCTCCATTTCTCTTCATGACTGACACCTCCTCCTATGACTGCAGACTGAGATTTAATCGTACTTACTGAGAGCATCATTTTGGTACTCTACATGCACCAGCTCCCCGGCTCCTGGGGGCTGAAGATCATGGTTTCTACTTTATAGGGACTTTATGGAGATGTTGGAGGTACATCACTCCTCCAAGAACCAAGCCTAGCATTATTGAGACCAAGGACTCAGTCTCTTTTCTGCACCAAGACATTTTGCTCATTGGGGTCCCATTAATTGTTATATGCCAGGTACCATGATGAGCTTTACAGACACTGTGTCATTTACTACTCATGACAGTCCCATGACATAAATACTATTGCCCACACATGAAAGATAGCACAGAGGTAGTCATATTTGAGGTGTCATCATGCCAACTTATCTTCTTGGAGTCAGGATGAAGTTGTTCCTAGAGTCTGGGCCACTACCTTTTCCAGATACTGATGCTCACCCAGCCCTGGCTTGGGGGCCAGGAGCTCAGAAATGTTCAGGGATCTGGAACCATCTGTCAGGTGTCAACACATGAGCTGGCCACACAATCCATTTGCTTTCTTCCACTTCAGGAGGAGGACCGGCTTTTAGAGAGGTGGTATTGTGGAAGGAAACGAAACATCCAGGTGGATTCAATATGTCTATCTTGGGCCTGAGCTTATATCTTACACCAGTTCTCTTTGACCAGTGTCATTGCTGTGTTATTCCCTCAGCTATGACAATCAGCCACATGTTTGTACTGTGCATCTAAGGAGACACCCAAATTTTCACTCATGATTAAATGCTGAACTCAATTCTTAACACTTCCCATAAAGCCTTTCTTCAGCATGGCAATTCTCCATGGAATCTCTTCCTTCTGACCTTCTAGGACATTCTCTCTACTTTTTAGAGAATTTATTTTAATTCTACATGTGGTCTCTGAGCCTCCTTTGAGAACGAGTTCTCATGCTCATGGCAGCAGTAACTCTCCAAGGTGCTTTCATGGCTCTTAGTTTGAGTTACTCTAGATGCAGACAAAGAGGTAAGGATTGGAGTGCAGGTAGTTAATTTTTGTGGGGAAATAAACACAGGGGAAGAATGGGAAGTGAGACAGGGGAAAGGAAGGCAGCCAATAATGTGTGAGCAGCGAGGGAGTAAACTCCCTGGGGCATTCAGGAAGCTGGTTTACAGCAGACTTCAGAGTTATCCCACCCAAGGGGCAAAAGAGCTGGGATAATTATATACTGACTCCTGCTGAGTATCATGCAGTGGGGTCGTTTCCATCCTGCTGCGTATGTGGGAAAAGTAGGTTTCAAGAGAGAAAGATCTCAGGCAGCTGGAATCAGGCCAGGAGCACTGAAGTAGTCAGGGCAACGGAAAATGGGCAGGACACCAATGGTATCTACTGTGTGCCTGCTTCTCTAGCCTATCTGTAAGGGTCAGCTATTTGATCTACAAGACAGGGGTTGCTGAGGAAGTGAAACAAGCACTCATCACACATGTAAGTTGTTAGCAGAGTGGGCAGTATATGGTAAGCATCTAAAAAATACTGACTGTCATTTCTTTTTCAACAGACACTGGATCTCTCTCTGAGAAACCCAAGACATGTATACTTCCTAAGAGTGGGGAAACTGAGGCCCCAAAATATCCAATGACCCCTTTGGAGAAACGAGACTGCTTAGCAGTAGAATGTGTGTGACTCCCCCAAGAGTGAAATCCAAGGTCACAGAAGTTCTTAGATCAACATGCCCTCCTCTCTGCAAAGTGATCACACAGCTGTGCAAGACTGTGTCCAATAAGGATGGAGACATGGATGGGCAGTGGTTTCATCACTGGATTCTCATCATCGTCTTTTTTGTTTTAATGGGGGGTAATTATTTTTCTCCTTAGAATCTCAATAAACATTGTATAAATAACTTCCTGGGAGATTTTGAACTCATAAGCCTCTTTGGGTCTTATCAGTTTCCCTCTTTTTTCTTTTTAAGTATTATTTATTTAAATAAAATTTACATTCAGTAAAATTCACCTTTTTTAAGTGTATGGTTTGATGAGTTTTGACAAACATAGAATCAATCCTATAAACACCACTGCCATCAAGGTATACAGTAGATATTTCCTTTATTCTCAGAAGTTCCCTCATGACCCTCTGTATTCCATTCCCTCCCCCAACCCCCAGTGCCAGGCAACCACTGATCTGATTTCTGTTCCTATAGTGTTGCCTTTTCCAGAATGTCAATGGAAGCATAGGGTATATAGCTTTTTGTGTCTGACTTCTTTGCCTTCGCATAATGCATCTGAGATTCATTCATGCTGTTGCTTATAACAGTAGTTTGCTTTCTTTCATCACTGAGGAACAGTCTATTCTGTGGATGTATCACAATATGTTTATCCATTCAGTAGCTGATGGACATTTGGGTTGTTTCCAGTTTGGGATGATTATGAGTAAAGCTGCTGTAATCATTCCCGTATGTGTCTTTGTGTGGTCACATGTTTTCATTTCTCTTGGATAAATACCTAGAAGTGGGAATCACAGAGTTGTATAGTGTTATGGGCTTAACTGCATCTCCCCAAAATGCATATGGTGAAGCCTTAACCCCCAGTACTTCATGATGCAACTGTATCTGGAATAAGTCCTTTAAAGGAAAAGGGGGGACAAATTGGTTCAAGATGGCAGAGTAGAAGGACGTGCTCTCACTCCCTCTTGCAAGAGCACCGGAATCACAACTAACTGCTGAACAATCATTGTCAGAAGACACTGGAACTCACCAAAAAAAGATATCCCACATCCAAAGACAAAGGAGAAGCCACCATGAGATGGTAGGAGGGGCGTAATCACGATAAAATCAAATCCCATAACTGCTGAGTGGGTGACTCACAAACTGGAGAACACTTATACCACAGAAGTCCACCCACTGGAGTGAAGGTTCTGAGCTCCACGTCAGGCTTCTCAACCTGGGGGTTCGGCAACAGGAGCAGGAATTCCTAGAGAATCAGACTTTGAAGGCTAGCGGGATTTAATTGCAGGACTTTGACAGGACTGGGGGAAACAAAGACTCCACTCTTGGAGGGCACACACAAAGCAGTGTGCGCATCAGGACCCAGGGGAAGGAGCAGAGACCCCATAGGAGAGTGAACCAGACCTACCTGCTAGTGTCGGAGGGTATCCTGCAGAGGCAGGGGGGGTGGCTGTGTCTCACCATGAGGACAAGGACACTGGCAGCAGAAGTTCTGGGAAGTACTCCTTGGTGTGAGCCATCCCAGAGTCTGCCATTAGCCCCACCAAAGAGCCCAGGTTGGCTCCAGTGTTGGGTTGCCTCAGGCCAAACAACCAACAGGGAGGGAACCCAGCCCCACCCATCAGCACTCAGGCAGATTAAAGTTTTACTGAGCTCTGCCCACCAGAGCAACAGCCAGCCATACCCAACACCAGTCCCTCCCATCAGGAAACTTGCACAAGCCTCTTAGATAGCCTCATCCACCAGAAGGTAGACAGCAGAAGCAAGAAGAACTACAATCCTGCAGCCTGGGGAACAAAAACCACATTCACAGAAAGATAGACAAGACGAAAAGGCGGAGGGCTATGTACCAGATGAAGGAACATGATAAAACCCCAGAAAAACAACTAAATGAAGTGGAGATAGGCAACCTTTCAGAAAATGAATTCAGAATAATGATAGTGAAGATGATCCAGGACTCTGGAAAAAGAATGGAGGCAAAGATCGAGAAGATGCAATAAACGTTTAACAAAGACCTAGAAGAATTAAAGAACAAACAAACAGAGATGAACAATACAATAACTGAAATGAAAAATACACTACAGGGAATGAATAGTAAAATAACTAAGGCAGAAGAACGGATAAGTGACCTGGAAGACAGAATGGTGGAATTCACTGCTGTGGAGCAGAATAAAGAAAAAAGAATGAAAAGAAATGAAGACAGCCTAAGAGACCTCTGGGACAACATTAAAGACAACAACACTCGCATCATAGCGGTCCCAGAAGGAGAAGAGAGAGACAAAGTACCCAAGAAAATATTTGAAGAAACTATAGTCGAAAACTTCCCTAACATGGGAAAGGAAATAGCCACCCAAGACCAGGAAGGACAGAGATTCCCATACAGGATAAATCCAAGGATAAACATGCTGAGACACACAGTAATCAAACTGGCAAGTATTAAAGACAAAGAAAAATTATTGAAAGCAGCAAGGGAAAAACGACAAATAACATACAAGGGAACACCCATAGGTTAACAGCTAATTTCTCAGCAGAAACTCTACAAGCCAGAAGGGAGTAGCATGACATATTTAAAGTGATGAAAGGGAAGAACCTACAACCAAGATTACTCTACCTGGCAAGGATCTCATTCAGATTCGATGGAGAAATCAAAAGCTTTACAGACAAGCAAAAGCTAAGAGAATTCAGCACCACCAAACCAGCTCTACAACAAATGCTAAAGGAACTTCTCTAAGTGGGAAAGACAAGAGAAGAAAAGGACATACAAAAACAAACACAAAATAATTAAGAAAATGGTAATAGGAACATATATATCGATAATTACCTTAAATGTGAATGGATTAAATGCTCCAACCAAAAGACACAGACTTGCTGAATGGATACAAAAACAAGACTCATATATACTGTCTACAAGGGACCCACCTCAGACCTAGGGACACATACAGACTGAAAGTGAGGGGATGGAAAAAGATATTCCATGCAAATGGAAATCAAAAGAAAGCTGGAGTAGCAATACTCATATCGGATAAAATAGACTTTAAAATAAAGAATGATACAAGAGACAAGGAAGGATACTACATAATGATCAAGGGATCAATCCAAGAAAAAGATGTAACAATTATAAATATATATACACCCAAGATAGGAGCACCACAATACGTAAGGCAACTGCTAACAGCTCTAAAAGAGGAAATCGACACTAACACAAAAATAGTGGGGGACTTTAACACCTCACTTATGCCAACGGACAGATCATCCAAACAGAAAACTAATAAGGAAACACAACCTTTAAATGACACAAGAGACCAGAGAGATTTAATTTATATTTATAGGACACTCCATCCAAAGGCAGCAGATTTAATCGATATTTATAGGACACTCCATCCAAAGTCAGCAGATTACAATTTCTTCTCAAGTGCACACGGAACATTCTCCAGAATAGATCACATCTTGGGTCACAAATCAAGCCTCAGTAAATTGAAGAAAACTGAAATCATATCAAGCATCTTTTCTGACCACAATGGTATGAGATTAGAAATCAATTACAGGGAAAAAGTAAAAAGCACAAACACATGGAGGCTAAATAATACATCACTAAATAACCAAGAGTTCACTGAAGAAATCAAAGAGGAAATCAAAAAATACCAAGAGACAAAAGACAGATGAAAACACGATGATCCAAAACCTATGGGATGCAGCAAAAGCAGTTCTAAGAGGGAAGTTTATAGCAATATAATCCTACCACAAGAAACAAGAAAAATCTCAAATAAACAATCTAACCTTACACCTAAAGGAACTAGAGAAAGAAGAACAAACAAAACCCAAAGTTAGTAGAAGGAAAGAAATCATAAAGATCAGAGCAGAAATAAATCAAACAGAAACAAAGAAAACAATAGCAAAGATCAATAAAACTAAAAGCTGCTTCTTTGAGAAGATAAACAAAATTGATAAACCATTAGCCAGACTCATCAAGAAAAAAAAGGAAGAGGACACAAACCAATAAAATTAGAAATGAAAAAGGAGAAGTTACAACAGACACTGCAGAAATACAAAGCATCCTAAGAGACTACTGCAAGCAACTCTACGCCAATAAAATGGATAACCTGGAAGAAACGGACAAATTCTTAGAAAGGTATAACCATCCAAGACTGAACCAGGAAGAAACAGAAAATACGAACAGACCAATCACAAGTAATGAAATTGAAACTGTGATTAAAAATCTTCCAACAAACAGAAGTCCAAGACCAGATGGCTTCACAGGTGAATTCTACCAAACATTTAGAGGAGAGCTAACACCCACCCTTCTCAAACTCTTCCAAAAACTTGCAGAGGAAGGAACACTCCCAAACTCATTCTATGAGGCCACCATCACCCTGATACCAAAACCAGACAAAGATACTACAAAAAATGAAAATTACACACCAATATCACTGATGAATACAGATGCAAAAATCCTCAACATAATACTAGCAAATAGAATCCAACAACACATTAAAAGGATCATACACCATGATCAAGTGAGATTTATCCCAGGGATGCAAGGATTCTTCAATTTACGCAAATTAATCAATGTGATACACCATATTAACAAACTGAAGAATAAAAATCATATGATCGGGCGTCCCTGGTGGTGCAGTGGTTGAGAGTCCGCCTGCCGATGCAGGGGACGTGGGTTCGTGCCCCGGTCCGGGAGGATCCCACGTGCTGCGGAGCGGCTGGGCCCGTAAGCCATGGCCGCTGAGCCTGCGTGTCCAGAGCCTGTGCTCTGCAACAGGAGAGGCCACAACAGTGAGAGGCCCACGTACCGAAAAAAAAAAAAAAATCATATGATCATCTCAATAGATGCAGAAAAAGCTTTTGACAAAATTCAACATGCATTTATGGTAAAAGCTCTTCAGAAAGTGGGCACAGAGGGGACCTACCTCAACATAATAAAGGCCATATATGACAACAAATCCACAGCAAACATCATTCTCAATGGTGAAGAACTGAAAGCATTTCCTCTAACATCAGGAACAAGACAAGGATGTCCACTCTCACCACTATTATGCAACATAGTTTTGGAGGTCCTAGCCATGGTAACCAGAGAAGAAAGAGAAATAAAGGAATACAAATCGGAAAAGAAGAAGTAAAACTGTCACTGTTTGCAGATGACATGATACTATACATAGAGAATCCTAAAGATGCTACCAGAAAACTACTAGAGCTAATCAATGAATGTGGTAAAGTTGCAGGATACAAAATTAATGCACAGAAATTTCTTGCATTCCTATACACTAAGGATGAAAAATCTGAAAGAGCAATTAAGGAAACACTCCCATTTACCACTGCAACAAAAAGAATAAAATACCTAGGAATAAACCTACCTAGGGAGACAAAAGACCTGTATGCACAAAGCTATAAGACAGTGATGAAAGAAATTAAAGATGATACAAACAGATGGAAAGATATACCATGTTCTTGGATTGGAAGAATCAACGTTGCGAAAATGACTACACTACTCAAAGCAATCTACAGATTCAATGTAATCCCTATCAAATTACCAATGGCATTTTTTACAGAAATAGAACAAAAAATCTTAAAATTTGTATGGAGACACAAAAGACCCCAAATAGACAAAGCAGTCTTGAGGGAAAAAAACGGAGCTGGAGGAATCAGACTTCCTGACTTCAGACTATACTACAAAGCTACAGTGATCAAGACAATATGGAACTGGCACAAAAACAGAAATATAGATCAATGGAACAGGATAGAAAGCCCAGACATAAACCCATGTACCTATGGTCAACTAATCTATGACAAAGGAGTCAAGGATATACAATGGAGAAAAGACAGTCTCTTCAATAACTGGTGCTGGGAATACTGGACAGCTACATGTAAAAGAATGAAATTAGAACACTCCCTAACACCATACACAAAAATAAACTCCAAATGGATTAGAGACCTAAATGTAAGATGGGACACTATAAAACTCTTAGAGGAAAACATATGAAGAACACTCTTTGACATAAATCACAGCAAGATCTTTTCTGATCCACCTCCTAGAGTAATGGAAATAAAAACAAAAATAAACAAATGACCTAATGAAACTTAAAAGCTTTTGCACAGCAAAGGAAACTACAAACAAGTCGAAAAGACAACCTCACAATGGGAGAAAATATTTGCAAACGAATCAGTGGACAAAAGATTAATCTCCAAAATAGATACACAGCTCATGCAGCTCAATATTAAAAAGTAAACAACCCAATCCAAAAATGGGCAGAACACCTAAATAGACATTTCTCCAAAGAAGACATACAGATGGCCAAGAAGCACATGAAAACCTGCTCAACATCACTAATTATTAGAGAAATGCAAATCAAAAGTACAATGAGGTATCACCTCACACCAGTTAGAATGGGAATCATCAGAAAATCTACAAACAACAAATTCTGGAGGGTGTGGAGAAAAGGGAACCCTCCTGCACTGTTGGTGGGAATGTAAACTGATACAGCCACTATGGAGAACAGTATGGAGGTTCCTTAAAAAACTAAAATTAGAATTACCATATGACCCAGCAATCCCACTGCTGGGCATATACACACAGAAAACCATAATTGAAAAAGACACATGCACCCCAATGTTCATTGCTGCACTATTTACGATGGCCAGGACATGGAAGCAACCTAAATGCCCACTGACAGAGGAATGGATAAAGAAGATGTGGTACATATATACAATGGAATATTACTCAGCCATAAAAAGGAACAAAATTGGGTCATTTGTTGAGACGTGGACGGATCTAGAGACTGCCATACAGAGTGAAGTAATTCAGAAAGAGAAAAACAAATATTGTACATTAACGCATATACGTGGAACCTAGAAAAATGGTACAGATGAACCGGTCTGCAGGGCAGAAATTGAGACACAGATGTAGAGAACAAACGTATGGACACCAAGGGGGGAAAGTGGCTTGGCGTGGAGCATGGGGTGGTGTGATGCACTGGGAGATTGGGATTGACATGGATACACTAATGTATATAAAATGGATAACTAATAAGAACCTGCTGTATAAAAAAATAAAATAAAATTCAAAAAAAATAAAGTAAAAAGATGGTTAGGGTGCCTGGTAATCTAATCTGATCAGTGTTGTTATAAGAAAAGGAAATTTGGATACACAAAGATATGTCAGGGATGTGTACACAAAGAGGAAAGTTCTTGGGAGGACACAGCAAGAAGGTGGCCACCTGCAAGCCAAAGAGAGAGGCCTCAGGAGAAACCAAACATACTGACACCTTATCTTGGACTTCCAGCCTCCAGAACTGTGAGAGAGTAAATATCCGTTGTTTGAATTACCTGACCTGTGGTATTTTGCTATGGCTGCCCTAGCAAACTAATACATATAATAATTGCATGTTTAACTTTATAAGAAACTGCCAAAATGTTTTCCAAAGTGGCTGTACCATTTTACATTCCCATAAGCAATGGAAGAATCTCAGTTTCCCCATCTTCTCCCCATTTTAATAGTTGCGCAGTGATATTTCATTGTGGCTTTAATTTGTATTTCTTTAGTAACTCATGATGTTGAGCTTCTTTTCACTGGTTTTTTGTTACCATATTTCTTCTTTGACGAAATGTCTGTTCAATTTTTTTGCCCATTTTTAATTGGTTTATTTTCTTATTAATGCATTTTGAGAGTTCTTTAAAACCTCTAGATACAAGTCCTTTATCAGATATATGTTTGCAACTATTGTCTTTTGTCTGTGGTTCGCCTTTTCTTTTTCAATGGTGCTCTTTGAAGAGCAGCAGTCTACATAAAATCCAGCTTAGGATTTATTCTTTTATGACTTGTGCTTCTTGTGTCCTCTCCAAGAAAACTTTAGCATGCCGAAGACTTTCTGCTCTGCTCCTCCATGCCCTAATTTTCAGTGGGACAACTGCCCATTGCTGAAGGCATGCAGTTGTTTGCTCTACCAGGGATGGGAGCAGGTAAGTCTGTAAGATTGAGGGATGAAGGGGTAGAAGCTCCCTTGGCTAGTGGACCAAAGCCATGTTCTCCTACAGCATCAACAGTTAAAATGTTGATATGCCAATAGCCTGTGCCAATTTATTCTGGCTTCCAAGCCAGGCAGCATGGGATAGAGGTATGCAATGGACCAAACTCCCTCGACCAGCAACACTGGATAGAATTGTGAATGGTTGGAAGAATGAAATAAAATTTAATCTGGCAAGTACAGAGAATGGGGCACAGTATGGTGACTGAGGAGGCTAGGGCCAGCCCAGAAATCTTTGGACACATCATTACAAAGTCTGGCCTCATCCTAAAGTCACTGAAGAGCCACCAAAGAACTTCACAGAGAACGTAATCTGATTTGTAATTTAAAAAGATCATTCTGGTTTCAGAGTACAGAATGAATTAAAAGAGAGCAAGACTAGAGGGAGGGAGACCAGTTAGGAGCTGTTGGAACAATCTTCTTGTTTTTTATTGATATACAGTTGATTTACAATATTATATTAGTTATAGGTGTACAACATGATTCAATATTTTTATAGAGTATACTCCATTTAAAGTTATTACAAAATAATGGCTATATTTCCCTGCAATGTACAATAGAACCTTGCTGCTTATTTATTTTACATGTGTACTTTAAGAGATGGATTGATGGCTGAGACTAGGGTGGTGGCAATGAGAGTGGAGAAAAGTGTATCGATTATCTTTAAGTCCCTTTAATATTTGGAAATTCTCAAAATGCCTCATAAACTCTACGTCCTTAAAAAAACAAGAAAAATGCTAATTGCTACTATTATTGTTAAACCATCCTGGATCCTTCTTTCTTCAATGCATTTACCACAATAGCTAATTACACTACAAAGTCACAGTACCAGATCGATAATATAATAATACTAATATTTACATCGCCCCTGTCTCCCAAAGGGAGGAGCATGACTGAACAATCAACAAACAACCCATTTCTACTTCCCTGATGATCACTTTGAGACAAATAAGTGGCTCTTCCCACTTTGAAGAGTTCCAAGTTGAGCAGAAACTGCAGGAAGTGTGATATATTTGAATTTTCATAATTTATTGAGAACTTGCTATGTGCCAAGCACGTTTTCATGTATTATTTCATTTAATTCTCAGGGCAACCCTGTGAATTTAGATGTTTGTCCAAAACTAGAGACTAAGAAAACTAAAGTGCAGAGATGGAGTGACTTTTGCAAGGCTATCAAGTCAGAAGATGGGGGCTTCTCTGGTGGCACAGTGGTTAAGAATCTGCCTGCCAATGCAGGGGACACAGGTTCGAGCCCTGGTCTGGGAAGATCCCACATGCTGCAGAGCAACTAAGCCCGCGCGCCACAACTACTGAACCTGCGCTCTAGAGTCCACGTGCCACAACTACTGAGCCCGTGCACCTAGAGCCTGTGCTCCGCAACAAGAGAAGCCACTGCAATGAGAAGCCCGCACACCGCAACAAAGAGTAGCCCCCGCTCTCTGCAACTAGAGAAAGGCCGCACGCAGCAACGAAGACCCAACGCAGCCAAAAATAAATTAATTAATTAGAATAAAATAAAATAAAGTCAGGAAATACAAGCGGGGATTTGAACCCCATGCTCTCTTGGGTCCCCTGGTATTTGCTTCCTGCCAGTTGAAAACACCATGCTTCCCATCCATATGTCACACTCGCATAAATGAAAGTAATAACTTTCAGACACATAAAACTGAAATAACTTTACGGAATTAGCATTCTTATCAGGTCTTGGTGTTGGGATTTTTAAAAACATCTTTATTAGAATTACTCTCCTTAGAGAAATACTGATATTTTTTAACTGATAAAGAAAATGCATGGGTATAAAGAAACAGTAACTTGTCTGAAAGCCACCAAGAACCAATCCATTAAAATTTTAAGACAAATAATTAAGAGAAATGAATTGGGGCTGGGAATTGTATTTCTTAAGTGAACAACACTATCCCCTGGATTTAACAAGGAAGAAAGTCATTTCTATTGGTATTGGTGGTTCTTAAACAGATGAGGCGTTACAGATCTCGTTTAAAATATGACAGGCTATTATAGACTGTCTCTCCCACAAAATGCCCCGAACATAAAATTTAGTATATAATTTCAAGTGCTTTAAAGAACTCACGTTATAGATAACTTCCATCTATAACCTCAGATTAAAACCTCAGACCTGAAGTATTATGCCAATATAATTATTAGTATTTAGTTTGGGTTGATTTTTACTGAAAATTCACCACACTAAGAATCAGAAGACTTGGGCCCAGTTACCCATTGAATCATTTTGACCCAAACTCAGTGGCTGACAACAGTAATAGCATGTGCTTCTTACACATTGGCAGACCAACTGGGGAAGGGCCAATCTAGGCTATTTATTCCCCAAGATTCTCATTCTCTTTCTGGAACCCATGGGCTCGCCTAGGCACATGCTTCTGATGATGATGACAAAAATTCAAGACAGAAGTAGAAGCACAGGAGGCATCTTAATGCCCACACACAGAACCAACACACTGATATTTCTGCCATATTCCATGGGCCAAAGCAAGTTCCACAGCCAAACCCAAGGTAAAGGAGTGGGGAAATATGCCATATTAGTTTTCTATGCTTTGTAACAAATTGCCACAAACCACAGCTTAGACAAAAACATATTTATTATCTCATAGTTTCTGTGGGTCAAGTGCCTGGGCAAGGCTTATCTGTGTTCTCTGCAAGGCTGTAATTAAGGTGTTGGCCAAGGCTCAGTTCTTATCTGGAGGCTCAAATGGCTATAGATCTACTTCTAAGCTCTCTTAGGTAGTTGGCCCCATCCACTTCCTTGTGGCTCTAGGTCTAAGAACTTCAGCTCCTAGATGTTGCCCACAGTCCCTTGCCAAATGGACTCCTCCAACAGGGCATTTGCTTACTTCATGGCAGCTTGCTGCTTCTGTGCCAGCAATGAAGATAGAACAAGTCTGCTGGCAAGATGGAGTCTATATGATGTAATATAACCACGTCATCACATTCAAACTGTACATGCATCCCATCATCTTTGCCATTTTCTACTGTTTAGAAGCATGTCACAGGTCCTGCCCACACTTAACAGGAGGGAATTACACAAACTTTGTGAAGCTTAGGAGGTGGGATCTTGGGGCCACTTTCCAGTGTGTCTGCTTCAATCTCTTTACTGTAAGATTCGAGGCCAAGAATCAATCCACCATCATATTTCAGAGTGGCAGAAAGCAATGGAGGGCCACGTTAGATAGGACAGACAGGAAGACCTCTCTGCAGAGGTGATATTTAGGCAGAGGTTTGAACAAATGAAGAAAACAGTGGTGCGAAAACAATTTGGAATTTCTTGAGTTTCTATTTAGGCAGAGATGTGAACAAATGAAGAAAACAGTGGTGCAAAAACAATTTGGAATTTCTAGAGTTTGGAACAATGGAAAATATGCAAGAATTGGGAGCAGGGAATATGCTTTAATATGCTTTAATATGCTACTGCTCAGCCTACTCTCAAATGATGGCCCAGACACCAGGTCTTTTCTAATCTTCCAATTAAATTGGCTGCTTAAATTGCTGTGCCAGAAACCCATCTTCCAGACAATGGGTACCAAGTGGCTAATGAGGTGAGAAGGAGATCATGAGAGTTGACGCCTGATGGAACATTTCTCTGTGATGTTCGCAGGAGCAGGGGAGGGAACATGTGAAAGATATAGGGCTTGACGGAGCCTCTAGAGAGACAGCAAGGGCTGTCATGGCAGGTAATGGCTATGAAGGAAGAGATTTTGCTCAGCCTGTGGTGGTTACTGAGTTGCAGACCGAAGCACCAGGTTAATTGACTGAACCAGAGGATCTGATGACTGCTAAAATGAAGAAGCGATTCTGAGAAAAAGCCAGAGCACTCAGACAGACCCACATGGTCCTACGTAAGCCATATAACCTCTCTGAGCGTAAGACTTAATCTGTGTAATGGGAGGACTGAGCTTAAGCCTGGGTCTCAAGCAGCAGTGTGTGCTATGAATCTTCTGTAAAACAGTAGGAATTATGATTTTTATATTTCTATTAAATGTGTCTTATGCCTAGTTACACTGCCTTTTAAAACACTATTAAGGTTAAAAGATGATCAAATACATGTTAATTTGTGGTCTGTGGTAGACAGTTCCAAAAGTCCTTTTCAGCTCTTAGTAAAGTGCTGAGCAACTTGGTACACTGTAAGATTTCAATAAAATGATTACAATTATTGTTATCAATTGTATTATTTTATGATTTTCTTCAAGATGTTAAATGCAATGTACTTGGAAAGGCAGTATATTAAAATGTCATCAACCACTAACTTTACAGCCAATTTAGTGAACTCCTATTAAGAGTTCAAGGAAGATAAAAGATCTTTCTTATACATGGTAGGTGCCCCAGTAATGCATTTTTAAATTAGTAAGCAAGGACCAGCTACATTACATGTAAGTCTCAAACACTGGCTAATGACTAATAACAATAATTTGTGGTTTGTGTATAGAAATGTAAAACATACCAAGACAACACTGCTATTGATTATCTCATGTTCTCTCCTCATCGGCCATTAGAGGTAGGCAGGAGAGACATTTGTTTTCACTTTGCAGGTGGAGAAAGTGAATGTTAAATAGGCTGAGACTTTTCCAAAGTCGCAAACTAAGTTGTAGAATCAGGAATAATATACATACGCCTTCCGTCATAACTCTCCATTATGAAGAGGCAGTCCCACGACCACAAAGGAGTTATCGAAATGGCAATCCTCAGACCCTGTTCTGAATATGTATTAATCAATAGGATGCAAGTGTGGTCCTGGGAGTTACATTTTTTAAAAGTTCCCCCAGGGAATGTGAGGGGGGAACTATGACACTAAACTGTAAACTCTGAGAGGACGGGACCTCTGTCTGTCTGATTTCATCTGGGTACAATGTCTGGTACGACCAACTTATATATATCCATCAGATGAATGAATGGATGGATGAGTGAGTAATCACAATGCTTTAGCATCCCCTGGGAAGTCAGAAATAAATTAAGGGCAGTGGGCTTTTTGGTGTGGTGCCAAACTGTAAAGGCACACAGAGAATCGGTGAGTTCAAATTTAAATTCAGCATTAATCTGTGTACCTAGCATGTGACAGAGACTGCACCAGACGCTGGGAATAAAAGGTGAATATAAAGCACCTCCCTTCAAGGTGCTGCCAGCCAGATAGGGAGATAAATTGTATACACTGAAACCTAGAATATAATACAAACAATGCCAATAATGGTAAGTGCCTTTGGCTGGGCACCTTCTAAGTGCCAGCACCTTACATGAATGATCTTATTTCAAAGTGCTGAAGGAGAGATGCAAAAGCTTTAGTGTTGCAGAGGAGGAAGAGACAGACTTCACCTCCTTCCCAGGTTTGTTTTGTTCACCTGCACAAACAGCTGCTCTCTCTGGGAGTGAATGGCTGTTCGCTGATGCAGGAGGCAGGAGCTCTCTGGGCCTCTGAGAGAAGCCTATGATCAAGTATCAGGTGTTGGGGCAGTCCCTGCTTCCAGGTGGGGAAACTGAGACAAAGTATTGACGATAGGTCTTTCTAATTTTCTAGTTCAGAAAGAAGGGAGATTCTTAAATCTGTAATTCTTCACTTCACTAAACAAATCCTCTGACGACACCATCCCTATTCCCTTTCCTGGACTTTTATAGATCCTTAAAATTCAGCAAAAACTTTTCTTCATCCTTAGTAATAATTCAAATCCCACTTAGCCTCCTGAGTACAGTTCCTACCTCTTATTCTCACCTCCACTGCTCTCTGTTCTGCTGACCGGCAGATTGGCAAATACCTGCGGGACAACTTTCAGGGGTTCCTTGGGGCCCATATCATTGAATCAAGGGTTCACTACCTCATCCCTGCCACACCTGGCCTCCTCATCTCCAGCTCTTCCTTCCAATACATACTTAGGGCTCTCAACTTTCAAATGCAGGATTGGTTCTAGCCAACTATCCAAAGGTGAAAATTCAGGCGTTCATGGGTCAGTGTGCAGAGAATCACAAAATGAAGACCACTGTGTTAACTTGACAGACGAGGGACAAATAGTACTGCTGCATTGATTTTATCACAGCACAAGAAAGAGGAAGACTAGCAAAACAGACTTGGGGCTGATGAATTCATAAGCACTTCTGCACAGTTGTGTTTTCATCCCCAAGGTTAGCAACAATCTCCATCATGCCAAATTCAGCCATCAGTTCTCAGAGTTCATCTTATGAAAACACTCAGCAGAATTTGGTCCAGTTGTTCACTCCCTGCTTCTTTAAGTATCTTCTGCCTGTGACTTCCAAGACTCTTCACTCTCCCACTCTCCCGATTTTCCTCCTGTCTCCCTGGCCATTCCTTCTCAGTCTTCATGGTTGGCTTCTCTTCCTCTTGTTGGCATCTAACTGTTGCATTCTCCCACCATGATCCTCATCTCCATAAATGGCACCTCTCTCTTCCCAGTGGCTGATGTCCAAACCTAGAATTCATTGACTTTTCACTTTCTCGCATCCAACCCACCCGAAAAGCCCATTGATTCTACCTTTCAAAGTAGAGCTGAAGAGTCTATGCCATTATCCTGGTTTACCTGGACAAACACAGTAGCCTCCTAACAGGTCCTCCTGCCTTCACCCTTGTCCCCTTATGGTCTGCTCTCCACATAGCTGCCCAGATGATCTCTTTAAAACCTAATACTACTCCCACAATCAAAATCCTCCAATGGTTTTCCATCAAATTCAGAAAATTCACATTCTTTATCATAAGCAACAAAGTCTTCTGTGATATTAATGTGCTTTTCCACTCTGACCTCGTCTCCAGCATCCCCCACAGCTCACTCTGTTCTGGACTGACTGGCTACCAGGGGTAATCGTCTGTTGCGGTGCAACAAATTGTGCAAAACTCAGAGGCTTAAAGTCACAGTAAATATTTACTATCTCACAGTCTCTGTGGGTCAGAATTTGGGGAGGAACTTGGATGGACTTTTCTGGTTTAGGGTCTCATGAGGGTGCAGTTAAGATGTATGCCCCACAAAGGCAGTTTCTTGCCCATTTTATTCATCGTTAAGTCTCAAGTGTAGAAAACAGTGTCTGACACAAAGTAGATGCTCTGTAAATATCTGTTGAATCGATGAGTAAATGAAGGAGCAAAACCCCAAGTCTTAGGACATGAAGAAAAGCCACCTAAGAGCTAGGGTATAGAGAAGTGAATTAATTTAGTCCAAAAATACTATTAAGCCTTAGGAACTTCAGAGAGAAGAACACAATACTTCTGGCCCCCAGGAGCCTCTGATCAACCACCAAGCAAATCTCAGATGTTAGGACTCTGCAGCTTTTAAGAGGTTTCTTACCAACTTTCATTGCCTGTTGCACTCAACACATTCTCTTAAGGGAACTGCCCATCTTGCAGCTGAATGGTTTGAGCATCAGATCAGGTGGCCGTCTTCTCCTAGCCACAGAAGACTGTATCAGAGTCAGGCCCGAACTCGGGGGACACCCTTCCATACACTGATGATCACCCTGCGATTCAAGTGGCTAGCCCCAGAAGATTAAGTGAGCCAGTAAAATCATCTTGGGAGCTTGAATGAAGAGATACAGAATGAAATTCCACATAGAACAGGGGTCAGAGAAGCCCAGAGACCCTGAGGCTAAGTTGAGACTGATTTAAGGTCCACAGCAAGCCAAAGACCTGTGCAAGCTGAAGTTCTGGAGAACAGAAACTGAGTTAAGCAGAGGAGTCTAGAAGAGAGACAGAGGAAAACAGCAGAGGCAGAGAGATGAAGAGGACATGTGAAATGGAGAGAAAGGAAAGAGCCTATGAGAAAGACAGAGAGAAAAAGATAAAGGCAGACAGACAGAGCTAAAAGCAAATAGATCAAAGAGACCAAAACAGATGATCCCATCCATCTTTGGAGCTGCCCACATGCCCCTGCCTGAAGTCCAGAGGTGCAGTTTTTCCTAAGCTCCTGTGCACGTGTAACCTTTCAACCAAAGATCTCCCACCCTTTTCCTCCTGAGCCAAATTGTTATTCTCTCCTATTTGAGACTGAAACCACTCTGACTAAATAAAGCATACCGTTTATGGAAAGGAAGTCTCTGTGTACAGATTCCTCCATGCATGAAATAAAGCTCTTGGCCCATCCTCAGCAGGTATCTATCTGCTGTCCTCTGTTCCTGGACCAGCAGGGATGGGCTTCCTCTGAGACATCTCCCTCTTTAAGTGCGCCCCATTTGCCACAATGAACAAGCGGGGACAGGACAAGCTCAGAGATGCAGTGAGTGTCTTCAAGACAGCGTGGCTTGTTCCTCCCTGGGCTCATTGTGCCATATACAGAGTCTGGCCCATGAGACACATTGTGAGTATTCTTAAATGACTGAACAGATCTGTTTCATGAAGAAGCCACAGCCCTGGCGTATTTTTACTTCTTTGCCATTGCTGCTACTGATAATGGCAATAATCATAATCACAATAACAGGACAGTTTCTTGAGTGCCAGACTCTATACTATGCATTCTGTGTGCTTATTATTTCTCTTAACGCCATCAGTTCCTTTCATGCGTCTTCAGCAACTAAAAGATTTAGTGCCAAAAATTATGTTAGCTTATTCTCTTCTCTGCAATTACAGAAATCTTCCCATTTTCAAGCATAAGAGGCACAAGTATTCGGGCTCTTTCCTCTTCCAGGACCAGTCAGCCTTTGAGGTTTAGACATTAAAAAGTTAGAATGCCTTGGATCAGGGGAATGGGATGGAGGATTGGAGGGAGGAAGAGAGGCTGTCTTTAGTAACATGGTAAATTATTCTATCTAGAACTTTATTATGACCTTATTATATTGTTCCAGAAAGCAACAACAATAAATTCTAAATAAGGGAAATGACATAGGGTTATGCATGGTTTCTCAACCCTCACTGTGCATCAGAATCACCCAGGAACTTGTAAAAAATGCCTGGATCTCCTAGAGCTGAACATATGCACACTTTACGACCCAGCAGTTCCACTTCTAGGGAGATACTCAACAGAAAGGCATGCACTTTTGCTAACCTAAAGAATTAACATTCTTGTAATACCCAAGAATGGGAAAGATACCCAACCACAGCAAACTGACTAAATGCATTGTGGTATATTCACATAATGCAATACTCTACGCAACAAAAATGGACAAACCACTACCATCCTTCAACACACATCAGTGAATCTCACAAATGTAATGGGAAATTAGACACAGAAGTATGTCAACTGTATGTCTCCATTTATATAAAGTTCAAAAACAGAAAAAGGGAATGTCTGCTGTTTTAAGTCATGATGACTATCCTTGGGCAGAACAGGTGGTAGTGACTGGAAAAGGGCGCAAAGGGGCTTCTTGGGGGGGGGTGTGAAGGAGGCTGGGTTTGTTCTGCACACATGGGGATGTTTACTTAGTGAAAATACACTGTGCTACACTCCATTTGTTCCCTTTTCTGTATGTCTGCTATAATTTATTAAAATGTTTACTTAAAATAATACATGCCTAGTCCTCAGACTCAAAGATGATGATTCAGGTGTTATGGGGTGGGTGGGCCCAGGCACTGGTTACTTTAAAAAGCTCCCAGGTGATTTTAATGAGGGGCCAGTTTGAAGCTTTGGTCTACAGGACTGGATCTGAGTCACAGCTCTGTCACTTGCTGTCAGTGTGGCTCTGAGCAAGCTATCCCATCCCTCTGAGTCTCAGTTTCCTCACTTTAGAGGGAGTCTACTGGTGCACACCTCACACATACATTATAAAATTAAATAATACAGATGAAATACTTAGCATGCTGTTTGACACCCCCAAAAAGTGTGCAGTGAGTGTTATTATTATCATATAATTTTGTCCAAGATTGAGAAGCAGTGTTTGTGGACTCTGACCCAGATCTGCTAGATTCTAAAGCCCCTATTGATGTTTGTTTCTGTATTGTGTGCTGTCTGGAGGACTCCATGCCAATTCTTTCAAGAGACTATGACCCTGAAAGCAAAGAAGAGAGGCCCTGTTCTTTAATCACCAGGTGCTGATTAGGTTTGATTGCATGTTCCATGGTTATTATTGATCTGGGGAATGACTGATGGTCACTGGTTGTCACTGTCTCATCTTTACTATAATTGCATGAAATATTTGTCGGGGTTGAGCACCTCTTACTCAGATGCATTAACAATAATTTCCCCAAATGTGTTCCCTTGAAAGAGACTGAATTATTTCCAAAGGTCCTGTGCATCTCCTTTGCAATACAGGAAAAAGTGCATCCATAAATTACTCAGTTGACACAGATGGGGACCTGAATGGTAGAGTAGTCGGCTGCAAATTCTTCCCAGACACGTCCTGTCTGATGGCGGGACTGGCAGAGGCTCTAGGGGTGCCACCCTGGTCACACAGGAGCGTGACTCGTGGTTCCTCTCAAAGGAGGAAGTGGACAGGCTGCTAATCCATGTCAGGGCTTTGGTGTCTGACAGCAATGACTAAGGCAACTGGAAATTAATTTCCCTGCTGTGATACCTCTCTATTGATTTGCCTATCTTTTCATGGCTGGAACAGCTATGAAAGGATTCAGAGTAGAAAGAGTACCTGCTAATGCTAACACAAAATTGGATCCAAAGTCCTACTGCACTCCTTGCTGGCTATGCAATATTTTTTCTCTGACCCTCAGTTTCTTCATCTTTAAAATAGGGACATTCCCACAGAACACATGAATAAATTTCCTGGCATGTATGAAAAGCTCATTTCCATGGAGTCTGAGAAACCTAAATCAGATTTAGATTTTCTTTAAGAATTACTCTGGCATAAACAGCTTGGTTTTCCAAATATATTCTATTCCTCTCAAATAAGAGAACTCTCTTCAATTTTTTAAAAAATTTTGTCATTTCAGTCAATGATCAAAAATCAAGTTAATAGATTTGAGAAGACGGCGGAAGAGTAAGACGCGGAGATCACCTTCCTACCCACAGATACACCAGAAATACATCTACATGTGGAACAACAACTACAGAATACCTACTGAACGCTGGCAGAAGACCTCAGACCTCCCAAAAGGCAAGAAACTCCCCACATACCTGGGGAGGGCAAAAGAAAAAACAGAGACAAAAGAATAAGGACCGGACCTGCACCGGTGGGAGGCAGCTGTGAAGGAGGAGAAGTTTCCACACACTAGGAAGCCCCTTCACTGGCAGAGACGTGGGTGGCGGGGAGGAAGGTTCCTTCCGAACCACGGAGGGGAGCGCAACAACAGGGGTGCGGAGGGCAAAGCGGAGAGATTCCCGCACAGACGATCGGTGCCGACCGGCACTCACCAGCCTGAGAGGCTTGTCTGCTCACCCGCCGGGGCGGGCGGGGGCTGGGAGCTGAGGCTCGGGCTTTGGAGGTCGGATTCCAGGGGGAGGACTGGGGTTGGCGGCATGAACACAGCCTGCAGGGGGTTAGTGCACCACGGCTAGCTGGGAGGGAGTCCGGGAAAAAGTCTGGACCTGCTGAAGAGGCAAGAGACTTTTTCTTCCCTCTTTGTTTCCTGGTGAGCAAGGAGAGGGGATTAAGAGCGCTGCTTAAAGAAGTTCAAGAGACGGGTGCGAGCCGCGGTTATCAGCATGGACCCCAGAGAGGCGCACGAGTCGCTAAGGCTGCTGCTGCGGCCACCAAGAAGCCTGTGTGTGAGCACAGGTCACTCTCCACACCTCCCCTCCTGGGAGCCTGTGCAGCCCGCCACTGCCAGGGTCCCGTGATCCAGGGTGAACTTCCCCGGGAGAACGCACGGCGCGCCGAAGTCTGGTGCAATGTCACGCTGGCCTCTGCCGCCGCAGGCTCGCCCTGCACTCCGTGCCCCTCCCTCCTCCCGGCCTGAGTGAGCCAGACCCCCGAATCAGCGGCTCCTTTAACCCCGTCCTGTCTGGGCAAAGAACAGACACTCTCAGGCGACCTACACACAGAGGCAGGGCCAAATCCAAAGCTGAGCCCCGGGAGCTGTGCGAACAAAGAAGAGAAAGGGAAATCTCTCCCAGCAGCCTCAGGAGCAGCGGATTAAATCTCCACAATCAACTTGAGGTACCCTGCATCTGGGGAATACCTGAATAGACAACGAATCATCCCAAATTGAGGAGGTGGACTCTGGGAGCAACATATATTATTTTTTCCCCTTTTCGTCTTTTTGTGAGTGTGTATGTGTATGATTCTGTGTGAGATTTTGTCTGTATAGCTTTGCTTTCACCATTTCTTCTAGGGTTCTCTCTGTCCTTTTTTTTTTTTACTTTTAAAATTATTTTTCTTAATAATTATTTTTTATTTTAACTTTATTTTATTTTATTTTATTTTTATTTTAACTTTATTTTATTTTATCCTCTTTCTTTCTTTCTATTTTTTCTCCCTTTAATTCTGAGCCATGTGGATGACGGGCTCTTGGCGCTCCAGCCAGGCGTCAGGGCTGTGACTCTGAGGTGGGAGAGCCAAGTTCAGGACACTGGTCCACAAGAGACCTCCCATCGCCACATAACATCAAACAGTGAAAATCTCCCAGAGATCATCTCCACACCAACACCCAGCTTCACTCAATGACCAGCACGCTACAGTGCTGGACACCCTATGCCAAGCAACTAGCAAGACAGGAACACAACCCCACCCATTAGCAGAGAGGCTGCCTAAAATCATAATAAGGCCACAGACACCCCAAAACACACCACCAGACATGGACCTGCCCACCAGAAAGACAAGATCCAGCCTCATCCACCAGAACACAGGCACTAGTCCCCTCTACTAGGAAGCCTACACAACCCACTGAACCAACCTTAGCCACTGGGGACAGACACCAAAAACAACGGGACCAATGAACCTGCAGCCTGTGAAAAGAAGACCCCAAACATAGTAAGATAAGCAAAATGAGAAGACAGAAAAACACACAGCAGATGAAGGAGCAAGGTAAAAATCCACCAGACCTAACAAATGAAGAGGAAATAGGCAGTCTACCTGAAAAAGAATTCAGAATAACGATAGTAAAGATGATCCAAAATCTTGGAAACAGAATAGACACAATGCAAGAAACATTTAACAAGGACCTAGAAGAACTAAAGAGGAAACAAGCAACAATGAACAACCAATAAATGAAATTAAAAGTACTCTAGAAGGGATCAATAGCAGAATAACTGAGGCAGAAGAATGGATAAGTGACCTGGAAGATAAAATAGTGGAAATAACTACTGCAGAGCAGACTAAAGAAAAAAGAATGAAAAGAACTGAGGACAGTCTCAGAGACCTCTGGGACAACATTAAACACACCAACATTTGAATTATAGGGGTCCTAGAAGAAGAAGAGAAAAAGAAAGAGACTGAGAAAATATTTGAAGAGATTATAGTTGAAAACTTCCCTAATACGGGAAAGGAAATAGTTAATCAAGTCCAGGAAGCACAAGAGTCCAATACAGGATAAATCCAAGGAGAAACACGCCAAGATACATATTAATCCAACTATCAAAAATTAAATACAAAGAAAAAATATTAAAAGCAACAAGGGAAAAACAACACACAAGGGAATCCCCATAAGGTTAACAGCTGATCTTTCAGCAGAAACTCTGCAAGCCAGAAGGGACTGGCAGGACATATTTAAAGTGAGGAAGGAGAAAAACCTACAACCAAGATTACTCTACTCATCAAGGAGCTCATTCAGATTTGATGGAGAAATTAAAACCTTTACAGACAAGCAAAAGCTGGGACAGTTTAGCACCACCAAACCAGCTTTACACCAAATGCTAAAGGAACTTCTCTAGGCAGGAAACAAAAGAAAAGGAAAAGACCTACAATAACAAACCCAAAACAATTAAGAAAATGGGAATACAAACATACATATCGATAATTACCTTAAATGCAAATGGATTAAATGCTCCCACTAAAAGACACAGACTGGCTGAATGGATACAAAACAAGACCCGTATATATGCTCTCTACAAGAGACCCACTTCAGACCTAGGGACACATACAGACTGAAGTGAGGAGATGGATAAAGATATTCCATGCAAATGGAAATCAAAAGAAAGCTGGAGTAGCAATTCTCATATCAGACAAAACACACTTTAAAACAAAGACTATTACAAGAGACAAAGAAGGACACTACATAATGATCAAGGGATCAATCCAAGAAGAAGATATAACAATTGTAAATATTCATGCACCCAACATAGGAGCACCTCAATACATAAGGCAAATACTAACAGCCATAAAAGGGGAAAGCGACAGTAACACAATCATAGTAGGGGACTTTAACACCCCACTTTCACCAATGGACAGATCATGCAAAATGAAAATATAAAAGGAAACACAAGCTTTAGATGATACATTAAACAAGATGGACTTAATTGATAATTATAGGACATTCCATCCTAAAACAACAGAATACACATTTTTCTCAACTGTTCATGGAACATTCTCCGGGATAGAGCATATCTTTGGTCACAAATCAAACCCTGGTAAATTTAAGAAAATTGAAATCGTATCAAGTATCTTTTCCAACCACAATGCTATGAGACTAGATATCAATTACAGGAAAAGATCTGTAAAAAAACAAACACATGGAGGCTAAACAATACATTACTTAATAACGAACTGATCACTGAAGAAACCAAAGAGGAAATCAAAAAATACCGAGAAACAAATGACAATGGAGACACGACGACCCAAAACCTATAGGATGCAGCAAAAGCAGTTCTCAGAGGGAAGTTTATAGCAATACAATCCTACCTTAAGAAACAGGAAACATGTCAAATAAACAACTTAAACTTGCACCTAAAGCACTTAGAGAAAGAAGAACAAAAAAACCCCAATTCGGCTTCCCTGGTGGCGTGGTGGTTGAGAGTCCACCTGTTGATGCAGGGGACACGGGTTCGTGCCCTGGTCCGGGAAGATCCCACATGCCGCAGAGCAGCTGGGCCCGTGAGTCATGGCCGCTGAGCCTGCGCGTCCGGAGCCTGTGCTCCGCAGCGGGAGAGGCTACAATAGTGAGAGGCCCGTGTACCGCAAAAAACAAACAAACAAACAAACAAGCAAACAAAAAACCCCTATGTTAGCAGAAGGAAAGAAATCATAAAGATCACATCAGAAATAAATGAAAAAGAAATGAAGCAAATGATAGCAAACATCAATAAAACTAAAAGCTGGTTCTTTGAGAAGATAAACAAAATTGATAAACCATTAGCCAGACTCATCAAGAAAAAAAGGGAGAGGACTCAAATGAATAGAATTAGAAATGAAAAAGGAGAAGTAACAACTGACACTGCAGAAATACAAAGGATCCTGTGAGATTATTACAAGCAACTCTATGCCAATAAAATGGACAACCACAAAGAAATGGACAAATTCTTAGAAATGCACAACCTGCTGAGACTGAACCAGGAAGAAATAGAAAATAAAAACAGACCAATCACAAGCACTGAAATTGAAACTGTGATTAAAAATCTTGCAACAAACAAAAGCCCAGGACCAGGTGGCTTCATAGGTGAATTCTCTCAAACATTTAGAAAAGAGCTAACACCTATCCTTCTCAAACTCTTCCAAAATATAGCAGAGGGAGGAACACTCCCAAGCTCATTCTACGAGGCCCCCATCACCCTGATACCAAAACCAGACCAAGATGTCACAAAGAAAGAAAACTACAGGCCAGTATCACTGAGGAACACAGATGCAAAAATCCTCAACAAAATACTAGCAAACAGAGTCGAACAGCACATTAAAAGGATTATACAACAGGATCAAGTGGTGTTTATTCCAGGAATGCAAGGATTCTTCAATATACGCAAATCAATCAACGTAATACACCAATTAACAAACTGAAGGAGAAAAACCATATGATCATCTCAATAGATGCAGAGAAAGCTTTCAACAAAATTCAACACCAATTTATGATAAAAAACCCTGCAGAAAGTAGGCATAGAGGGAACTTTCCTCGACATAATAAAGGCCATATATGACAAACCCACAGCCAACATCGTCCCAAATGGTGAAAAACTGAAACCATTTCCACTAAGAGCAGGAAGAAGACGAGGCTGCTCATTCTCACCACTATTATTCAACACAGTTTTGGAAGTTTGAGCCACAGCAAGCAGAGAAGAAAAAGAAATAAAAGGAATACAAATCGGAAAAGAAGAAGTAAAGCTGTCACTGTTTGCAGATGACATGAAACTATACATAGAGAATCCTAAAGATGCTCCCAGAAAACTACTAGAGCTAATCAATGAATTTGGTAAAGTAGCAGGATACAAAATTAATGCACAGAAATCTCTTGCATTCCTAAACACTAATGATGAAAAATCTCAAAGTGAAATCAAGAAAACACTCCCATTTACCACTGCAACAAAAAGAATAAAATATCTAGGAATAAACCTACCTAAGGAGACAAAAGACCTGTCTGCAGAAAATTATAAGACACTGATGAAAGAAATTAAAGATGATACAAATAGATGGAGAGATATACCATGTTCTTGGATTGGAAGAATCAACACTGTGAAAATGACTCTAGTACCCAAAGCAATCTACAGATTCAATGCGATCCCTATCAAACTACCATTGGCATTTTTCACAGAACTAGAACAAAAAATTTCACAATTTGTATGGAAACACGAAAGACCCCGAATAGCCAAAGCAATCTTGAGAACGAAAAATGGAGCTGGAGGAATCAGGCTCCCTGACTTCAGACTATACTACAAAGCTACAGTAATCAAGTCAGTATGGTTCTGGCACAAAAATAGAAATATAGATCAATGGAACAGGATAGAAAGCCCAGAGATAAACTCATGCACATATGGTCACCTTATCTTTGATAAAGGAGGCAAGAATATACAGTGGAGAAAAGACAGCCTGTTCAATAAGTGGTGCTGGGAAGACTGGACAGGTACATGTAAAAGTATGAAATTAGAACACTCCCTAACACCATACACAAAAATAAACTCAAAATGGATTAAAGACCTAAATGTACGGCCAGACACTATCAAACTTGTAGAGGAAAACATAGGCAGAACACTCTATGACATAAATCAGAGAAAGATCCTTTTTGACCCACCTCCTAGTGAAATGGAAATAAAAACAAAAATAAACAAATGGGACCTAATGAAACTTAAAAGCTTCTGCACAGCGAAGGAAACCATAAACAAGACCAAAAGACAACCCTCAGAATGGGAGAAAATATTTGCAAATGAAGCAACTGATAAGGGATCAATCTCCAAAATTTATAAGCAGCTCATGCAGCTCAATAACAAAAAAGAAACAACCCAATCCAAAAATGGGCAGAAGATCTAAATAGACATTTCTCCAAAGAAGATATACAGATTGCCAACAAACACATGAAAGAATCCTCAACATCATTAATCATTAGAGAAATGCAAATCAAAACTACAATGAGATATTATCTCACACCAGTCAGAATGACCATCATCAAAAAATCTAGAAACAATAAATGCTGGAGAGCGTGTGGAGAAAAGGGAACACTCTTGCACTGCTGGTGGGAATGTAAATTGGTACAGCCACTATGGAGAACAGTATGGAGGTTCCTTAAAAAACTACAAATAGAACTACCATATGACCCAGCAATCCCAGTACTGGGCATATACCCTGAGAAAACCAAAATTCAAAAAGAGTCATGTACCAAAATGTTCATTGCAGCTCTACTTACAATAGCCTGGAGATGGAAACAACCTAAGTGTCCATCATCGGATGAATAGATAAAGAAGATGTGGCACATATATACAATGGAATATTACTCAGCCATAAAAAGAAACGAAATTGAGTTATTTGTAGTGAGGTGGATGGACCTAGAGTCTGTCATACAGAGTGAAGTAAGTCAGAAAGAGAAAAACAAATACCATATGCTAACACATATATATGGAATCTAAGAAAAAAAAAAAAAACGTTCACGAAGAACCTAGGGGTAAGACAGGAATAAAGACACAGACCTACTAGAGAGTGTACTTGAGGATATGTGGAGGGGGAAGGGTAAGCTGTGACAAAGTGAGAGAGTGGCATGGACATATATACACTACCAAACGTAAAATAGATAGCCGGTGGGAAGCAGCCGCATAGCACAGGGAGATCAGCTCGGTGCTCTGTGAGCACCTAGAGGGGTGGGATAGAGAGGGTGGGAGGGAGGGAGACGCAAGAGGGAACAGATATGGGAACATATGTATAACTGATTCACTTTTTTATAAAGCAGAAACTAACACACCATTGTAAAGCAATTATACTCCAATAAAGATGTTAAAAAAAAAACCAAGTTAATAAATATGTTAACAACTCATATAACCATAGAGGACATATTTCCTATTTTTCTTCTTAAAGAGTTAATAAATCAATTATGCTGACTTTAATCGAAGTCAATTTGAATTTTCAAAAAAGCCTAACAATGAATTATTTTCTAGTTACCTTAAAAGGCACACTTAAATCAGGCCTAAGCTAGGATACCAGAAGTACGCAAAAATTACATCATCCAGTGGCAATAAACCTTATCAAGGAGGAAGAATCAGATGTTATTCTAAAGTTTCTATTTCCAATTATTTGTATAAACTTTGAACTACTGGGGTGATTACTGTGTTAAAATTGGACAATTTTGTGATTATTATCTAATGTAATCTTTAAAAAGATTCTATAAGGTATATATTATTACCCCTACTTTACAGATGGTGAAGTTAGGAGAGTCAGAAATGTTAAATAAATCAACCAAAATTCACACTGTGCGTCTAGTAAAGGTAGAAATTCAAACCCAGGTTTTCTTAAAGCCAAAGTCAAGGCTATTTTACCATATTAGGCTGAACTGAGGCCTTTAGCATGCATTGTCAGTATTCACTAGGGACTAAAGGAAAACAACAACTGATAAAAAATCTTTGCATTTTAATATCACTAAGCAAGTATAAGTTCCACATGAACTGATTTCTTCAGGGGGCTCAAGACCCTAACAGCAAGTTCAAACACTAGGCTCTTGCTACAGGTATATGCTAGGGTGGAAAAGTTTATATAAATGCATTGATTTACTTAACAAAAATATATTAAGCACCTACCACGTGTCAGGAACTGTACTTAGCACTGAGGGTAAATAGTGACCAACACACCCAGACCCTGCCCCCAGGTTACATCCATGGCAGGGGGAAGGGAGGCAGGATGGAGATGAGTTCAAGAATAGTGTAAGAATATAATGGCAAACTCTGACGAACACTATTAAGGAAAGAAAATGAGGGAGCTCCGATTTAGCTTCTCTGTGTAGATTTTGTGGAGTATCAAGAAATGTTTCCCTGAGGACACATGAAGAAGTAACACTGAAGCAGAAATTTGCAGTGGAAGTCAAATTTAACTGGATAAGGGTCGGGAGGGAAGGCATTCCAGGAAGAGGTAACAGTGTTTGCAAAAATCCTGAAACTTGGGCACAGAAGAAACATCATGTATATGTGATAACAAAAAAAGGCCAGCATGACTGGAGCACCAAAAGGAAGGGGAAGCATGGACTGTAGTTTTGAAGCTGGCCACGACATTATCTCCCATCTCCTACCCAAATGCTCATCTATAATATGATGTTCCTCACCCACTACAATCTGAGTGGCTCTGTGACTGATCTGACCAAGTGGTGGCTATGAGAGAGGGTCATTTTGCATGTAACTTAGGCTTCTTGCCTCTTGGAAGCCAGCTTCTATGTAAGAAGTGTGCCTACCCTGAGAACAATATGTGTTGGGGCCCTGAAGGATAAGACGCCATGGAGTGGAGCAGAAGCCAAAGCACGCTGAAGTGCCAGACGTGCCCCACCCATGACTAAGAAGAAAATCATATTGGAAGTGAATCCTTTATCTAGCTGCCCCAGGCTGATGCCATGTGGACCAGAGAGAGACTACCTAGCTGAACCCTTCCTAAATTCTTAACTCCAAAATTATAAGCAAAATAAAGAGCATATTTTAAGCCATTAAGTTTTGGAATGAATGGCTTTGAAGCAATAGATAACCAGAACCTGCATATGGAAACAAACGGAGACAACCCAAATGAGAAGAAACAGAGGCTGTTTATTCAGAACTTGATACAGCATGGGAATCAGTCAACATCACTTGTGTTTGATGAGACTCAAAGGCAGACAGGAGAGGGGGAAAGGCTTATAGTGGAGAAAAGAGAAGGCTTCAGGTGTTAGCATGGGAAGCTGGAGATGAGCATCCTATGTGATTGGTTTGGGGACCCTACTTGGTTTCCTCTAGTTGGTCTCAACTTGGAAGCAGAGGCAGAAATTAAGGAAACTGGCAGTAACTGATCAAGTTCCAATTATTTGGGGCCAATTGCTACAGAGGTGGTTTGGCCTCATAGAGTTCTATTGTCCTACATGGTCTGGTCATTGTCCATTTATATATTCAGTATCTCAGGCAGCATTGTACAAGGTGAGGCTGTAGGAGTAGACAAGAAGCAAATCTCACCTCCTTAAGAATTTTAGACTTCATTAAGAATTTTGTTCCAGACATGACAGTTGGACTTGGCCTTCTGCTTGACCTACAGACACCCATATGGAAGAGAAGTAAAATTAAAGCTAGCACATAAAACATGGCATCCAAAAACACTGATGACAGATAACTGGAAATAATCTAGTGAGGCAGTAGGGATTAGGGAGGTTGAGTAAGAATACTGATAGGCCTTGATCAATGGGTTTTAGAGCCAAGCAACAGAGGATTCAGAAGCAAAGAACAATCTAAGACCCAAGCAAATGTCATCAAAGAAGGGCTTCAGGCCCCAGACTTGGACCCATTAACTTAATTCAACAGATGCTAACTGATCACCTTTTAAACATCAGGGACTGTTCTAGTGTTGGAGACATAGTATTGCACACAATAGCCAAATCCCTGCTTTCATGATCTCCACAATCTAGTGTCAAGGAGATAGACAGTAAATATGTAACAAGTAAACTGAGAAAATAAAGCATGGGGCTGGAAAGAAAGTGACTGGAGGGTGAGGGTGACTGTGTGGATGAATTTAGAAAGGGCAGTCCTGGGAGGCCTTCCAGGGAGGTGGCACTGAATGGTGAGGAAGAGCCACTGACGGTATGACCTAGGGAAAGAGTGCACCAGGCAGACAAAACGGCCATGCAAAAGTCCTGCGGCAGGAAGGATCTGGGTATATTCAAGGGCCTGAAAAAGAGGCTGCTGCATCTGAGGATTATGAGCCGGAAGTGAAGGAATACAAGTGAGGTTAGGCTACAGGCAGGTCCCCCTGAGCCTTATATGCTTCTGTGAGGAGCCTGGATTTTATTTAAATACTATGTAAAGCAACTGGAGAGCTTTATGCTGGAGGGTGGGATGGGAGTAGGAGGTACTGATTTTATCAAACTTACATTTTTTTAAAGCTCACTTCCCTGTTCTTCAAAGACTAACCTTTAGAACATGCTAGAGTGGATGTGAAATTCAGAGAAGACACTAGATTCTGACAGAAAAACCACACAAGGTACAGTCCTAGAATGAATGAGGCACTATGGATGCTATCAAGGCAAAGGAAGATGGTGGCCCTGTTTCCAGACATGGGATAGGTGTCAGGGGGGAAAATTAAAGACCCAGGCACCAAAACCACAGCCTAACATCAGAGTAACTCTCAGTATCATCAAACACAGCTATCACTTATTAAATATAAACTGTGCCAGACAATTAAATGTGCTGCCTTGTTGAATCTCCACAATCACTTTACGAGGTTAATACTGTTATCCGCATTTTACAGATGAGGAAACCAAAGATCAGAAAGTTAAAGGGACATGTTCAAGTTTATTCAGTTTGTAATCTCTGTGCTGAGATTCAGACATAATCTCCACAGCTGGTATTCGTTGTTTTTTTTTTTAAGAATTTTTTTAATTCTATAGTGCATTACAGCTTACTACACATAATTGCTTCCCCAAGCAAGGCAGACGAGGTTTTAGTCACCTGAATATTGAAAGCAGCTTTCTTAAATACCCGACCCATGACCAAATCCACACTCTGCCCTCAAACCTGGGAGAGGATCAAGGTGCTCGCTAGTCCAAAGACCCAGATATGAAAATAGGATGAATGTGGTGGCCAAGAACTGGGCAGGCTCCAACATGCAGTATCTTGTTTAACTTAAAATCATCACCAGCAATGCATAAAGAACCCACGTTTGGAAACAGATGAATTTCTCAGCTGCAGCCATTGCCTGCCGGTTGCCCCTGCCTGTGCACATGTATACAGATACACACGTACCCGCCTCTGCATATGCCCAGAGATAGGTACAGCATGTGTGCATTCTTTTCAGCTTTGCAGAAGCAGCAGATGGATAATTGCAGCCCCTAAGTGCCTAATCTGCTCTCTGGGACACGGGCAGATTTCTGAGCCAACAAACTTAATTGAACTTTCTATTCCAGCTGGAAAAGGTTACAGAGTTGCTGCGCACACAGCACAGGCAGAATGAAAAGGTCAGCGGCTCAGTCCTCTTTGTAATGGATTGACCAAAGGCATACTGTTTTGTTTTGTTTTTCTTTTTTTTTCATTCACTCTCCTCTTTCTCTCTCTTTCCTCCCTCCTTCCCTCTTTCCTTCCTTTCCTCCTTTTCTCTCTCTCTTTCCTCCCTCCTTCCCTCTTTCCTTCCCTTCCCCCTTCTCTCTCTCTCTCTTTCCTCCCTCCTACCCTCTTAACTTCTCTTCTTCCTTCTCTCTTTTGTTTTTCCCTAAATCTTTGCCACAACCACTGGATTGTAAAACTTCATTAGTCTAGCTCAGGTTCCCTCCCCAAGCATATAAAGACACGCAATTATGCTGACACTTCTCATGGTCCTCAGAAAGGTTGCTTAAGGCCCCATGCAAGAGAAGGAGAAGAATTTTGTTTCAAGGTAAGTGCCTGGGTTTTTTAAAGATCCTCAGATGAACAGTCAAAAACCCTCTACAAAAGCACATCTCAAAATTTAGCATGTATAAGAATCACCTTGAAAACTTCTGAATACTGATTCCTGGGCTTGTGCCCTGGAGATTCTGAATCAGATCAGGGTAGGGCCTGAGAATTTGCATTTTTATAAGCTCTCAGATGATGCTGATGCTGGTCTCAGGACAAAACTTGGAGAATTCCTGCTCTCCAATCCTGTCCCAGCAGAACCTTCTGACCTTTTCTCGTAGGTAAGTGCATCAGCAATGGCACTGTAACCCGAAATGCAAAAGATGAAGAGAAGGGAACCTTGTTCAAATTGCATTGGTTAGGTTGCTCTGAAGACTGTGCAATTCTGAGTGCTACATTTTAAGAAATCCACTGGAAGCTGGAATCTGTCCATAGATACACAACCTGGAGGCATGGTGGTGACATTGAACCTGGACCTTTAACAATGAGTAGGATTTGAATATGATGTGTTCTGGGGCAGGTAGAGGATGTTGACTCTTTCAGTGGACTAGGGAACTTATTTTTTTTTTAGCTGAAAAGGAGATTTTTGAGAAACATGATTCCTGTCATCAAATACCTGAAATGCTGTCATGCAGAACAGGGATTAAGCTTTGCCACTGCAGCTCCAAAGGACTGAACCAGAAGTTGTAGGAGGGGGTACAATTTGGACTCAATTTAAGGAAGCTATATAAGGAAGTCGTTTCTAATAACTAAAATGGGAATTGAATCATTTGGTAGTGACCAATCAAAGACTGGAGAACCGCTTTCTTGGGGAGGCAGTAAAGCAGATTGGAGTATTACACAGAAAGCTGGACTAGATAGTTAATTTCTCCCAAAGCATTCTGCAGACAATTAGCGTTCAATAGATGTCAAAATAATATATCTCTTGATTTCCTTGTCTTATTTCCTATAGGATTTCTCAAATGAATCCCCCATGACTTCTTACTTGGATTCTAGAAGTAGCTTCTAATACGGTTTCCCTCCTTCAAGTTTTGCCTGCCATTAAATCCATCCTTTATATGGCTGCCAGATAATTTATTTAAAATGTACATATTACCATGTCATCCTGTGGTGAAATTCATCATCTGCTTAATACACTTAACCATTTTACCATTGTCTATAAAATAACTGTCACTCCCTCTCGCATGGCATACAAAGCCTCTAGGACCTAGACACCACTTACCTCACAGGCCTCAATTCTCGCTATTCTTCTCCTCCAGCAAAAGTAGCTGGTTTGGATTTCTTCTTATATAAGTTTATTGCAAGCATCGCTTAGCACAGATTGTCTACCTGGAATTTCTTTACCTTTTTTTCTCCACCCAGCTGACTCTTCCTTACCTCTCAAGACCCAATTCAAGGGTTATCTCTTAGAGGGAGCCCTTCTTGATACCTCAGGTTGGGATCAAAATGAAAAAAACACATAACCTGTTATTCACAGATGAGTGTGTTTTCCCTGATAGCTTCATATTAAGGTGAAAGAAGAAATTCTCAACTACAGAATGAGGTAGTATATTCCCAAGAAAATACAATGGAAACTAAGGATATAATTGTGTTTTAAAAAAAAAGTATCACTTGTTCAAGAGGCTGTAAAGGGAAATGCCTATGGGGGCCAGACAGGCACCATAAGGGTAAACCTGGCCAGGTGGAGACTGTGAAAAACTGGATAAGGGATGGCCATCCCAAGGGGCTGCCTCTTCTGCATTCTGACATAGTTACCATATGTATAGGACTGTGAGCCCAGTGTTTCTAGATCTTATTTCAAGAGAATACAAAATTTGGGTTTCTAAAGGGAACCTCATAGTCTTAAAATATTTTTTAAGTATTTACTTTTAAACATTGTATGGCACAAATACAGTATCTGCAGGGAAGATATGGCTCATAGGTTGCTATTTTGCAACCTCTGTTCAAAATCTTTTCTATGCTGGTATTTTAGCCTGTTATTCAACTGGCTGCCTCCGTACAAGAACTAGTAAGAATGGGTCACTCATCTTTATTAGGTGATGTGGGGCAGAAAAGAAAAGCACCAATTAGGGATTAAGATCACAACTTTCTTTGATTTAGCTCATCTTTAATGGTACAAGGTTAAGTACACCCTTTCATTTCCCCCATAACTCAGTTTCCTCAACTGTCATGTGAGAATCTTAATTTCTATTCTGTGTACCTCAAAGAGTGTTTGTGAAAATTAAGTGAGATAATGCAACTGAAACTGCCTTGAAAGAACACTTGCAGACGGAGGCACTGAAACCTAGCTTCCTACAGCAGAGGCATCTGGTGCTTCCTAATGGGCTAGTTCCACCATAAGGGTAAAATAAAAATGAGGTTGTTTTCGGGCAATAGTTTCTTCTGTTTCCCATAAACACTTTGGTTCAAGACAGGCCAGTTCAGTGGGTGAGGTTTAAGATTGATTGATGATTGGTTTCTCAATCTAGAGACCAACTGAAAGGACACATGGGCCTCTCCTCCCTACATGGACGCCTGAACCTTAGTTTAATATGTCAGATGTCCTCCCACACAGAGGTCCGCCAGACAACAGGGATTCTTGCCAATTGTTTTTGTTTTGGTTTGTTTTTTTTTCTTACTTTGGAGAAGTAAAGACATAGAGGAGAATCTCTCAGTGCAAGCAGGTGGCTTATACTGGAGTAGCTGGAGCTGACAGTTAACTCTCTGCGCTGTGCTTTAAACAAAAGACAGAAATTAGGCCCACCCAGAAGGGAAGAGGCTTGACAGAAATTCAAGTACTAATTGCAAATGGATTAAATCTACACAGCAGAATGGTTAAAAGCATAGGCTTTGGAGTGACTCTTAGTCTGGGATGAACTCTTGTTTTCTTTATACGGCCTTATAGTTGATTGATTCCAAAAAAGGGCGACAATTCTTTGCTTCTCCCTATATCCAAGCACTCTGCAATGTGACTTTGTAGCCCATCCCATCAAAAGGAAGAATCTGTTTCCCCACTCCCTGAATCTGGGTTGTCCTTGTGACTGGACTGACCAATAGAAAGTTGAGGGAGTTGCATTGCCAATTCCAAGCAGAGACCTCAAAAGAGCTCGAAGCAGAGACCCCTCCCCTTCTTTCTCCTCCTCCTCTTCTTCTTCTTTTTCTCCTTCTCCCCCTTCCCCCTTCTCCTCTCTTCCCCTCCTCCCCTTTCCCTCTCATTTAATTCACAGAAAATTCTAGGATGAGAAAAATGAAGCTCAGAGGGCTTAAGAAATGGGCCAAGGTCACACAGCCAGGAGAGGGAGGAGCAGAGACTGGGACCTGGTTCTGGCTAACTGCAAACCTCCTGGGTTTAACTACCATGCAACACTGGGTGACAAGGCCATTCTCTCACTGCCATCATGCTACTGCTTCTGATTGAGAGGAAACCAGACATTTGTTACTTTATAAATTCTTCCATCACTGCCTGTACCCTGGGAAGTCTGAGGTTTCACCCCAGTGAACTTCCCAGAATGGGATAGAATACAGTCCTGAACCTTCAAGAAGCAAATGTCACGTGGAGGAAACATTTGGAGAGATGTATCAATTGCATATCTCAAAAATACCTGCCTGGGATTAGGGAAGGCGAATTTCCAGGCAATCCAGATATCTGGAAGTAGATTCTTAAATGAAATAAAACCCTGCATGCCGTTTAAATCCATAGGCAGAAATCAATAGGCAGAAATGTTCCTGGAAAATTAGTTCCTGGAAAAGTGTGAACTCCTTGAAGTCAAGAGTCTTGTTTTTAAATTCTGTTTTCTGCCCTCCTATCAGACCATAGGCACACTGTAGGTGCTTACTAGAATTAAGTTCATTTAATTCAGAAACTAAAGGGCTGCGATAACATCTAAGCCAATACCCTCATTCTATAGGCATAGGAATGACGCTTAGAAAGATGACGTGACTTTCCAAATAAAAGTCTCCGAATTCTAAGTCCCGTGTACACTGCATATAATGTACAACCACTTGAATTGAAGGTGAAATAGAAGAAGAAACAGTAATTGTTTCCAATCATAATACTTGAGTCTGGGTGTGGTATAGGGGGAGTTAGAGGTCATCTAAACCAGCTCCCCAATGGGCGCTTAATCTTTTGTCATCTTTTCACCTGAAGGTACCCAAACTCTACGTAAACACTAGGAATGGGAGATTCCAGGTAACTTCAGGTAAAAGTAAACAGTGAGTAGCGAAACCTCTCAAAAGCATTATTTTCTGTCAACTATGGTTTTCAATTCCACTTTTAGAAACAATTAAAATACATCCCTTACAACAGTAGTCTGAGGTATAAGCAGCTTTAGTTTCTGGTAAGAAGACTAGTTTTAAAGTTCATGTCCTTTTACATAGATGGTTCAGTATCTCCTACCTAATGTGCTTTCCCTAGCCAGACTCCATTACTCTTGGCATCTGGAAGGAAAGATTACAAGGGAGAAGTTCATTCCAGATTCCACAGACCGTCAACTCCTTGGCTTCTATCACAAGCCTGCTAATTTCTGGGCTAAGAATTATTCAGGAGGCATTGAGCCATGACCACCTAGTGTCTTCATAATCACAGGACCCTAGCCAGTTAGCGCTGGAAGGGACCTTGGCGATAATTTAGTTCTGGCCTCTCATTTTGCAGATGGAGAGACAGAGGGTTAAAGTGACTTGCCCAAGGCCACACAGCTGGTTAATGGCAGAGCTGGACCTAGAGCCCATTGCTCCAGACTCCTGGTCCCATTGTCTGTCCACTCCCCCATGCCGTCTCCTCAGGCTGCTCCGCTATCACCAAAGCAGCTGGAGCATTTACTTCTCAGTATCCAGCCCCTTAGGAAACAGACAGTGAAGTCTTTTCTCCTTGTCCCTCACAGCTCTCATCTGTCTTTCCCTTCCACCTAATGAATGGGGTGTTTCTGGCTCGACTGTACATACTAAACGAAGGATGGCTTTTGACTTTCCCCTGAAACACTTGCTTGTACCTGATGAGGTCTATTGTATAATGCAGTGGACACTTTTGTCCTATTTATGAACAATTTTTCAAAAGATAAAATCATGACTCCCATATAAATATGAAATGAACATGTGCCAAATATTTTATTTAACTCATGAATTAATGAGGGAACCAGTAAGATATTACAACCCATTCAAAGGAGAGTTTAAAGAACACCCTCAGGCAACCAGGAAGGATCAGAAATGACAAATAGATGCAAAACTGGTCAATATCCATAGGGCAATAATCAATTCTTCTCCACTGAACACAATTTTCATTTCTACGAATAATAATCATTTGCATTATTACCAGTTTTCTTTTTACCGAGTAGTAAAATAGCTCAAAGACAACGAAAGGCAGACATACCCCAGAAGGGTGGGCTAGACAGGACCCTCAATAATTTGTTTTGCCCATTCCAAAGTCTTTCACGATTTTTCTGACAGCCCCAAGTGTTGATAACTATTTCCGTGATGACGGTATCTCGGAATGCCTGTAGGCAGGAAATAAAGTGTGTCACCGTCATTCTTACACACTCTCTCAGTGCCTCATTTCCTCACTCCCCCCTCCCTCTGAACACACATTCCATGGCCAGATATCACCAGTCTCCCAGCTTTTTTCTCTTAACAAGATGTCAAGACTGTAAACAATCTATGCAGCCTGATTAAAACTTCCTTTTGGTTCTTTCCTGCTGTTCAACCTTTGAAAACTCCCTTGACCTCTCTGAGCCTCAGATTCTTTATCTGTAAAATGGGGATTATGGTTTCTAACTCACAGGGCTTTTGTCTCCAATATTCAAATGGATTTATGGCTGTTGGATCATGTTTTCTTGATCTGGTTTGTCAGGGACATATGCTGGAGGTACATACACTTAGCTTATTTATTAGAAGGAGTATAAGGGCATATGTGAATATTGAATAAAAAGAAAAAATACTGTATCAGCATCACAGTCACCAAGACCCCAGTCATCTCAATAATCAACATTTATGAAGTATTAAGTGACACATTATTACGTACCTACTATGTGCCAAGCACTGTGCCAAGTATTTTATTTGTATTGTTCTTTTATCTTTACCATTACCTTTTGAAGTAGGTATACAATTATCTCCACCTCATAAATGAGGAAACTGGAGCGCAGACTGAGTAACTCTCCTAAAGTCCTACAGCTAATGAATGTTCATTACAATGTTCAAAAACAGCATTCTCTCGACAGAATAATACATACCCTTAACCATATGCAACACAAGCTTATTGGAAAGTGGTTGAAAATCACTTGGAATAGTAACTTACTTGCAAATTCTTTCTCTCTGTGGTAAACCCTGTATTTATACTTACCCTAAAAACTTCATTAGATTATTTTTCAGTATTAAATATAAAGCTTTCTTATTGGACACAGTTTGGGGCCAGTCACTTCAAAGGAAACTTCACATGTCTAATACTTTTTTCCCAGGCCATTCTACATATTCAAATAATTCAGTATGTAGAGACATTAAAAACACATACTCTGAGGTCTGGCTGAATTTGTCTCACTGTCCCACTCCCAGACCCTATATTAAATGTGAGTTTTTAGGCAATTTACTTACCCACTCTAAGTTTCAGTTTGCTAATCTGCAAACTGGGGTAATAATAATACCTACCTCATTGGGTGATTTTAAGGAATAAATGAACTAATTCATATAAGCACTTGGCCAGTCATTGAAAAATAGTAAATATTCAATAAATATTAGACATTATTAACACAAATTTTCCTATTACTATTAACAGAGAACACTGCACAAGGCATAATAACTAAAGCAAAACCAAGTTGGTGTAGTCACATGGCCCAAATGATAACTGTGTAGAAATAAGGCACTGAGTCTTGATAACCAATTAAACATCCATTTCTTTGTAAGCCATGAAATGTTATGCAAATTAATGGTGCCTAATTTCTGACCTTAAATGACTTGTATTTTGAGGATCTGTAAGGTTTCAAGGGGCAAAAGCCAGTGTCTCAAACTGGCACACAAATAATGAAAAGTGTTGGAAAGCTTTGGAAGATGCCTCCCTTTACCCAGGAACAAGAAGAACCTTTTCTTGTTTCCAAAAGAGAAGGGCCACAGACTAGGACATATATTTTCTCTGTTTTTCTCTTCGAGACCAACATGGCTTCTCATGTCTTTTTCTTCCTGCTTGTCCACTCCATTCCCTTCTCCTTGAGTCCATCTTCCTTGGTCAACTCTTCAACTTGTGCAACCATCCTCATGACCTTACCACACAATGGCAGTCTCAGCCTTTCTGTGAACAGGACCCTGCTAACTCTTAGCTCACTGACTCAGTCTGTATCCCAATTCTGAATTTCCAGGAGAAAGAGTCAGAATGGCACAGCCCACCCTCTGGGTTGGTTCCACAGTGATATCCCTAACTTGTCCAATCATCTTTGGCCATAGGCAGCCAGGTTATATAATATTAGACAGGCAGAGGGGACCCCTCCTATGTGAAAGAGGAAAGTTTCAGATACCCCAAGCAGGGTAAACTACTCTATATATCAACTCAGACCAACTTGATTAAATTCTTCAAATCACCATAAAGGAAGTGATTTTCAGGCAGAAAACAAGGGGTGGAATCCTGACAAGCTGGGTAGATTCTCACTTTAATTCATTAATGCTCCGATTATTTACAGTGTGACCATTTCAGAGCCCAGGGAGATTTTTCTGGACAAATGATTACGTTTCTTCATCCAAGAAACAGAATTTACATGTGCTGCTGCTGACAGCTCTGTGGCTGAGATGCTCTACTCAGCCACTGCCCTGGGTGTTTGGGGTGATATTTTAGAGCTTAGGATTTGACTGTGTCTTGACCATATCCTCTGACATCACTGTGAACCAGTGGGGAATCTTAGCTTAATAGCATTTGACCAGAGGGTGGACACAAGGGAGCTTTGTGATATAAATATCTAGGGGCATTACTATTAATGCCGTCTATTCAGTGGTGCAGAAAGAAATGTGTTATAACTCTCCTCCCAGAGCATATATATTGAAGAGAAGCATTCTGCATGAACTCATCAGCGTGCCTTTATTTTGCTTATGCAAAGATAACTTGAAGGGATGGTGCTATATGCTGATTTTAAAAGGGTCAGCAAGGGTTTAGAAAATAATTTGAGAAAATTTAGGATTCAGAGTTTTTAAAAAACAGTCGCATGGGATAGTAGGGCAAGCATAGCAAACATTTTGGTCTGGGAACAGCTTCTGTTTGGAGTGGTGGGGTAAACACTGTGCTAGTTGGCAGAAGACCTGTGCTCACTTGGCCCTGATACTTCATAGCTGCAGGGACTAGAAAAAGTCACTTCTGTAAGACTGAGTTCTGTCACATGTGAAATCCATATCCTTGTCATGGATAGTTGTGAGGGTCAAAGCTAATAAATTAACAGGCATGAAAGAACAGACAGCTAAGTTGTCTATAAATATGGTAAGTTTTAGATCCGTCATCTCATGTGACCATTGGAGAAAGTGAGGACCTAGGGAGGTCAAGTGACTTGGAACTATTTGGTGTCATCTGGTTGGCTGTACAGTTCACATCTCTTGGCTCTCAAGTCAATGCCAACAAAATGCTACCTTCAAGTCTCTAACAACCTATCATTTACCTGACTCTATTCATGGTTGGGCAGAAATGTACTCAAGAATTTTGAAAGCAGACCTTGTCCCACGTGTTACTGCTTACTAGCTGACTTCACAGTAGGCCAGCTACTGAATCGTTATAAATTTTCTCATCTGAAAAATGGGTACAATAGAAGGAAGCTCACAGAGTCGCTATGAGTTTAAAGTATGTAAAATAGTTAAGTACGGTGTTTGAAATACCGTAAATGCTAAATGAAGAGTAGTTATTATGATGGAAGAAAAGAAAAAGAAAATACATTCTGCCACTTTAAAGTTTAGGTTAAGTCTTTTTGTAGGGAGCAAGGGGAAGAGGAGGCTGCCACATCTCTCAAAGTTGAGTCTGTTGATGTAAGGACAGCATTAGAGGACTATAGCGTCTTGTATCCTTGAATAGAAGTCAACCAGAAGCATGTATAGTAGTCAGATCATGGGCTGGTCCTCCTCAGAAACACTCAACTTCCTACAGAGTGATGTTAAAACTCCTTCACCTGCCTTTCATGAATGAAAGTGATTTGACTTTGACCTTTGCGAAATTTTCCATGTTACAGTCCCTCCCCAGATAGACACCCTATGCTATGCTACAATCACAATAGATTTCTCCTTTTCTCTAATCATTCCCTGTACTTTTCTAAATCTGAACTTGGTCCAGATGATCTCTCTGGAGTCCCTTCCCAATATTCTCTGCCTATAAAAATCACTTGTCCCCCAAGGTTCAGTTCAAATGCACTCCATCATTAAAATCCTCCCTAATCAAGGTAAATGATTCCTTACCTCGCATTACTATTCCCCATGTTCTTTTATTTAGATGGTCTCATTCTGCATACCTGCCTTTTCCTACTGGGCTGTAAGATCCTTGAAGATAGAATCAACATATGCTTCATGTCAGTACTACTTGAAATGCTTAGTGTAAGATCTTATACATAATAGGTGTTAAATGTTAAATTAAATCAAAATTTGTTTTTGAACTTTCCAAAGAAGTGAGAGTTTAGGGAAGATACACATGTATGACTTGGTTTCTGCCAATCTTCAGATGATGCCACTTGGGAGAAACAGAGCTCCAAACTACTTGGTCAAGAGTGAATATTTTTCTAGTAATTGAGATAGCTATTACTTGTTGAGCACATACCATATACCAGCCACTGTTCTAAGTTACATGTGTAACATTTCACTGTCACAAAAATTCAATGAGGTAGTTTCTACTGTTACCCCATGTTACAGATCAATAAACTGAGACCGACCTAGAGAGGCTGAATGACTTGTCTGCGGTCTCACAGCTGATATATGATGGATTCTGGATTTGTTCGCAGAATTCACTCTTTTAACCACTATTACTCCTCTTTCAGAGCCAGAGCAGCCCTCACCACACCTCAAATTCAGAACCAAAGACAGCACAGCCTCCTGGTCTTGCTTTCCTTCCTCTTGGAATGTAGTCATCCCTGGCTGGCTTTCTAAACTCTGTTCCGACCATCCCACAATCCCAAAGGAGAATCAACCAAGAACTGCATGGACCAGCCTAAGGGGGGCTTAGTCAGGAGGGCTAGACCAAGAACAATAAGAATGGTGACGCTCTGGTGAAATTTCCCTGCTATTCTGTCCTCACAGTAAAACATTAAGACGGGCTGCAGGGACAGTAAACAGTTCCCATTGCCCCATTTCTCTGTCTCTCTGTAATGTAGCCAGAGACTTAAATACGACTGAGTTAATCTTTGAAGAAAACAGAAAATACCGTAACAATAAAGGCCATAACATGGTTACAAATGAGAGCTACTGCTCCCTTCTGCATTCTAAATTCCGAAGATAATTCTGCACAGCTTCATTACCAGAGTATAATTGTGTTATAGAACTCTAAATCACCCTGTTACACTTAACTGGCAATAACATTAAGATAGTGCAGATATTCATTTTAATTAAAACATAGCCTCAAACTATTTCCCTGCTATGAGGCAAAACTTTCTCCCCTCCACCCCCTACCTCTACCACACACAGAAACTTTCATTTACTAGTACCTCTATGGCCAGCAGTAGACAGGAGATTTAAACACAATTAGGAAATCCCACCTTATAAGCCAGCAGCAGTTAAAGCTTTGCTGAGGAAGATGAATACCAGGAAAGCTGGTTCAGGTTTTAATCTTTTTCTCATATGTGAGGCACTGACAGCAGTTGTTTCAGAAAGGATGGGGTTCCCAGATAATCATTTCAAGAGTTATGCAAATAGGAATTGAGATGTAGTAGTCCAGACATTAACAAAAGCCTTGGTAGCCCAGCAGTCTTCAAGAGTTTCCCATTGCCTAAAGCACATTCATTCAATTAACAAGTATTTATTGAACATCTATTTTGTGCTGCACACTGGGGATACACACAGAAATAGAACTTGGCTCCTTCCCTCAAATATATGGCAACCTAGTGAAGGAAACTGACGTGTAAATAAGAAATTGAACTACAAAACACTCTCTAGAAGACACAGCCCAATATCCCTGTCTTTCCTCAGGATAGGAAATCTGGGATGGATTTTGGAGTGCATGCAAGAATTTTCCAGACACACAAGTGAATAACAAGAGCAGAGGAATGATATGTTCCAAAACAGAATTGCATGAACTAGTATAAGCTATTCAGGAGATTCTAAATGATTCAGTATGGCTAGACTGTAATGTGTGAAGAGTTAGGGGAAAATGATGTTGTTGAGGCCTTGGTGCATTGAGAAGGAATCTGGCTTTAGTATAGAGGGGATGAAGAGTTTTTGAAGGGTTTAATCGGGGGAGCAATGGGGACAGATAAGCACTGATAGCAACATGATTACAGAGGCTGTAGTTCAGAGTTGCAGTTTGGAATTCAAGGCTTTAAGTTACTCTCCCATCTAACATATAAATATTAATAAAATAACAACAATGACAATTAGATCAGCCATACTGATTAACATTTCTGAATGCACACTACATGTCTAAGGATTTGCATACAGTATCTTATTTAATCCTTAAAGGTGTAAGGATGAACATTCTCCATTTCGCATATGTGGAAACTCAGGCACAGAAAGACTGAATAAGTTGCCCACCAAGATCACCCAGATAGAATTTGGATTCCAAATCAGGTCTGTCTGGTTCCCAAATCCCTGTTCAGAATCACAATCACTCACCAGAATTTTCAGCGTCAATTATAAACAGTCATTTTATTCAGCATTCTGCCGCTACATCTCCTCATATAAAAGATGATTCTGTATATTGTTCTCTGTATAAGAATCAAGCCATTTGTCATTAATCATACCCATGCCCCTTGAACTCCTAGATGTGTCTTCACTCTCCTCTCGCAGGTCTAAATCCAACTCACACTTCAAAATTAGACTCAAAACTTACCTGTTCCAGCATGTTAACCATGAACGTTTGCTATAACTGGTAACTTCTATTGCATGCCAATCTCTGTTATAGGTGCTGGGATTACAGAAACGTATAGAGTGAACAATGACCCATTTCTAACGGAGTCTAATTTCTAGGTTAAACAGCTAAGGAATGCCGGGGCTGGTGTGGAACCCAGGCAGACTTACTCTATAGCTGCATTCTCCAGTGTGAATGCCACTGGTACATTTAACTATTGAGCACTTGACATATAGCTAGTTCAAACTGGTATGTGCTATAAGTGTAAAAATCACACAAAAATTTGAAGACAGTACAAATAATGTAAACTATCTCCTTGCTTATGTGTGTATATTGATTATGTGTTGACATAATATTTTATACATAATGGGTTATATAAAATGTATTATTAAAATTAATTTCACCTGTTTGGATGTGGGTATTGGGAAATTTAAAATTGTATGTGACTTGGATAATTTTTCTGTTGGAGAGCACTGGTCTATACTCTGTACTCCTAAACATTCTGCTATATTACCTTCCTAATAAAGAGATAAATAAGAGATAATTGAGAAGAAAGGTGAGCATTATGGTATTAATAACACAGTGATATAACAGTACATGTCAATAGGTGGGTGAGGGTGACCTGTCATTAGATAGGGTGAGCAGGAAAGTCTGTCTGAAAATGTGATATTTGAGCAGAAACCTGGAAAGCAGCTGTGCAAGGGACTGGCGGGGGCACAAGAGATTCAGAGAGTGTACTGTTCGTACAACTAACTTTACAGTTAACAGCTAGTTAAAAAATATTTTTGTTTATAACTCTTAAACTTAACAGAAGGGGACTGAATATAACAGAAAGAACATGACTCTAAAAAAAATCATTTTGAGTTCTTTAATCTGAACTTCAAGAACCCTAATCTCAGACACTCAGCATCTGTGGACCTTTTTGGCATCTACAAAATGGAAAAAAAATTCACCCTAACTTATTGCAACACATATATGAGATATAGTAAAACAAGCGTCTACCACAATGGGAGCATTTAAAATTTACTTTACCTTCCCCTCTCTTCCAACCTGATTCTGAACTTACATAGAATGTGAAATGTCAACATCCTGTATCTTACTAGCCCTCACGGACCCTATCACAGAGCCTTGCACATGGGTAGATGTACATTAAAAGAGCTGAGTCAACATTCCTTTTTTAAGTAGCAAAAAAATGGAACAAAGTATATTTATAAAACTAGAGGCTTTGAGGATATTTTTGAGCCAATCTTCATAAATTGGACATTGTCCTCAGAAGTTCTGCTACCAGATTCCTTCTACTTGTTTAAATACAGTTCTGAAGTGCTTTTCCAATCATCCCCTTTAGTTACATTTGCAAAGCTTTTAATAGTTGACAAAGTGCTTCCACATTCATTTGATCTTCACAATTGTACTGCAATGTTAGAAGAGCAGGATTCACTAGAAAACTGAAGCAAGAGATCAAGTGGCCTGTTCAAAGTAGAACTACTCATAAATGGCAGAGCAGATCCTCTAAGTCTGGGCCCAGGCATTTTTTGACCACATGATGTTGATCCCTCTAAGCCAGAGTTCTTTACTAAGATGTTGCATTTTGAAAACTTTTTGTAATTCCCCTTGTAGCGTCAGCTATGCTCCCTTATTAGCTTCCCTATATCTAAATATTTTCTTGTGGACAACTGTTTGTAATGAAGTACTCAAATGTGTTGAATGATTGGGTACACTGGTCCCAGTTGGCAGCTCAGGGTTTGGTTTTCTTTGTGTGTATGTTTTTTCTTTATTTCTTCTTGATTGCTTTGCAAAATCCAAGTTCTAAAGTGCTGACAGGGTTTGAAACTCTTCAACTTGCAAGAAAGGTACTCACCATCTTCCTAGAGCTTAACTACAAATACACTGAGATGAAAACAGACAAGATTACAATGCCTCCAGGCTTCCAACCAGAGATTTCAAATATTTCTAATTTCTTCAATTTAGCTTCATTTAAATTTTACTGAGAGGTAATTGCACTGAATTAATATAGTTACAATTATGCTGAAATCAATCCATTAACATCTTGAAAATTCTTATTAATCTGGCAACAATGTTATGGATAAAAACAGAAATACATCCTCTATTTGGAGTGTAGATTAATATAATAAGAATGTCGGAGTTAATTTCTCCAGGATATGAATTCCTTGAGATAAGAGACTATGACTTATATTTCTGTTTTCTGGTTTTCAAGTGCTGCTTTGAGTCCATAAAGATAATATTTGCATGTAAAAGTACCTGGAACCACTTGTCTTCATTCCTATGTCAACAAAGGTAACTTGATTGAAAGTCCAAATCACAAAGCCTTTTCTGAATTTACTTGTTTGCCTTTTAATGTTTCTCTACTTTCTCTCCCATAAAGAGTGTCATCTCTCTCTTTTCAACTGTGTGCCTAGCACAATTGTTGGAATTCAGTAAATATGTTTAATAAACTGCTAATATTGCAATGGCAACCACAACACGACAGTGGTGATGACTGCATTAAACCACCAGTAATAGTGTTCCTTTGTTTAATATAGTACATGCCACATGGACCTCAGAATTCACTTGAGATGTAGTTTAAGGTTACCCAAAGTACAATCTAAATATTGATTCTCTAAATATCAAATATGCCATTTATCTACATCTATACCTTATAATTATTGTCCATCAACACTCATTCATTCAATGGTTGTTTATAAAGTATTCACTGTCTACCTGCTGGTATGTATTAGTGGTTAAAACAGACATAAACCCTGAAGTCATGGAGCTTACAATTTAGTGAGAGAAGGAAACAGTAAGGACATAAACAAATGTTCAATTTAAAATCATAACTTTTAAGTACATATGAAAATGGACAAGGTTTATGAAGAGGAATAACAGGATTCACCTTTGCCAGGTGGATCCCCTAAATTTATTCTGGGGCCCAACCCTTTCTTTGTGGTCCTGGAACAAGAGAGGAAGGGCACAAGATAATGTTGGATAAGTCAATAGAGGCCAGATTATACAGTGTCTGCAGGCTTGGAAGGTGCTGAGCTTTAAGTGTGAAGGGAAACCATGGGAGCATTTAAAGCAGAAGACTGACTTAATATGATTTATGTATCTAAAGCATTCTCTGGCTCTTCTATGAGGAAGAGATTTGATGAAAGTAAGAGATTTGGTGAAGGCCACTTCTTCAGTGGCCATTGCAGTAGTCCAAGAGAGATGATGGAGCCCTTGGGAGAATGTGGAAGAAAGATAGGTAGAAGTCTGTGGATCTGAAACACTTCTCAGAAATAGAAATGACAGAACTTTTGATAAGCATTTGGATGTTAAAGAGAGAGCAAAGACTCAAGCATAATTTTAAGGGTTTTGATTTGAGTAACTGGGTGATGGCAGTGTCATTTAATGAGATGGAAGGACAGAGAAAGAACATGATCTTTGGAGATTTGGGGCATGTTAAAAAAGAGATGTCGGGCTTCCCTGGTGGCGCAGTGGTTGAGAGTTCGCCTGCCAATGCAGGGGACACGGGTTTGTGCCCTGGTCCGGGAGGATCCCACGTGCCGCGGAGCAGCTGGGCCCGTGAGCCATGGCCGCTGAGCCTGCGCGTCCGGAGCCTGTGCTCCACAACGGGAGAGGCCACAACAGTGAGAGGCCCGCATACAGCAAAAAAAAAAAAAAAAAAAGAGAGACGTCAGGTAGGCAAGCAGATACACAAATCTGGAGTTTAGGAGCAATTTGTGCTGGAGATGTACATTTAAAGGTTATCAGCATATACATGGCATTCAAACAATGAAAATAGAAATGTTTTTCTAATGAGAGTATACGGAGAAAGAAGGAGAAAGGACCTGGGGTGCTCCAACACTTAGAGATCAGGTAGAGGAAGAAAAACATAACAAGAAGGTCAAGAAAAAGCAGCTAGAGAGAGAAGAGGGATTACTAAGAGTGGCTTGAGAAGAAAGGAGTGAATAACTTTGATTAAAGCTAAGAGATTTAATAAGATGTGGGTGGAAAAACTGCCACTGGATTAACATTGGATTACTGAGGTGGTTATAATTGACCCTGACAAGAGCCTTTTCCTTGGATTGTTGGGGAAAATCCAGATTGGAGGAGATTGAGGAATGTTTGGGGGTTGAAGTAAAGTTGGCGTTAGTAGACAGCAGTTTTTGAAGTTGGCTGTAAGGCAAGAAATGTGGTGGTAACTTATGAGAGATGTGGAATCCAGGGGAAAGTTATCTGAGAAAAGGCGATGGCAGAGTACATTTGCGTGGGGAGGAGATGGATCCATAGAGGAGAGGCTGATGAGACAAGAGCTAGGTGGATGAACGGCAGGAGCAAAGGGGAAGTGAGAGACGACTGAGTGAGAGACCTTGCGAAAGGACTGACCTCTAACGTGAAAAGAAGAAAAGTATTGGAAGTATGTGGCATATGACCAAAAATAGCCCTCTCGATAAGGCTGTGGAGGATACAACACCCTCAGGGAACAGACATATTTCAGTTAAGGCAGGAGAGTGCAAGGAACATTCCAAAAAGAAATTGTGGATATCAAGGAGATTGTGAGTCCTGGATAAGGAATACTGGATGACCCAGGGGAAGAATTTGGGAGTGTGGTTTTGGGGGTGAGGGGATTAGATCAGCTTAAGACACAGAACTCAGGAAGAGTGCCTGGCATATAATAAATATCCTGTACATGTCAGCTATTGTGGTTCCTATTTAATGGGCATGAGATTTGGAGGTAATGGATTACCAGGTAGGCTTGGAATTCTAGCAGCCGTGTCCAGACCATGAATAATGTGACTTCATAAAGCATCTACTTTTAATCTATTAACTCCATTTTCCTAAGCAAAAGCAGATCAGAAGTTGAGATTATAACATAAAATAATGATTATCTTCACAAATAAAGCATGGACAAAATGTGCTGTGCTAACAGTTCCCACAGACCAAGGCATTTAAAACTCAAATAGCTGTAGTGAGGTGGATGGACCTAGAGTCTGTCATACAGAGTGAAGTAAGTCAGAAAGAGAAAAACAAATACTGTATGCTAACACATATATATGGAATCTAAAAAAAAAAAAATGGTCATGAAGAACCTAGGGGCAGGATGGGAATAAAGATGCAGACGCACTAGAGAATGGACCTGAGGACACGGGGAGGGGGAAGGGGAAACTGGGACAAAGTGAGAGAGTGGCATGGCCATATATATACTACCAAATGCAAAACCGATAGCTAGTGGGAAGCAGCCGCATAGCACAGGGAGATCAGCTCAGTGCTTTGTGACCACCTAGAGGGGTGGGATAGGGAGGGTGTGAGGGAGGGAGACGCAAGAAGGAAGAGTTATGGGGATATATGTATATGTATAGTTGATTCACTTTGTTATAAAGCAGAAACTAACACACCACTGTAAAGCAATTATACTCCAATAAAGATGTTAAAAAAAAAAGTTGGGACCAAACTAATTGTTATTTTGTAGAAATACTAAGTGTCCAGTAATTAAAACATTTTGAACAGAAAAAAGAAATAAAACTCAAATAGCAATGTCAGTACACACTTGTATTAACATTGGCATCATCTACCAATTTGTTGAGTTTTGAAGCTTCTTAGGATAGCATTTATTATTCTCAATATTTTCATGACTTTTGAATAATTACTTTACCTCTTTAAGCCTTGGTTACTTCATGTGTAAAACAAAAGAACTACCTGTCTGTATCACAAGGTTATCATGAGAAACAGGAAGTGATGTCTGAAAAACATTTAAAATACTACTATAAAGAATAATTGATGAATATTATTATCAATTTCCCTTGTATTCAGAGTATGGCCTGAAGAGGAAGGTCTGCCTTTTATTGTTATTTGTAGATAAATTATCCATATCTGTACTTCCAGCAGCAGTTGGCAGTAAGCTAAATGTCAGCTCTCTTCCATTTCTGCTCTCACATGAGGGGGGGCAGCCACTGTGGGACACCCCCAATCCAAAGTCCCTTATCAGAGAATTGGTCCCTTCCCTAATCCCCTGTGGAAGGCTCTTGATACCAGTTTTGTCCCATATGACTCCACTGTTAAGAAATGGGAATGTTTCGGATGAGTTGGTGAACCTTTCCAGAAAAAAGAGGCAACATTCCAAAGAAGCTACAAAGAGGAAGTTCAACTGGGCTTCACAAACGACTGAACCCACAGAGTGAAAGGCCATCAGAAATCAGGTGGCTGTCCTCCATGAGAAGGTCTCGGCTTGGGGTCAGCTTCACTGCCTCTCTCACTGCAGACTGCCTTCATCTTCTTGGCTTGTATCTGACCCAGGCACAGCCACCCCAACCCCGATTTAGCAAAACCTCCCACTTATTACTGTGGGCTCACAGAGGTAAAGAAAACTATTCCAAAGATGGAAATATCATGGATAATAAATACTACCCTAATAAGCTTCAAAAGCCAACAAATTGGCAAATGTTTATAAAAATGTATGATGAGATGACACTGCCATTTCAGTTTTCAATGTTCTGTTCCATTTGAATGCTTTGCAGCATAGCAGTTAAGAACACTACACTGGGCTTCCCTGGTGGCACAGTGGTTGAGAGTCCACCTGCCGATGCAGGGGACACGGGTTCGTGCCCCGGTCCGGGAAGATCCCACAGGCTGCAGACCGGCCGGGCCCGTGAGCCATAGCCACTGAGCCTGTGCGTCCGGAGCCTGTGCTCCGCAACGGGAGAGGCCACAACAGTGAGAGGCCCGCGTACAGCAAAAAACAAAAAAGAACACTACAGTGTGGTAGCTAAGGGTGGTTAAGGCTCCACTGTCCAGACGTCTAGTTTCAAATCCTAGCACCAACACGTAGTCACAATTTGACATGGGGTCAGTTGACAATGCCTCAGTTTCCATATTTATAAAGTGGGTAAATAATAGTACTTACTTTATAGGGTTGTTATAAGAATTATGTATGTTAATAACAGCTAAAAGCACTTCAAGTCAGTGGTTGGCACATTCAGTGCCCTACTAAATGTTAATGGTAATTGTTATTCTTCAACAGTTCTTCCCGTACTCCCCAAGAAGGGCTCAACTATCCATTTAAAATTCCATCACCAGAAAATAGAGCATAGTTTGCAAACTAAGTAGTTTGAGCAGAAAAGTGGACAACAAAGTAGACTGGATGAAAACTGCCCAAAGAAATCCAACCACGATTATCCCTTGATCCCGGATAATTGGGGAAGGGGTGGATAGCTGTCCCAGGCGGGACCTAGCATGTATGGCATTGTCTTTACCAGGAATTGTGGCTGGAAGAAAGACTCAAGTGAGTCTTTTCTGGGCTTGAAATAGTTGTTTGCTTGGACCAATCATTTCAACTGCCTGAGCACCAACCGTAAAATGAAGAGATTGAACTAGATTGTTCTCAGTGATCACCTCCAGCTCTGACACTCTGTAATCCCACGCTGAGTGCTCTGTTGTGCAATGATACAATATGGAAATTGCCAGTGCAGGTAAGTGAGACCTCAACATGAACTGAGCAGATAGATGGCGATTACACAATGGGCAATGTCTGGAAAAAAACCTTATGGAGTGGAAAGTATTGGACTGCCTGATTATGACTTACTCTCCAATATGAAGATATAACCATGCTTGGCCGCTCAAGGGTGGAAATGTGGCAATGTGTTAAAATGCTAATGAAATTGGAATTCTATAATAGATGTTTAGAACAGTTTAGGTTACCAAGACATGAGAAGTTAGAGAGCAGAGCTCATAAATCCTGATGATAAGGCCAAACTCCTCAGAAGAGCCAAGGCCCTTTACAATCTGATTCTGACTTGCCTTTTCAAGCTCATCTCTCCTTATACACATGCATGCACCCTGTGTTCAATCTATAACGAGCCACTTGACATTCTCCACACACAGCAGGCTCTTCTGTTTCACATGCACACAAATTCTGTTGCTTCCACCTCCATATTTCACGTCTCTCCATCCCACTGTTATCATCTATTCCAGACCATCATCACTCACCTCATAGGATTACTCAGAGGATTTCTTAACTGGTGAACCTGCCCCTAGTCTTTGTTCACTCTAATCCATTGTCCTCACAGCTACCAGAGTATTTTTCTTAATTGTGTAACCAATCATGTCTTTCTTGCCTAAAATTCTTCAATGATATACCATTGCCTTAAGACAAAATCCAAATTCTTTGATATGACTTGCAAGACCTTTCATGCTCTATCATTCAGCTACTGCTTCCAGCTCATCCTGCATCATTTGTTTCCTTACATGGCATACTCTAGCCTTGCCAAAAGAATTTCACTTTCCCAGACAAGATACGTTCTCTCTCACCCCTGGATCTCCACATGCTGATCCCTCTGCCTGCAGTCTCACTCTCTCACCACCCCTGCCTGACTTGATTCTACACAGGGAGACCTTCCCTCATAACCAAGGCTAAATTAAGTCCCTTGGCTGTGTGCCCTCATGGCTCTTGTACTTTTTCTATTGTAATACTTCCACATTATTGAAACAATCTATTGAATGGATTAATTCTATTTCTTTTACTTAAATACTCTTTAGTCTTCTTTCCCAGGCATTTTTTTTCACTTGCTGTCAAAGCCCAGCTCAAATGTTACCACCTTAGGAAAAGCATTCCTGATCCCACAAGGTTATTTCTTACTCCTTTAGAGCTCTCATGGAAATACATCCAGAACCCTGTTGGTCACAACAAATCCTACAAATTAGAACCTTGACCAAAGAACTTTTCACAGTGTACCATAGAAAGATACACTATTTGGTGGTGGTGCAGAGAATGATAGAAAAAGTCAGGTTCTAAAAGAATCTGGTACTAAAATAAATGCCAAGACCTAGCTCTAGGGTAGGGCAGAATGGGACTAAGTATTTTACATGTGTCTGCACACAAGCACACACCCTTCTGAGATTTCAGATGATCACTCTTGGAGATGATCATTTCATGTGAGTATCTGAACTATCATTTTTCTTGCCAAGTAGCAATAATTACATAGCTTCCATGTTTAGGGCTCTCAGGAAGATGTGGCCCAGAGCATAAACGTTACTTCCCTTTCTTTTATAACATAATGATCTTCCTGTTGCAATATTAATCAATAACTAATTTCATAGCTGGACAACTATTCTTAATGACCTAGTACATTAGAGGCATTGTGACACAAGTCTTCAGATCATTCCCTGAAGGCCCTGTCACCAAAAGGGCAAATTCAGTTACTTGTCATAAAGCAGGAGACAAAGGCCTCATTACACTAATTAAGGAAAGACGCATCTGGGTCTTTGTTGGTTGAAAGCTGAAAGGTCTCACATCTGGACCTAAAAATGGAATCAAATGGAGTCTTTCAGTCAAAGACATTTTGAATAATGCTAAAAGAGCCCCAGACATGTTAATTATGAATCTGTGGACTCGAGTGTCTGCTTGAGTTTGGTTATATGCATAAAGTGTGTGTCTACTCAGTCTTCGTGAAATAGGCAGACCCAGGGGATTTTCTATTCCTCTATTTCCCATGAGTTTATTTGCCTCCAGGAATCCTATCTTCCTTAGGTGGCCTCCTCATGGAGTACTTTGAGTCTCTGAAGAACTGAACTCAATGCCCACTTTGTCTTCAATTAGTTTGCCAAGAATGGATGGAATGAATTGGATGGTAAATAATTTTTGTGTAACTCTTACTAATGCTGAAATCCCTGATGTATAAAATTTAAGCATCTGATGTTTCGACTAGGATGAAGCAAAAAGCATGTTAATTATCTATTATATTCCAGGTGTCATCCTCTAACACATGCCAAAATTCTCAAAATAATCCTGAAAATTTTTTAATCTTTATTTTATTAATGAAGAAAACAAATCTTACTAAGTTAAAGTGAGCTGGGATTTAAAGATGAATCTTCTAAAAATCACTCCTCTTTCTGCTACACTGCAGTAACCTGTCCCCCTTTTCAATATTCCATCTCCCTATGTTGTGATAGATTCCCTCTCCTTCTCAGACAGATAGATATAGAGATATAGAGATATATAAATCTTGAATATCCTAAAGGGAACCCTCTTTCACTGTGGGTGGGAATGTAAATTCATGTAGCCACTATGGAAAACAGTATAAAGGTTCCTCAAAAAACTAAAAATAGAATTACCATATGATCCAACAATCTCACTGCTGGGCATGTATCCAGAAAAAAACTATACTTCAAAAAGACACATGCACCCCAATGTTCACAGCAGCACTATTCACAATAGCCAAGACATGGAAACAACCTAAATGTCCATCAACAGATGAATGGATAAAGAAGATGTGGTACATATATACAATGGAATATTAGCCATAAAAAAGAATGAAACAATGCCATTTGCAGCAACATGAATGCACCTAGAGATTATCATACTTAGTGAAGTAAGTCAAAAGAGAAAGACAAATACCATATGATATCACTTATATGTGGAATCTAAAATACGACACAAATGAACTTATGTATGAAACAGAAACAGACTTACAGACACAGAGAACAGACTGGTGGTTGTCAAAGGGGATTGGGCTGGGGGAGGGATGGAGTGGGAGGCTTGGGTTAGCAGATGCAAACTATTATATAGAGGATGGATAAACAACAAGGTCCTACTGTATAGCACAGGGAACTATATTCAATATCCTGTAATAAACCATAATGAGAGAGACAGACAGACAGACAGACAGACAGAAAGAAAGAAAGAAAGAGAAAGAAAGAAAGGAAGAGAAAAAGAAAGGGAGAAAGAAAGAAAGGGAGAAAGAAAGAGAGAGGAAGACAGGGAGATAAATGGAACATATAAATACTGAATATCCTGAAAATTCCAAGTAATTACCTTAGATTCATTTTGGTTTCCAGATTCACACCTTGGGTAGACTTAAGGACCTTCCAACATACAGTTCTTAACTATTCACTCTTCTGAGAAAAAACCATTCAGAATAGCTCCTGCTCACTTCAACATGTATCATATGCATAAACCAAAGTTATCATTATGAATGTTTTAACACATTTTACATTTTCCAAACTTCATGCATCAGTTCATGCTCTTCCCTCCACCTAGAATGACCTTTTCACCAACTGTCACTCAATGGAATTCCTTTCATTCTTCTAAGTCCACTCAAAATGCTTTTACCTCTTTGAAGTCCATCCTTAATCTCGCTTCCCACCCTTCAGAATGTGAGATCCTTCCTCTTCTTCTCTGAATCACCCTTGTACATTATTTGGATTTATATTATGACTTGTAACTCTTCTTACCTTGAATTATGTGTGTGCCTCGCTACTTTCCCTACTAAAGTTGAAACTTTAAATGCAAACCCAGCTTCCAACTTTCCCATCTATGCACTGTCAGATACCTTTCTTTGTGAAAGAAACACTACCCTGTAACAGAACTAAAAGCTCCTAAATTCTGAGAGGAATACCAATGCTCTGTTTCTCAGGAAAAAAAAAAACAACTTTTTTCCCTACTGCAGATTTCATTGTTTTCCAAAATCAGACCTAGCTCAGTAGCCGTTGACACTCTCAGACTGCAATCCCCCACCACCATCATTTCAGGCTGTTCATTAGCTCACTGATGATGGATAGCTTTCTTCTTCTGTCTGTCTGCCTTCCTTCCTTTCAGCTATCCTTCCTTCCTTCTTTTCTTCCTTCAGTATTCTGTGTTAAAAACTGGTGTGAGATTTGTGTGCTATTGAAGTAGTGCTAGACTGGAATTATGACCAGGGAGCTTGGGAATCTTCAAATACTGCCCCAAATCTCCCATCACTAAGTGCCTGACACAATATGAAGAAAAATGACACTACTGTTAGCTCTGGTTTTAGCCCCAAACCCCAGTGTCAAAAATTCTAGTAACCTGGGCCCAGTCATTTCTTTTTCCTCATCTTGTTAGTCCTAAGTAGTTTTAGATCAAAGCCGACTATGGGGCCTGCTCTGTGTATTTCATTACCTGCAACTACTGAAGCCAATCCCTGAATCTTACCACTAAGAGGTGAAGAAAAGCTGATCCAGCCCACCCCTCCCATGACCAGGGGAAGAGCCTGCAGTATAGTCTGGGAAGGAAGAAATGAAACAGTGAGCCACAACCATAATCATTTATTTTTTAAAAAGGCATAGTAGAAAAAAGTGCCCACTCAAAGCAAAACAAAAGAAAAATCCAAAACAGCTCAGTGGGTAAATTTACATATGACCAATCAAATTCAGGGCTCCACCTCCTTGGAGATGGAGGGAAATGCTTTCATCTTGATTCATTAGGGACAGCCCTTAAGTTCTTCCTAGAAATCAATAGGCTTTCTCCATGCCAGGCGCCATGCTAGGCTCTGGAGACAAATATAAATAAGACCCAAAGTCTCTGTCCTGGAAGAATTCTCAGTCTAATGGGTAAATCAGACAAGTAAATAATTCCAAATCTATGTAATGAGAAACACTAACGGCAGAGCTAACGTTGAGCTGGTGGGCAATGGTATGATCACACAGGTTGATAAAATATTAAAATGGGTCTGAGCCCTTTGGTAAATATCTGCTTTCCTGAGTCCATGAGAAAGCACTAACCTCATCCTCACTGCCTCTGCCAAGCTTGGGCTCTCTACACCCCCCTCAGACTTCACAAACCAGCATGGGTCCTCCAGGAGCCTATTCCAGATGTATGGTTGGTGACCATTCTGATTGGTCAGTGCTTGAGATGACTCCAGAATAAAGGAATATGCAAAGAGCTTTAGTAGGACAGAGAAGGAAAAAAAAATACCCTCTGGCTGGAGAGATGTGAGTCTTACAAATATGTATATGTATAATTTCGTGGAGTAGAGGACACTTAAGCCAAGTCTTGAAGACAGGGGGAGTTCACCAGATGGGCTTTACAGGCAAAGCTTACATCATGTGTCAAGGCAAAAATGGAATTTGCTCAATGAGTCTTGGATGCAAAATAATCGAGAGAGCTGTAAAAAGAAGAGGATGGTATCACAGGATGAGTCTGGGAATTAAGTCAAGAGTCTTGTATGCCTTCCATTTGCAGGTAATAGTAAGTTCTAATGAGGGTGTGACATGACAACTGCTTCTATCATAAGATAAATAATGAGAGGAGCATAAGCCTTGTTCCATGTTTTCTTCATTCTAGAATTCTTTTCTTGATGGGTCCACAAGATAGTATGTAAGTACTCTCTGATATGACTCAAAGAACTCAGAAGCCTTTCCCCAAATCCCTCTCATTATCTACTATGAAGTTTTCATAGCAAACCTTTCTCCCCACTCTACTTATTGGGGAAATAAAGTCAAGGTAGATATTAAAAATTATGGCAGTTATGATTTATTTTTTTAAATGAAAGCTTTGGTTTCAGGCAAATGTAAGCAGGTACTATAATACAAGATTTGGAGAATGGGTCTCTGTTCATCTTGACAATCGTATAGACACTAGGCAGTACACACGACAGAGAACCAAGGAACACAATTGTTCATCTAGGTTTCCCTCCCAGTGCCTCAACAGAGCAGGTGCTCAGTGTTCCCCTATTTTATTAATCATTATTCTCTAACAGTCTTCATCTTTCTGAAACCAAGTGTCCTCCCTCCAGAAGATATAATTAATGCCCTCCCTCCCTTTGGCCATTTCAATCCTGTTCTCTAAAATATTGATAAATCCATCTTACTATCACATCAGGGGGCAGAAGCCAGAGCTCCAGAGACATACTAGTCCCCTGTGCAAAGGAAAACTGCAGTGTCTCTGTTTCATGACCAACACTTACCAAATTCATTTCAAGCTGTATTGAGTACCTACTGTGAATCAAGCACTGTGAGATCCATGCTGAAATTCCAAACATAAAATTGATAAAGGCCCTTCCCTGACTCTCTGAGGTCTCTGCACGTGAAGGATACAAACAGATGAATCAGCAACTCTACAGCTTTTCCAAGTACAAGTGGTCTTTCACCAAGGATATTTAGATCTGTGTCTCAAGGATACAGTTTGTTTCCCAAAGTATGTTTGGTGGACTTCCAGTTCTGCAGAGTGTTAACAGGTTGATACATAAGCAAAAGGTTTCACTGATACAAATGACATCTGAAAATCACTGGGTAAACAAGCCTCTTTACTATGGGACTTCTTATGAGTCTATATTAAGCACCTGCACACTGTGGCTATCCAACAGGGGAAGGGGTTCCCAAATCCAATCAACCAGAAAGCCTTTTGCTGCAGATCACCTCAAGGAAGATGAGGTGCTCCCAAGAATATACTGAAACAATGCTGATCAGCTATGTCCTTGGTCAGAAGTGAGCCCATCATCTCAAGAGCATCCCTTGCAGTGCTTCCTCTAATCTCATTTCCTTACATTTACTTACCCTGGAGCCCATCTGACTTCATGTCCTAACCCCTTCCATCCCATGAGGACTTCCTGCAGTGGGTCTCAAAATCTTAGCATTTTGCTAGCTAGAAAGGCCTGATGGCATCACAGCTGGAGATTCCACTGTGAATGTATATGATTTCTAGGTTATTCAACAATGCCATTCCCAGCAACCATCTCTTCTTTAGAAAAGGGCTTTGTGTGTGTGTTTGTGTGTGGGTAGGTGGATGTGCAGACACGTGGTGGTGGATACTTTCTTTTACCTCTCAAACTAGAAAAGTTCCTATTTATTCCTACCACTAGTTTCCTATTTCTAAACTATGACAGATTATACTTGCTAAATTATTTTGCTCTTAGAGAACCTAAGGAAACATGTTTTTATGACACTGGAATCTGCAATTCCTTGTTAAGTTCTTAGTTACGATAAAATTCCACCTTATCAGAATAAAGGTACAATAAGTTATATAAATCAACAGTTGGTAAATGATATTCTATGCTGACATTTCTGTTCAGGAGTTGGTATTTTATTTGGGCGATAGGCATCTGCTGAATTTATTAAAAATGGTTGACTTATCTTAAGAGGTCAGCTACTATAGTTGAATCCCTTTCTTCTCAAGAATAATTTAGCAGCTTCTTGGTGTGCTACTGGTCTTTTCTTAAAGCTAATAGTTAAAAAAGTATAATGCAGTTCATTTATTCACATGTATTCATTGAGCACCTACTATGTGTCTGGCATCATGGTAGAGGCTTGGGATCCAATGGTAATCAAGACAATGTTTAGATGTCTGTGTGGGATGAGATAGATACAGCTACACAAATTCGGCTGAATAGAACAAAGGTCCTACCACACCTTCTCCTCTCCCTTCCAACCCTCACCCCCAAGCCAAGTATATAGTACTAGAACCACAACTCATATTTTTGTGGAGCCAGAAGAGCTAATGAAAACACATGGGTCATTATCTGAATGATGAATGTCTTCCTGACATACTGAAGGACAGAGAGAACGAAGGGTTGACTGGTGGTTCTAAATTCCATGAACATCCCTCTTCAATGTGATCATGGAGAAGCAGCCTGCATGACCCAGGAGCCTTCTATCATCTCTGTAAGGCACACAAATGCTATTGCCAAAAAATCTCTTGATTTTTTAAGGGATCAAAGTAGTTGAGATGGGAGAAAGGAGAGGATGAGAAGATCTATTTTAAGAAGGAATGGGCTTCTTTTTTAATGTAAGTCTGAGGTTGTTTACCTCAAACCTGCATCAGAATCACTGGAAGGCTTGTTAGAGCAGCGTTTCTGATTCAGTAGGTCCAGGATGGGACCTCAAAACCTGCATTTTAAATAAGATCCCAGATGCTTCTGATGCTGCTGGTCCAAGGACCACTCTTCTCCACTGACGCGGACATTCTCAGTTCCTTAAGTTGTTCCAACTAAAGGGCAACTAATAAGTGAAAATTGTTAGGGTACCAATTTCAGGGTTGGAGGGTGGAGGGGTTGGCTAGATTGAATGGAACTGATATTTTTAAGAACTTAGTAGCAGAGCCAGGATCTTACCAAGAGCTTGAGATCTTATTAATAGTGTCATTGTCACACACAACCCCAACACCCACCTGGTAGATTGGCACGTGTCAAACTGAAATCAACTCATTAACGAAGGAACCAAAAAGATCTGTTTGCTTCACTGAAGAGTTAAATATCATATGCTCACTACCCATCTGCATGAGAATTTTGTTTTTAAAACAAATATATATTACATGCTTCCTGAGATTCAATTTTAAGTAATTAGAGGAGGCTGGGTCACCCCTCTTGTAAGATAAGAATAATAATGCCACCACTTACAACTCTGCCAAGTAGGAATGGTAGTTAATACATCTGAACTGTAGGGGAGGGGTAATTTCCCCCTGTCTACCTCTTGAGTTTTTGAGGATGGACTAATAAAAAAATTGACACAAAACAGATTAACAGGTGAAAAAGAAACAAATTTAATTCATGTGTGTGGAGGTATCAGAAATGGAACCTAAGAAGTGGTCAAAGCAAGCAGCTTTTATACTTTTTAGACAAGGCAACAATAAATTTGTGAGGAATTAACAGGACAAAGAAACTTAGGCTTTGGGTGCTTAATTAGTGGAGAATCTAAACAGAGTTTGAACTTAGATAATAAATTAGTGAAGAAGTGACAACGTTTGTTTATACAGGCTTCCGGCCCTGAATTTCCTATCTCTGGTGATAAGGATGTCTCTCTAACTTCCAGTACAGGGAGGGCATCTTTCACTTGGTAGACTTATTTCCCATTTTTTAGGGAGACAGAAAGGAGGGTCAAAGTGTCCCTCTTGCATAGGCTGTTTCTTAAGCAACTTTAATTAAAAAATAATCAATATGCCACTGAGGCATACTTTGGGGCAGCCTGCCCTGGGCCCTCTAGTTTCTCTGCAGTCCTACTCATAGTAAATGTCATGACTGTTACCATCTAGGGGTCCATAACTGTTTGAGAATTTTCTTTCCCTTTAGACTGTAAACTTCATGAAGGTCAGACTCAATCTTCATTTCTCACTGTTGTAACCCCAATACTTAGCATAGTATCTTCTTGCACATAGTAGGTACTCAATAAACTGCTAAATAAATTGACTTGCCACATATGCAAAATAGAGCAAACATCCACATGTGATTAAGGTAGCCTAACGGCCCCCTTTCCAAATGAGTTCCTTAAGTTTGAGGATGCCTGTCAAAAACCCAATAGAGTACTTGGCAGGGATTGTATTACTTCATTAACATAATTACACCAATTATTCAAAAATCAATTCGGCTTCAGGGTTCAGTCTCAACCTCTGTCTGGGAGGGCTCTTCTTTCTGAGGAATGGAAGCAGAGGGATAGATCCCTGGGTACAGAATGCTGGTGGGGGGGGCAGGGGGTTGAGCTGGTTGGGGGAGGGAAGAAGAGAGTCCTGGGTCAAAAAAGGGCAACTTAAGTGCTCAGAGTAGTTGTGTGCAAGAAGAGGAAAGAAGAGGATTCTGGTGCCAAACTTCCTCCCTGGAGGACTGCCTCTGCTGGAGGGCATCCAAGGTAAAATTACTTACACTATTTTACTTTCTGAGTGTTTCTTTCTTAGAATCATAGAACTATAGGCCTGAGAGAACTTAAAGTTCTTCTGATTAATACTTTAGTGTCTTTAACCAAACTCCTATCAATTACTGTGATCATCTTGAATAGACACTCCCTGAACAAATCCAAAGTCCAGGAGTCCATTTCATCAAGGGACAACCCATTCAATGAAAACATCCCATTGTATGTGACCCATCGTCCACGACCCCAAATCCGTGCCTGAATGCCCACACCATCCTGCCTCCCTTTCCCAATGCACAACTCACCATGCACATCTTATACACTCAGAAGAGGACTTTGTCCAGATATTCTTTCCCCATGTAATCCAGAAGGGTGTGATAAATGAAGTGACAGTTGGGAAAGAAGGTGATACAAAGACTGAGTACCATAACCCTCAAATTGGAATGATGACTTCAGGCCCATCTTAGCCCTTGCAGGGACCCACCCAAACGGCTTCCTTCAAGAGAAATCCTGTTTTCCCTGAAAAGCTCATCATCAGATGAATCAATGTTTTACTCTCATGGACCCCGCCTCCCCGCCAAAAAAACCCCTGTGGATTCTTGCCTTTGGACTCTGTTCTTAAATTTCATAGAAGGCAGTGTGTATTTAGACCATTTAAACAGAAACCTCACCTCCAAGCTTTCCCAAAAAACACTAGGGACTGCATGTCACACAGTCTGCCTATTCCCAAACTCCACTTTGGAGAAGAAAATAATCTGTGTTTGGTAAAGAATCCACAGGTGGCTGAAATAATCAGGCAGAAAGGAACAGCTAGGGCAGGTAGTAAAATGGCTTTGTGAAGGACAGGCCAGTCTTCTGGGGACAGGAAAGAGAAGAAAAAATATAGGCTGCCTAGAAGAAACTCATGGATTGCAGACTTAATTATCAGACTGTTCCTAGAGAAGGAAATACATATTGTCTCATACAGCCTCACAAGCTGATAAATATTTAATGGACAAATAATGAATCTTGGCATAAATATTTAATGGAGCAGCACCAAGGTATACAAGGGTGGGGAGTGTGCTGAGGGAAGGATGCTCTAGACAGTAAGACAATTGAGTTGGAACAGGAGTAGAGATAGGTCCAAAAAGTATCAATCTCTCTGAGGGGATGCTGGGTCTCTTTTGAAACTAGGTTGGTTGCTTAAATAAAAGAATAGATGAGTTGCTTTGCAAAATGTAAACTGCTGTGGAAATGACAAGATATAGTATTTTTATTATCACCTTTAAAATTTATTTGAAATACAGCATTAGACTATATAGCTGGAAGATGGTAACCATTGAGGGAGTCAGTAAAAGCAAAATAAAAATCTAGGTGGGGTGAGATGAACAGTCCCTTGAGAGGTTCCAATTGTTTTTACAGGTATATGGATTTGGAAGAGTGAAGTCTATTCAGAAAGAAGCAGATGGTGCAGCTCTCAGGGAAGTTCTAAGAACAGCTTCTGTTTATCTTGAACCCATCATATGGTCAGGACTGTATGAGTGCTAGGACCATAAAATGAATAAAGATAGATGTGGCCCTGTGATTACAGAGCTTACCATTGGCCAGGGAGGTTGTAACTCAGAAATTACCATGTATCAATAGCATAATCAGCACCTAGACAAGGAAATAGCTATGGGAGCACAAGGATATATCAGGGCTAAATCAGGAAGACTTCCTGGAGCAGCTTCCAGGTCCCATCCTGATGGGTGATTTGTTGACAATGTAATCACCTGTTTACTCATCTGGCTTTTCCCATGCAATGAGAAGAAGAGACAGCCCTGGGAGTATGAAAGGGGAATATACAAGGTGACAGTTAAAAGGGTCATGAATGCCAAGGTAAGGATTTTTAATTTGAATTAATAAATGATAACTAAAGCCAATATATACTTGTTGACGAGAAATGTTTGTGTGCATCTGTGTGTGCACATATATTTCCAGCCCTTGGAAAAGTATGTCCTCACAGTTTCGTGATGTGTGGAGCACGCAGAAAGCAGAGCAGAGAATATGCCTCTTCCTGAAGTTTCTTGAAGAACTTTAAAACAGGAACCAAAAATAGATTTAAGCCCCCCTTGCTCCCTGTTTCTTTCCACCATCTGTCAGCCCCACTCCCCTGGGGAGAAGCTAAGGCTGACAATAGCAGAGTGAGGGAACAGGGGTGTGGGTGGGGAAGTTTTCTTTTTTTTCTGCCAGGCTGAGTTATTAATTAGCTTCCCGGAAGGTAGAGGAACAGCGAGCTTTAGTCTTCTCACTTGACAAATACCGCACCAGAGAGGTCAAGCAGGCCACCCAAGGTTACCTACCACCTTCTTAATAGAGGCAGAGCCAGATTCCCGGGGCCATCTGGGATTCTCTGCACCAGTTCTAACTGTACCACTCTAAATTATCCAAGCGTCCTCTTTTAAGGGGATGGGATGGGGGTATGTTTGGGAGAGGTGAACCAGGGGAGATCTTTGTGGTGGGTTTTCCCAGCTTCTTGATAAGCCAAGTATTTCCTAACCTCTCTCCCAGGAAGGAGCCACAGTCCTCACATGAACTTGGCAACAGACCCTGTTTACTTCAAACAGCACAATCCCTCCAAACCCTGCAACTGAGCCTTTCGTTTCTTGGGCCAAAGACCCCCAGGGAGGCAAGCGGACAGATGGATGCTCTGTCTCATTCTCTGGAGGCCTGTTCTCATCTTTTGAATTTCTTCCACCCAGCCTTGAGCCTGACCTAGAACATGGTGACAGGAGGTGGGGATCAGTCTTGGGAGCACCCAGAACATGCTCCTCTCTGGATCAGAACTCTGATCTCTCTTACTCCCCCACAGAACTAACAGCATCACCACCAGCACCTGCATCTGGGTTCCTTCCTCTTCCTTTGCCTGGTGAGGATGGAATGGAGCCCCCAGTTTCTCCTTCAGTGTTGTTTGGCTTCTCCCCAACCTGGCAGTCACCAACTGCTCATCCTAAGACTTATCCATACCCAGTAAAATCCTAGCACTCTCCAGGAGGACGAGAACCTGAGATGGACATGACACAACCCTTCCTTTGACATGAGTATTCAATAAATGTCTATGTATTACCTAATTATGGGTGCTACACTGAGTTCTACGACAGCCAGAGGCCCTCTCCTTCATGGGACTTCATAGTCTAGGAGGGGAAGAGACGCATTCAATGAAATTACTGTAACTAATAATTAAATATAATGCAGTTGAAACCCAAAGAGACAACATGATGACCTTAGTGTCCTAGAGTAAATCTGTAAGACTTAGACCTGTTGGCTGTAACAACCGCACACAGACTCAGAGGAAGCACATCTGTGACCATCAGACAAATGCCTGGAGGAAGACTTCCACCCCCACCCCAGGACTTCCAAGCCCAGTCTCCTCTGCCTGCAGTGGTGTACCAGGACCCCCACCCCAGGACTTCCGAGCCCAGTCCTCCTCTGCCTGCAGTGGTTGTACCAGGAAAAGTTCAGAATCCACTCTCCTGCTTGCATACCACTTATTTAGTGGTGAAACCACAGATATTCAACAGTCCTTCCCTGCTGCTTCTCAGCTGGGGACAAGGACCCAAGGAGTCTGTTCTAATGGAGAGGCTCAAGAAATGACTGTGGACTCAGCAGTCAGGAGCCTGAAGGGACCTTCATCTGTTGGGGTATCCACACCTTTTTCTTCTTTTAATAGTTTCCAACAAAAGTCATAAACAAAACCCCAAAATGGAAATTTGACAAAGGCTGATTTTCCCTGATTTAATTCAGGGGTGAAGGCTTCAAGGATCATATGCTCCCAGCCCCTTTTCCCTGGGGTAACTTTCTCTAAGGAACTTCAGGACCTGGGGATCATAGTCTGAAAACTGCTGATCTGATTTAATGCCTTATTTTGCAGAAGCAGTTATCCCTGGTGCTTGTGTATAACCTCTTGCAAATGTTTTAACCTCCTGGGCTTGTAGGTCCATCTGTGAAATGAGGATGGATACACTTATATCCATTCTACAGGATTCTTGTCGAGGCCCTGGTGGAGTCCTAAAGATCAGTAACATCTATAAGCTGCTAAGCATAACTGCAAGGGTGGTGTTCAAGTACCATCACTTTGTAGCTATGAATGAATCTCTCTAGACTAGTTTCTCCATCTGCAAAATGGGAACAATAATGGTATCTCACAGTCTCCTCGTAAGGGTTAAGTAAGATTATGCCTGTAATATATTTCATCTAATTGCTTGAACTGTAGGAAGTGCTCAGAAAATGTTTTCAGTCTCACCTTCCCATCATCAGCATCACCATCAGCATCTTTATTTAAATTGTTATTCATTTTGAGAAAAGTGACCTAGCTCCCCCTGGATATGCACTGGAATGATGTAACCCTAGAATGTGATAGAAGTCATGTGTGACTCCAAGGGGACATTTAATCTGTATGTGAGGTCAACACAAAGTAAGCCTACTTGAGAGATGAAGACAGAGATTCTGATGATATTCTTTGGGAGCCTTTAATAAGACACATGAGGAAATGTTTAACTTCTGGACTTTTCAATTAGTGACCCCCCCCATCTCTGTTTTAACACACACACACAAACACACATGTGCACAGGTAAGAGGTCCAGATAGGGAAGTTGTCTTGCCTGAGGCCCTGTGGTCTCTTGGAGGAGAGCTCAGATAGCCTGCCTCTCATGGTCATGTTTTTTCTTCTTTGTCTCACAGACTGCATTCTCCAAACAGCCTTTGCCTTCCTTAGTCTCACTCAGAGAAGCCAGGGATCACTTGTATGGCCATTTGTTCTTCTTCCAAATCCAAAGCTTGCAAACAATTCCATGGGAACGTGCCATGGCGGGGAAACAGTCCAATTACTGATCTAATGAGCCAATTTTCCTCTCATGTCCCCCATAAAGGCATGTATGGCCTCAGTGCTCCCAGGGCCCAGCTCAGACGATGACAGAGAAATGGAGAAAGAACACTGTTTGGCAGTTCAAACCCACTTACTGCACAGGCTGGAAAATGAAATGACTGATAACATGTAATTAGGCCTTAATTATTTACCATTTTTGGTTAATCACTGCCACTTGCAAGTTAACAGGTTGTAAAACTCTTGGGCTGTGTTAGGTGATCATTAGCAAAAAGTGCCATCTTCCAGTGTTAATGAAATAGCCGTAAAAATCCATGACCGCAAGCAATGCAGGACTTGAGGCCACTTGGGAGACAGTTACGTGGATTTATGGCTAATTATATTTTTTTTGGAATCTGTATTTCCACGTTTGATAAGAAGGCTTGAAATAAAGGCTGCAATGCCTCCTGGGCTCTCCTATCATTCCACAGGAGCACAGGGGATACAAACGGCGGGTGGGATGGAGGTGGAAGAGAGAAAAAGTAGGAGAAAGAGTAGTAAAGGACAACTCTTGTCTCAAAATAGTCACCTCTCCTCAGGGTCCCATGTCTAAATGTCTGCCATTAGAAAGCCATTCCTTAGAGTGTAATGTTACCCAAACTATGCAGATGTCCCTCAGAAAGTAAATATCCCTGGGAGAAGTTCTTTAAGTGGAAAATGTCTCTTTGCAGTAGCCCTTATGAAAAAGAACTGCTAGTTTTCACAAATAATTAGCTAAACATGAGTCCACAGACAACCAATGTAAGTGGGCATTAGGCCACAGTAATATAGGCAGAGGGCTAGGACAAAGGAGGTGAAACCACAGGCACATCTAGGCTGGAGTTACAGATTCAGCTCTGGAGCCCACACTGTGAAAGGCCAGAATGAGTTCTTGACAAGTGAATTAGATAATGAGAGGACAGACCCCTTTTCCCAGAAAGAATCTCTTAAAAGAATTGAGAATGTTTAGCCTGGAAAAGCAAAGGCTGGTTAGACAGCTTGAAAGTTGTCTTCAAATACCTTAAAAGCTTCCATGAAGACTGGAAACAAACTCATTCTTATGTGTTCTGAGAAGGCAGATTCAATAGATAAAAGCTGCTAAGAGGCAGCTTCATCTTCAAAATGTTTCAGAAGCCAAGAGTTGTCCACCAATGTAATGAGTTGATTCAAAGGTAGTGCGTTCATCTTCTTAGAGGTAAGTAAGCAGAACCTTGATGATAAACTAGGATGATAATCACTGAAAGATATTGGAGGAATCCTTTCACTAGATGGATGGCTGAATGAAAGAGTTTTAAACGTTTAAAGTTCTATGATTTGAAGTCATCAATACTTTAATATCAATTATTTGATTCCATGTCTTTCCCTGGCACTAGTAGCTGGAGGCAGTAGAATACCCCTGGGGACCTGAGGGTGGGGTAAAGGGATATTGAAAGATTAAAAACACAGAGGGTAGTAGTTTACACTACGGCTGATGCAATTTTGGACAATTTGTTTCCATTGGTAGGAAATGAAGTTCTTATCTTCTGACTGCGAGAGTCTGGAGTACGATTTTATCGTTACTGATGAAAGAAAACAGCTTCCATCCCAGGTTTTGTGAAAACTCATTCTGGACCTTGGGTTATGCCCTCATCCTGGGCCTTAGTTTCTCCATCTGTAAATAGAGGGCTAAGTTTGATGTCTATCAGGACCTTCCTATATCTACCATGAAATGGTTCTGGGTTCTGATGTGGAAGTAGTTCTGTGCCCTCAGCTCCTACACCAGATCTACCTGGGTCCGTTTCTTAGCTTAGAAAGCATAGAAAATGATGCCTGTCTTTCAGCTGTCTCTCCAAGATGCTATAAGGAATAATGAGGCCATTTGCCACTCCTCCGAGCTCAGTGTTGAATGTTCAATCACCATTGAGAGATACTCGTATGCAGACATTTCAGGTATATAGTATAATTTTTTTTTTTTTTTTTTTTTTTGCGGTACGCAGGCCTCTCACTGTTGTGGCCTCTCCCATTGCGGAGCACAGGCTCCGGATGCGCAGGCTCAGCGTCCATGGCTCATGGGCCCAGCCGCTCCGCGGCATGTGGGATCTTCCCGGACTGGGGCGTGAACCCGTGTCCCCTGCATCGGCAGGCGGACTCTCAGCCACTGTGCCACCAGGGAAGCCCTATAATATAATATTAAAGGCACAGAAAAGCATAAAAAGATTTGTAATTAAGATAAAGAATCAATGAACCTACCCTTTCTGTTTTATAAGCTCAGCCCAAGCAATTGACAAGTGGCTGCATTCAAGGTCATAGACTATATATTTGTGGATTTATATGTTTAACGTGAAATAAAGCACTTGATGGAAACAAAAAGGTGTTGCTATCAGTCATCGGTTTGGCCAATGCATAAGAAGTTGACACTGTGTGCACAGGGCATCGTGAGGCACAGGGCATCAGGAGGCACAGAGCATAGGGCTGGGTGTGGTTTCCCTCTTCAAAGATCTTCTAGTCTAATGGGAGCAGTTGGAATTGTGAAAGATGAGCTTCTATACACCAACAGAGACTGGCCACTTAACTCTTGAGCCCTACCACCTAGTACAGTGTCGGGCATGCGAGAGGCATTTGCTAATTGTTTAATGAATAAATCCTTGAACAAAAGTTTCCAGTGCCTATGAAGAGTGGTTCAATTAAAGCACCAGAGGAGTTCAGAGGAGGAAGAAATTCCTGCCAGATGAGGAACTCACAGAATCCTTCACGGAGAAGGTTGACTCATGGAATCTTGGAAGGAAGAGAAGATGGAGATAGAACTTTCCAGATGGTGGTTTCAGCAAAACCAATGTCACAGAGACAGGAAAATGGGGGTCAAGTGCACAGAACTCATTATGATAGTTCATCCTCTCTTATCTTACCTATTTACCTGGGCTGATTGATGTCTTTGCCTTCAGTTTCCCCAGAGCTGATCTATCCTACCCACTTCTGCTGGTCTTATCTTTCTAAAGCACAGTTATGTAATGATGGCACTGCCCTTGTGAGAAGCATATGCTGACTCCCACCATCAGCTCAGAGAAGTTCAAGCCCCCAAGCCAGTACCTAAACCTTTGTGATCTGGTCAGTGTTTCTGAATGAACTTACCACAGCTGTCTCACTCAGTCTCTGCAAGACAGATTTCCCTGCCCTCCATTATGAATAATCCTTTGTTGCTTCCAAGTTTCAGCTTGTGTTCCTCTTTATAAATGAAAACCTTTCTCTTAATACCTTCAGGTCCAGATTTTATCCACACCTCAAGGTCTAAACCTAGTACCACCTCTTTGTGAAACTTTGACCTGAACTCCTAAGGAGGTCATCTGTGAACTCCTGTCCCTATGCCCACATCACTTACAGCTCATGCTTCCCTTTTTAGCTAGTTAAATGGGCATATGCGTTGTCTTTCCCCCCAGACAAAGTTAAATTGCCTTGAAGACAATTTCTTGACAATAATCTAAATTTCATCAGAACTTAGCCCAGAACTGGGACCAGAGGAGGTGCTCAATTTGAATATAGTAGATCTCTCATGTTTTTGTCAAATTCTCTGAGATTCTCCACTGGCTATGTGCGTGCCACTCCATTCTCTGCTGGCCAGGGCTAACTGATACAAAGGCAGAGACACCTGATAAAGGTGAGCCAGTTAGATTCCTGCTGTGGGAATCACAATGAAGACACAGAGTAATGGAAAGACAGTTGAAGCTGAGTCTTCCCATGGCAAGACCCAAGGGAGACCACAGAAATCTAGTTGCTCAATTCCCTGGAACTTCCTTATTATCTTCCAGGGTTTTTTTGGTTTAATTTTTGCTAATTCTTGTAAGTATCATTATATTGGTTTGCCAGGGCTGCCAGAACAAAGCACCACAAACTGGGTGGCTTAACCAAGAGAAACACTGTCTGATGGTTCAAGAGCCAAGAAGTCCAAGATCAAGGTGTCAACAGGGCTGAACTTCCTTCAGAGGCCTGAAGGGAGGATTTGTTCCAGGCCTCTCTCCTTGGCTTGTGGATTCTGTCTTCTCCCCGTGTCTTTTCATGTTGTATTCTCTCTGTGCATGTCTGTCTGTCCAAATGTCTCCTTTTGATAAGGATACCAGTCATATTAGATTAGGGGACCACTGGACTCCAGTATTGACCTCATCTTAGCTTAACTAACAACATCTTCAATGATCCTATTTCCAAATAAGGTCATGTTCTGAGGTCCTAAGAGTTAAGAATTTAACATATGAATTTTGAGGGGACACAATTCAACCCATAACAATCTTTTTAGCTCTTGGAAACTGAGGTTTTTTGGCATCATTCCAATACCCCTCTTTTGTTTTCTTGAAAATACTCATAATTGGACTGCTTATAGGCAAAGAACCTTGTCAGATAAAGTGAATGAGTGAATAAATGAATAAATAGGTGAGTTAGTAAAAAAAAAAAAAAAGGTAAATAAACAGATGGGTGGATAGATGGGCGGGTGGGTGCGTGGGTGAGTGAATATGGCCACAGCCTGGCTTCCCCTCCCATCCATCCTCTGTTTTCTTCATGTCTCCTCTTTAAGTAGACGTTATCAGTACCATGGGTCAGGGCTGGTCAAGCAAAAGGCACACCAGGGCCCCAGCATCATCATCCTCCTTTTTGTAAGCTGTCAACCATAGGATTTCATTAGAACCAGTAACAAGGAAGATGACACACCATCTCCTTTACTAAGCCTATACTGCTTCAGGGCAAGAAACAGAACATCAATTACTTAGGAGAAGAGTCATATTTTATTCAGCCAGGGAACATAATGGCAGGGGTTTTGGGGAGGGGTAGGGTCAGAGGGATGAATGTGGATGCGAGCTTTTCATGGTCTCTACTAGGGAAAAGAAGCCTGCCCATCAGCTAATTTAACAAATGCCACCGAGTAGTGACGGTTACCCCAGAGGCCTGTGTCTGTTCTCTCTTCCTAGCATGTTAATTGGAAACTGGAATCGTTGCTAGAGGAAATCAGAGTCTCCACTTCCACGACTTTGCCCATGGAATATAGAACCCCAGGTAATTTAAATGGCTGAGGAGATGACCTTGACCTCTTCCCACCCCTTTCAGCAGAACCCCTGGGCATTCCATCAACGGTTGATCTGCGTCTCGCGTGGTGTGTAGGAGGACCTCACCTGTGGGGATACACTGAAAGCCTGTTCCACAGCCCCATACACAGGGGCTCACTCTGCACCTCACTGTCACTCTGCTGTAGAAACACATTTCGGAGAGGCAGAAATAGGATCCATTTGCTTGACAATATGTCCTCTCTCAGATACCTCTGACACCGAGATAGGCACTTTTCTTCCTCTCCCTTTCCTCTTTTTCTTCCCTCTATTTCTACCTGTTCTTTCCTCCTCCACTCAGATCCTAATAACATTTATCAGATGCACACCAGGTATTGAGGAATTTGGTTGGGAACTTTAGCATGGCTTCTCAATCAATGCATCCTTGTGTATATTATTTTCATTAAATAGATAAGGAATCTGGTGCAGAAAAAGACCTTCCTGACCATTCAAGATATCTTTACAGGTACTTTCTTTCATGACACACTCCTTACTCCTGCTATATCACTGTCTGTTATTATCTGGCTTATTTGTTTGCACATTAATTATCAGTATTATTATAAGAAGGAAAATTCTCTGCCTGTCTCCTTCACTGCTGATTGACCAGCACCTAGAACCTGATACAGAGCAGGTACTTGATATATAAAGATATGACTGTGGTCTCCAATGATTGGAAAAGGGCTCCCTAAAAATGTAGAATGTATTTTGTCTGGGCTTTGAAGGATTGGCAGGATTAGAAAAACCATTCTGAGCAGAAGAAACAGCTTGAGCAAAGGTGCAACGGTAAGAACCACAATGCTTTTCTTCGTTCATATGACCACTTTCCAAAAACACACATGAGGGCTCCAGAATACGTACGTGGATGTTTTCTAAAATACTAAGTTAAAGCTTAGTAACAAGAAACGCTTAATGGCTTAGGATAGTTCGGAGAGTAAAACACTCTTTTGAACTATATTGAGTAGAATGGAAGACAGAGTTCATTAGAACAGAATTTGAAATCCTCGCTTGGCCACACAAAGCCTACAGCACGATAGGGAAGTTTAGGGCTTAAAGGGACCACAGTCCTCACTGTTCATGTAGACTAGTGCAACTGCCTCTGAAGGGTGTTTGTGCTTCCATTCTTGCCCCCATTCCTATGAATGCCCCTTTATCCAACAGCAGCTAGAGTGGTGTTTTTAAAAAGCTGAGTCTGATCATGTTACTTTCTTCTCAGATCCCTCCAATGGCATCCCATCAACCTAGAGCAAATCCAAAGTCCCCACCCTAGCCTGCAAGACCTACGTGGCCTGGCCTCTACATTGACCTTGCTGTTCTTAGAACATGTCAAGCACGTACCCACCTCAGGACATTTGAACGTGCTGTCTGCTCAGCCTGGAAAGCTTCCCACCAGGTGTATGCATGCCTCACTGTCTGTCTTCAATCTGTTCTTTGTTTAAAAGTTACCTCTTCAGAGAGGCAATCTCTTATTGCTCTACATCAGGGGTCCCCAACCCCTGGGCCGCGGACCAGTGCCTCTTAGGAACCAGGCCGCACAGCAGGAAGTGAGCAGCAGGTGACTGAGCAAAGCTTCATCTGCCACTCCCCATAGCTCCCATTACCACCTGAACCATCGCACCTGCCCAGGTCCATGGAAAAACTGTCTTCCACAAAACCGGACCCTGGTGCCAAAAAGGTTGGGGACCTCTGCTCTACATAAAATAGCACCATTAGCATAATGTCCCATCAGATGCTTTGAGGTTTCCATTGTATTTATACATCTGATACTATATTTTCACTTGTTTATCTGTTTATTGTCTACCTCCCTAGCTAACATGTATGTTTCACAGGAATAGTTCTGTTTGGTTTACTTCTGTTTAGAACAATTCCTGGCACAAAGTGGGTATTCAATAAATAAGTGCTGAATAAATGAATAAAACCAAACTCCTTTACTTTGCAGTCTTAGAATAAATGTATACTCTCATTTTGCCACTATTTCACAGCTGGGTGATGCCTGAGCCAGAACTTAGGTACCCTGCTTCCCAATTCAGTCTGCTTTCTACTGCCCACAGTGATCTTGTATGTGTCTTTTCTTTATCTATTAAACAGGTATAATATCTCTACTCTGCTTTCCCTGAGAAGCAATATTATATGGATAATGAGAAAGTTTCTTGCACAGTAAACAAATGCAAGTGGTCGTATGAGAATTTAAAGAGGCAATGATGGGGATAGTTTTAATTGATTAGCTAGAAGGATGATTGCATTCCATTCCTAAGGGACAACGATCCTATGCATTTCACCATCCAATGCATCCCAAGCTCCCGAGACTATGCTGCATCTATCAAGTAACCCCTGATGGAACAGCTAACTAGGGCACTGATTGTGGAAACCAGAATAAATCCAATTTGAATGAGACATATAGCACATTTTGGGAAACATCTCAAGAATAGTTCTCAAGTGGGATGGTGACCAGCTGTTCTCCCTCTCTGCTCAGGAAGGGAGGAACTACCATGGGGATTTAGGGACTAGGTGTAGGAAAGATTATGCTGATTCTAGGGAGCTGTGGTTTTTCAGAGGCAGAGAGAGAAGAGAGGGACGTGGACTTAGCACAAGGCTCACCCTCTAGTGACCTTTACAAAGCAAATCTGGCCACTGTGCTTGCAAGTGGGAGCAACCCTTCAGTGGCTCCTCACTACCCTTGGAATAAATTCCAAACTAATTATCTTGACACTAAAGATCCTCCATTAACTGACTCCTAGCATCCTCTTCAGTCCCATTTCTTGCCATGTCTTGAGTCACACTGTACTGTCCAATATCACAGATCTCCTTGTATTTTACACACACACACACACACACACACACACACACACACACACACACCCTCATTGCTTTCTTCCTCTGTGCCTTAACTGCTGTACTTCCTGCTTCATAGAGAAACAGTTACCTCCTCTTAGCCAGAATGACTTCTTCTTATCCTTTCAGACTTAGCTCTGCCTTTATTTCCCAGCGAAGCTTCCCTGTAAATATATACTCTACAAACAAAAAAGACATGTGCTCCACAATGTCCCATGCACAGCCCATAATTGTCATAAACACATTATATTTTAATCACCTATTTTTAATATCTCCCCCTCTCTAGAATATATGGCAGAAACTGAGTCTCTCTGGCTTTGGAACTTCCTGTATGGTCCTGGAATGAAAACTGGTCTGGGGGTGCTAAATGTGTATTAGCACCCCAAATACTGATTTATCATTTCAGTAACACTTAAAAAGCAGACTCTTGATTACCATCAGGTAGAATCAGCTTTCTCACAAACAATGAGATATGTGGTACCTTTGGGATCCTCCCTTCGTGACCAGTAGCTGTTCATTCCATCAGGCCTCAGGGTCACAAGCAGCCTCAGGGCCATTAGATCAAACCATGGTTCAGAAACCTTGGCTGTCACTTCAGAAACTGCTCTCTTTTCCCAAACCTTCTCCTATGGCCATTCAGTTGCTGGGAGAAGTGATGCCAACAGTGGAGTTACAACCAGGTAAGCAGCACACAGTGCCCAAATGCCACAACAATATCTGAAGCCAGAGTAAAGTGGACAGACCCATTTTGTATAACTGGACATTGTAAGAGAGAGGGGGATACTCAGAATAGAAGTAGGCAACTGGGAAGGAAGGTCCATGCATGAGAGGGCAAAGTCACAGCACTTATACTAGAATTCAGGGGAAATCATTCCATTCCTTGGGTGTATAAAGATTACATAAAAGCTATATATGACCTCATAAGGAGACTTGGGTTACAGGAATAAAAACTGTGGATGTGGATCAATACATAAACTGCAATAGGAACCAGGGCTCTGTGGCAGACATCAATGAAAGGAGGGGTCCTCAACCCCGGGCCATGGACCAGTACCGGTCCGTGGCCTGTTAGGAACCGAGCCACACAGCAGGAGGTGAATGGCAGGTGAGCAAGGGAAGAAGCTCCATCTGTAATTATAGCCACTCCTCATCACTCACATTACTGCCTGAGCTCCGTCTCCTGGCAGATCAGCGGTGGCATTAGATTCTCATAGAAGCGTGAACCCTTCTGTGAACTGCGTATGCAAGGGATCTAGGCTGTGTGCTCCTTATGAGAATCGAATGCCTGATGATCTGAGGAGGAGCTGAGGCGGTGATGTTAGCGCTGGGGAGCGGCTGCAAATACGGATTATCATTAGCAGAGAGGTTTGACTGCACAGAGACCATAATAAATCAATTCCTTGCAGACTCATATCAAAACCCTACCAGTGAGTGGCAAGTGAAAACAAGCTCAGGGCTCCCACTGACTCTGCATTATGGTGAGTTGTGTAATTATTTCATTACATATTACAATGTAATAATAATAGTAATAAAGTGCACAATAAATGGAATGTGCTTGAATCACCTCGAAACCATCCCCACCCCCAGTCCATGGAAAAATTGTCTTCCATGAAACTGGTCCCTGGTGCCAAAAAGGTTGAGGGCTGCTGCATTAAAGAATATGAGTTGCTGTTCATGGTGCTGAATCCTCACTGAGCTGGAATGCAACCCACCCGCAATTCTCCACCCTGTCCCTGACAAGTTGTCAGGTACATGCTAGCCCTCCATTCATTCAGGCTCCATTGTAGCAATTATCACAATTTATTACACTTGCTCTGTTCACATTCTGTCTTTCTCACTAGATATGAACTCCCTGAAGCAGGGGATATTACCATATTTACCATATTTGTTTTGCTAGAATAGCACTAAAACCATCCATCCATCTGGCACATAAATATTTTAAGCATCTACTATTTACAGGTATGGTACTCAATTCTAAGAATGCTAGAAAAAAAAAAATATGATCGCTAGGGGCTTCCCTGGTGGCGCAGTGGTTGAGAGACCACCTGCCGATACAGGGCATACGGGTTCGTGCCCTGGTCTGGGAAGATCCCACATGCCGCGGAGCGGCTGGGCCCGTGAGCGATGGCCACTGAGCCTGCACGTCCGGAGCCTGTGCTCTGCAACTGGAGAGGCCACAACAGTGAGAGGCCCGCATACCGCAAAAAATATATATATATATATGATCGCTAGACTCAGGAATCTTACAATCTAATGGGAGAGAAAAACAAGTACACAGAACGTATAATACCCTGTGGTTAAGTGTTATGATTTTTAGAAACTATCTTTTCTTTATTATAACTTCTTACATAGAGTCACTCCTATCTTATTTATCTCTCTTTTTCATGGTGCCTAATATGGAACCTTGAATATCTGAGGGGTTTGGAAACACAGAGGAGGCGCCATTAAACCAGTCTTTAGACTCAGAAGAGGCTTTTTGGAACATCTGTCATATAAGTTTAAACAGTAATATATAATCACCCATAGGAATGGTGAAACTGGGGATAGATGGGTTGGGTACAAATTTCAGGAATGGGGAATGTCAAGTGTATTGGCTCATAGGCAAGAGAGTATGGGAACAGAGAGTAGTTCAGGGTGTATTGCAGAGGAGCCAATGTATTTGTGATCAGAGAGATGGCAAGAAAAAATATTAATTTTATTTTGTTTATAATTGAAAGACACAAAATAGTTTTTTGCAGGGTAATGCATGAGTAGACTAAATACTTAATAATCACATGATATGTGTTTAATTCATATTTATTGAAAGTAAGAATTTATTGAAAGTAAGAATTAATAAATGAACAAATGGATTTATTAAAATGAGATTCCAGGAATATTTTTCCTAATACAACATGTTTGGCGTTATTATATAGTTTCTGGAACAGGATGAAAAGGGGAGGATAAGTGGTGTAGCTTAAGCTCTAGAGGGTAAATGTGGGTCGTCTTTTGGGGCTTAGCTGCTGCTTAGGGTAGAGGACAGAGGATAAATTAAAGGACCTCGTGTGTTGCCCTACAATTCAGGAATTAGGCAGCAGTATACTAAGTATAGGACACACAAAGATGCTGAAAAATGAGATGTAAATCCCCTGCAGGATAGTTCTGTTTGGGTCTACCAAAAGGTTCAAGGCAATTTGGTGATCCATATTGAATTGTTCAGTGGAAATTAGAAAGTTCTTAAACCTATTCCAAACCTCAGAGGTGGTGACCCTAAGGAAAACATATACTTGTTTAGAATCAGTCCTTGGAGTAATGCTGGGATGGTATATCATATAGAATAGGTCCTGAGAATAGCAGAAGCTGACATTCAATTGAAACATTTCCCAAACCCCTCAAATATTCAAGATTCTGTATGAGGCACCATGGAGGACAGAGATAAATAAAATAGGAGTGACTCTATACAAGGAGTTCACAAACCCATAATGGGAGACTTTTAAGAAACACAATTATACAACTCCAAGTCCAGACTGAATAGAATAAGAGGGAAAATAATAATGGGAAATTACTTTCTATTAGAGGAAATAAGAATGTTTTATAGTGAGGACATGACATTTTCCTGGGTCTTTAATGTAAGATTTTGATAGACTGAAATGGTGAGGTCAAGGGAGGGCACTCTGGGTTGAGGAAATTAGGTTTGCAAAGGCACATGGTTGAGAACGCAAAGGTCCCGTGTTAGCGGAGGAAAGGAGTCTGGTTTGACTGTAATATAGGGAGTGAGAGTGGAAGTTAAAGGCAAATGAGCTTGGAAAGAAAGTCCGCAGTCAGACATGAAGGTTCTTGCAACTCATGCTTGGTAGTTCAGATTTTATTCTCCAGTTGGTTGGGGAAGCCACCAGATGTATCTGAGTATGAAACAAACACTGCTAGAGGATGGATGGTGAAAACACTCTTGTCTTTCTCTCTGGAAGTTTGATGTGCATGACTCTGAGAAAAAGGTATTTGGACCCCTGGTTCCAGTGCTATTTCCAGGAGAGAGCTAAGGCTTAGAGGTGTGGGAACTACTGTCCACTCCCTAGTTCTCCATCCAGGTGGCTATGTGAGCCCATGAATTCTCGCTTCATTACAGAGGGACTGAAGCACCAAATGAACCATCATCTCCTAATGGGTCAGGCTGCATCTGGAGTCAGCCCATCAAAGAAATTTATGAGCAGCTATAGTGAGGGCTTCTGGCCCTCCTGCCTTACACATCTGGACAACAAATCAGCATCAGTGGCAACCAGAAGCCCAGGAGGCCAGCATGAAGATGGAGGTGGCAAGAGAAGAAAAGGCCCCAAGGGAGACATCCTGTAGAGTTTATGGTGAATTTTCTGTAAAATCAGCAGAGAAGGGAAGGAGAACATCTGATGTACTTCCATATTTCAGTCCCCATTTGGGAGAAGCCACACACATTATGGGTGGAACCATGAAGTCTTTACTGGACTAGAGTGGCCCGAACATTCAGCTGGGAACAATTTTCTCCAGAATGGGAAAACAGGCCAGGTGCTATTTATCATTCTTACTTCTCAGACTCCACTTCTTTCTCCAAAGACCCAAGGGGTCCAAAATATGAATGGATGACAAATGATCCCTTTCTCCAGGAATAATTCAGAGTTTGGCCACCACTGCCCATACAGAGATTGTTTCCCTGAGTCCTCAAGATAGGATGCAAATTCAGAAATGCAAAGCAGTCCCACCCTTTAAGGGAATGATCATCCAATCCTGCTAAAGTCCCACTCACTTTCAACTAATGGCTTTATATTTATGCACCTATTATATGCCAGGGACCAAGCCAGATGTCATCTCATAACTTTTTGCACATAAAGAAAAAGATGTAATAAAGGCTTGGTCAAGCACAAAGAAACTCGGAAAAGATCTGGATATCTCAATGAATCCCAAGCTGGGCTGAAAAAATTAAAAAATTGTCCAACTTGTTCAAATAAAATTCCAATTCTAGGATATACTGACAGAAAGTCATAAAGTAGACTGAAAACAATTTTACATACTAACAGACCTCAGGGGAGTATTGGGATCTGTTTTAGCCTTTTTATTTAACTACAGAACATGGGCCTATTTCTAATTACAGAGTACAAGAGTCTAGACTTCTTTATTCTAAAGATGCAAAGAGTTAATGATTTAACTGGAAGAGGAAAACTAAGATATGATAATGTTTTCCAACATGTGATGACATATCTTTCCCGCTACAGGATAGAGAGTAAACAATGAAACCCAATATTTTCTAATGTTTTACTCCTTCTATAAAAATCTGTAGTCTAGCACTGCAGGACAACGCTATGTCCCTATGGACTCCATTATGACTTCAATCCATATCAGAGTGCCTCATTCATGGAAGGGAAGTGAGGTTGCAGGTCTTGACCTTCTTCTCAAGGGGATACTTCACTGTGTTTCAGAATAATCCGAGGATCTTATAAAATGCATATTCCAGATACAACTCCAGAAGTTATATGGGATATGGCAAATTGGTAGCAGAGTCACCCAGGATTCTTGATTCCCAGTCCACTGCTCTTCGAGCCACATACTACTTCCCAGACCTGGCCATCCTGCAGCTCTGTTCCCTGGGGTACATTCCAACTTCTCTTCTCTCCTTTCCCTTCTTATTTTTCTAAACAAGCCAGCTCCAAAAGTGAAATTGGCTCCTAGAAATCAAGTCAGGGAATAACCTATTTCTTGACGAGAAGTAATAATTACGGCCCTGGAAGGATGCAATCTGCATACATTATTGCAAGTTATGCCAACAGAATGTCAACATTTGTGTCAGGAGAAATCTCAAGCAGCAATTACTCCAGGTCCTGGCTGGCATTCTGAGACAGAGTTGGCGGTACTAATTGCAGAGGAGGTGAACTGGCAAATGGCGGATGGCGGGTTACACGGAGGAGAGACAGATGGGCAGCCACAACCGTGAAGGTCAGTGTGTGGTGAGGATAGAAATGAACTTGGGACTGGATGTGTCACAGGAATAGTGGTGATGGAGCTGTTCTCTACTAAGATGGCAGGGAGGCTAGTCATAGGCACATTTACATTTTGGCTCCAGGTTTTTCCCTACTGTCAAGGGTCCACTTTCTCTAAGACACTGAGGGCATCTAAAACTAACTTCTCCTTTGTAGGGAATGAGGGCAAAGTGATACATTCCATCAGTGTATCCATTCACGCAGCCATCTGTTTATTGAACACCTATACACACCTGCCACTGTGTCAGGAGCTGGAGATTCAGAACGGAAATAGGTTCAGTCTTCACTCACAGTCCAGTGAAGAGACAGACCCATAAACAAAACATTATAACATAATATGTTAAGTCTTAAAACAGATAAACTTATAAAATGCTCTGAGAGGGTGATGTCAAAGGGGAATTGGGGCCAAGGAGAAAGAGGGGGTACATTTTGTGAATGCGTTAGAATTTGAGCAGCAATTTAAAGAATGAAGCATTAGAAATTTACCAGTAGCAGAATTCTTGGGAGGAGGGAGGGGATTAGTTTACGTGGTAAATAAAAATGCAAACTCCACCACTTTTAATAAGCAATAAGAACTAAATGTGAGGATGGGCAGTGTGATGTAAAAATATAGAAATATGCATCCAGAGACGTGGCTTAAGTGGATGGAAAAAGGAGTTGAAGAGCTTACTTGTACCCCTGCCGCTGCCACATGGGAAAGGTGTCTGGCATTCACTAAGTAACTACCAAATGTTGGATATTTTACAGGCAATATCTTACTGAACAGCCACACAATCTTGTCTTAAGCCATTTTATAGTTGGAGAAACTGTTTGGAAGAAGTTAAAAATTTTGCCCCAAGTCACATGGCTGAAAAAGACACAAATGAAGAGCAATTTCTGGATTCCAAAGCCCATGCTTTCCCCCACTATCCCACGTGGCCTAGACAAGCCACCTAAATGCCAAGACTCCTTTTCCCCATTTGCAGACAAAATGATTACATCAGTTTAAGGTTTTTCACGTTTCTCTTAAAGTGCCACTAAACAGAGAATAAGTGAAAGCTACTCCTGGGGGCCTGGGGAGAAGTCAGGAAACAAAGTGGCCTGCCACAAACAGATGCTTCTTTGAAGTCTCATGTTTTATTTACATTAAAAATTCCTGAGAGGAGCAGCGGATTAAATCTCCACAATCAACTTGATGTATCCTGCATCTGTGGAATACCTGAATAGACAATGAATCATCCCAAATTGAGGAGGTGGACTTTGGGAGCAAAGATATATATATTTTTTCCCTTTTTCTCTTTGTGTGAGTGTGTATGTGTATGTTTCTGTGTGTGAATTTGTCTGTATAGCTTTGCTTTTACCATTTGTCCTAGGGTTCTGTCTGTCTGGTTATTGTTTGTTTGTTTGTTTTTATTACTTTTTAAAAAAATAATTATTAAGGAAAAAAATTATTTTATTTTATTTTATTTTATTTTATCTTCTTTCTTTCTTTTTTTTCTCCCTTTAATTCTGAGCCGTGTGGATGAAATGCTCTTGGTGCTCCAGCCCGGCAACAGGGCTGTGCCTTTGATGTGGGAGAGCCAAGTTCAGGACACTGGTCCACAAGAGATCTCGTAGCTCCACGTAATATCAAACAGCGAAAATCTCCCAGGGAACTCCATCTCAACACCAAGACCCAGCTCCACACAATGACCAGTAAGTTACAGTGCTGGACACCCTATGCCAAACAACTAGCAAGACAGGAACACAACCCCACCCTTTAGCAGAGGGGCTGCCTAAAATCATAATAAGGCCACAGACACCCCAAAACACACCACCAGACATGGACCTGCCCACAAAAAAAGACAAGATCCAGCCTCATCCACCAGAACACAGGCACCAGTCCCCTCTGCCTACACAACCCACTGAACCAACCTTAGCCACTGGGGACAGACACCAAAAACAACAGGAACTACGAACGTGCAGCCTGCGAATAGGAGACCCCAAACACAATAAGTTAAGCAAAATGAGAAGACAGAAAAACACACGGCAGATGAAGGAGCAAGTAAAAAACCCACCAGACCTAACAAATGAAGAGGAAATAGGCAGTCTACCTGAAAAAGAATTTAGAATAATGATAGTTAAGATGATCCAAAATCTAGGAAATATAATAGAGAAAATACAAGAAACGTTTAACAAGGACTTAGAAGAACTAAAGAGCAAACAAACAGTGATGAACAACACAATAAATGAAATTTAAATTTCTCTAGAAGGGACCAATAGCAGGATAACTGAGGCAGAAGAACAGATAAGTGACCTGGAAGATAAAATAGTGGAAATAACTACTGCAGAGCAGAATAAAGAAAAAAGAATGAAAAGAACTGAGGACAGTCTCAGAGACCTCTGGGACAACATTAAATGCACCAACATTCGAATTATAGGGGTTCCAGAAGAAGAAAAGAAAAAGAAAGGGACTGGGAAAATTTGAAGAGATTAGAGTTGAAAACTTCCCTAATACAGGAAAGGAAATAGTTAATCAAGTCCAGGAAGCACAGAGAGTCCCATACAGGATAAATCCAAGGAGAAACATGCCAAGACACATATTAATCAAACTATCAAAAATTAAATACAAAGAACAAATATTAAAAGCAGCAAGGGAAAAATAACAAATAATACACAAGGGAATCCCCATAAGGTTAACAGCTGATCTTTCAGCAGAAACTCTGCAAGCCAAAAGGGAGTGGCAGGACGTATTTAAAGTGATGAAGGAGAAAAACTTATAACCAAGATTACTCTACCCAGCAAGGAACTCATTCAGATTTGATGGAGAAATTAAAACCTTTACAGACAAGCAAAAGCTAAAAGAATTCAACACCACCAAACCAGCTCTACAACAAATGATAAAGGAACTTCTCTAGGCAGGAAACACAAGAGAAGGGAAAGACCTACAATAACAAACCCAAACCAATTAAGAAAATGGTAATAGGAACATACATGACGGTAATTACCTTAAATGTAAATGGATTAAATGCTCCAACCAAAAGACACAGACTAGCTGAATGGATACAAAATCAAGACCTGTGTATACACTGCCAACAACAGACCCACTTCAGACCTAGGGACACATACAGACTGAAAGTGTGGGGATGGAAAAAGATATTCCATGCAAATGGAAATCAAAAGAAAGCTGGAGTAGCAAGTCTCGTATCAGACAAAATAGACTTCAAAATAAAGACAATTACAAGAGACAAAGAAGGACACTACATAATGATTAAGGGATCAATCCAAGAAGAAGATATAACCATTGTAAATATTTATGCACCCAACATAGGAGCACCTCAATACATAAGGCAAATACTAACAGCCATAAAAGGGGAAATCGACAGTAACATAATCATAGTAGGGGACTTTAACACCCCACTTTCACCAATGGACAGATCATGCAAAATGAAAATAAATAAGGAAACACAAGCTTTAAATGATACATTAAACAAGATGGACTTAATTGATATTTACAGGACATTCCATCCAAAAACAACAGAATACACATTCTTCTCAAGTGCTCATGGAACATTCTCCAGGATAGATCTTATCTTGGGTCACAAATCAAGCCCTGGTAAATTTAAGAAAATTAAAATCGTATCACGTATCATTTCCAACCACAAGACTATGAGACTAGATATCAACTACAGGAAAAAAATCTGTAAAAAATACAAACACATGGAGGCTAAACAATACACTACTTAATAACCAAGAGATCACTGAGGAAATCAAAGAGAAATCAAAACTACCTAGAAACAAATGACAATGAAAACACTACAACCCAAAACCAATGGGATGCAGCAAAAGCAGCTCTACAAGAGAAGTTGATAGCAATACAATCCTACCTTAAGAAACAAGAAACACCTCAAGTAAACAACCTAACCTTACACCTAAAGCAATTAGAGAAAGAAGAACAAAAAAACCCCAAGGTTAGCAGAAGGAAAGAAATCATAAAGATCAGATCAGAAATAAATGAAAAAGAAATGAAGGAAATGATAGCAAAGATCAAAAAAACTAAAACCTGGTTCTTTGAGAAGATAGACAAAATTGATAAACCATTAGCCAGACTAATCAAGAAAAAAAGGGAGGCTCAAATGAATAGAATTAGAAATGAAAAAGGAGAAGTAACAACTGACACTGCAGAAATACAAAGGATCATGAGAGATTACTACAGGCAACTGTATACCAATAAAATGGACAACCTGGAAGAAATAGACAAATTCTTAGAAATGCACAACCTTCCGAGACTGAACCAGGAAGAAATAGAAAATAGGAACAGACCAATCACAAGCAGTGAAATTGAAACTGTGATTAAAAATCTTCCAACAAACAAAAGGCCAGGACCAGATGGCTTCACAGGCAAATTCTATCAAACATTTAGAGAAGAGCTAACACCTATCCTTCTCAAACTCTTCCAAAATATAGCAGAAGGATGAACACTCCCAAACTCATTCTACGAGGCCACCATCACCCTGATACCAAAACCAGACCAAGATGTCACAAAGAAAGAAAACTACAGGCCAGTATCACTGAGGAACACAGATGCCAAAATCCTCAACAAAATACTAGCAAACAGAATCCAACAGCACATTAAAAGGATTATACACCATGATCAAGTGGGGTTTATCCCCGGAATGCAAGGATTCTTCAATATACACAAATCAGTCAATGTGATACACCATATTAACAAATTGAAGGAGAAAAACCATATGATCTCTCAATCAATACAGAGAAAGATTTCTACAAATTCAACACCCATTCATGATAAAAACCCTCCAGAAAGTAGGCATAGAGGGAACTTTCCTCAACATAATAAAGGCCATATATGACAAACCCACAGCCAACATTGTCCTCAATGGTGAAAAAATGAAACCATTTCCACTAAGATCAGGAACAAGACAAGGTTGCTCATTCTCACCACTATTATTCAACACAGTTTTGGAAGTTTGAGCCACAGCAAGCAGAGAAGAAAAAGAAATAAAAGGAATACAAATCGGAAAAGAAGAAGTAAAGCTGTCACTGTTTGCAGATGACATGAAACTATACATAGAGAATCCTAAAGATGCTCCCAGAAAACTACTAGAGCTAATCAATGAATTTGGTAAAGTAGCAGGATACAAAATCAATGCACAGAAATCTCTGGCATTCCTATACACTAATGATGAAAATCTGAAAGTGAAATTAAGAAAACACTCCCATTTACCATTGCAACAAAAAGAATAAAATATCTAGGAATAAACCTATGTAAGGAGACAAAAGACCTGTCTGCAGAAAATTATAAGACACTGATGAAAGAAATTAAAGATGATACAAATAGATGGAGAGATATACCATGTTCTTGGATTGGAAGAATCAACATTGTGAAAATGACTCTAGTACCCAAAGCAATCTACAGATTCAATGCAATCCCTATCAAACTACCACTGGCATTTTTCACAGAACTAGAACAAAAAATTTCACAATTTGTATGGAAACACAAAAGACTCTGAATAGCCAAAGCAATCTTGAGAAAGAAAAACGGAGTTGGAAGAATCAGGCTCCCTGACTTCAAACGATACTACAAAGCTAGAGTAATCAAGACAGTACAGTACTGCACAAAAACAGAAATATAGATCAGTGGAACAGGATAGAAAGCTCAGAGTTAAACCCACACACATACGGTCACCTTATCTTTGATAAAGGAGGCAAGAATATACAGTGGAGAAAAGACAGCCTCTTCTATAAGTGGTGCTGGGAAAACTGGACAACTACATGTAAAAGAATGAAATTAGAACACTCCCTAACACCACACACAAAAATAAACTCAAAATGGATTAAAGACCTAAATGTAAGGCCAGACACTATCAAACTCTTAGAGAAAAACATTGGCATAACACTCTATGGCATAAATCACAGCAAGATCCTTTTTGACACACCTCCTAGAGAAATGGAAATAAAAACAAAAATAAACAAATGGGACCTAATGAAACTTAAAAGCTTTTGCACAGCAAAGGAAACCATAAACAAGACCAAAAGACAACCCTCAGAATGGGAGAAAATATTTGCAAATGAAGCAACTGATAAAGGATTAATCTCCAAAATTTACAAGCAGCTCATGCAGTTCAATATTAAAAACACAAACAACCCAATCCAAAATTGGGCAGAACACCTAAACAGACATTTCTCCAAAGATGATATACAGATTGCCAACAAACACATGAAAGAATGCTCAACATCATTAATCATTAGAGAAATGCAAATGACAACTATAATGAGATATCATCTCACACCGGTCAGAATGGCCATCATCAAAAAATCTAGAAACAATAAATGCTGGAGAGGGTGTGGAGAAAAGGGAACTCTCTTGCACTGTTGGTGGGAATGTAAACTGATACAGCCACTATGGAGAACAGTATGGAGGTTCCTTAAAAAACTAAAAGTAGAACTACCATAGAAACCAGCAATCCCACTACTGGGCATATACCCTGAGAAAACCATAATTCAAAAAGAGTCATGTACCAAAATGTTAATTGCAATAGCCAGGACATGGAAGCAATTGAAGTGTCCATCGACAGATGAATGGATAAAGATGTGGCACATATATACAATGGAATATTACTCGGCCATAAAAAGAAACGAAATTGAGTTATTTGTAGTGTGGTGGATGGACCTAGAGTCTGTCATACAGAGCGAAGTAAGTCAGAAAGAGAAAAAGAAATACTGTATGCTAACACATATATATGGAATCTAAAAAAAAAAAATGGTCATGAAGAACCTAGGGGTAAGATAGGAATAAAGACACAGACCTACTAGAGAATGGACTTGAGGATATGGGGAGGCGGAAAGGTAAGCTGTGACAAAGTGAGAGAGTGGCATGGACATATATACGCTACCAAACGTAAAATAGATAGCTAGTAGGAAGCAGCCACATAGCACAGGTAGATCAGCTCGGTGCTTTGTGACCACCTAGAGGGGTGGGATAGGGAGGGTGGGAGGGAGACACAAGATGGAGGGGATATCGGGATATATGTATACATATAGGTGATTCACTTTGTTATACAGCAGAAACTAACAAAACATTGTAAAGCAATTATACTCCAATAAAGATGTTGAAAGAAAGAAAGAAAGAAAAAAAGGAAGGAAGGAAGGAAGGAAGGAAGGAAGGAAGGAAGGAAAGAAGGAAGGAAGGAAGGAAGGAAGGAAGGAGACTGAATAGTAGGACAGGAGGGGATCCACAGGACTAACAATTATATCCTCAAGGCCAGTGGAAAGAATGAAGAAATGAGGCTTAATTAATGACCCATCAGTAAGTACTAGATGAACAGAGCAGCCACCAGGACCACTGCAGCCTCCTGGCTGTGACATCCTCACAAAGGTCAGGGTCCAGCAGTGGCTGAACCGGGCAGTGGACACCTGTGATGCAGCATGCCTACTACCTTGGCTGACACTTCTTGATTGGTTTCTGTCACTTGGACTTGGGTACTTTTGTCCCCAGGACATGTGTTCAATTCCTTCAAAGGGAGCAGCAAGTGGTAAGGAAAGGCTTTATATTGATCAGTAGCTGCCTCAAGTGAGGTCAGGATGTTGACTTAGAAAATTACTGTTTTTCTAGAGTCTGAATAAATCTAGTACCAGACCCAGGCCTTTCAGGTTTAGAGAAAATTCAGAGCAACTGATTTATCCATTGTGAACAGGTAGACTCTATAAAGTATTTTTTGGACAGGATTTACAACAGGTTTTTTCCCCACTAACATGGTTTAAAAAAAACAAAACAAAACACAGTTGCTGACAAACTCTCCGGATCTTTGCAGGAACCATGTTCCGTCAAACAGTGCTCATGTCAAGAGATAAAGAATAGAAAATGGTGTCACGGATAAAGAAAAGAGAGGGAGGGGCAGCTATCTCCAGCCACCCACAAGAGGGAGCATGATTTGGTTATGGAGGCAATTGGCTTTGATTACTTACATGTTTTCTTTGAATCACAGCCAGCACACCAATGAAACGAAAAGAAAAATTACAGGTCCAGGAAAAATTCAAGTTCCTTGTTGATTTCTTTCTTTTTAAATTAGGCAGAGAATCAACATGAAAATATAGTTAGGATTGGGAGGATGGGGACAAGTGTGTGGACTGCAGGTAAAAGGTCATAGGGCCCTAAGGTAGGAAGAAGATTGAGAATATTCCAGACAAAATTTGAATGACTGGGGAGGGCCAAGTAATAAGAAAGATCATCAAGAGAGGCAGTCAGAAGACTTTCTCTGTGAAGGTCCAGATAGTAAATATCTTGGGTTTTGCAGGCCAAACAGCCTCTGTTGCATCTACTCAACTCTGCCACTGTTGGATGAAAGCAGCTACAGACACTACATAAATGAACAGGCATGTCTGTGTTCCAATAAAAATTTAGTTAACAATACAGGTGGCAGCCAGATTTGGCCCATAGGCTATAGTTGGCCAATCCATGATCTGAAATAAGTAATGATTCCATTTTTCCTCTTACCAAGTAGGCTATTCTATCAGGTCTGGACAATCACCATATCCAATACAGTCAGCCCTCTGAATCCTCGGTCCTGCAACCACGGATTCAACCAACCGCGGATCTTCCATGCAGAACCCGTGGATAGAGGGCCAACTAGATATCGCTCCCTGGAAAAGATCCAACCAGGGAGTAGCACCACGAATTTAAGAGAGGAAGCAAATAATCATAACCATTCACTGAGCATTTATTATGTGCCAGATATGGCACAGGCATTCTGCACATATTATTTCTAACATTTGCCACCATATGAGCAAGGAACATATTATGGACGGCTGAGCCAACAAAGGTGGATTCTGCATTGGAGGATTGTACGAAGTCTTCAGGGGACTTCAAGTGAGAAAAAATTAATTTTTGTTGCATTAAGCCATTGAGATTCTGGGTAATTTTTGTTGTTGTTACTGCAGTATAATTTAGCCTGACCTCATTGAGGGGAAAAACTGAGACTCAGCAGGGAATGAGTAACTCACCAAGGATATACAGCAAATAAGCGGCTGGTGTAGTATTAAACCTAGATTGTTCTGACTCTAAAAGTCTGGTTTCTTCTCTGCTGTGAAATATAAAGAAATTTGTATTCTTCCAGAGAAAAGGAGCCACAGTTATCTTTTTCAAAATGTAATTTACATTTACTTTGAAGTAGAATCCTTGCCATGTTCTCTAGGGCCTTATATCATTTTTCCCTCGTGCATCATTCCACATTCCCTCATCTTGTCCCACTCTGTGCTTCTCTTGCTGTGCTCCAGCCACCCTGGCCTCATTTCAGTTCCTTGAACTTTCCAAAGCCTTCTTCTTAGGGACTTCACATATATGGTTCCCTAAATCTGGGTTGGTTTACCTCCAATCTTCTTTTAACCTTTAGAGTCAACTTAAGTATTCTTTCCTTGGAAACACCTTCTCTAACCACACTCAGTAGCTCCCTCTCCCATAGTCCATATTCTCTGTTACTGAACCCTCCTTCATTCCTTCTTAGTCTTTATTCCAACTTGGATTTGTATATGTGTTTGGTTACTTGCTTATTGTCTATCTTGCCCAGGATGGTCAGAACTCTGCCAAATCCTTTTAGCCCTGTATACAAAACTTCGGCAGAATGCAAGAGGGAGGGGACATGGGGATATATGTATACGTAGAGCTGATTCACTTTGTCATACAGCAGAAACTAACACACCATTGTAAAGCAATTATATTCTAATAAAGATGTTAAAAAAAAACAAACAACTTTGGCAGAGTATCCAGAGCACAACAGGCCCTCATAACTATTTATTGGCTGAGTGAAGGTCAGTATCAAATTTAATATTTATTTCAGATATAGATAAATGGAAAGATGGATTCAGAGACCCAGCTTTTCCATTTGATAGCTATGTGATTCTGAACATGTAGGTTTATGTCAATTGTTCATGATCCTCTGGTGACAGAGCAAAAATAACTTCTCTGATGAGTAAGAGGTTATCGTGGACTGGCCCCTACCCCTGGAATCAGGTAATGGGGGTCTGCTTCCAAAAATCAAGCATGTTGGATATAGCCAGTGTTACTTTGAGGGGAATAAATAATTAAAGTATCACTTCTGTGATAAATTACACCAGATTTGTATTCATTCAACATCTATTAAAGGCATCACTAACCAGTTATTGATTTTTTTTAAAAGACCATACTAATTGAATAAAAAGTGAGACCAAACGAAGCAGCAATCCTTAATGGAAAGATATCCAGATGTGCAAGCAACTTTCGAGAGGTATGAACAGGGAAAAGATGAATCTGATGTGTGTGTGTGCACGCACGCTTGTGTGCATGTACTTGCATGTGTATTTAATCTACAAAAAGAAGATGACATCCACCCATATCATAAACAGTAAGCAATTGTGAAAGGACTAGGTAATTGGAGAAGATCTTGAGAGAGGCAATATGGTATGACTGCTCATGGGTTGTGTAATTCTACATGCTTTGGGTGGAAAAGTCAACTATAACACTTACTAGCTGTATGACACTGATTAAATTATTTACCTTCTCTGAGCCTTGTTTTCCTTATCTTTAAAATGGGAGTAATAACCACTACCTCATCTGGCTCTCACAACAATTAAAGATTACAGATGTAAGGTATGTGACAACAATAGGACACTTGATACTGTTTGTCGTTGTAATGTAAGACACCCATTATACAAGGGCGACTAAATACCATGGTAGTGCGTAGCTTCAGACTAAGGATTTGTTGGGCCCTGGAAGAAGTCACTTTCTAGGTTCTTTGGAGGTCTGGCTGATGCTCATCTTAATCAGCAGTGCTTCCTCCCTCCTTGCATCTGAGGCGGTCCACTCTGACGAGGACGTATGCTACTTCCAAGTCTCTGCTCCAGGTCTCCCGGGAAGCAGCAGCATGGCAGTGTGGGAGCTGGACAGCTTCTTCTGCATGGCCCTGGAAAAAGAGCTCTGTGTTCCTTCTGCCTGAGAGGTGTTATGTAAATAGGAAGCTTTAATTACTATAATTAGCTCAGCCTCTGGCTCCTTAACAAGAGTGGTCACACCTGACTCTCCAAGGCAACTGACTCTGAATCTGGCCATCTGAGCCCTTGGAGGAAAAAACATAAAAGTAGGAACGATGGAGGGAACTGGGTTGATCAGTGTTGCCAAGTGGTCAGGGAAGCAAATATCTGCCTCCAGCTGGGGGCAGCACAACAGGGTGGAAAGGCAAAGCCCACCACTCAGTCATTGTTGATAATTCCTCATGGCAGGGGACACCTGATGACTGATAAGACATCTGGATGACCGCAGCACAAGTTTCATGCTGCAGGAGATGCCCAGAATCAAGCAGTTAAAAGCTCTGGGTTCAGACTTGCTCCCAATTTGCATACAAGCTCTGCCACTTACTAGCTGCGTGTCCTTGAGCACGTCATCACTTCTCTGAACATTTTTCCACTGCATGGGGATGATAAGAAGATTCAATGAGAAAATGGATGCAAAGGGCTGAGCACAGCACGTGGTCTCTGGAAATGATGTTGTGCATCACTTTATTTAATCTTCACAGCAGCCCTCTCAGTGGGGACCATCATTCCTATTTTACAGGCTAGAAAACAGGCTCAGAGAAGGTTGTAAGTTCCCTTGGCCACAGCTTGGGTAAGGTTCCAGTATCCACTGGGCATGCCTCCAGGTGATGGGACTAGAGAGGACAAGGACTGAGAGTAATGACCACAACAGAAAACACTAATGCTAGTTATAACCACCATCTGGGGGTAGTCCTCTCTGTACCAACCTCTGTTATAGTTGCTATATATAACTGTATCATTTAATCTTCCCAACTACCCTATGAGGGTTATAGCACTTAAATCAGTACCTCTCTAACTTCAATGTGCAAATGAATTACTGGATATTTTAAAATAGAGTGGGTCTGGGAAGGACCTGAGGTTCAAAATCTCTGATAAGTTTTCAGGTGATTCTGATACTGCTGGTCTGAGGACGACACTTTGAGTAACAAGGGCTTTAAGTGACTAACCCAAACTTACCCAATTATCAACAAGCAGAGACAAGATGTGAACCTAGGTCTGACTCCAGAGTCTATGTTTTTTTCTCTACCTTAATAATCGTGGTAGATTTTACAGAGGAAGTGGCTCTGGAGACGGCCCTTGAAAGATTGCCCAAGAAGATAGGTCCCCAGCCCCCAAGACTGCTTTAATGGATAGACAAGACTTATTTTTAATGAAGAGCATCCATTTACTTTCTAATCATGTGCTCAGTTTCTTAAAAGCCATTGGTTTATGTCAGTGGGTGAACTGTCTCCTTTGCCACTTTCTTTACACATTTGCTTAGCAAGTCCTTTTACTTGCAGTGTTTACCAGAGTGAAAAGAAGGAACTTTTACCATACCCAATGCAGGCTTGCTGCAACGCTGATGTCGGATCCCCTGTCCTAGCTCAGGACTGTGGGTGAGCTCTACAGGTCCAACCTAAAAGGTGGCATTTGATAGCTTATAATTTCAAGAGACTACTTTCTTAGTCAAAATCAGGGTGAACTTCACACAAAGACTGAACCTCAGTCAGCCTTAAGCTCTTGTGCTTTTGTACCTTGCACACCTGCTGTGTCAGAACCAAGATAGTCTTTAAATAAGAGAATGTTAAACCAAGAATGGGCTTTAAAATATGCCATCTATAAGAGGTATATGGTAAGCCCTAAAGCAAACACTAAGAAAATAAGAAAAAAAATTAAGAAAAAATATTTTAAAAATTAGAATATTCACTAAGTACAAAAGAAAGCCATAAAACAGGCACAGAGGAACAGAAAAGCATGATAAATAAAAGAAGTGGATTTAACCATGGCAGTGCCTTCATGGACTTATCTTGCAGTGATCAGGAAGAAAACTTTACCTTCTTTTGTTCTGATTTTTTGAGGAAAGTCTTATTATGCACGCTATCCCACTGGGATAGCAAACATAATACGTTCATCACTAATGAAACTTTATAAGAATAATCCTAAAGGTTAGTTGTACCCCCTCATATTCAATATGATCCTGAAAGATATTAGCCAATGCAATACTATGAGAAAAATAAGAGTCAAATGTTGGAAAGGACGAGACAAAATAATAACAGAGAAGCAAAGTGGCCTAAGTGGTAAACAGAATGGATGATAAAGCCACATTTATCAATAGATTTAAACCTTTGCTCTCCCACTTACTATCTGAGAAACCCTGGGCATGTTTCTTAACCTCTATGTCTCACCTGCTCCACCTATAAAATTATTATTTTGATGATGATAATAATAGGACCCACTCGTAAGATTTGTGTGTGTATTAAATACCTATAAAATGCTTGAAACGTAAGTGCATGCATAAGCATTTGCTCTTACTCAGAAAATGATTATCTTCACAATTCACATGAAAAATCCAAAGGATGCAATAACCTGATCACTAGAACTAATAACAAAGGACCCCAGCAAAATTTCCTGATACAACATCAACACGAAAGGACTGACTGTGTTTCTTTACACTTGCAATAATTAATGCAATCACAATGCAATAACAAAAAGGACAAAAAAAGAGACATTGACCTGTTCATAATGGAAAGATGCTGGAAGAATCTGATTCTGAGTAATCAGGGAATGAGTTAAACTAGGAAGTGAGGAGAGAAAAACGGTGATGTTGCAGAGGTAGGTGTTCCCTGTTTATTCAGTAGAGACAGAAAAGGGAGTCCAGAGGGTCTGGACTGCATCTAACTTCTGAGGCTGTTTACCGGCAAGCCAAGCTCACATGGCCAGTGAGTGTGTCAATAACTGGAAACTGTCCTCGCCATCCCCAAGGCAGAAACCATAATAGGAAATGTGTATGTCTTACCTCGCTGCTTTCACTGTCCCCATAACCTCATCCTATCCATCCCCCACACACCACACATCCTTCTTCTTACCCTGATTGTTTCCTTTTCTCCTTGGCCATCTGACAAACTCCTCCTTATCTTCCAAGATCGCAAATGACACCTCCTCTGCAAATCCTTCCCTGGCTCGCCCATGCAGAGTCCAAAATGCTCTGCCTTGCTCTATGCCATATTATATTTGTATTTGGCTGAAAGAGGAATTAGAGCCTGAAAAACCTGAACAGACATTTCTATTCACCAACTAATTGCTCGATTTATTCCCTGACTTTCCTTCTTCAGATTAAACCAGAGAGATCCAGAAAGCATCTCCTATTTCTCCCAGAGAAAGCATAAGTATTTGGCATGAGGCCAATCTCTCAATACCCCAGACAAGAGAATTCTCCCCTGAATTCCTTCTGCAACCAACTCCCAAGATGAGGATTTGCAGAATGTTCTTAGCTTCATGGGAACACAATGGGAAAAGTCTTCAGTGAGGAAATGATGTAAACACAGAAATAGAGACACAATATTGTCTTAAGTCCTGTTTCCCTAGGAATTTGGATTCAGAGCAGATGTTTGCAAAGTAATCTTCAGCTATGAGAACAGGAAAATGATGAACTATTCCTGCGCAACCCAAGGAAGACATGAAATGCCAAGGGATGTGCTCAGCTTATTCTCATGCTGCAGACGCTTGGGCCACGATTAGCAAATCCAAAATAAAAACTGCTTTGGCTTCAATAGTGAGAGAGCTGAGAATGGTGCAAGATAATGATGCTTTCAGCACCAAAAACTGAAATCACCTTGCCCTTTGAGTTAAATAATTAATCTACAAAGATCTGGATCCCAATATTCAGCTGTTCAAAAAGTTTCTCTTCTCCCTTCATTCACTCATTCAAAAAATATCTCACAACCTTATAATGGTATGTAAGGAGATGGGGATACAACACTCCTCGCTTAACTTACTTACAGCTTAGTAGGGTCAGAAACAATGAAAGATCTAAAAAATAACTGGAATTACAAATATGATCAGTGTGATGAAAGAGAGGTACAGGGGGCAATAAGAGTGTACAATTAAGGGATTAGCCTAGTTCAGAGGTGGGGAGAGACTATAGAGGGACAGAATCCCTGGGAAATGATATTGAACCTGAGATTGCAGAATAAGAGGATTCATGCAGGTCAAGAGTGTGGTCAAGGTCATTCTAGGCCATGAGTAGCATGTAGAAAATCTCTAAGGTAGGAGGTAGTATGGCAACTTCAAGAAATAAGAGGAAGTCAGCATAGCGATAACAGCAGGTACTCGGTGTAGTGGCACAACTGAGGTTGAGATTATACCCATCAAAGCCTTAGAGACCTTGTTAATGATTATGGACATTATCCTTAGAGCACATAAAGCAATTAAGCTGGAAAATGACATGGTCAGAATTGCATTTCAGAATTTCTTCTTAACAATGTCCTATTGCAATGCTCAACTAGGGATCCCCATTCCTACTGAAGCCCCAAAACTATTCCTTTTCACACGTATATCTCAGCTTTATCACCTTCCATGGCAACTTTTTTTTCTCTTTTTCACTCCTCAACCCAATTCTTTAAATTATTCTATCTTATATTGTGTTATTTTTCAGTGTAATAGTTTTGCCTTTTTGTGAGATGTGAAATTTCCTTAAGAACAGGAACAACTGACTCTTTGAGTTAGAAAATACCTAGCAATCATTTAGCCCCAATACCCATGCAATTTTAAAAATGACCTTGAAACATTTCTGAAAAGAGATGACGTTTTCTCTGCTTGAATACTTCTCAATGATGGGACACTTCCTGCCTCTGACATCTCTGACTGAAACACTCCTTTTATGGTTTTGCTTTGCCATATTAACATTACATGAGAACACTACCCCATAATGCTATCTTCAACCCTTCTCCCATTGGAAGATGAAAAGATCCACTTTTTTATATTGGAGTATAGCTGATTAACAACGTTGTATTAGTTTCAGATATACCACAAAGTGATTCATATACATGTATCTATTCTTTTTCAAAGTCTTTTCCCATTAAGTTTATAACAGAAAATTGAGCAGTTTCTCTTTGCTATACAGTAGGTCCTTGTTGCTTATCTAAATACAGCAGTGCGTATATTTATTTTAAATATAGCAGTGTGTACATGTCAGTCCCAAATTCCCAATCTATCCCTCCTCCCCACCTTTCCCACTGGTAACCATAAATTCATTCTCTTAAGTCTGTGAGTCTGTTTCTGTTTCATAAATAAAGTCATTTGTATCATTTTTTTTAGATTCCACATATAATAGATATCATATGATATCTGTCTTTCTCTGTATGACTTACTTCACTTAGTATGATAATCTCCAGGTCCATCCATGTTGCTGCAAATGGCATTATTTCATTCTTTTTAATGGCTCAGTAATACTCCATTGTATATATGCATCACATCTTTTTTTTTTAATTTATTTATTTCATTTATTTTATTTTTGGCTGCATTGGGCTCTTTGTTGCTGCGTGCAGGCCTTCTCCAGTTGTGACAAGCGGGTGCCACTCTTCACTGGGGTGCACGGACCTCTCACTGCGGTGGCCTCTCCCATTGCAGAGCATGGTCTCCAGGTGTGTGGGCTTCAGTAGTTGTGGCTCGCAGGCTCCAGAGAGCAGGCCCAGCAGTTGTGGCACATGGGCCTAGTTGCTCCATGGCATGTGGGATCCTCCCAGACTTGGGCTCAAACCCGTGTCCCCTGCATTGGCAGGCGGACTCCCAACCACTGCGTCACCAAGGAAGCCCCACATCTTCTTTATCCATTCATCTGTCAAAGGACATTTAGGTTGTTTCCATGTCTTGGCTATTGTAGACAGCACTGCAATGAATATTGGGGTGCAGGTATCCTTTTGAAGTATGTTTTTTTCCAAATATATGCCCAGGAGTGGGATTGCTGGATCATATGGTAGCTTTATTTTTAGTTTTTTTTTGGAACCTCCATACTGTTCTCCACAGTTGCTATACCAATTTACATTCCCACCAACAGTGTAGGGGGGTCCCCTTTTCTCCACACCTTTCCAGTATTTACTGTTTGCAGACTTTTTTGGGGGGGGCATGCTACTCAGCATGCGAGATCTTAATTCCCTGACCAGGGATTGAACCCGTGCCCTCTGCAATGGAAGCTTGTAGTCTTAATCATGGACCGCCAGTGAAGTCCCTGTAGACTTTTTGATGGCCATTCTGACTGATGTGGGATGATATCTCATTGTAGTTTTGATTTGCATTTCTCTAATAATTAGCAATACTGAACATCATTTTGTGTGTTTGTTGGCAATCTGTATATCTTATTTGGAGAAATGTCTATTTAGGTCTTCTGCCCATTTTTTGATTGGGTTGTTCATTTTTTTGATATTGAACCCCATATTTTGTAAATTTTGGAGATTAATCCCTTGTTGGTCACATCGTTTGCAAATATTTTCTCCCTTTCTGTGGGCACTTACTCCGCAATGGGAGAGGCCACAGCAGTGAGAGGCCCGCGTACCGCAAAAAAAAAAAAAAAAAAAAAAAAAAAATATATATATATATGCTTAGTCGATTCAAGGTCTTTTGTGTCTCCATACAAATTTTAAGATTGTTTGTTCTAATCCTGTGAAAAATGCCACTGGTAATTTGATAGGGATTGCAAATTGATAGGGATTGCACTAAATCTGTAGATTGCCTTGGGCAGGATAGTCATTTTGACATTACTGATTCTTCCAATCCAAGAACATGTTATATCTTTCCTTCTGTCTCATCTTCGATTTCTTTCATCAGCATTTCTTTTTTTTTTTTTTTTTTGCTGTACACAGGCCTCTCACTGTTGTGGCCTCTCCCGTTGTGGAGCACAGGCTCCGGATGCACAGGCTCAGCGGTCATGGCTCACGGGCCCAGCCGCTCTGCAGCATGTGGGATCTTCCCGGACCGGGGCACGAACCCGCGTCCCCTGCATCAGCAGGCGGACTCTCAACCACTGCGCCACCAGGGAAGCCCTCATCAGCATCTTATAGTTTTCTGAGTATGGGTCTTTTGCCTCCTTAGGGAGATTTATTCTTAGGTATTTTATTCTTTTTGTTGTGATGGTAAATGGGATTGTTTCTTTAATTTCTCTTTCTGATCTTTCGTTGTTAGTGTATAGAAATGCAACAGATTTCTGTGTATTAATTTTGTATCCTGCAACTTTATCAAATTCATTGATGAGCTCTAGTAGTCTGCAGGCAGCATCTTTAGGATTTTCTATGTGTAGTATCATTCATCTGCAAACAGTGACAGTTTTACTTCTTCTTTTCCAATTTGGATTCCTTTTATTTCTTTTTATTCTCTGATTGCCGTGGCTAGGACTTCCAAAACTATGTTGAATAAATATGGTGAGAGTGGACATCCTTGTCTTGTTCCTGATCTTAGAGGAAATGCTTTCAGCTTTTCACCATTTAGTAGCTGTAGGTTTGTCATATATGGCCTTTATTATGTTAAGGTAGGTTCCCTCTATGCCCACTTTCTGGAGAGTTTTATCGTAAATGGGTATTGAATTTTGTCTGCATCTATTGAGATGATCGTATGGTTTTTATTCTTCAATTTGTTGATGTGGTGTATCACACTAATTGATTTGTGGATATTGAAAAATCCTTGCATCCCTGGGATAAATCCCACTTGATCATGGTGTATGATCCTTTTAATATATTGTCGGATTTGGTTTGCTAGCATTCTGTTGAGGATTTTTTTGTCTACGTTCAACAGTGATATTGGTCTGTAACTTTCTTTTTGTGTGTGTGTGATCTTTGTCTGGTTTTGGTATCAGGGTGATGGTGGTAGCCTCACAGAATGAGTTTGGGAGTGTTCCTTCCTCTGCAATTGTTTGGAATAGTTTCAGAAAGATAGGTCTTAACTCTTCTCTAAATGTTCGACAGAATTAACCTGTGAAGCCATTGGTCCTGGACTTTTGTTCGTTGGGATTTTTAAAATCACAGTTTAAATTTCAGTACTTGTGATTGGTCTGTTCATGTTTTCTATTTCTTCCTGATTCGGTCTTGGGGGATTGCACTTTTCTAAGAATTTGTCCATTTCTTCCGGGTTGTCCATTTTATTGGCATATACTTGCTTGTAGTAGTCTCTTATGATCCTTTGTATTTCTGTGGTGTCTGTAGTAACTTCTCCTTTTTCATTTCTAATTTTATTGATTTGAGCCCTCTCTCTCTTTTTCTTATTGAGTCTGGTTAAAGGTTTATCAATTTTGTTTATCTTTTCAAAGAACCAGCTTTTAGTTTCATTGATCTTTCTATTGTTTTCTTTGTTTCTATTTCATTTATTTCTGCTCTGATCTTTATGATTTCTTTCCTTTCACCAACTTTGGTTTTGTTTGTTCTTCTTTCTCTAGTTGCTTTAGGTGTAAGGTTAGAGTGTTTATTTGAGTTTTTTCTTGTTTCCTGAGGTAAGACCGTACTGCTATAAACTTCCCTCTTAGAACTGCTTTTGCTACATCCCATAGGTTTTGGATCATCATGCTTTCATTTTCATTTGTTTCTGGATATTTTATTTCTTCTTTGATTTCTTCAGTGATTCATTGGTTATAGAGTAGCATAGTGTTTAGCCTCCACGTGTTTGTGTTTTTTTACAGTCTTTTTCTAGTAGTTGATTTCTAATCTTGTAGCATTGTAGTCGGAAAAGATGCTTGATATGATTTCAATTTTCTTAAATTTGCCAAGGCTTGCTTTGTGGCCCAGCATGTGATCAGTCCTGGAGAATGTTTCATGTGCACTTGAGAAGAATGCTGCTTTTGGATAGGATGCTCTATAAATACCAATTAAGTCCATCTGGTCTAATGAGTCATTTAAGGCCTGTGTCTTTATTGATTTTCTGTCTGGATGATCTGCCCACTGATGAAAGTGGGGTGTTAGAGTCCCCCACTATTATTGTGTTACTGTCGATTTCTCCTTTTATGACTATTAGTATTTGCCTTACATATTGAGATGCTCCTATGTTGGGTGCATATATATTTACAATTATTATATCTTCTTCTTGGAATGATCCCTCAATCATTATGCAGTGTGCTTCTTTGTTTCTTGTAACAATCTTTATCTTAAAGTCTATTTTGTCTGATATGAGTATGGGTATGCCAACTTTCTTTTGATTTCCATTCCCATGGAATACCTTTATCCATCACCTCACTTTCAGTTTGTATGTGTCCCTAGATCTGAAGTGGGTCTCCTGTTGGCAGTGTACACACAGGTCTTGTTTTTGTATCCATTCAACCAGTTTATATCTTTGGGTTAGAGCATTTAATCCATTTATGTTTAAGGTAATTATTAATACGTATGTTCTTACTGCCATTTTGTTAATTGTTGTGGATTTGTTTTTTAGGTCTTTTTTCTTCCCTTCCTCTTTTGTTCACTTCTCTTATGATTTGATGACTAACTTTAGTGTTGTGTTTAGATTCTCTATTGTGTATGTATCTACTGTAGCTTTTCGGTTTGCAGTTACCATGAGGTTTTGATATAGCAGTCTATATATAAACAAGATTGTGTTAAGTTGCTGTTCTTTTAATTTCAAATGCATTTCCAATACCCTGCATTTGTGCTCTCCTCTTCTCAAGATTGCTGGTTTTGATAACGTATTTGTGTGTGGATGACTTCCTACCTTTACTGTATGTTTGCCTTTACAGGTGAGCTTTCCATTCATAATTTTCTTCTTTCTAGTTATGGCCTTTTCTTTTCCACCTAGAGAAGTTCCTTTAATGTTTGTTGCAAAGTTGGTCTGGTGATACTGACCAACTTTTGCTTATCTGTAAAGCTGTTGATTTCTCCATCAAATCTGAATGAGAGCCTTGCTGGGCAGAGTATTCTTGGTTATAGGTTCTTCCCTTTCAGCACTTTAAATATATCATGCCACTCCCTTCTGGCCTACAGAGTTTCTGCTGAGAAATCAGCTGACAACCTTATGGGAATTCCCTTGTATGTTATTTGTTGCTTTTCCCTTGTTGCATTTAATATTTTTTCATTATCTTTAACTTTTGTCAACTTGATTACTATGTGTCTTGCATGTTCCTCCTTGGGCTTTTCCTGCCTGGGACTCTGAGCTTCCTGAACTTGGGTGACTATTTCCTTTCCCATGTTAGGAAAGTTTTCAGCAATTATCTCTTCAAATATCTTCTCAGGCCCTTTCTTTCTCTCTTCTTCTGGCACCCCTATAATGCTAATGTTGGTGTGGTTAATGTTGTCCCAGAGGTCTCTTAGACTGTCCTCATTTCTCTTCATTCTTATTTCTTTACTTTATTCTGAAGCAGTGATTTCCACCATTCTGTCTTCCAGCTCACTTATCCATTCTTCTGCCTCAGTTATTCTGCTAGTGATTCCTTCTCCTGCATTTTTCATTTCAGTTATTGTATTGTTCATCTCTGTTTTTTAGTCCTTTTAGTTCTTTGTTAAATATTTCTTGTTACCTTTTTGATCTTTTTCTGAGGTCTCGGATATCTTTACTATCATTACTCTGAATTCTTTTTCGAGTAGATGGCCTATCTCCACTTCACTTAGTTGTTCTTCTGGGGTTTTATCTTATTCCTTCATCTAGGACATATCCCTCTGCCATCTAATTTTTCTTTCTGTGACTGCAGTTTCTTTTCTGCAGGCTGCAGGGTTGTAGTCATTCTTGTTTCTGCTGTCTGCCCCCTGGATGAGGCTTGTGCAGGCTTCCTGGTGGGAAGGACTGGTTCCTGTGCACTGGTGGGTAGAGCTGGGTCTTGTCCCTCTGGTGGGCAGGGCTGTATCAAGGGGTGTGTATAGCAGCCAACTGTGTGCTCAGGAAGACTTTAAGCAGCCTGTCAGCTGATGGGTGGGGCTGTGTTCCTGCCCTGTTGGTTGTTTGGCCTGAGGCATCCCAGCACTGGAGCCTACAGGCTGTTGGGTAGGGCCAGGTCTTGGAGAGAAAATGGCAGCCTCCAGGAGGGCTCAAGCCAATGAGTAGTCCCCAGGACTACCACCGTCCGTATCTTTGTCCCTGCAGTGAGCAACAGCACCCCACCGCCTCCACAGGAGTCCCTCCAGTACTAGCAGGTAGGTCTGGCCCAGTCTTTTATAAGGTCACTGCTTTTTTCCCTAGGTCCTGGTGCTCACTAGACCTTGTGTACGCCCTCCAAGAGTGGTGTTTCTGCTTCCCCCCATCCTATGGAATTCCTATGATCAAACCCACCTGACCTTCAAAGCCAGAGTCTCTGGGGGCTCCTCCTCCCAGGCTCCCAGGCTGAGGAGCCTAACAAAGGGCTTATAACTTTCACTCCTGTGAGAGAACTTCTGTGGTATAATTATTTTCCAGTTTTTGGGTCACCCACCTGGGGGGTATGGGATTTGATTTTATCATGATTGCACCCCTCCTACTGTCTTGTTATGGCTTCTTCTTTGTCTTTGGATATACGGTATCTTTTTTGGTAGTTTCCAACATTTTTTTGTTAATGATTGTTCAGCAGTTAGTTGTGATTTTAGTGTTTTCATAAGAAGAGGTGAGCTCGCCTCCTCCTACTCTGCCATCTTGTCTCTGTCTCTGAAGATATCCACTTTTACCCCACTCTAATCACATCTCCATACTGCCAGTAGTATAGCATTTCCTATACTCAGTTCTGATAAACCTCTCTGTGATGGATGTGTATTATGCCAACTTAACTGGCACTACATTTCCCAGAATTCCCTTTACTGGATACTTCAGGATGAACATGGGCCAGAAGACATATCTTGCACGATTTGGGAGGCAGAATTTAAGATGTATCCATATTCTTTTTATATTTGCAAGATCATTATAGGGTCCAAGGTGCTCTTGCAACTTTTGATAATTAATTTTATGTGTCAACTTGACTGGGCCACAGAGCACCCAGACATTTGGTCAAACATTATTCTGGGTGTTTCTGGATCAGCAGACTGAGTAAAGCAGATTGCCCTCCTTAATGTGGGTTAGGCTTATCCAATCAGTTGAAGGCCTGAACACAACAAAAAGGCTGACCCTCCTGTGAGTAAGAGGGAAATCCTCCTGCCTGATAGCCTTAAGCTGGGACATTGGGCTTTCCCTGCTTGCTGGCTCAAACTGAAACATCAGCTCTTCCTGGGTGTTGAGCCTGCTGGCATTCAGACTGGAACTATATCATTGCATCTCCTGGGTCTCCAGCTTGCTAACTGTAGATCTTGGAACTGTCAGCCTCCATAATCCCATGACTCAATTTCTTATTTTATGTGTATATATACACACGTATGGTTCTGTTCATATACTCCTAATGGTTCTGTTTCTCTGGAGAACCCTAATACACAGCCCACTAATGTTGTGCTTGTCACCTCACCTGGTTAGTGTACGGTCACAGACAGGCTCCCACAAGCTCCTCCTGCTTTCATGAATTTCCTTCTCCAGCCTCTCCCATTCCTGGGACAGGTCTGTGTTACCTGGGACAAAGAATGTCATCCTCTCCCATCAGAGATGGAGACTAGGGGCTGTGAGAGGCTAACATGGTTTCCACCATCTCCACCGGAAGCATCACTCATTCTCACAGGTTTCAGTTTGTCCTTGCCTCTTCTATTTTATGTTCATCTTTACTTCCCTGCTGCCTGCCCTATTAACTTCAGGCTCCATCAGCAGACACAAAAGGAAGAGTTTCACACAAACTGTTTAACCAGCTCCCAAGATTGCATAAGGTCCCATCCCTATAAGAAATATTCTGCTTCTCTGATCAAATCTTGACTGATATTTTATCTTAATGCATAAAGGCCAATATCCTGAATGTGGTCTAAAGAAGGACCTGCATGTGATGACCCCCATACCCTTCCTGCTTCATTTAATACTTCTCTTCAGCCATAATGGCCTTCTATTTTTCTGTTCCTTAAGTATATATGCCTCAACGGCCTCTGTGTTTCTACCCATGCTGTTCCTTCTGCCTAAAATATTCTCTCTTTTGTCTCCTTCTGCACCCTTCAGGTCTTAGCATAAACATCACTTCCCAGAGCAATCTCCAAAGAATCTATAGAATTAGGGGATTATCTCCTTATAACACCCTATAACATACCACCTTACCACTGTAATTACTTATGTAAACATATATAATTTTATTTTTTTATATCTTATAATAAGAAAGTTTTTGATGTATCCCCAAGTGTCAAAAAAAATGTTTTCAAACAGTTATAATTGGTATGTTTCATATAAGCACTAAACACACTTGAATAATGTGTCAATCAACTTTATACACACTCTGCTTTGTAATAATCCTACCAAAAACAATATCAAATACATCACTTAAGAGTAGGTACGTTAATATATTTTTTCCCAACTAGATATCTGACAGATGCTTCTGTTTAAGGGTCCTTCCCTAGATAAACAGGAACACGCCACAGTCCACCATAAAAAAAAAAAAGTTGGGAGGGAATTTGCACTCCACAAGGGGCAGCGTGCTGAGAGATAAGGGTTTTGTTCCACCCTCACCAACTAGCCCATTTGGAAAGAAAATGCTCCCAGCGGAAAGGGAAGTACAGCTAAGATAAGTCTCACAAGCTGTTTAATTCCCACCTTCGCATCTTCAAATCCTTCAGGTATTACCTTTTAAAAGATCCAAACACACTTCCGAAATGACAGGATGGGTAAAAGAGAAAGATCCATTATGCAACACTTCCAAACAGACTACATGGAACAAGATCCATGAAGATGGAATCACACCCAGGCAGGAGTCCCCGCAGAAGGGGATGGCTTCCCAGCTGAGCCAGAAAACCTTCTCCATAAGGTTAGGCCTCTAAAAGAAGATTCGCGGGCTGTGGTTCTGACTGGCTAACTGGGTGATCTCAGGCAAATCACCGAAGCTCTCAGAACCTCTGTGTCCTTGTTATTTTTAATGCAAGACAGCATCTATTTCATAGTGCAGACCTTAAGTGGGAATGTGCAGTAAGCCCAGGTGCTGGTCCAAATCACTTAGTCGCCAGTACACTATGGACAGCGTTCCTGCTGCAGACCGAGCAGTTAAAGGGCAACCCAAACCCCACTCCGCACTGGCTGAAATGCCAGTGGTCCCTATTACACGGCCAGTGCCCCATCACCAACAAGCAGAAAGAGTGGTTACTGGCATCGGAAATCCGGATCAAAAATACTCTTTGGACAATCTAAAAAGCTTCAGAGAAAGATTCCTAATAGGATCCTTTTCTACCGCAAGACAGTTTTCACTTGATAAAATTCTGACATATCCTATCACATCGTAGAAATGTGGACTTTCGGCCAACTTCTCCTGTTGGGACCATCCTTCCTGCCCCGACACTGCCTGCTGCTGTCTGGTCACAACCTGCCGGGCACAGCTGCCTTTAGTACTTAACTCCTCTGTCCAGAACCAGAACAGAGAAGGAAGTCCGAGCAACCAGGGCCAGAGGGGTCCGGCGTCCGCGTCCTGCCCAGTACCCTGGCCAACGACACAGAGCCGTCCCCTCCTGGCCCCCTGGGCGCCCCGCGCAGTGTCCCTGGTGCAGCCGGCCCCGCATGAGGGCCTGGACCCACTGCCTCGCGGACCAGCCCCAGGAACAGCCCGGACCCGGCCGAGGCCTCCCAGGAGCCGGGACTAGAGACCCGGGGGCGGGAGGCAGCGGCCTAACGGTGGACTGCCTCCACCCCCAGTCTGGAAGGGCCGTACCCGCAGGAGACCCACATCTGACGGCCGCCCCCACCACGTCTAGCTGTGACCTGCCTGAGACGTGCACACTCACCGTCCGGCGGCCGTCTTGTCACAGAAACGCCTGAGGGGCGGCAGAGGGCGGGGCATCGGGTCTGAGACACGAGGGCGCTGGGCGCTCAGGCCTAGCGGGATCCGTCTTGGCCCCGGAGCACAGCTTTACGGGTGTCGGCGACGCCTGAGGTCCGGTTTACGTCTGGCACCGGGGTTTACGTCAGAGGAGGGGAATGACGGGAAGGCTTACCACACAGGTGTTTACGACTGGAGGAGTTTACGACTGGACGCCTGGGTTACGTCTGAAGGGTTTACCTCTGGGGGTGGGGGTGGGGGTTATGACTGCGAGGTTTACGACTTGCCCCGTGTTTACGACTGGCGTGTTTGTTTACGTCTGGTCTCCAGGTTTACGTCCGGGGGCGGGGTTTGCCTGGGAGGGTTTAGGCCTGAGTGGTTTAGCGTTGGTTACTGCTGGTCCCTGTGATTAGCTGTGGGCCTGGGTTTACCTGTGGGCCTGGGCTAACTTCTAGTCGTGGGGTTACGTCTGGGCCCAGGGCCTATCTGGGGTGTTTACATCAGGCCCGGACCCGCTGGGTTTTGCACTGCCACCAGGGGCCGCTTGTAGGTCATCCAATTCTTTTGGGCTCGTGGGACTCACGCTTCTGCGTCCCTCGGCATTGTATAGATTTACACACTTTAAAAGCTCTGCCTGAGGATCCAGCTTCCAACCTGAATCTTGCTGCGGACTGAGATCCCGTTTTGAGGTGCTGACGGGACTTTGCACACCCTCAATCACTGGGCGCCACCGGAGGTGAAGTACACTGCTTACACAATCACAAAGCTTTTTTTTTTTTTAACATCTTTATTGGGGTATAATTGCTTTACAATGGTGTGTTAGTTTCTGCTTTATAACAAAGTGAATCAGTTATACATCTACATATGTTCCCATATCTCTTCCCTCTTGCATCTCCCTCCTTCCCACCCTCCCTATCCCACCCCTCCAGGCGGTCACAAAGCACCGAGCTGATATCCCTGTGCTATGCGGCTGCTTCCCACTAGCTATCTACCTTACGTTTGGTAGTGTATATATGTCCATGCTTCTCTCTTGCTTTGTCACAGCTCACCCTTCCCCCTCCCCATATCCTCAAAATCACAAAACTTTGAGAGACACCCAAGGGCCAGGGCAGGGTGGAGCAACAGGGTTCATCTCCTACATCTACTCCTTCCAGACTGGGAGAAGAGCTGTTTCACCTAATGCACAGAAACCAACACAGTGAGTCCAGCAAAGTGAAGGAGGAACAGAGCTGCACTGATATCTTGGATGCCCTGGGAGTAAGACCCTGACCAAAGTGGGTGTAACTGCTTGTTCTTGCTTGCACTTCTGGGCCCACGAGCACGTCTTGACATCAGAATCTTGTAACAGCTTATATTTAACCTTTTTGTGTATAATGCAGGTGCTGAGGTCCTTGGGTCCAGGATGCTTCCAGTGACATCTGATGGATTCATCTTTGTGCAAGGTGAGGCCTGCCCCCACTGAGAACTGCTTCCTTCCGAGCTCAGTATCTTGAGCTTTTCATTGAGGAGTTTGAAGCTGGTAAAATGAGATGTAAATGAAAGGATATAACTCTGGAGAAGCCAGATGGAAGGGATGCATAGGACAAAATGTGGGGAAGGGACTCGGTGCTTCTGTGCTCTCCAGGTGCACCACTCTCCCCAAATCTCCACATGCTCACCATCCCGGAAGCACTCCAAACCCCCTCTTTTTGGGGGGCTTCATTACAAAAGGAAGATTGATTACATCATTGGCCCTTGGTTATTGATTCAACCACCAGCTCCTCTCTAAATGTATGTAATTTTACATATATATCTTCCTAAACAGTCATGTCTGTTCTTTCTTAACTGCAGCTCTTCACATCCCCCTAAACACTCAGTACCCAGCACTGATGGAACAACTGTGGATGGCTAGCGCATTCATTGTTAGTCTTCTCCTTTGCTGGATAAGCTAAAAATACACCCTACAACTGTTCATAGTGAATTTTATTTATCATTTTTCTTCCATTGTGAACACATCATGGACTTACTGTTTACATTTTGTTGTTAACAATTTCATGATGAGAGTTGAACATTTTGTTTGCCAATTAACTTGGTCTTCCAATCAGTCCAATTTCTGAACTTCTGACCAGAAAAAAAAATTGTTGATTTACTCAACCTTGAACTCGTAAGTTCATTGACCACTCTCCCCTGTACATCCTACCTAACCTTGAATAGTAGCTGTGTTGACTTCATCAGGAATGTTATGAGAATAATATTACTGCATTGCCTGTTTCTCTAGAGATTCAAAAATGTGTTTTATGGAGGAACATGCAAGAAATATGCCTGTGGCTCCATTAGCAGCCATTTTAATAGTTTATGATTATTCATAACAATTATATTTTCTCTATTTTATTTTTTAATTATGATCATCAGTAGAATGCCCAGATTCCATATAGTTTAAGTTGTTTATTTTTTTTAACTTTGAGAGTGCTACTGGGAAGAGTAGAATTCAGTAGACGGTCAATGATTTCAGATATTTGGAAAGAAGAAAGAATTGTATAACCTTTTCAGCACGTCTTCAACTTTTTGTTTTTCCCTCACCTCGATTTCTTATACTCATGTTTCAAGGGATTTCTTTAAAAAAATAAAAAGCAATTGCTTTCTAAACGTTAACCATTGGGGAATTTGAAAACCCTTCCAGATGGGAAATATATATGAAAAATCTCATCTCAGTGAAAAATAAATCCCTCAAATAGAGGCATGTAATGAAACACCTAATTCACTCCAGCTATACCGGTCATATTACTGCAGTATTATAATGCCAGATGACTCTTTTAGCACCGTGGACAACAGCTGGCCTTCCATCAGGAACGTCTGAAAATGAATGCAATACTATCATTTTCCTATAGAAATTTGGCTAGTATTTGAAGTCCACTGCATGGCATACTCTTCATATTCATGCTCAGCAATTAGTGATTTTTAATAAGATGTTTTAAAAGTATTTTATTGTGTTTATTCTCCAGATATCTAAATTGCTATCAAACACTGAAAAACTCCTTCAAGAGTCATCCAATTGCAGCAGCAAAAATCATTTTCCCAGTCTTTTTCGTGACCTCTCTGAAACTTTGCCACTAACAATTGCGTCCCTTATAGCAGAATTTTTTTCCCTTTAGCTTTTTTCTCCCACAGCCATAATATACATTGTTAATCTGCACTCCTTCCTTTCACCCCAACTCCCTCCTCATCTTTTTTCATTCCTTTACTTATTTTAACTTCTTAAATGCATTGCCTTCCCCAAAGCATGTTATTTTTATTATTTTTCTCCTTCTAAGTACTCTTTTCTTTGGAAATCTCTTCCAGTTTCATGGTTTCCATCATCACCTCTGTACTGATGACTCTGAAATCTCCTTCTCTATCTTTGGCCATCCTTCTAAGCACCATTGTTACATTTCCAACAAGCTGCTGGATCCCTTCCAGCTGGGTGTGGCTGATACTGCAAATATGTCTAAACTGAAGCCTATCATAGTCACTAAAAAACCTGCACATCTTTCTCTGTTTCCCACTTATTTATTTGTGCTCTCCTCCTTTGATTAAACTCATTTTAGTGGCTAAAAGTTATTTTTTACTTTCTTCTCTCACATCCAAACAAATGTTAAGTCTTTTTCATGTGACTCCATAATAAGACTGTCCATGCTAACCAAAATAATTCATTAGTGACCTAGATTTCATTTTCCATAGGGAAAAGCACATATGCTTTACCATACTGTTATTGTTCACTGGGGGTTGTGTCTAGCTCCAAGGTCAGGGAACATCTCTGTCTCACAGAAGAACTGCTATATGCCCATCTTAGTGTTTCTACCTATTTCAGAGCTCAGTTCCTTTTGCCTGTTCTCTTTCAGTAAATCAGTATAGTAGAAGGAACTTAAGACGAGAACGCCCAATGTGAGTTCTAACCTCTTACACTGACTACGACTGTGTGAATTCTGTTGGCATCAAAATTGTCCCAGATATAGAAGTGGAGATGGGAATAAAAATATCATAGAATTGTCATAACAATGAAATGAATGGACACAGCAAAGTGATTAACCAAACGCCTAGTACATAGTAGGGCTTCTACGAATATTACTTTCCTTCCCTTTCCCATTCTAACATGGATCTCTGTTTCCAGTCTTTGTATTCTAATCCATATTAAGCAGTATTGCCAAACTGATCTTTTCATACTGCTCTTCCAGTAGTGCTATTTTGGTCTCACTGGCTGCTGAATAACATTCAAATTCCTTAACTTCATTATCAGTCGACTAGCCCCAATCTGCACTTCCAACCTAACGTCCTATTCTATCTGGTTGAAAGTAAAATAAATACTAGCCTAAACTTTGCATTTCCTAACATCAAGCCTTATTCATGCTGCTTTTGTCTGTTTGTTTTCTTAAAACCAGAGATGCCCTTCACATCTCCAAATCCATGTTTTAAGTCCGAGTGCAAAAACTACCTCCTTCATTATTATATCCAGGATCCTTTTGCTAAATAAGATCTCTTTTTATTCAAAATTTCCATAGTGATTCAAGTAAGCTTTTCACATGGCACTGAGTCTGTTTTACTTTCCTGACTTCATATTTATGGTCATCATTCATATTCCCAACTGGACTGTATGTTCTTGAAGAACAGGAAGCATGTGATCATCATTTCCGTATTACACACTCTACGTAACATGACACCCTTGCATTGTAAGCGTTCAGTAAATACTTGATATAACATGAATATTCTGTCAATTCTCTTCATATTTATTTATACCATCTCATTAGAGAGAAAGTCTTGCAATCAAGAAAGGGCCCCGAAGATGAAGACGCCTTTGAGGTAAGATATCAGTAATCCTGTAGACCCATACTTGTTACAAGGAGCTCTAATAGCTTGAGGAATGGACTCTGAACTGCTGCCCTTCTCAGGTCAGGATGACTCTGGCTCAGACTGGTCATATATATACAAAAACCCTCCCTCTGATCCTTCCTTTCCCAGCTAACTGAATAAACTTCTTCCATTAAATAGACATGTTCCCCAACCTTAGAGCCAGATACAACCCTGGTGAACAAAACAGTGTGGTAAAGGGGAAGCGTGCGTGCTTTCTCCTATGGGGAACAAAATCTAGGTAAGAGATGAATTGCTTTGGTTAGCATGAACAATCTTATTTTTTTTTTATTGGCGTATAGTTGCTTTACAATGTTGTGTTAGTTTCTGCTGTACAGTGAAGTGAATCAGCTATATGTATACATGTATCCCCTCTTTTTTGGATTTCCTTCCCATTTAGGTCAGCACAGAGCACTGAGTAGAGTTCCCTGTGCTATACAGTAGTTCTCATTAGTTATCTCTTTTATACATAGTAGTATATATATATCAATCCCAGTCTCCCAGTTCATCCCACCCCCCCACCTTGGTGTCTATACGTTTGTTCTCTACGTCTGCATCTCTATTTCTGCTTTGCAAATAGGTTCATCTGTAGCATTTTTCTAGATTCCACATATATGCGTTAATATATTTGTTATTCTCTTTCTGTCTTACTTCACTCTGTACAACAGTCTCTAGGTCCATCCACGTCTCTACAAGTGACCCAACTACGTTCCTTTTTATGGCTGAGTAATATTCCATTGTATATATGTACCACATCTTCATTATCCATTCGTCTGTTGATGGACATTTAGGTTGCTTCCATGTTCTGGCTATTGTAAATAGTGCTGGAATGAACGTTGGGGTGTATTGCTTTTATTTTTGAAATGTCATTGGATACAATAGAATAAAAAATTATTATCCCAACTCTCCTTAGAATTTTGCCTTCTCCACTCCCATCTTTTTGTCTTCAGGAGCGTGCTAGTATTTTGTCTCGAGGAAGATTAAATTGGAAAAGGGGCCTCGAAAAGTTTAATTTAAGAAATCATGGTAAAGGAATGTCTCTTGAGACAAACTTGGACTAGGACCCAGTCTGGTTCTACAGAGTGGGAGACAAATAAAACCAGTAAAATCCCCTAGGATTTTGTTCAATCTGTATTTTTCAAGTACAGTCAGCCCTCTGTATCCACAGGTTCTCTATCCGTGGGTTACACATCTGTAAATTCAGTTAGTGCTTGGTTGACTCTGCGGATGCAGAACCTGCAGATGTGGAGGGCAGATTTACTAAGCCATTTTATATAAGGGACTGGGGCATCCACAAGTTTTGGTATCCATTGAGGTCCCGGGACCAGTCCTCTGTGATTTCCGAAGGTCCACAGCCACAGGGATGAGGGTCCTAGTTGCTATATTATCAGAAGGTATTAATAAAGGTAGACGTAACCATCAAGTAAGTGCAGGGCAGTCTTCACAGTTGGAGGAGGAAGAAGAGGAGAAAATTACCTCATCCTTGGGCTAAAGGTTTAACCAACATTTTTTCCTTTCCTGCTTAGGTGCAGGAAATAAGACTGAGAGGCAGGGCCTATGGAACAGTAACTGAGAGCATGAGACATCCAGAAGCAGATAAGAAGTTCTGAAATACTTTGTTGAGATATTCTCAGCTATATATTCCATGGTACTTAAAGGTCTCTGGACAGGTCTTTTCTTTTTCTTTGTGCTGCCTTATTTTGATCCAGGAATACCTTCAGCTTAGGAGGTACATTTACTTAGGGATAGGTGGAGACAATGCAGCTTTGTTTAGAGGACACAGGGAGCTGTATGCTGGGCTTATTGTGGGCCACAGATGGGGAGCACCTTGCCTTTAGGCTCCTTCTAGATGGCCCAGAACTGTCCCTAGGAAAGGAAGCCAGAATTGAAGTGAGGACTATGAAATGTTTTGTTTTTCTAACAGCATAGCCTAATGTTTAGAAGATAGGTTCAGAAAATAGCCTGCTAGGGTTTGAATTCTGAATCTGCCACTCATTAGCTGTGTGGCCTTGGTCAAGTCAGTTAGCCTCTCTGTGCTTCAGTTTCTTCAGGTGTAACATAGAAATAATAACAGTAACCTCCTTCTGTGAGTTGTTGTGAGGCTTAAATAAGCTACTTCATGTAAATCATTTGGAACAGCGTCTGGTCCTTAGTAAGTTCCATTAGATTTGTTTTCATTAGTTACTTTCCTCCTCATTATTCTTTGATGGTATATGGTTGGAGTTTAGCAAAACCAGGCTACAAAACAATCCAGCAGAAATTCTTATTACACTTGAACAATCATTACCAAATTTTGTGTGAGTATGGCTTTTCTATAGGTATATTAAATCAGGATCTGTTTGCAAATTTTCGACCCCTCATATCTTGCATTTTACTCAAGAGATGTGTTGATGTCCTCTCCCTTGTAATCAACACCAATTAAACGATGATCCTTGAAAACAGAAGCATAAATGAGACCCTCATGCATAAATTGGTAACAGTCCATCCATTCTGTGGACATATGGGCTTTAGTTGCAATCTAGTTCTTGGAAACTGATTTATAATTAAACCATTTTACTTGCCTAGAAAATATTTCAACCTGTGTTGACTTGAATCACAATATTTGGAAAGCACCAGTTAAAAAACAAACTGTGTTGTATGCAAGGGAAACTAAGTCTCCCTGGCATAAAAACAACACAGGGGTGGACAATTAATCTAGGGGTGTGGTCAGTTATATGCTCAGTATGACCCCTCTGGTGCCTAAATCCACATTTCCTGAACCATCATGGTAATTAGGCTAGTCTCTGAATTTGGGCTAAATGATGTGGGTAATGGTGACGGAAGCCTTTTCCTGAGGGCAGATTTACACTCTCATCTTGGCAGAATCAACTATTTGCTTTGTGATTGTGGAAACATTTGGAGAGAAACATTAATTTTCCATCCATTAACTTTGGTGGATATGAACACCCCAGAGGGAAAGATGTGTGAAGCCGCTTAACAACCTTTTGGCTGTTGGGAAGGTAAAAATGTTGCGAAAACATTTTTTCTTTGCAAAGGAAAAAATAGAAAAGGAAAAACAATGATTGAATCAGGGGATATTTTGTCTTTTAGTGTTTTTTTGTAAATGTTTGCACCACCTCAAAATGCATCACTTTTCTATAGGCATGACCTATTTGGTTTATTTTCTACCTAGGTATAAATTAACCCAATGGTCAGTCCAAGTACTTAGTAACAGGTCTGCTCTTTTTAATTATACATTTTTCTCCTCCCTAGGCCAGATACGTTATGTTAATAATGACTGAGCAAAGGAAAAAATGGTGGGTTGAGAAGAAAAATAAGTGGATAAAATAATAAAATTGATGTTATTTTTGCACTGCAACCTTTAGTCTAAGTAAAGCTGAATGCAAATCCATAGGGTCCTGGAACTGATTGTATGTGTATTGGAAAAGAAGATACTACAGTGAGGGAAGATGGGGTGATGGAGGCAGGTCAAATGATCTCTGTGCTCTGGGATGGAATGAAAAAGTCAAGGTAAAGCTGCATAACCTGAATATTTGTTCATTCCACCAACAAATAAATACAGCATCCTCAAACCGCCAGTGTATACTAAGCCCCATGCCCGACACGAAGGATGTTTTAGTTGAGGGAGACAGGTGTGGTCCTTCATCTCCCTATGGCTTACAGCTTAGTGGAGAAATTAAACAAATAACTAAACACACAGTAAAATAATAACCATTATGACAAGTGCTACAGAGAAGAGAAGACGCTATGTGAAAACATGGACCAGGGTGGCCTGGCCTAGCATGGATATTGGGAATGCTTCCCTGAGGAAGGGGTGTATAATTTGAGGTCAAGGGGTTCTTAAGTGTGGTTGAGTGTGTGGATATGGGAGGGGGTTGGAGAGGGTTGATGGGAAGAAAAGAATCTGAAAACTCCAGGGAAAGGGAGATCCACGCAAAGGCACTGGGGCAGAAAGGAACTTTACATATGGAAAAGGGCAATGGGAACGGAGACAAGAAGGACAAGAGAGAATTAAGTGGAGTTTGGGACCTGGTGCTGGGAAAAGGGTGTAAAAGCCCCCACCTGAACTCTGCTCCATTCTCCCAGAAATAGAACTAGGTTTTCCTTTGAAAACCCAACATATTACTGACTTTTACCCAAACCCTTTCCTATCTAGGTCACTTTACTCATCTGCCACCATGATATACCAGGAGGCTCACACACTCACTAATAATTCACTTTCAATTTTGTTTTCCCTTTATTGGTTTGTACAAAATTAGAAGTAAACTCCCTGTTTTCAGGAATGGCTAGGAAATACAAAGCTCTGGTTAATAGGGAAGTGCAAAGCATGCCATATGAGTCTTACTGATTTTCAAAGACGTGTCAGAGAGAGAGAGCGAACAAAAGATTTAAAAGTACCAGGGGGCAGACTGATGGGTCTCGCTTGCAGCTCTGTCATGATGCTGGATTGAAACCTCGGACAAGTCACCAGTCAGGTTAGAAAGAAGTTGAGAACACGGGTTTGTGGAGTTCAATGATCCTGAGTGTGAACCCTGCTCTCCTAGTGAGCCTGAGCCTCTACCTTAACTGCTTTGAGATTCAGTAACGTCATCTGTGAAATGGAGATAAAATGCCCACCTCACGTGATCACTACAGCAATTAAGTGCAATCACGCATGGGAAGTGCTGAGTAACTTACCTCTAGCAATTATTTTTCTGTGAATTTTGTTTTCTTACCTGTACTCTAAAGATAGTAACGCTTTTCCTGCTTCGGGGAGTTGCTGTAAGGGTCTCAAAAGTGAATGCATGTAAAATGTTGTATAATTTTTAAAAGGCATTATGAGAAAGTCATCCTTATTAGTATTGTTATGCTATTACTGTGTGTGTGTGTGTGTGAATAGACTCTAGAATGTTGTGGTCCCTTTAGTTTATCACATAGCACCACTGTACTGTAGAGGTGGCTACGGAAGGTATGTGGAATTGAGTTAAATGCATGCTGACCCCAGGGCATATCATGAAATCTATGTTCTCAAGGCAAATCCAGGTTATCAGCTTGTTGACTTGTAACTTTTTTTTTGTTTTCATTTTTCTATAAAAGCAGAATGTAGACAACGGCAAATGCATTCTTGCCAGGTAATAAGGGGTTTGGGTTATGGAACAGCAGGTGAGCTGGCTTTCACTGTACTGTCCATGTGCAATTACGGTCTATAAAATATCACTACTTAATATGTACCTCTGGATATGGACTTGTCTCCTTTATGATTCAGTCTATTCAAAGATTTGTGGAAGGATCTTTCTTGACAGTTAGGCAGGGTTGGGGGTCATCTTGTGAATTGATTTGAAAGGCACTGACCATGTTCCCCAATTATCCCTCCCACGGCTTTACGGTCCCTAGAATTTAATCATGAAAATTGATTCCTTTGGGTCTTGACAGGATTTCAGTGATAGAAATAAAATGCAAGAGCTAGAAGTACCTTAGATATCATTTGATGCAACTTCCTTATTCTATAGGTGAGAAAACTGAGGCCTTACAGGAAGATTCTTCCTTCCCTCCAAGGTCAAACATTAAATTACAGACTGAGTCCAATCTAAATGTCCAGTCTCTTGGCGTCCTGTCTGGCAAGCATCCTCCTGACCAAACAACTTTCCTGATGCTCGGAAGTCCCAGGAACCCAAGAGGAGCCTCCGTCTGCATTCATCCCTGAGAAAGTAAGAACTTCAGCTTATTCTTTGACTATTTTTGGCGCCGACTGTCCTCAGGATGAAGTAGAGATGCTGATGTTTTATGTTTCTTTTAAAGAGAGAGCCCGACTTGCTGAAACATAAAAATTAAAAAATCACGAATATAACAGCTTTTTATAAAGGAGATTATCTAGCAGAAAATTCATTCCCCTGCAGGGGAAATGGGATTAAACAAGTGATGAGGCAAAGGCATGAATCAGCAGTGATCGTTTTTAAACTGAGAAGTGGACGGGTTTGTGCTCTGCAGAACGAAATTGCAGGTGAACTGTTATCAAATGCAAAAATACATTTCCTCTGCAAGTACAGAAGCGCAGTCTTGCCTGCACATTGAAGATGAAATGGAGAAATGCAGAGAATCTGTCAGTAAGGGAGTGGGGAGATTGTACCAAATAATAATGGTTGAGATGTTGCACACCTACTGTGTGCTAAGAACTCCGTATGTGAGACCTTAATTATTGCAATAACTGTATTGAAGCCTATGTCCTTATTATCCCCATTTCACAGATGAGAACACTGAGGCTCTGAAACTTGACCAAAGTCACAAAGCTAATGGTTGCCAAAAGAGGATATGAAACCAGATCAATCTGATTTCCAAAACCCCAGTAATCTGAAAAGCTTCCAAATCAGCTTTCTTCATCTCTTAAACGGGTATCGTGAAGATAAAAATGAGTCTATGAGGATGAAAACATTGATAAGAGCATGACACAAACCACTGCTATCATAATACAATATTTGTGGGCACGTCTCACTAAGAACAAGATTGACATAGAAAATCATGTTTGTGTGTACATTTGGAGGAAAGATTAGAAAATCCTTTGAAAGGCTTTCTGTAATGGTCATTAAGTAATATGAGTAATGGCTTCTGCAGGAAGAGAAGTTGCATTTAGGTATTATTAAATACATTTTAATCACATTTAACTCACAGGAAAAATATCCAATTTGTGAGATAGAACTGCATTAAGGGAAGGAATTTTTGCTTTCTTTGGTTATACAGATTGACCAACAAGGTTCAAAGGAGAGAGACATGGGCCAAAAAAAAGAGCCCTGGGCTAGGGGGCACCTTGGTTCCGCTCCCAACCAACTGTGTGACTTGGAGCAAATCCCTTTGCCTCTCTAAACCTCAGTCTTTTCATCTTTCATCGGGTTAAATGCTTGCTCAGGTCCATGCAAGTCAAAGTTCTACAAAATGTACCAGCTCATTCTGCTGATCTCTACTTAGCCTGAAAGAGGTAGCCAGCAAGTGGTCTCATACATTTGTGAAAAAGGCACCACGCCAAGCTCTGAAGGGGTCCTTGAGATAAAGGAGGCAGCATCCAGCTGTGTTGATTGCTGGAGCAGAGGGAGTGCAAAGCCCCACAAGAGACCCGTTGACTTGGAAAAGTTTCTTGTCCGTGGTCATTTTCAGTAAAAATATAAAAGAATCTCAATTCGTCTTCTCCCTTATTATTTTCTTTCTTCCCAAGGAATTGAAAGGCAAGACCAAGGAGCAGCGTTTCCAGGAGTGAGTTGTTACGCAAGAAGAAAGAAGTATTAATACTTCTCACCTGTTCCGACCTGCAGAGAGCATCGCTGTCTTCCCAGCAGGTACAGGGGAAGCAGGCAGGGGAGCAGAGTACAGCTGGACCCCCTTGCTTTGAAAAATCATTTCTGAAGTTATAAATCAAGGTGGACCAGACAAACCGCAGACCCAGTTATTGCAGGAGCCAATCTGGCAACAAGTCCTGATCTCCTTCCCTCCTCTTTTCTTTCTCTACCCTTTCTTCTGTTCAACTCCCTCCTTTAATTCCCTGCTCGGCTGCGTTCTTACTGTGTTTCCATCTCACTCTCCCTGATAGGACCCTCCTCTCTCTTCCTGCTTCCCTCTTCCTCTCTTCTGTTTTCTCTCTCTCCCCCACCTTCCTCTTTTTCTCCCTATTTCTCTTCTCTCCCTGAACTCTGCGTCTCCATTTGTCTCCTTTTTTATTCCTCCTATCTCGGTCCCCTCATGCTCAAATTTGCCTTTCTTCTTTTCTCCCTCTCTCCACCCCTTCAATGCAATTAACACTATTACCTTGCTGCATCTCTTTAAGTGATGCTTAACCTAAGACGTGTATCACTGATGGCAATCAGTGAGTCAATATGGTAATTTGTTAGAAAGTCTTTCCTTTATTAGTAATACTTTAACCAGCACCCTTTGTATTCCCTGAGTTACTTTCATCCCTTAAAATTTCACAAAGCTAAAGCATCTTCACTCTCCTTTACTTACAAACATCACACGTTGTGAATATCACACATTGTGAATGCAGACATTTCATAAAATATGGCCACATTGAGTCTCCTAAGGCAGTAGGGAAATCCAGGGGTTCTCAAGTTAGGAAATATTCACCTGGTCTACACTTAACTACTTTAATTGTGGGCAGTGGTGTGCAAATGCATGTGTGGATTTGCTATTTCCTTTCTGGAAAGTAAGTTTGGGGACATCTTCTCTTCGGAATTTGCCAGCAGAAAAGGAAAGTGATGATCAAGAGATTTCATATGACACCTATTCATTACTACGCTCTGGGTTAGACATTAATAAGTAAGCCCCTACAGATTATTTTATTTAACCCTCACAATTACCCCATGCATAGATATACTTATTATTTCCATTTTACAGATGAGTAAGACTTGGGGAGATTAGAAACTTGCCCAAGGTTAGACAGTTGGGGGATGACAGAACAAAAGACGGTCACTTGTGCAACTGAGACCAAGCATACCTGAAGCAGTATTTAAATTGAGTCTAACAGCCCTTTCTGTGAAACCTATACCTAAGGGGCGACACAGCTTAACTGTGTCCTCTTAGGTGGAGCCAATTAGTCTTTCCAGGGTTTAGTTTTTCATCGGCAGCATGGAGTAAAGAGAGCTTACGTTACCCCACGATAACATGGACCGTTGGCTCTTAGCTCGTGGCCTGCAATTTCTAGAAGTTCCTTCCTTTGGTCACAGAAGACCCACAGGTGGATTCAGACACACAAATCTTAGCTGACTTGGCCAACAACCAAAGAAATCTTGGAAATAGCACAACCCAAAAATGTTGACGCAGAGATTGAATCTCTCCTCTCTCTCTCCCTCTCTCTCTCTCTCTCTCTCTCTCTCTCTCTCTCTCTCTCTCGTGTGTGTGTGTGTGTGTGTGTGTGTGTGTGTGTGTAGAGATGGATACAGAGAGAGAGAAAACAAATCATCTGTCATTTACTGAATGATATGTACTAAGAACTCTGCTAGAGATTTTTAAATCCATTATCACATTTTATCATTTTGATGACCCTGCAAAGTAATCATTATTCTCCCCATTTTATAAATAATAAAATTGAGGTTTAGAGAGGTGAAGGAACTCTCCATAGGTCAAAGAGATAACCATGGGGTCCCAGGGTTCTCCCACTCTTCTTCCTGCCTCAAAGGCCCCCGGCAGGAAGCTCTTCCTCAGGTTGGAAATCCACCCTTATAACCCTTTGTGTTCTCATCCTTATTTCAGTCTACAGGCTTGGGATTCAGAGAAGTTAACTGAGTTGCTGAAGTTCATGTGGCAGGTGAGGGCGAGCTCACATCCCTACACACACACACACACACACACACACACACACACACACACACACACACACACAATTTTGATTCCTATGGATTGAGGAGAAACTGGAGAGAGATTGAAAACAAACTTTGGTCATTTTTAATTTATCATCTTTGAGAATTTTTACAACATTATATAGTATTTTCCCCTCTTTCTTAGAGGGGAAAATACTAGAATTGCAACAAGTCAAGATCAGGGGAATGGGAGAAAAATCTATTAAAAACAAGATCCTTGCTACTTTATGGTACTTAAAAGCAATAAATATTCTTGCCCACTATGCTAAAAATCTCAAATAGCCAGTGGGTCAATACTGTTTCCCTGTTTAGGATGGTAATAAATCTTTATTCCTTCTGAGTCAAAATAGGGAAGGGGTTTTATTCATGAATTCCATGACCTGGGACTGCGACATTTTCAAAACAAACACGGCTGGAATGAAGAGTTTCTCCACCAAGAATGTTTATGTGCCCTTCTCCAGCCTGCTTGCCTCCCCAGCAGATCGTCTGTGCTTGCGTGGTCTTTTTATTAATGCGACAGTGACCTCCTCTTCCTGCGCCACAGTGACAGGAGGTGTCGGGAGTCACTCTTCTCTTCACCATCCCTGCAGCCGATACATTCTCTCTTCTGGTGGAAAACAGAAGGATTTCACTCCAGGCCTCTCAAACTCATCTTCTTTCTCAAAAGCTGTTGCTTGACGTGGAAGACATTGTTATCACCCATCATGACTGGTTTTTTTTTTTTTCCTTTTTAATCCAGTCTAACGTCTTCATTATTATCCTTTTGAAAATGGGTGTTTTTCCAAATTCAGATCTAGCATTGACTTTGTGTTCATCTGTAATCAACACTGCTTCTTTCGGAAGCTGGATTGCCTCTGGCCCCTTTGCAAGTAGGGATATAGAGTCAGACTTTCACACAAACCCAGGTGAAGGCAGAGCTCACATGTTGAGCCTTTCCCTTTGGGGGCTCGTTCAAGGGAAGCTGTGTGACCTTCATGAAGTTATTTCATTCTCTGGGCCTCAGTTTTCTCATTTCTACAAACGAGTGGATTTTCAGAGCTCTGCTATTTTTCAGAGCTCCACTGTCCCTGTACACTTTGTATCAACTCCTTTTTGGTTAATCAGTCCTGGGGGAAAGTGAAGATATGGTAAAAGCAGCAGCTTCTTGAAAGTTGAGCCGCTCTGATAAACCCACTCTCCTCCCTGTGGCAAGAAGCATGATCTTCCTCTGCCTCTTTAGAATTGATTTGATACGTAAAGCTTATGCTAAGTTCCATTTGCCTCAAAAACACCACTCTTGTTGGGGTGACTCCGGGGTGACTTTAACATTTAGCTAACACAGCGCAATGTGTATCAGGCTAGCTTAGAGATAAACACATGAATGTTCATAAGACAGACACAAAAACAGCAACATTCTGTAAGATTTCTAGTCCAAGTTTCTTCTATGCAACAATGCACATTTTATTTTCTATGGGGAAAAACACCTCAGAGAATAGGCTTGCTGAATAAGATAGACCCTTTTCATGCTTATTTATTGAATCACAGGTAGGCTGTGGGATGCTTTATGCTAAAAAGGGCTCAGGGTAAAGAGTGAGGAATGTCAAGAGTAGCTGCATACCTGTGAATAACACTAGAGAAAAATTGCTGGTTAAAATGAAGACTATATAGCAAACCTCATTGCTTGTATGTCACTATATTCCCAATTCATTATTCAGTGCCACTCTTGTAAATTTGTACTACACTGCATTATTTTTCTTTGGGAAACCTAGGCTGGATGAGACGGGGTAGGGGTATACTGAATTTAGAATTCATGAACAATGGTGGGTCTTTACAATGGATAGAAGGCCAAGCTAGGACTCAGAGGCAGTGCAAAGCTCCTGCCCTGGCTTCAGTGGACAGACTGAACCTGGGTGAGAGAATTCAGGATCAGTTGCGAACATTCACAGTGGATCCCAGGACTTGTGAAAAGTGATGGGTCTCAGCAACTGTCAATAGGTCAAAGGCACAGATCTGACTACCCAAAGCAAAATCTCAGTACTTCTATTTAGCGGAGGAGGGAAAAAAGAAACAGGTGATGGAGAGGTGGATGGGACAAGTGAGCACAGTGACGCAAGCCCACATCACACTGCTTTTGTTTCTGAAATTACATCCTGATGGAGAGGGATCCTAACTCATCATCTGGCCTCAATTCCAATGAGCTTCTACCTTATTCTAAAGAGTCAAGAACGGCATTCATGGTTATATACATAAATATTGTATCAACTGGCTAAAGAAGAAATATGATCAGGTGCAGAAAAACATTTGATAAAAATCTAACCCCCATTCTTGATAAAAGCTCTCGAAAAGCTAGAAATAGAGGGAAATGCCCTCAACTTGGTAAAGAACGTCTGCAAAATCTTACAGCAAATATCATACTTAATTGTGAAAAACAATGCTTTCCCCCTAAGACGGGAACAAGGAAGTAGTGTCCACTTTCACCATCCTTATTCACAATAGTACTGAAAGTTCTAACCAGTGCAATGAGGCAAGAAAAAAAATCAAAGGCATACAGATGGGAAAGGAAGATAAAACTACCCTTATTTACAAATGACATGATGGTCTGTCTACATAGAAAATCCCACAAGAAAACTAGAACTAATAAATTAATTCAATACCATCACAAGAGACAATGTCAGTGCACAAAAATCATTCCCATTTCTATGTATTAACAATGAACATGTGGAAACAGAAATTAAAAACACAATACTTCTTACCATTTGCTCCAAAGAAAATGAAATAATTAAATATGAATCTAACAAAAAATGTGCAGAATCTGTATGTTGAAAATTACAAAATGTTGCTGAAATAAAGAAGATCTAAATGAATGGAGAGATATTCTGCTCTGTGAATGATCCAGCATAGAGAATCAAATGACAAGGTATAGACTGGGAGAAAATATTTGCAAACGATGTATCCTACAAGAATATTTTGTCTAGAATATATAAGGAACTCTCAAAATACAATGGTTAAAACAAAACAAAACAACCCAATTAGAAAATGGGCAAAAGACACAGACACTTCACTGCAGGGTGCAAATAAGCACATGAAAAGACATTCAGCATCACTATTAAGGAAATGCAAACTAAAACCACAATGAGATGTCTCTACACACTTACCAGAATAGCTAAACTTAAAAATAGTGATAACACCAAATGCTGTCAAGGATGTGGAGAAACTAGATCACATGTACCTTGCTAGTGGGAATGAAAATTTTACAGCCTCTCTGGAAATGAGTATGGCATTTTCCTGTAAAGTTAATCATGCACTTACCAAGAAACCTACCAGTCGAACTTGAACATTTATCTCAGAGAAATGAAAACAATTTTACACAAAAAGTTGTACATAAATGTTCATGGCTGTCTTATTCTTAATATTATTATATATTCAAAATAATCCAAACCTGGAAACAATCCAAATGTCCTTCAGCAGATGAGTGATTAAACAAAACAGAACAAAACAAAACTCTGTTATAGCCATACCATGGCTATACCATAGCAATGAAAAAGAAAAACTATTTGTTCACAAAACAGCTTAGATAGATCTCGGGGGAATTGTGCTGTGCAAAAGAAGCCAACCTCTCAAGATTACATACTGCATGATTCTATTTATATAACACAAATTGACAAAATTATAGCACTGGAGAACAGATTAAGGGTTGCCAGGATTTAGAGAGAAGGGAGGGAAGGTGGGAGGAGGGGAGAGACAGAGGAGGCTGGTTTTTTGGAGAGTTTTCCTTGGAGATTGGTATGTTCCACTGGTGATGGCAGGATTTCAGCTTGGGAGAAAAACAGTTCTGAATGCTACAGCCTTTAGGGACTATGGATCATGCCCTAGAGGAAGGACAGATGGCATCCTGGAGAGTGAAGGTAGGTCATGTAACCAGATGGTGTGAACTTTAGAGGTTAAGGAAGGTACCTTAGAGCAAAACAGAATTCCAGTCCTGTCTCCCATGTGATAAGAGGCAGACCATGTCAGATAGAGCAGTGTTTCCCAAATGACAGTGATCCCTACACAGTCATCAAGATATTTGTCCAATCTACATTCTACCTCTACTATTTTTTTAAATTTATTTATATTATTTATTTATTTTTGACTGCATTGGGTCTTCGTTGCTGCACGCGGGCTTTCTCTGGTTGCGGTGAGTGGGGGCTATCTTCGTTGTAGTGCACGGGCTTCTCATTGCGGTGGTTTCTCTTGTTGCAGAGCATGGGCTCTAGGCACACGGGCTTCAGTAGGGCTCTAGAGCACAGGCTCAGTAGTTGTGGTGCACGGGCTTCATTGCTCCGCAATATGTGGGATCTTCCCAGACCAGGGCTCGAACCCGTGTCCCCTGCACTGGCTGGCGGATTCTTAACCACTGCGCCACCAGAGAAGCCCACTCTGCCTCTACTATTATATCTTCAGTGTCTTTGTTCACATTGGCTCAGATCTAATATAATAAATATTTGCATAAAATAAGAATTCTGCCTGTGTACTACCTAAAGCCATCTGCTGCCCCATCAGTTGTACATATAACACACTTTGTGATAAAAAAGAGAGAGAGAGAGAGAGAGATTCAGAGAAAGGGCAAAGGGCATTCTGAGCAGAGGAAACAGCCTGAGCTAGAGCACAAAAGCATGAAGGAGCTTTTGTATTCAGAGCCAAGAGTGACTGGAGCGCGCTTACAGGCGGGGGAAGGTAAAAGATGTGGTGGGCGGTGGGGCTGGAAAAGAAAGGTCAGGGCGCATTTGGGAGGAAGGGGTCGAAAGAGTCAAAGTCCACTCCACTCCTTTTGTTATATCTCGCTCAGGCAGAAGGACTGGGCAAGGGTCCTGGGGACTGTGTGTTCTCCTTCTCTCCCTGGACTGCAGGAGTGTGGGCAGTCATGTGTAGCTGTGTTAACACTACATGAGTAAAACCAATCCCCCAGTCCTTGCCGGCTGCACACTTCGCCGCCTCCACCGCTTCCATATGCTGATTTGCATCCAGGCAGGTTGTGTAAACAAGGCTGTTAGGGGACTATAAATAACCACAGTCTGGACTGTGGTTCAATAGTCTGGTCTGGGGAAATCAGAATTTCCAGTTATCTCCCATGCCAGGATGGAGCCTCTTAAGTGCTCATGGGGTTCGTACCCTCTGGCTCCCAGGATGCTGATGCTGATCCTTAGGGCTGGATGGCTTCCTCCTAATCAGCTCCTCCTCCACTCCTGCCTGCACAACCAGATGCTAACTTGCTGAGTTGTCAAACAGAAACAAGCTCTGTGCTTACTTTGCCTGGGAGGGCTGGGCAGGCAAAAAATAGGCTGTGCTCCCTGAAAAGAGATTCCTCATCTACACGTTGACCTTCTCAAGGTCATGAACTGAATCTTGTTCCCTCGTGTGTACCCCTGTGGCTGACCCAGTCTCTGCTTCGTGTAGGTGACTATCAAAGTTGTTCAGAGTCTATTTAGCCTTGAGTCTGAGTTCAATTCCAGCTTCACTGCTTTGTGACCTTGGGTAAGTTACTTAAACTTTCTGGGCCATCATTTTATTTTTATCTGTAAAGTAGAGATGATAATTACACCTACCTCTTAGAATTATTGGGAGAAGGAAATTTAGTGGTGTATGCTAAGTGCTTAGCATGTTTCAGTAAGTGCTAGATAAATTGTAACTATTTTGAGAACTGTTCTAATGATGTTGAGGAGGCGGATGCCAGGGCCGACTCACTGAGTTGATTCAGTGTGTTCATTCCTACACCCGTTGTCCCTGTAGACCCATTTATAAGGCCAGTCTAAAATGATAGGAGGAGAGTAGGGCACAGAAGAATTGAG